>NC_018941.1:21540-666170 GCF_000304475.1 Kazachstania africana CBS 2517
CTAGTGGCCCTTCCGTAACACATATTCAATATATGTTTACAATCGTGCGAAAGCCAACATATATAAGGCCTTATATCTTCTATCATTTTTTATCTATTAGACTTTCTTTCTCCCATGTATATTCTATACCATAGAAGATTGTATTATATAATAACTACTTTACTGTCCAGTGTTTGCTACTGTAATTATGACTCAAATAAACAATAGTCCTACTATGACTACAAAAGGTCCCCGCCCGGTATCTAACATACGCCAACAAAAAGTAGTCGCAGAAATCTATTTTCAAGTTCAGGTTTTTCAGCTCGAGTTAGGATTTCAATCCATATACTGACATATGAAGTTTACAGTGCGAATTGGCTTGATTTTGATTCAATATTATTTTGAAATTGTAGCTGTTCTTGTGACTGCAACGGAAGAGAAACAATTTTACCTTGCGGTCTAAAAAGCAATATATGCATTGAGCGCATCCTGCAGGGGCATTCTTCAACCAAAATACACTAAATTCCAGTGTTAGGTAATATTTTCAAGTAGCTTGCTTCTTTCAGGCAGTTTACATTTTCAGCATATTAGATAAGCAAGTATCTTGAAGTAAGTATAAAATTTCAAGATATATCATATCGGTGCATAATGTGTTATGTGCCCTTAACAACTGGATATAGACCAAGACAGCGGGAATAAAACTACGTATTAATGTATCAGTCGCTAACGTGCTAGATTAAGACCCTTAGAAACTAAAACCGAATATTTATTAATAATAAAAAACATATTAATAAGAATTTGAACTGTCTGCTCTTTGGTGCCATTACTCAACTGGATTCAGAGGAAGTGAGGTAGTTATGTGCATTGTCCTGAGGGTATTACCATCCGAACGGTCAAGATTCAACTGCTTTGAGGTTTCGCTTCTCAATTTCTTCGCAATTTTGTATATTTTGATTAGCAAAATAGGAAGTAAGTCGATGTTCTTTTGCCCATCTTAGGTTGTCTTTTTCACATAAATGGCTGCTTAGCGGGATGTGAGCAACTATAAACGAAGTGCTTTTTATAGTATCAAGTTTTTTTTCTCTGCGGATTATAATGCTTTTGCTTAGGGTTCCCATCTCTAAAACTTCGGTTTTTGCACAAAGAAAGAAAACATTTTGCAGCCAAAGATTATTGGCCTTTAGAAGACGATGTTGTCAGACAGTTGCTTCTGAGATTATAGGTAGCATTGAAAATTTTGTCCAGGAAACCACAAGATTTTGCTCTTAATTAGTCGAAGCATGAACCAGATGCATATTAGAAAAGGACTTTTGGATTGCGCTACCACTGCCGGCTACATATGCAGCCATTTATTCTGAAGTATAAACCATTTTATAGTTGATCTTGGACCGGCAGTTTCTTATGATTAGTGCTAGATACCGAGACACATGCATGGTATGTTACTTGCAGCTTCTGAAGTTGTGCGATTCCATACAATTTGATCTCTGCTTTATTGATTGTGATTTTTATCCATGCTCGAAGCAGACTTTCTACTACCGGCAAAAATTGTATTCAAGACACCTTCTTTGGCGTGTTTCAGGTTTCATTTTCCCTAGCTTCTTTCTTTATATTTAATAAAAGGATTAGTCGATAGCTATATGAGGTTAGAGGCTACTCGAATGAGTTTTTTCAATATCAATCTTTTTCAGCCCTGATCGCTTCAATGTGCCTTCTAACCTATGCCGCAGTATCTACTGAAAACAATAGCACAACGCTATTATCAAACAATACTGACGAGGTAACGGCAAAATACTTCTCACCAGCTCGTGGAAATCCTTACCTCCCAACTGACGACTTATACAGGCCCTACATCACTTTTCAGTTATTGAGTCAATTATATAACAATCATCCTACCAAAGACATATCTTTGATAACTCAAAACAATGAAACAGGTATTGTAGCTATTCGTACCATTGACATAATAAATTATTCCGAATTATATGAAGAAGAGTCCAATGAGCTGTACAGTTACATTGATATGAAACTTTTTAGTCAATTGAATGCTCTGTTCACAGGCACAAACGTTTCTAATAAGACTTTCGAAAATTTTGAGAAAGGATATTACAGAGAAATAATTGTTGATTCTTATAAGAATGCTACGTCCCATATTGCTAGCACCGCTTACAAAGGAAGTAATCCTAGTTTTTTGATGTCTTTCATTTCCTTAGTTGATACTCTTTCGACCATTGTAAGTAACATTTACGGCCTTGTAACCGATGGTTCATCCAATAAAAAGCACTCTTCAACTCAAATATGTGGCTCCTATTCGAACACTGTTAAAGTTGATGGTAAAGAATTCGGATATATAATTTACAAGTATTCGAAAAATGGTCATGGTTGTAACTTTGCAAAAGGTAGTGACTTGGAAGTGGTCTTGATCGAAGCTATTGATACCAAATTTCCAAGAGGTATAACAGGGGTATGTGTCACTTTATTCCATGATGAATCTAGAGTTGCTTATGCTAAATTCATTATGGCTGATAGTAAGATGAATTTTAGTGACGTTGCTTGTGAAGCGGTTTCCGGTTGGGATGCACCAGGGTCTGTGGCTGGTACAGTATCTGCTTAATTTGTTTCATTCTATCGTACAAAATTTTAAAAAGAAATTTCTTTACTATGGTAGCTTATTTTAAGATTTATGATCTGTGATATATCGTTATAGTATATGCCTCAATTCTTTGCCTTTCGAAATTTATTTGTAACTGAGTTTCTTTCGTACTGAATAAATGCCAGCGCCTCTACTGCATATAGGCCCAGATGTTTGTTCCATGGCCCCAAGGAAGCCTCCATCAATTACTTTTTCTTAGCCTCTGATAACCCCTTTGGCCCTTCGAATGAACTTTATAGACTTTACATTACCTATATTGTGATGAATAATTTATGTGCAGATTATCGAATCGCAGCCCCTTCTATCGCCGATCAAGACAAAAATACAAATATTATGGGAATATGTATTATCACTAAAAATAGATTTCGCCTTTTTGGTTTTGATGCTGATGTTAAAGGGCCACATGTTCATCTTGATAGTGATCTTTTTGTTCATTTAGGTACGATGTTCGGTGGATCAGTGGTTATTAATGGTACCCTTCCGCCAATCAATGAGTATGAAGTCTCAAGTTTATATGACTGGTTCATGGAGCAAAGGGTGTTCATAATGCATGTTGCTGACAATGACAAACAACCGCTCTGCGTTATCCAAAATATCAACGACTGACATGATATCTTCTATTGCTATGTCTATCAGTAATATTTGGTCTAGTGACTATGAGTCGCTATCTGCTGCAGATGGTAGTTTTGGAGGTTACCTAATGGTGGAGGAAGAGAGAATCAATTATGTAATTTATAGGTATTCGAAGAATAAAAGAGAATCGAGTTCCTTTTCCGCTTTCAATGCCGAGGCTACTGAATTAAACAGACTTCTTATCGAAGCTCTCCATACAGAAATCCCAAACAATACAATAGGGTCATGTCTTTCATTCTTTCATAACGGGCCTTCAGCTGTTTATATTAAATTCCTCGAGGCTGAAAGCGAGCTGACTTTCGATGATATACGTTGTGAAGGTATGATGAGATGGGGTGTCTTGGGCATTATTTGCTATATCTTCATTACATAAAGCACATACAAAGAAATATAATTAAAGGGTACCTTTTCAGTAATTCGTCCCCTAATGAAACTTGGGTGTATTTCTTAAAGAGATTCCTTTCATAGCTCGTTGAATTTTGTTATGGGTTTGGTGTCTACGCCATGTGAAACTTCTTGCTCAAACCTAATTTCTTTTGAATTCACTGATTAGCAACAACTAAAATTAAGAAGCTCCTATAACAGAAACTCGAAAAGTCCTTGCATGAACTAGATCTACCGGAACTGAGATATACCATTGTATCTAAAATACTACATTGGAACCTTCAATTTTCAACCATCGATGATGCAAACTACTGCATTGGCTGTCGGACCAACCCTGAGACGCTAAATAGTTCCACAACAATATAGTTGCTAATAGGTGAAGTGTTATTAGAGGCGGACAAAAGGTAACAATAGGATGCAAATATGAATCAATAGGATGATTTTCCTTAATTATCTTATACAGAGAAAAATATAATCAAATATAGTTTCTAGTAATATTTGATGTGAATTTATATAGTTTATTGTATTAAAAGGAATTGACTCCCTTTGCATATTGAGTGACTCTTAACAGTAGAAGTTAGCCTAGCCTTTGTTCTTTGCTTTTAATATACATTAAGCATTGGACGCCTTTTAACAAATTCAACAACTCACGACTTCATAGGCTGACAGTACTACGATTATACATCTAAAATAGCGAATATTTCAGAGTATTCTACTTGCGCAGATTGCCATCGAGCACGCGCCAAGCGTTACTTCGATTGCACCGTCCCCCATTCGCGTCAATTTCCCTGTTGCTCTGCGTCTTTCACCCCCCCCCACCAAATTCCCGTTTACAGAATCGCAAAAGTGAAAAACTTTTGGCCCTGAAAAAAGGCAGGTTTCCAAAAATAGAAAAGAAATCTAAGCTTCTCAGGTATCTATACAATATTTTTTATTCTTGATAATAAATACGTCATACTGTTGGTCGTCTTTAGATCGAAAAGTCGATGTGGAAAAGATAGATAACTTTGTACAACTATTAAACGATTATTATCTGCACAGGAGAAGGTAAAAGAGCTATATGCTCAAGATGAAACACTAATGAAGAAACAAAACGAACATAGACTTCCACGCTTACCATTGAAACTTGGCGGTAAAAGTGCAATTCGCTTAGCCAATTAAGGTTCCTAGTCCAAAGTTGCCTTAGCGTAAACTTTTATAAATTCTGAAAATCAAGCGTGAAAAGCATTTGCAATAGCGGGTAAAAAAGTTTCTACATTAGGCTCTGTGTACTTAAGTCTTCTGCTCATAGTTTGTTTTAATTCACTTTGTACTTCCCTAAGAATATGCCTAATGGCGAAGAATATAATAAATACACTTCTTGCAGCTATAAGGTTCCTTTTCAAATCTATCTTTCTTTCCAACAAAATACTACAGCACCTACTAAAGTTCAGTAATTTTGTTCTGGCTTATACTACCGGCAACACTTTAACCCATTAGAAGATGGCCACGCATACTGGAACAACTTTATTTAATGCAGCAGTGAATAAAAATTTTCCAAATGCGAAGCAATTTATTGAATTGAAAAGTATAAAAGGTGGCTAAAACTGGGTGTTTCTAAAATAATATATTATCCATTAAGGTATAATCAGATCACTGGTAATAGATTATTGCAGTTCTCAAATTGCTTTAAGAATGTCGTTCTGGCGGTATTTATACTCGCAAGCTCTGTTGCAGCCTTAAGGTATAATAAAAGGGGTCACTATAGCTTTCGCGGCGGCAAAGTTGTTATTGACATTGGATGGGACACCGTTGCTGGATGGACTGGTATGGTTGCTGCTATTTGCAAAAAGTGTGCCGCGAGTAACCTTTGCTGCCTCGGCGGTGCTATTTTGACGACTATAGTTGCTGCGGCAGTCGCCATAAGTTTCGACAGTTCAGCGGGAGGATCAACTGATTATTACACTAAAAGAGGTCTTAGTGATATGGTAAACGTTACTTATGAAATGAGAAACTGGACGGAATCCTTTACTGCATCAGGTCTTCAATTAATTTCTGCCTTTAATCTCACTGATACATATGAAAAGAGAGATGATAATGTTTTGCCTCTGCAGCCATATATTCATTTCAGCAGTGAATACGGTAATCATGTGGCAGTGAATTTCGGTGATGGGACTTTAAATCATTGGCAGAAGCCATCCTGAATTCAGAACCAAATTCGCCATACATTTCGCAAAATATAACCAAACGAAGCGAAATGCCAGGTGACGATGGTTTTCAAGTGACATATGTTACGTACAATTACGATAATGTGAACAAAGATGTTTCTAACAGCTTTATTGAAAATTACAGTGCTGAATATAAAGATGACATCACAGCAAATATAGATGATGCTATGGTTAATCACAGAGGTTGGAAGTATTGCGCAATGTTTGGTGAAGGAGGTTCAGGAAGTGATACAGATCTAGAAAGTGGAGCTACAGCCATAGCTGCACACGGTGAAATTTATTTTAACACATATGGAGGTATTGACAATGAATGTAACAATGTTTTAGGCTCTTGACCAGTCTGAAATTTCGTTATCTAGGCATATTAGCTGCAAAATCATGGCCCTCGAAGTTCATATTTTACATTGTCTAAATTTTTATATTTTTATCTAATAAAACTATTATTATTTTTCCAAAAATTGGCGTGTTTAATAGAGCGGACGGAATCTATAGGTAAAGAAGGATAAGGCAGGAAAAAGGGAACAAGCTGTCAGAAAGATAAGTTTCTTTACCCGAAAAATCTCATGAAAAAAAAGTCTGGACGAAAACTTGAATAAACCCTACTAATTTAAAGGTATGCCTCGAGTAAACTTAGTTGTTGACATATATTTTTAAAAAAACTGAGTAAAGAAAATCTCTTTATACTTCGTTGATTAGATTTATATTCTCTAAAGCCAAAATGGCAATTTTCAAAAATGTTGTGGGCTCATGCTTATCTGAACTAAGCCAACTAAATATAAAAAGAAATCTACAGGATCCCTTGATTCCGCAGTTGAGAGTCAACTAATTGGCTCCATACCATGCAATTCGTTCAGTAGTATACCCTATAGTAGTTTAGATACAAACATATCGACTCCAACGTCTGAGAAGCAGAAAGTTGATTATGAGCTCAAAGAGCTGAATGTTGAGGGTCAATTAGCTCTAAGAATCATATCCAGTCACATTTTAAGATTTCTGTCATTCAAAAAACTAGGTTTCGCAGTCGACACTGTAAAAGAGATTTATTCATATGAGGCAGCAGTAGCACTTCATAAACCACACTACAAACATATATTTTCTCGAAGAATGCTCGTCCCCTCCGGGTTATATTCATGGATATTTGAGTAACAAAACGCTCGTAGGGAAGACATGTCAAAAAAAGCAATTTTATTTGTATATGCACTTATTTGAAGCCAACAGACAAATTCGATTTCGCGATGTAGCAAACCTTGCAACGACATGACGTTCTAATTTTGGGTAAATGCCCATAAGAGAAGAGCTCTTCATTCAGTGGTGGAAAGGCGAAAAATGTGCAGCTTAGCTGAAGACGAAAAGGACAGTATAATCCTGAATGCTTCTAATCCCAAAATCCGAATTAAATCTAAAGTGGATGAGCTTGGCTATTTTTTGGATAAACGCAATAGCCTCATCTGTATTCGTGATGAAAGGACATACAATCACTACTGAAAGAGACCTAAAAGCCCGTATCACAGGAACACTTCAATGTTTAAAACAGCTACATCGTATACCCAGGTCTTTTATCATTTACCGAATACCAAATGGATAACTTTATGGGCATGATATTAACGATGTACAATCCAGAAGAGAATAAACTCATGTTGGCATACTCTCCTTTGTGTCCTTTCATAAGCTGAATGCCTCAGCACTGCAACTCTCGCTGAGGAACTCGAAGATCTCTTCGACTTTTATCCTAGTTTGCATGGAAGAACTTAGCACGTCAACGAATAATGGAGCAACTATACTGAAGCACCTAATAGATCTGGAAAAATTAAATATTCTTGGTTCACAATTTTTGGGGCATGTCCCATGTTTGTTCTACAGTATGAATTTAACTAATGGCTGCCCTTTTCTAAGAGTTGAAGATGTAGAAGCAGATGGGATAGATGACTACTCTGAAATCAAATAACTGGAGTTGGCAACAGTAAAATTTCAATTAACAGAGGGAATTAAAACTGGTGTAATAAAAGAGGATCAGTTGCTCTGTATTTTGCCTGTATATCCCGTAAGGATGCCGATTTTGATGTCATAGGTGGTGAGCAAATCACAGACTATGTCAATGAATATGTTAATCTGAAATCAATGATCAACTGGCACAATATAAGCTGAAAACGAGTATAAAAAAGCGTTATGTAGGGAATCTTGTGAAAGGCCGGCAAATTTCATTTGAACAAAGCCTGGAAATCGAAATCAACTTCTACAACAAGATGGGTATCAGCTTTGGATCCTTTTTAAGGTTGGGGAGCTGAGGTCCGTATTGTATGAAATTAATTGTAACAAAGACCATGAACTTAAATTTGAAACAGAAAAAAATATGATGGTTTGTGGCCTGTTGCTGCGAGTTATATCATTCGGGCAGCTATTCAAAACTCTTTTTAATGATTCATGTACAGTAAAATGCCCAGTTCATTGCCTCCTTTCCTATAATATAAAAGACTAATGGAGAAAAAAAAATGGTTTATTCAACAGAAGGTAACAACCGCTTTAGGCGCGCGAATGATTTGGATGAGCTTCTTTTAAGTAATGCCAGGATTTCTATGAAAAGATCAAAAGATGCAGAAGACATGTATTCTTTTTAGCAATATCCAAGAGATGCTGTTTAGCGGCCAAATTGGACGAATTATAATACTTTCCAGAAAATAAACATTTCCTTTTTACAGCTGGTAGTAAAATTACTCGTCTCGAAATATGATATATCCAAAAGGCATACTCATTTACTTTGGAAAGCTAATTTTCATGGAAAGTATCTGTCTCTTACTTCAGAAGTGTTCTCGTTCAGGCGTCATGAAATGTAGCTACTTTTTATTAGTATGACCGTAGAAATGGCATAATAACATTGACTAAAAGATCACGGCGAGTTTTAGGATGGTCTGCATAAAAGACTTGTATTTTTGAATTTACATGTAGAATTAAATAGTAGAGCAGCTTTCAAAAGCTAGATGTTTTGAATAGCATTGTTCATTTGATCCATTTTAGAAACTGTGGAAATATCGTAATAATACATATAAAAAGAAAAAGTGCATCTGGGCAACCCTTGATTGGACCAAAGTTCCGCAACATAGAAGCAAATACGAAAATTGGGTACATTCCTAAGAACAGTGCTGACCATATATTATATGCTAAAGAACAACTAATTCCTTGATCGATTAAAATAACAAAGAAGACAGTACCGAGCAAGACGCTAGTTATCCATAGCACCAGAATTTCCTTTGAAATAATAAACCCCATTTTCCCTCCAACTCTTGTATCACAAACGATTCCTGCAATAAGGAACACAATTATTGAAGAGGTTATCAAAGATTTGAACCGAGCATCGAAGTCTTCATTTAGCAAAGATAATCGAGTGAATTGATAAGAATAAGCTAAAGTATAGATGAAATAGAGTACTCGTTGCTTGATGGTTAATTCGTAGAATCTCACAGAGGCATTCTTTTTCAGCAGTGACTCTTCATCTAGGATTTGTTTTTCAGAAGTGGCATTCCAAGGTGAGTATATAAGAAATAGTATTGATGCTGTTCCAATTACACCACTCAAAGGAGACAACCAGTTGTTTTTACTAATAAATATTGATACTGCTTTCCAGTGGAAGATACACTCTGCGAAAACAAGTACGAATATGACCTGAGCTGCTAAGATAGCGTAGACCTTACGACGAAAAATTCTCATCACAGCAAAATTATATGGATGTTCCCCTTCTTCTCCAGGAATATTATATTTCGGATATGTTTGTAGTGTGTCCGCCATAACGAATTATACAACCTATAGTAATATGATTCTACCTTCCTGGGATGATTAAAAGAAGATCGAGAAATTTTTTCTTTTAAAATGGTTTTTCGAGATATCTAGATTAAAAAAGGGGCTGTTCAAGTGAAAAAGCCTTTTGTCATATACAAGAGCTTTTTAGCAACTAGAAAAATACAAGCGGTGCCAAATTCGATGATATTGAGAACGGATCTGGAAAGAGAGCAATTTACGATGCACAAGCCATTTAGAGGAAATGTTTACCTCTCCCTCTCGAGAAGGAAACTGACTCCAGTAGAAAGTCGGACGGCAATTAAAATAGATTTGCCCGCATATACTTTAAGTCATATATTCGAATGCTTGGTATATTATCTATAATATATTAAGCTTTTTTCAAGGGCGTACTAAGCTATGCCTTAAATAGAAAATGAATGTTTCTTCGGTTTCCGGATCAATGTGCAATAGGCCTTTTGCAACTATTGCTTCCTTAGGGCATTTCCTGTTATATTGATGAAACAGAAACTTAGAATTAATATTTGGAGCAAATATACTGCTAGAAGAAGCCGTTGAGAAGTTATGATCTGATTACAGAATGGAGAAGTCCTCTGAGAAGTTATTCTTTTGAGCTCGAAACGTACACATACCAGCAAAAGGATATTTTGTATCTCTAAAGGATCATATGCGGTATTAGTGCAACAATTACTATAGCTGGAAAAAGTACTATAATATTCAAAGAAGGAATAATATACAAAAGAACTAATGAAGCCAAGGGAGCGCTTCGGAAAGATTATGCTGTATCTAGGTAATTTCCTATTTATTGCGTCAATTTGATAATGCCATTCTTCGTTTTCATCCTTTCCATTCATGCCCTTTTCTATAATAAAAACTCCATTAAAAGCATCTGCAATTTGTTGGTCTAAAACTTGGGATCTGTGGTTAGACAACGTGTCAGTGCGAAATAACCCAATGTCACACTTTCTGTTTTTATTGTAAGTAGACTGGATAAAGAACAACTTTGATACTGGATCAACAAAGACATTTCTAGACTTACCAGCGAAGTCGAGAAGACTCAATTCAGTGAATGAAAGAGAAAGCAGGAGCTATCCAAATAATTGTGATCAACAGCTTTGTAAGGCGGTTGATGACCTTCTCGATGGAGCAAGTAGTTTCAGAATTTTCACTTTCTGATGATATTCCCCATCTAACTCTGGGGCTTGAGATAGACGTAGCAGGAATAACCTCAAAAATGCTCAACAAAGTACTGGCAGTATGATCCTAGGTATTTTAATATGAATTACCAAGCGTGGAGTTTGAATGGTTGAGTGACAACAGTAAAAGTATCTGTTTTCTCGAATATCCGATGCTCGAGAAAAAGAGATTTGATAGAATTCATTCAAAGAAATGAACAGGTCAACTAAGATATGTAACTTACATTAACAATGAACCTCAAAGCTGACAGAATTGAATATGCTGATTTCATAGAACGAAAGGAAAAAAATGCTAAAAAAGGTGAGTACCGTATTACTGACCAGCGCTCCTTCCATCAGACTACTGTTATTCCCTTCTGGTTTACCAAAGACCTATAGATTAGATTGTGCTAACACCAATTACTCTTGAGCAGCTTTCTTGAGCTGAATCTTCCTTCAAAATGGAATATCTTTCAAAGGCTCAGAATTGCCTTCTTTCCATGCATGAAACAACACTATACGCCTACTATCAATGGTATATTATGTTAAGAATAATACGGAATATTATCTCCAACTTTTACGAGGTATTGAAAACATTCGTAACTATGAACTTGTTTCCATTTATGTCAACTATTTTTCCATTCAAACTATGTAAAATAGACTCATCCAACCAGTCAAGTATCTCTGATGGTATGCAATACTCAAGGTGTCTGATTTTTCATTAAAATCATTAGAATTTGTTTTCACTCCAACATCCTACATTGTCTGCCTTTTGAATCCCTCCGACCATTCATAGAAGCTCGCTCTATAATGCAACGAATAAGAGGATACAAGTGTATAAAGCACTCCATTTCTATGGTACTGAAATGAAGTTAACACACCTAACTTTTTCTATTCCGGAGAAAAGTTTGAACTATGAGACATCCCATCAGACCGGGATGATACAACCACACAAATGCATTCAGAAAACAGTTCCACGATTTCTTTCATCAATACTACACCATTCAACCAAGGAAAAACGTTTGTTGATAGTAACTTCTATTGATTGACTCTAATATTTTAGCTATGTGTTGATTGTTTACTTTTCTTGATGCCGTTGAAGAATAGGACAAGTTCGTCAAGATCTTAATTTCGCTTTTATCTAATTCGGGCAAAAAAAACAAAATTTTGTAGCGAGATGTATCAGTAAGTGTAGGTACATGATATGAAGAGGATAAAATCCTGATCTCTGCTCCATTGATAGGTGTAATGTGTGTTAGCAACAGTAGAAGACGATGAACATGGTTAGTGAGCTCGCAGGAGAACAGAACTCATGGCCAATTACTCTCAATCAGAAGGATAGAACGCTAGAGTCCGGTATAGTTCCATCTATTGAGGACAATATTATGAGTTACATCGGGACAAGTTATACTAGTTGTTCGAATACAAATGGTGACTACTTGTATTTTCAAACAGAATGATGGCTCTTCTATAAAGACAATGATGTTGAAACCGGCAGTGAAAGGGCGCGTATAATACCATACTACGAGGTACCCTTATATAAGAATCTAAAACCGTACTACTTAAATTTGTATATGATTCATAAACGTTTATAAAACCGCCAATATCTCGCAACTTCTGACATTGAGATGTCAAATCCACGTCTTTCAGGCCCAGACGACCAACGAACACGCAGTTTAGTCAATTCTAACCTCTACTCTGGAGAAGAATAAGAGAAGTTAAAACTTTTGCTACTGTTAAAACATATCAATGCTGGAAATGCGGCTTTGAGAAACTATTTTGTTTAGGTATATATATAAATATATATATATATATTCTCACTTCCAGAGATGAGTAACTTACTTGGTGTACGTAAGATCGGAACATTCAGGCCTCTAGGAAAAAAGCATTCCTCTTTTTTTCTTAGCCCCTTTTCTCGGTTCTGATTCTTCTTATTTTTTCTCTTTTATAAATGTATGTGGGCGGACAATGCACTACTGCTTATGATAAGGTAACAGGACTAGCCATCTTCGCACACTGTATCGAGCCCACCATATTGGTTGTAGTAAACCTCTCCTACCATGGCTGACTCAACTGTACGTTGTGAACTGAAGCCCCAAGACAGGCAGAGTTTCTCATAATAGGCATAGCAGCTGTAACTATTAGTGCACGACTGCACGCTAACAACCTGGCTAAATACGTCGCTGGTAGCCCATTCTTTGCCAGCGGTAGTGAACTCGCCCCAGTCCCTCAGGTCCTGTATATATCCGCTGTTACCTCCCCACGCAGTGTAAGACACCTATATTGAGCCAGTATCTCTCATTGTGAAAGTACTGTTGGAGTTCGCAGCGTTGCCTAGCATGTGAGATGCACCTGCTTCCAGCACTGCCGTCACATCTCCCACGTCATATAGGGCCGTGTAGTGAAATTGTGGGCCTTGAGTATGTATATAATAACCGAGTGCTGCCTCTCCTATGTCGGTTGAATTATAGAGAGCTCTTACTGTCACATTGTGATGAGGGTCTAGATCATACGCAATCACAGCATCCACATCCTCATAGTTGCCAGTCAGGTTATGGCCGAGCCCTACTCCAAGCTCGTGTATTGCCCAGTAAGTCCCGATCTGGTCTCTTTTGACTAGTCCTGCAGGCAGAACTGCATTCTCGTTAGTATAGAACCATCCTGCGTCTTTTCCGTACGAACTGATGGCTACCGATGCGAATAGTCCTGTAACAGTTATTGCCCCCAAAGTAACACAGAGCTTGGTCTCCGATTTATAATCCGACACCGACTCAACGCCGAAAAGCGCTAGCCACCAGTCCGAACATTTCGAACCGGAGAGATATCCTGTTCCTGCTGGTATTAGTCCAAAGATTGTTATAGCTCCTTTAACAACTGCCGATTGCCATTTATTCAAAGTTCTTGCTGCAAATCTAAACCTGCTACAGCGACAGGATAAGCGTACTGCCATAGGAAATAAACCTATTACATCTCTAACGAACCACCAGCTAAGCATCATTATATGAAGTGAAAATACCATAACCGCCGAATCATACAAAAATCTACGTATAGTGAAATCCCTTATTTGTGGTACTTCGCGTACACGTTGCTGCGGAGGTGTATTACCCATTTCAGTAGTATCTGGAGGGTTTTACTGTTCATTAGAAGACATTATCACATTTTGCAGTTTCGTTCGTTTCAATACACAATTCTATAGGCCTTTTATATTGTTGTATTTTACATTTCGAGATGAAAATTTTTCACGTTTATGAGGAGCGCGTTGCAGATTTTAATTGTCACCACGGTTCCCATCAGGATTGGTTGCATTGTGCTGCAAACATATCCCATATGTTGTTATCTATACGGCCAACTTAATGATTAGAAACGTTCCACCATCCTAATCGGGATAAAACACAGTGTTTTCATCTACGTGCGCGAAAAATATAATAACTTTCAAAGCTTGCTACTCTGGTACCTAATCCACGGTTCCAAAGTGCTTGTAATTTTAACTTGTCGCACCTCTCGTTTATGCTGTCAAACCCTAATGTCTGGAAATACAACAAATGAAAGAAACACTTACTAGTCATGACTTACATTTCCTACTCTCACTAAACGTCTCTCTACCAAACATGGACGTCAATAACTGAAAGACCGACAACACAGTTCCAGAATCTATTTTTCTGAACTTGAAAACATTGATTTCAATTGAAGGAGAAAAAGAAAGAGAACAATTTGCCAAATAATTCTATCTAAAATATCATTCTGTCAAGACACTTCACTGACTCAGTTCTTTATCATATTCTATCTAATATATCCATTATAATATTCAATTCACAAATCTCTCGAACGTCGATTCTTATTAACTGTAATACTATCCGTTAAATTATCATTAACTGGTTCTTATCTTTCTTGAATTTTTAAAGCATCTACTCAATGTGTAGCCTTATTCTAATAAACTCGTCACCCTTCTCACTCTATAACTAAAGAAACATCGTTCAGTTCGGCTTAAGAGAATTATTTGTAGAGGTGGATCATCTTGCTAATATATTCTTTCCAATCTTTTAATTCTTCTCAATCATATCAACAGGTAACATCCTAAGACATTCTGTTTGATTACTTTCACTAGCGATCTTAATCTCTTGACATATTTCAATAGCAGGACCGGCCATAACTTTGACAGAATACTTGAACACATCATATTTTAGCACAACACCTTATACCATTTCAAATGAATATGCGACATTAACAAATTTGAGATCGACATTAACAAATTTGGCATCGACATCGACATTAACAGTGCATATACCGTCTCATTCGACATTGGTTGTATTTCGCTAATTAACCATCTACTTGGAAAGATGTCTTAAACGTTCCACTTTATCTTCAATTTCATTAATAAAACTAGCATCCTGAAATTTTATTTTATAAACTGGCAGCATTATCACATCATCTCCTTTGTTAGGTGATAACCTCAATAAACATATCAAATCATTACTGTAGATCTTCGTGTCGGTATAATTTAACGAAATTGACAGGAAATAGTCCCAATAATATAATCTATAACAAATATAACTAAGTTACTCCATATGATTTAAAAGGATGCTTTTAAAAATCAGCGGATCAATTGTACCGGTAGAAACTATCAATTATTCGAACGGCTTTGTGATTCACAATTAAAAAATCAACATCACATAAACCAGTCACCGTAACTTCAAGTTGCACAATTAGATAATATATAACGTCTAACTTTAAAGAACGTCCTTCCAATTCCGGAAACAGATACTCAACACCACCACATGGATTGGACATTTCCCCCTCCTATACGGTACCAACTCCATTATGTCCCTTACAAACAAAGGAAATACTGTGTAAAAGCTGACAACCTTCAAGTCAATAACCTTGTTCACAATGTCCAAAGTTAGCTTTGCTTCAAAGACAGTCCATAACATCAACACCAACACCTGCAGCTGAATAGCAAATCACGAAGGAATTAGCTTTTACCCATGGAACCTAGCTATTGAAGGAACATGTACCAGGCACATAGACGAACCAATATCCTTCGGTCTCTTCATAAGCATAGTACTCCATTAATCCTCAGCACTTCTACACGGTTAAATATCAATGCCATTGAAGAATATCAAATTTTACAAGGATTTTTGGGAGACTTGTCAATATTTTGGATGGTTTACGCTGTTCTAAACAATTAATCTCCCATTCCGTCACTTTAAAAAAAAGGCTTAGAAATTACAGAATGAATGATACCCCTGTCATTAAACCTCTTTCATCGAAGAAGTTGGTTTGTTCATTCATTCTACCTCCTCGTATTCACCTCTTCGACCTAAATATAAATTATCTTGATACAACTCTGTTTTGTGAAACTTCAGATCAAACGAAATTGAATTATGAACTTTTTAGTTTCGTATGTTTAAAAGTATTCAGTCTTTCAATGTATATTAGAAATAAAGAACAAGAAACTAGAAGCTAGCTTTTATTGTTAATAAGAGTCAAATATCCTTGGACTCATCTAATTAAGAGTCATTGAATATACAAAAGATATCAAGCCTCCTTAATCGTTTTTGCCTGATAAAGGAAGAAAATAGCATTCGCTGCGTGATAACTATTACCACTGCTTCGTTTATCAACCAGGATACAATATTTCTGAGAACATTTGAAAAAACAAGTAAACAAGCGGCCAAACATGTGTTACTGTCACTGGACATTTTGCAAAACAAGAACTGTCACATAGGATAGTAAAGTAAGGAGACAGACAATATTGTGTAACTGATGAATCCAGTCTTTTCATGGGAAATCGAATATTAAGATTTTTGAACCATACTCTGTAAGTTAAAAAAATGTTATCTTTTTTCGCTCTGGAATCAATTCCCTGCCATACTCAGCTGATGAA
Organism: Kazachstania africana CBS 2517; assembly: GCF_000304475.1. Classification (NCBI taxonomy): domain Eukaryota; kingdom Fungi; phylum Ascomycota; class Saccharomycetes; order Saccharomycetales; family Saccharomycetaceae; genus Kazachstania; species Kazachstania africana. The sequence goes on from NC_018941.1 coordinate 38,239, forward strand.
AAATTCGAAGGGGTGGAGTCATTTTATCTTGTGCATCAAAATGAACGTATCAATTAGAAGTAGAATGACAGTATTTCCAACATAAAAACTATGATCCATCGTTAGAGTTACCACTAGTGGGCAAATTTAATTCTATAGGTATAGTAAAGGCTGTACATTTCTCCGAACTGACAAAGAACTTTTCATAGAGCTCAAATCTGCTTAAACAATTTCGTGGTAAAACAAAGTAGCAGAACCGGCGATAAGCCAAAAAATCTCAATGCAACTAGAAACTACTGAATTCTTCGACTTGCAAGATTTGAAATTGCCCTGAACCGTTTTCGAAACTCACTGACGTACAATGTCTATGAATATTTCAATTATGGTCTGAACCGACTACGAGTGCTAGTAATCGGAATTTCTTCAATGATGCTAGTTTGTATCAATTACATGGATATGACAAAATGAGCTTTTCCTGTTCTGTTCCTAATCATTCTTGCTGGAACCATCATCAGATCAATTTTGTCTCTTATTGTCTCTTCGGATTATTTCACGCAAGAGAGAGTAAACGCATTACATCTTACCGCCAAAAGCCAGTTTTCCATGTATGTCATTGAACGCAAATCCAACATTGACTTAGAAACATGGGATATTACTGCTTAAAAACGAATATCTACATGCATAGGGATGAATTGTAGCCAACTCCTTACTGTTTCTACAATGATGGAAGAGACCTTCAATACTTCAGGTCTCTAATTGCAACTTTACATAGTAAAGCTAGTGTCATAGAAAATAGCAGTAATGTGGAGAGTTTAACTAAGGATGAGCTCAATGGTAGAAATTCGGAAACATCAGATTTTGAGTTATCTAAAGTGAGAGCAAGAGTAGTTGAGGTATTCAGCGAGGCCGTTGGCGACTATTGGAGAGAACTCAATATCACTGGAAGTTCTTAAGTATTCTTCACGCCTAGATTATGTGATTTTTTGAAGAAACTCTTCGCAAAATATTTTCTGAAATATCTTCAGACATCATTTCGTATTAGATATAGAAATGTGTTATCGTGGTCCAGTATGAATAGCAATATGGATAATTCTGAGGCATATTTTCAAGGCCATTTTTAGTAGAACTAGATTCTGCTACAACAAATGTTAACTTCTTGGTGGCATCAAGTTGGATAAACTACTCGTACACCGGCACCCATTTTTATCTAACATAAATTTCATTACTATCACCTTCCTTTGTTATTCATTGAGGACGCTCGTTTGGCTAATCTGCTTTTGTGGTATCTATAATGCTATTCACCTCGCAGATTTGGTTTGATCAAGGGCGCTGAAGTCACTGATGCCTACATCAATTGAGGATTCTATTTCTTGAATGTTGTGCATAGTGCACACACAGAAACTCAGCCCTATATATATTTTGAAGTGTTAGGTCCTTTGAGCAAGGTGAAACTGCCTCTATCTCTTGTAAATTCCAAGTAAATTGACCTCAATCTAGCTCATTTTCTCGTGGCAATGAATAATGCTCTAAAAACGGAAACCATTATGAATCTCATTTTCCCAAAAGAAATATTCCGCAACAATCCCAACAACACGGAAAGATAAATTCAAGTCAATTAGAATTTCCACATAAGCATTATATCAACCTGGATATCTGCATCTTGGTTGTCATGTATTTAACAGCTTTTTTCAGTTTTTATAATAATATGCAGCTCGGACAATTGGTTGTATTAGCTGAAGAGGCTAAAAGGGCAAGAAATTGTCATTAAAAGAGATAAAACTATTTCGTAAGACGGAATGAGATATCTTAGATTAATGATATAAATATATCATATGCAAGGGTTATTTATCTAAAAGATGCGTATCCAGTACCACGTATATCTAAAATACACATATTTTCAAAAAAAAATTTATCAAACGACTCGAACTGTACTCTATGAACCTGATCGTCTTTTTGTTAATGTAATTAAGCTTTCTACTTCAAGAGTTTATTATTGTGTTTTAAGAAAAGTCAAAATTATAAATAGTCAGCTGGACGAAATATTTTCTTTACAGTCTACATATTGTAATTCCGGTGAACTTGAATTGAACTTGTTTACTGAATTGTTTACTTAAAGAATGGTCAAATCAATGAGCCAGCTTAATTCCTCGCCTGCCAGCTCTTTAGCCACAGTTGCATTTCTACGTATGCTTAATTGCTTCGATCTAAGAATAGCAGAAGCTTCTATAAGGCTGCACTTATAATTCGTACTAAGCTAACCACGTAAAGCTATGTGTTTGTCCACATAGTGCCCGTATCTATCGTCAATTTGATATTATCTCTTCACAAATCTCTAATCCCTGAAGCCTCAATGGCTAATGATGAAAATCTGTACAGGTCTGAGACGAAAATTTCTCTGAAATCTATACATATACCCTTGGCTGTTACCTTTTTTATCCTAGCTTCTTGTCCTCTCAACTGAGTAGAAACTGTGTGTATCACATACTTGGCATACTCTTATTCTGTTTTCTGCCACTGGCCAGTAGCGGATGTCGCACCGATCTGCTTCTGTCTCAACAAGCTCAACATCTCCTTCCCTGAAATAAAATAAATACATGTGAATAAAGTACATAGATTTATTATCTGTTACCTCATCTCATGGGTATTAATTCTTGTCCCAGCCTAACTTGATAGCTTCATCGTAGTTTGGATAATCTAAATAGTCCTCCTTGGTCATGGTGTAGAAAGTACTTTTGTCATATTTGTTCAATTGTAAACCTCTTTCTAAGCGGGCAAGTAGATCAGGATTCGAAATAAAATATCTTCCAAAACCAATCAAAGTTCTATTGTCGGTAACCAGCTCTTTAGTAACTTCAGGATGCAACGCTAAATTACCATCTCTTAGAACCACACCTTTTCAAATTGAGTGAACAAAATCATTGGAACCACTATTGTATGCGCCTTCTCCTTCATCGTAATGGAAGTTGGTGACACGAAGCTCTGCAACATGGACAAAAGCTGGACGATTCCCATCCCTAGCTCTCTTTTCCAACTCAGCAATAATATAGGAATATTGCGCGATAGTTTGGGGCTCTGCAAAACCAGACATAGTGCCATAAGTACCCCATGGAGAAAATTTAATAGTAGCTCTTTCGGCACCAATAGCAGCAACTACAGCATCCACAACTTCCAAGGGAAGCCTCGCCCTATTTTCAATAGAACCCCGTATTCATCTTTCCTGTCGTTAGAGATTGGATCTAAAAATCTGTTCAATAAATAGCCATTTGCGCAATGGATTTTAACACTGTCGGCACCAGCTTTAATAGAGTTCTCAACAGCTTGCGCGTATCCTTGAATATATTCATTAATTTCAGCTTTTGTAATGGTGTGTTGTCTAATACCCAACTTTTCAGCTCTTGCCTTAACATATTCATTAATGTAAAAATTGTCGGATGCAGAAGCGAAACATAGGCTGTCCCTTGCAGTGGCCTCAGGAACGGCCTGTCTTCCCAAGTTCCACAATTGAACGACTACAAAAGAGTTGTTGTTGTGAATTTTAAAAAAAATCTTTTTCCATCCTTCAACCTGTTCGTCAGAACCAAATGCCAGGGGCGTTATCATAGCCGCTGGCCTGGAGGGGGGTAAAAGTAGCTTCCGTTATGATTAAAGTTCCAAGGCTTTTGAGCACGCTGATCGTAATAGTCAGCAGCCCAGTCTCTGTTTGGAATATAACCTGGGTGATGAGCTCTCAAAGTTGTCAATGGAGGCATGACAACCCTGTGTTGGAGGTTCATGTTGCCAACCTTGATTTGCTCGAATAATTTAGTGTTGTTCAAAGTCACTGGTGTAAAATTTTTGGTAAAGGCATTTTGATAGTATGGAGAGTTTGTACTTATGGTCTCCTAATGGTGTCATAAGAAAAGGAAAACTTGATACAAAAGGTCTGATAGTTTATTTCATATTATACTTATATACGTTTCAGAACGTTGGATCGGGTTGTAGTAACTGATATTTTATCACGACAAGCAGGCATAACCATTGTAAATATGTTACTGTTCCTGATCGACGCCTGCCAAATAGTGGTGAATTTCTAAGCTTTTTTTCCACTGCCCGAGGGTCCAAGTCGCTAGCGTCCGATTCGTAAGCAAATGTGCCGTTACTACGGTAAGGCAGCGAATGCGAAGCTGCAAGTCACCAAGTTATGACAGTATCACTGACTAGTTGAAGTAAGCTCTAGTTTGATAGCAGAACTAAATTAGTAATATTAGTCGAACAATTGTTTGTCCACAAATCTTTCAGTGGAAGGGTCTCTCATATAACACATTTATGACAGGAACAATTTCAGCAGCATCAACGTCAGTAATTTGACAAGCTCAACCTTTTGGCTCCCTCTAAATGAAACAACCTTTGTACAGCGATTAGAGTTCCCTTAATCATGCTATTTCAAACGGAATTTGATCCATTTGCACCTAGAAATCACTTGATATTATACCATGTATATAGGAAATGGTTAAATGGTTACATTGCCCCGAGTTATACATATGGCCAGTAGCTTCAGAATATGGTCCGAGTAATCATGCTACTCTTTTAAAGAACTAACGCCGATGGTGAAAATGTTGTTCGTCATGACGATTCATTGGGGAATCTGGGACCTTAGTGGCAATGTGGACGGCAGCTTTTTTCAGCTTTTACAATCAGATACAGCTTGCCTGTCTAGTTGATTTAACAGGGCAAACTAATAAGCAATTCTAGTTGAAGATATATCTTAATACTTCGGGAAGAATTACAATACCTCAGGGGAGATGATCTGCATTATTGGAAAAAAAATCAGTATTTTAGAGGATGCTGACACACAAACATTCTGAAATTGCGTACTTCCCCCATATACACACAATATTTCAGGCTTCTACATTAGGTTAGGTTTATATCACCAATTTCGTTTTATATAGGATACACTATTCGGTAATCTGCGCGTATTAAAGGAGCAGCAAATAACTGTTTGACTATTCCTTTGTAAATTACAAATAGATTTGTGCATTTCTGATTCTGAGTTGTACAAAGTCATAATAGAGTGAATACTGAACGTGTGACTTTATATGTGTATTTTATTTTTGTATGTAATTTTTTACACTCTTTGAATTTGAAAATGGTATGAAGTTATTGCTATGTATTTGACGTTCCGCCAGGCCTTGGTAAGGCTAGCAAATTCATAAGGAGAGCCCTTGTTTACTGAGTTATCTGTGCTTAAAATATTATATATTAAAATGTTAAGCAATTTGAATTATAAGCTTCAGATGGTAGCTGATACTCTTCATATTATCAAAAGTAGATAAACTGGTCCGACCTTTCATAGTTTTCGAGATATGTGGAATCAGACGACAAGAGTTGTAAAACCATTCAGAAAGAGGGATACAGTGTGTCTATTCTTCACTTAAGTAAGATGGAAAAATTCTTAGAATTGTCACTGTCTCCAGTTTATATTCTTCTCTCCTTTTTAAGAGAGGTGATCGTAAAGAATAAAGTTAGCTTATACACGAGCTTCCATGGGCTGCAGGAGGACTATGGTAAAACCACCTAAATGCGATACATACAAACTGATAAAAACGTTTAGGAAATAACTAGCTCTTGGAATAACTAAATATCTTGTAAAAGGGTATAATAAATAATAGAAAGTAGATATATGTTATAGTACTCTTTGATGTTGAACTCTATAAAGTTTTTTTCAGTTACAGTATGTTTTAGCACGTTAACCTGTGAAAGATGATTTTGAACGTAAATATTCACCATATTTATATAAAACAAATGGAATAAGGGCTAGTGCTAGTGATATGAAGCCAATGATGGATGAGCCCCAACCCACTGGATAGCCATCAATTGCTAAATTATTGTACATTGCTCTACCAAATAATGGAAAAGCACAACCAAATACGCAACGGCATAACCCATTACCTGCATAGACGGAAGCAATGTAATTAGGATAACACAATGCTAAGTATGAAAAAGCAGTTTGAAATAGGTTGAAGGCAAATAAAACAAAGAAAATTTCTGCGATTATAGGAACTATCCAGTGTGTCATTGCAGCCCATCCAAAAAGAAACAATGCACATGGTAAACTCCAACTCACAGACATGGCGAGTATTAGAAATGTTTCAGGGACAAATGTACCGTCTTGACGTCTCGGTTTCACTATTTTGCTTACAAATAATAGCAGAACTGAAAATGCAACGCAACATCCAACACAAAATCCAAAATAAGAAAGCCCTAGTTCAATCAAAGTGAAGCCCCAGTTTTCAACAAATACAATGGGTAAAGCTTCGAAGAAAAGATAGAGTGTACCGAAACAAAGGGCTGTGTATACATCAAATGCCAGGACGATTGGTTCTTTAACAATGATTTCAATCGGTCTATAAAGCGTATTGATCAAGAAGTCTTTGGGAGTTACACCAGCATCAAGCATTTCTTGTTCTGTGTGATATCTATTGTCACCTGTTTGTTTCCTAATTCTAGAAGCTCTTCTTGATAGAATATTCGCTGCTGACGTTTCAGGGAAAAAGAAGATACAACATATCAGGCATGGAATAGAGAGCCATAATAATAACCAAAAAGTCCATCTCCAATTTTTAGCAACTACCATTGAAGCACCTAATAGTGGGCCAATGATTGGAGCGGCTAGAGTTCCAACAGCCCATAACGCTATATAGGTAGTCAGCTTTCCAGGATGAATCACATCGGCAATTGAAGCCCCACCAGTTGATAAGGGAGGTGAGCATAAAATACCGGTTAGCAATCTCAAAATGATTAGCCCTTCAATATTTTGGACTGTTGCACAACCTATTTGTATGAGCATAAATATAGGGAAAGTAACAATATAAATTTGTTGTCTACCAATTTTGGCCACTTCGGACAGTGGTGAAAAGAAGACTTGACCTAACCCACAACCAAGAACGTACAATGATAAATTTAATGTAGCAGTGACTTGACCTACGTGAAAATCATTCTGAATTCCATCTTGTCCTGGGGTATAAATTGATGATCCCATATAGTTGGTGCACGTCAGCAGTATGACTTCGAAAACGATCAAATTCTTCTTTAAATCGCTCCAATTCTGTGGATTATCAGGATCGTCGTTTCCATTCCAATCCACTAAAAATGGAGCTGAGTCTCCAACCGGGTTTTCTCTGCCCGCTTTACTTTCTATGTCAGCTGATGATGAATCCTCATACATTGAGGTATCATTTCTCTCTGTATATTTGTTCTGTATATTTTCATGTACGTTGACAAGATGAAAATATTCGAGCAAATCAACGAAGAAAGTGTTTTTGAATGCTTCTAAATACATCGAAAATGTTTTGCAATTGTATCTTTCTTTTTTGAATAAATTTGGCGTAAGGAAGGCATAAAATAGGAGACAAAAAGTCTATTGTTTACCATGTTATATATACATAACTCATCACATATAATACGTCATATATTTCAACTTTACTAAGATTAGACTGTCATTTGAATAGTAAATTTCCGTTAACTAAAAAAAGCAATTTGACATCTGAAATCGAGGTATAGAGATGGTACTTGAAAAGGGTCGTAATAGTTTAAAACGGCAATATAAACAACATATGTGGTGTTATCATATGTCAGACAACCTCTAGGAATAAAGTCAATCATCTCGGCCGAGAGAATTGCATATTTGAAGTCCTTAAAACTAGTTTCGGAAAACAGTTCGGCCGACGTCTCTCGGTTGAATGTTTCGGGCGAGTTTGATGATTTACAGGTTGACATATTTGAAAAAAGCATCAAGCAAGTCAATGGGGGATATCTATAAAGGTGATACTTCTCTCTCTCAGCTATGGTGTTTGATTCACAGTTTTGCAAACAAAATTGAAAACAAAAGACCAACTAAAAATGTCTTATCCAGAAAAGTTTCAAGGTATTGCCATAGTCAACCCTAAAGATTGGAAAGCACCCCAAAAAATAACCTACGAACTTAAACAGTTCGGTCCACGCGACATCGACATCGACATCGAGATTGAATGTTGTGGTGTCTGTGGTTCTGATATACATTGTGCAGCTTCTCACTGGGGTGATATTGGTAACGATATGGTTGTTAGTCATGAAATCATCGGCAAAGTGATAAAACTTGGTCCAGATTGTAACACTGGTTTGAAATTGGGTGACAGAGTTGGTGTCGGCGCACAAGCCTTTTCCTGTCTCGAATGTGACCGTTGCAAGGAAGACAATGAACCATACTGTAGGAACGCCCTTTGGACATACTCTAGTACTTATCCTGATAAATATATCAGTAAAGGCGGTTACGCTTCACACATTAGAGTCCATGAACATTTCGCTATCCCTATTCCTGAAGAACTTCCAAGTCATTTGACAGCACCATTATTATGTGGTGGAATCACCGTCTTTTCTCCATTATTAAGAAATGGTTGTGGACCAAACAAAAAAGTCGGTATCGTTGGTATTGGTGGAATAGGCCATATGGGTGTTCTATTGGCGAAGGCTATGGGAGCAGAAGTATTTGCCTTCTCTCGTTCGCATTCCAAGAAAGAAGATTCTTACAAGCTAGGTGCTGACCACTATATTGCCACTAAGGATGATGAAGGCTGGGAAGAAAAGTACTATAACACATTGGACCTAGTTGTCGTTTGTGCTTCATCGTTATNNNGAGATATTGAAATTGATAAATTTGTCAAAGTTATGAGAATTGGGGGCACAATCATATCAATTAGTGCTCCAGATATGAGCGAAAAACTTACATTATCTCCACTAGGCCTTTTAGGTGTTAAGATAGGAAACAGTGCCTTAGGGTCTATCTCAGAAATAAAAACAATGCTTGATTTAGTCGCCAAAAAGGGCGTTAATTTATGGGTAGAGACTGTTCCTATTAGCGAAGCTGGCGTTAATGAAGTTTTTGAAAGAATGGAAAAAGGTGATGTTAGATATAGATTCACACTTGTGGATTTCGATAAGGAATTTAAATAAGTATTTTTATACTTTTATACGATTATTGACTAAATAAACTTCCTATCTCAAGGACTTCTATTGTCATCTAGAGCATGCTATAGCATAATGATTATGTCTAGCAATAAGCACTTCTCTTCTTGTAAATTGCAGCTATATAAATTGAAAAAACTTATTGATAAATTCTAAGACAAAGTAATCTTTCAGGACACAAAATGTGATGCGTGATCATCTGTTGATTGCGCGGTACTGGTAGCTTGCAAGTGGATGTTGTTCCATACACAGTGCACTTCTATGTTTCAAATGTTCTCAATAGCTTGTGATAGGTTCCTTCAAAAAAATAGTGTTATCTGAAGGCCACCACCGAGGTAAGCGATATTCTTCTTGCACATGTTCGTGGGGATTGTTACAAGATTCGAAATAAAAATTCCCTCAAGCCCATTGTATGGTCTGACAAGTTTGCAGTGAAACACTATCATTAGCTGAAGATATGACTGCAAGTTCGTGTAAAATTTCTTACCTTACAACAAAGAGTGAGCGCAGAATAGTCATAATAATTGCTTTAAGCGTAAAAATAACCACATAATTTAGTACAAAACAATTCAGTGAACGAATTTATGCAGGCACCAAAAGCACTTTTATAGGCCATGGATTTAACAGCATAATAGTTTGGTGAGAGTACTATACAAAAGCTGACCAAATACTCCTCTCTGCTTGATGTTGTAACTCACAGGAAACCAGCCCTGGGGTCGGCTGGGTCAAATACGTCACTTAGAACAGCCTCGGCCCTCAAACAGCGACAATGACGTTGTAGGTCACACAGACCGTAGTACCAACGAGGCCTATACACTTCGACGTGAATTCTCTACTACTGTAAAAGCCACACACAGCATTCGAGCTCTCTATCCCAACCATAGAACATTACAGCGTGCTGCCTCCAGCTGGCGAACATGAAGATTTACGCTAAGCCACCCGTCGAGAAAAAAATTCCACAAAAAAGAAACGGCGTAATTTCCCGTTACCCGGGGTGTGGAATTTTTTTCCACCAACACACAAGTAACTCCTATTAAGTAGTCTAGTAACTGAAGCATCGAGGCCCCTTGCATCCGTAATGATATAGACCATACGAGGTCATACGTACCCCGCAGTATTTTCTAGAAGGATTATATATTCATATCATTTCTTCTACTTTGGACCAAAAAGAATGGAGGCGGCACTATACACTCTGTTTGTGGAATTGAGTGTGGATTGATGTGTGCTTCTCTGTGGAATTCCTGTGGGTGGAACTGAAGAAAATTAAAGACTTTGCCACAGCTCTAGGTCACATGATTTCCAACTCTAAAAATAGAGCTCCATTTTCGAGGAAAAAGTGCGAGACCCGAGGGAACACATACAAAACGGTACCCGGCGGCCTGCAGTGATTTCTGTGAAAAACCAAACATCTCGTTGTCAGACCCTCGAACGGGAGTGTCCAGACTAATTCGTATTTTTTCTCTTAACTTGATTGTATAGTTGGGCACGAAAAGAAATTTGGAAGTTTGAGAACGACACTCGAGAAAATAGATGTATTTTTTTCAACTCACCAGATCAGACTTGCAAGAAAATATAGAATATTAGTGACAGTTTTGCAAAAAGAACGTTCTTTAGCTCCATATAAAGGTACGCTATGACATCTAGAAATCTGACACATGGTAAGGAGTCGTACAGTTCTTCATCTTTGAATGAACAAGACGACAGGCCCTTGTTGAATCCATTTTTGGCAAGTGAAGAAGATATCTCTTCAAAGTCTTCTTCACTCCACTATAAAAATGAGTACGGTCACGTTGATTCTGGATTAGGTTTCGATAACAGTCGCCAAATATCAGATTACGATGGTTATTACTCGAAAACAGATAATAACGATAATAACTTCATCAATAATAGCAATAATGAAAGTGACAACACAAATAGCAATCTCACGCCTCCCGTAATGAATGTTCACCAGTCTGCATCTTCTCTGAACTCTACAAATGATATTCTTTCTCCTGCTGCCTTTGATAGATACCCTTTGATTGGATCGAGAGTAACGTCAGTCGCAAATTTAGATCCGTCCAATCTTAACGGCAGCGTATCTCCATATTCTCCGGGAAATAGATCTAATTCAACTTTCTCGTCTGTCCTGAACCCTTTCAATGCAGAACAAGATTTTTCTCCATTTGGCGGGTATCCAACTTCTTCTTTCCCACTTTTACTAGAGGATAAAGAAGATGATGACTATTTACATAATCCTGACCCAGAGGAAGAAGCAAAATTGGACAGACAAAGATTCATGGAAGACTTCAAACATATGAGTAAGAGATCCTTTGCTGGTTTGGCTGGTATCTTATTCATTTTCCTCCTCGGTATATTCATATTCATCGTGCTACCTGCCATTACATATTCAGGAGCCATCTATCATAATTCAACTCCAGACGTAACTACTATCCTCAGTTTATACTCATATCCTACATTGCAGGCAGTCAGGACAAATTTGGTGGACCCTGATACCCCAGAAAGTGCATATTCAAGACAAGCTAAAGACGGTGATTATTGGAAATTGGTCTTTTCTGATGAATTTAATGCAGAAGGTAGAACTTTCTACAACGGTGATGACCAATTTTGGCAAGGTCCAGATTTTAACTATGCTGCCACAAAGGATTTGGAATGGTATACTCCAGATGCTATCACCACTAAGGATGGTACTTTAAAATTAAGAATGGATGCCTTTAGAAGTCATGACCTTTATTATAGATCTGGTATGTTACAAAGTTGGAATAAATTATGTTTCACTGAAGGTATATTGGAAATTTCTGCTCAATTACCAAATTACGGTAGTGTCTCGGGTCTATGGCCTGGTCTTTGGACAATGGGTAATTTAGGTAGACCTGGTTACATGGCTACCACTGAAGGTGTCTGGCCTTACAGTTATGATAGTTGTGATGCGGGCATTACACCAAACCAAAGTTCACCGGATGGTATTTCATATTTACCAGGACAAAGATTAAGTGTTTGCACGTGTGATGGCGAGGATCACCCAAATCAGGGTACTGGTAGAGGTGCTCCAGAAATTGACGTTATTGAAGGTGAAGTTGATACCAAATTAAAAGTTGGCCTTGCTTCTCAATCCTTGCAAGTCGCTCCCTTTGATATTTGGTATATGCCAGATTATGATTACATAGAAATTTACAACTTTTCCACAACCGTAATGAACACATATGCTGGTGGTCCATTCCAACAAGCTATTTCCGCAGTTTCAACGCTTAACACAACATGGTACGAGTTTGGTCCAGACGCTGGTTATTTCCAAAAATTTGCCATTGAATATTTGAATGACGATGATGATGGCTATGTTCGTTGGTTTGTGGGTGACACCCCAACATTTACTTTGTACGCAAATGCTTTACATCCAAACGGTAACATTGGGTGGAGACGTATCAGTAAAGAGCCTATGTCTATGATTATCAACTTGGGTATATCGAACAATTGGGCCTATATCGATTGGCAAATGATTTTCTTCCCTGTTACCATGTCTGTTGATTATGTCAGAATTTATCAACCTAACGATTCTATTTCAATTACATGTGATCCTGCAGATTATCCAACTTATGATTACATCATCGATCATCCAAAGGCTTATGAAAATGTGAATTACACGTCATGGGAGGCTGCAGGGTATGATATACCCAAAAACGCATTAACTGGAGGTTGTTCAAGTTCTAAATACAAACTTGCCTCTTCCTAGTTCTTATCTTTGTAAAGATAAATGCATTTAGAAGATATACTATATAACAAATTGTTTTATTTATGTGATTTTTTTACTGCGGCAGATACCTGCTCAATGTCATCAGGCATAGTTCTGCAACAGCCACCAATAATCCTTGCTCCTGCTTTTATGTATCTATTGACTACATCATTCCAAGTTATATCAGAATAGTGATTTGGTAACCAGATTTTCTTCACAGTATCATATATTTCACCACTATTTGGATAAGCAATTAACGGCATGTCCGGTAACTCTTTATGAATAGATTCTAAGATATCAGGGGAGTCACTGAAACTAACACAATTGATACCCAATAATAAGAAGTTGGGATTGATTTTACTACCGAGGGACTTTATATAATATCCAATTTCGTTCATGGTTGTACCATCTCTAAGGACTCCATTTTCATGGACTGAAAGACCAATATAGAAAGGCTTTGATAATATGGTGTCATCCCAGGACAGAATTGCTTTCAATTCATGGAAGTTGGGGACAGTTTCGAAGCCTATCAAGTCCAAATCCTTGTTCTGAAAAAAATTATCGAGCTGCGGTTTGAAATATGCATAGTAGTCTATATTTTCAGGATGCCCACCATAATCGCCGTTGAATTCCGCACAGACATGAGCACCCCAGGGCCCAATACATCCAATTAAGTATTTTTCATCTCCAATACAAGAACGTGAGAAGCTCACGATCCTTTCCAAAAGTTCATTGTACTCCTTCAAAGTCTTGATTGGCGTATTCTCAGTAACTGACTTGAAACTTGTTTGATATGTGATCGTCATCAAGATATCTGCACCGGCATCCAAAAAATCCTGAAACATGCCTTTCACGATTTCCCTATCCTTCGATGATGCATTGGACCAAAACGATTCACTGATAAATGGTATTGTAGACCATACTGGATTTGCCACGTGGATACCACGATTCTCTAATTCAGTACCCTGGCCGCCATCCAACACCAGGACTTTTTTAGGGTTTTCTTCTAAATATTCTTTAATAGGTTGACGAGGCATCTTTCTTATTAGTGTCACGGTTATCTAAAGTATGGAATTTTGTTCAAATGGTTGCTTCCCTGCCTTACTTTATATATGAAAATAAGTCTTAAACGAGAGAACTTCTTAGGACGTGCAATTTCTTGATCGAGAGTTTCTCCTTTTATGACTCAGGAGATTTTTGTCAATTCCGGAATAGTACGTAATTAAAGTTTAGATTTACGATTTTTGTTCGAGGAAATTAGTACAAATATTATATAAGCTATTTACAAATTAATCAACTGTCTTATATAGAAGATATGATTTAGCACCAGAATCTATACACTCTGTAGTAGAAAGGCTTGGAAGCAATTATTATTTTTTGTTCTTCACGTTGTTGTTTGAACAGTGCAAGATTTTCCACGGCTCTACCAGTGTCCAAGTCGATGTGTTTTAGAGGAATAAACAGTGATCTCCAGCCTTTCTTGTATGTTTTGTGAAAAATGTAGACGACAATCATAATCGGTATACTGAGACAATTCTCGAAGAATGCAGATGCACTTGGTGATTCGTCCAATGGAGAAATTGAGACGTAAAGTTCCCCCATGATTAGCAATATGTTCAGAAGAGAACCTAATATACCACCATAGATACCCAGCATTGACTTATATGCGATCTCGTCATTCGATCTATTTTGTTTTTTCAAGGCTATTCTGTACCTTACCTGAGAGAAGCATATACAGAACCAGGTGAAGAATGAAGATATGGAACACAATGCAAATAACCAGGTGAAAACGGTGCCTTCCTCAGAACAGTCAATGAGGAAAGCCAATAGACCAAAGATACCACAGATGACAATACCCACCAATGGCCTTCCTTTCTTGTCAATGTAGCCGCAAATTCTTGGTAATTGGCCAGCTGAACCTAATGCTTGGATTACTCTTGAAGAAGCATAGACGCATGAATTACAGACAGAAATTACGGCAACAAGAATAATAACATTCATGAAATTTGCCACGCTTGAGCCCATTGAACCAGCATTAGTTAGGGCAATGACAAATGGCGAAGCGGTGACATCTTCATCACTTGAGGCGCCAAGAAGTCGCTCGTCTGTATATGGTACTAGACATCCAATTATGACAACAGTGGTAATGTAAAAGACAGCAATTCTCCAAAAAGTTCCCTTTGCAGCTCTAGAAATGGCAGATATTTTTTTCGATTCAGCTGCAGTCAAGAGAACCAATTCAGCACCGCCAAACGAAAAGGCAGCTGAAACGAATGTATTGCATAGACTCTTGAAAACTGGATGGGCAAAAGAACCTGGATTGTGCCAGTATTTTGTACCTATATAACCACTGGAACCGGGACCTCCACCACATATAAGTACGATTCCGATGATAATGAAAATGATAATGGCCAATATTTTGATTATTGAAAGCCAGAACTCTGTTTCAGCAAAGCCTTCAACACCAAAAAGGTTTAGGAACATCACAAAAAGATAGAATATGGCAATCCAGACGGCAGGATCCACAGAATCGTTCCAGTATTGGATCACCATTGCACTTCCCATGAGTTCGCTGGGAAACGATATTAGCCAAGCTAGTGCATAATTTGTGGAAACTGTAAAACCGATTGATTCATCAATAAATCTGGTTACATGTGTAGCATAAGAACCCGAAACAGGATATTGGCACGAGAGTTCTGCAGCGCTCTGTACGACACAAAACATGGAAAGACCAACAAGTATGAAACCAATTAGTAGACAGCCTGGACCTGACGCTAATGAGTAGCCTAAACCAATAAATAAACCAGTACCTAAAGTGCCCCCGATTGCTATCATGGTCAAATGTCTTTGCATTAATGCCTTTTTCAGAGGCTGTTTAGCCAGTCGCAACTGTACCTTCTCTTCAGCAGTATACTTCGAGTCATCTTCGTCTATCGTAGCATCTAAATCCACTCTCTTGAATGAATCTCTGAATCTGTATAGAAAGGTTCCTTTTTCTGAAGAGCTAAATTCTGAGCCAGTCTTGACACTGTCGGTATATATCTTGCTCACTTCTTTATTGACCACAGAAGAACTCATTTTTTCTCTAGGATGTTAAGTGCAATCGATGTCTCTTTAATGCCAAGACAAGAACAACTATACATTGGAAATTCATGTGCTCTATATATGAAATGTGACATATACATACAGGCCGTTTTGAGTATTGCAATTTTTACACAGTTTTATGACGTTGTTTGTCTCGACACAGACATATTTGCTCTCGTTAAGAGCCTTAACTATCGTTTTTCGAAGTGTGCATCTTCGAGAATGGCTGTAAAAAGGATTGAACAAAACAAGATATGGCACATAACGAAGAAAATTATGCAACAAGTCGATATCTGCATGATAAGAGGTCGGAGAACGTTCGAGCCACATCATTTGCGATGGATTACCAGTAGCAATTAGATAACTCGGAAGTTCTTTTGTGCGCAACATTGTGAGAGCTTGTTGCGCTTGGCGTTCTCTGAGTCATTTACATAGACGAAAGCAGCTATTTATCCGAGAGCCTTCTAGAGGGGAAGAGGGCCGTGTAAAGTCCATTTTGGGTGCTGCTGTGGCGTTCATGTTTGCTGACACCGTAGGTTCACTTTAAAAGTAGGGTAGTGTCCTTTGCCAAATGAGGGATTGTCTTGGAGTAGGACTGTTTCCAGTACTTGGTGTATGACTATGGACAGTCCGGGAGAAACGTTACTGAACTACGACTACAATTTGAAAGAAAAAATCTTGCATCATCTTGGTTTGCGATTTATAAGGTACGTAATTCTCAAGTGTTTCAATAGTTTAGTTAAATCTTTTTGGATCAATTGAGCTCCAGAAATTGAAACACTAATCTTGGGACAGTGTACAATTTCTACTCAAGAAAACTCTGTCGCAACTGCGCACATCACGAATATGTATCTAGCTTTTTTTTTAATATCTTGTGGGCTTTAAAATGCAATAGAGTAACTAAAATTTAAATTTCCTTCTGTTCCGCGAGGTTCGAAGTAAAAAAACCATTCCACTCAAAGGATCTCATGAGTATCCATAGCGTAATATTCTAATCAATGCTTAGTACCGAACAACATTTCCAAATCACCACTTCGACCTCTTAATTAAGAATAAATAAATATGTACATATACACGATTCCGATTACAAAACTTCACAATTCCTCTTTGAATGGTAATTTGGATGTGTCTCCAACCGCAACGTAATTGAAACCATCAAGTTTAAATGGCTTGATGATTTCTGTATTCACAACTTCATTCATCTTGATTTTGGCCAATTCCATAGCTTTTGCAATGTCATTGTTTTTCTTTAGTTGACCTACTATCGATTTGAGGCTCTTTGACAAGATGCCAGCGTCTGTGCCTTTTAGATAGAGCTGAAAAAGTCCGTAGGAGTTATGGTACGTATCCACAAAAGAAGAATGGACTGATTCAAAACCTGGGAATAGTGGACATGTCAAATACGTCGAAAGGACCTCAAATAGTGGAATATCCGCTTTTTTGAGTGGGATACCAATCCCTACTACTGATTCTCCCGTTGCTCTGACTCTCGATTCACCAGAGTAAGCCTTCGGAACTGCTTCCGATTTCAAAGCTTTCCCATTTGGCAAGCTACTAATCAAAGAATCCTGTACAAACTTTTTCAAACTGTTTTCCTCAATGCCTTCACCTATAATATTGATATTTTCTTTTGTGTAGACTTTGTTCGAATAATTTTTAATATCATCGAGAGAAATTGATTGGACGCCATCATACAAAACTGGGTTACCCAAACCAGTCCTGTAAGTGATATTGTACAATGCATCCTGAGCCTTAGCTATTGGATCCATAGATCTGATTTGAGAATCGTAGTTTGCCGCTGGAAAGACGGATTCTACGAGTTCATGGGGTCTGAAAGTAGTCTTATACAAAACATTTCCCATAGCATTGACAAAATATGGTAAATTTTCTGATAAAAACGTCGCTTTCAGGGTAATAAATTCCCTGTCTACCATAGATTCAAACTTACCGCCTAATAACTCGGACTCTCTAACTAATCTCAAGGAAGACTTTCCATTGGTATTTTGATAATTAAACCTCGACAATAAATGGGCCAGACCATCTTTCTCTGCATAACGTGACCCACCATGAACTTTCACCGTTAATATAGAAACCTTCCCCGGATTACCATTTACCGTACTAATTGTATAACGCCTGACAACCTGTCTTGATAAATGTGATCTTAACATTCTTGTCAACAAGCTAGCACAGTAACTCGATTGAAAAAACTCTTCAAAGGAACCTAATCTCTGCTCAACCGAAACCTTCAAAGGAGTCTCTTCATTCCATCAGCCTAATCACTCTTTTATAAACCTCAAAACTCCGTTACCCAGTCGACCTGCTGTGCACAGTAAACGATTCCTCGAGAATAATTGGCTGAAAATCACATGACTGAAAATAATTTTATTACCACGTGATTTTTATCAACTTTTTTTCATCGAGTGAAATTTTTCTGCTAAAGTCATCGCTGGTGAAAAAAGAGAAAGAGAGAGCCTGATCTGTGAAAAACAATAGAGAGCTAGATCATCATTTTCCATTGTCATAGATCTTTAGGAGGTGAATTTTGTACTGAAAATGGATGCTATACTATCTTCGAGTTCCAATAACACAAATGATGCACAAAATGGTGGTGAAAGGCCAAATGATACGGCTTCTGCCGCAGTGAAACAAGATCCTGTAGATATCATGAACGTATCTTCAATTGAACAGAGAACTTTGAATCCTGAACGGTTTTTGTATATAGAGTTAGTAAAATCACACATGGGTCAGAAAGCTGCTCAAATTATTGATGTGTTGATAGGATTAGGCAGATTGAGTGCTCGTCAAATTTGTGAAAAATTATCCTCTACCTCCTTCGATGTGAAAACTGTGAAGACTACATTAGTTTCTTTGATCCAGTTACGTTGTGTCAGATACCTGGAAGAGACAGCTTTAAATGGGAAGAAGACAACCTATTATTATTATAACGAAGACGGTTTATCACTTTTACTCTATTCTGGTTTAATAATAGAAGAAATCAATCAACTATTCCCTTCAGATGGAACAGAAAATATATCTGCATCACATATAGTGCAGAACATCCTAACTTTTGGTTCAATCACCTTAGATAGTTACTTACAAAATTCAGATTCAGATACTTCGAAGCATCACACTGCAAGTATCTTCGTTAAACTTTGTGAAACTGGCTTCTTGATACCAATTTCAAAATTGCAATACACTCCTATCAATGAAATATGGAATATTTTATATCAAAAAAACTATAATCTAATTCCAAGAAATTCTACATTATCTGAATTAAAGAAGAAAACTGAGGCCAAATCAAAAACTAAAAGTGAATTTTCAAATATTTTGAATTCTATCAATGATTTATCAAAGATAATAATTATTGATCCAGAAACGTCTTTGAAAACGGTCATTGGAAATATCCCATTAACTTTTAACCTAGAAAGATTTCTAAAATCAAGAAGATCAAAACAGCTTGCACAATTTGCCAAATCAAGAATTGGAAAAACATCATCTATCATTTATAAAACTGCATTGAGAATGACTGAACAAGTCTCTCCACCTTTGATAAACCCATTAACTTACACAGACCTACTACAAGATCAGGATGAAACTGCTGCTATGTTCACTGATCTTGAATTATTGGAAGAAAAGACACCAGGGTTATCTTTCAATGCTATTGATATTGCAAAGTATCTACCTTCTGATGTAGATCTAAGAGGAAGCTTAGTTTCCAAAAAGACTGGTAAAAGGGCAAATAATGTCAATAACAATGCAAACCCAAGTAAAAAAATGAAAACAGAAGATGGTTTTGCAATCCCTGCATTACCTAAACATTTGTTAGATGCTGCTGAAGAAATAGGAGATGGTGATGACCATGATTTGGACGATGATTATGACGACGATGACCCTCATTCCGTTGGTTTAATTAATAGTCATTTAAAACTTTTGGTATCTTCTGGCCTGAAATTCTTGAAAGAAACAAAGCCAGGTGTTTATTACGTCCCATACAGTTCATTGATGCCATCATTAAGATCATCAGTTTATGACTATATTATTGCATCAACACTCGGACAATCAGCAATGCGTATACGTCGTTGCATCTGTGCTAATAAGCTTGTTTCTGAAAAAGTCATCAATTCAACTGCATTGATGAAGGAAAAAGATATCAGAGCTGCTATATCATCTTTAATTAGATATAACGTGGTTGAAATCCAAGAAGTGCCAAGAACCGTAGACAGATCTGCTGCAAGGGCTGTATTTTTATTCAGATCAAAAGAAAGTCATTCTTACATGTTTATAAAACAAAATCTAGCTTGGAATATGGGTAACTTACTCTTCAAAAAAGAAAAATTAAATGAAGAGAACTCTACTTTATTGACAAAAGCAAATAGAGATGATGTCAAAGGCAGAGAAGCTGAATTATTATTGGCAAGCGAGTTAAATCAACTAAAAATGGTTAATGAACGTCAGTTAACATCTTTCACTCGTCTTACCAGATTGATATCCCTCTGGGAAGCCTTTAAGTACAATAACTAGGTATGCATATATAACTCTAAATAAGTCTCAAAAGAAAAAAACTTGCTGTACATTTAATTCAACTAGTCGATATTTTTAATCAGAAACAACCATTTAAAGCTGATATAGCATTTTTATTCCAAGGTGTCAGGAATAAACTCTTCTGGATACTCCTAACGTCCTTTAACTTACAGTACGAATTACTCAACTGCTCAGCAGTAATTTTGTTTTGACCGTCTGTGGAAAGTTTTTGTTTAATTTTTTCGTCTAGATGGTTCCAGGAATTGGAATTATTAGGAAACAAGAATGCTGCTCTCTGAGTTAAAGTTTTGTCTGAAGTAATCTTTAGTCTCTTCTGTATCTCTTCAATCAATTGTTGTACTTCTTTATGTTTATCAGCAATTATATGTGAAGGCCCAATTGATTTCAATTCATCCAACACGTGCCTCATGCTATCACCATCGTTTTCTAAAATGGTCATAGCAACAATTGTCAAGGTGATGAAAAGATCAGAGCCGTATTGTAGAGCATAATCGGTTAATTCCTGCATTGCTATTTCTTTAGCTTCATCGCCTACTTCATAAAGAACTTTCGATATAAGCATTATCAGACTTTTGGAGTCTTTTGAGAGGTTCAACAATTGTTGAAAGTTTACTAGAGTTTCGTCGAAGTTGCCAAGATAGAAAAACGATAATCCCAGACAAATATAGTTGGATAAAATTCCCTTCAGCACTTTCTTGCTATGCAAACCATTTTCCTGGTAATCTGTCAATAAACCCTGCGATAAATTTGCATTTTCTACGGCATTTTCGTAATCACCGGAACCTAATTGAATTCTTGCCAATTGAGATTTGACAATGGCAAAATTAAACAATTCCTCATCATTTTGAGTTTTTTCGAATCTCTTCTCAAGGTTCTCAGTCAATCTGTTAGCAAGCTTTTCAGCAACCTTGAAGTTGTGAAGTCTTTCCAACACCAACAAAGCACATTGTAATGCGAATGGATCATTCGGATTTTTTTTGAAATACTGCTCCAGACCAAAAGCAATAGTATTCAGTTCTTCAGTAGCAGTGAGGTCTCTTTCTTCATTACCACCCCCTATTCTGTTTTTTAAAACGCTACTTGCATATAAGAGCTGTACAATCTTAGATCTACCATTGGCCAAAATATACGAATGCCCAAACATGTTTGCACTTTCAGTAGATTTACCCTCCTTTTCATATAACAATGCCATACCCAGCCATGGTGAGGAGTTCTGTGGGGCCATGCTTTGGGCTCTCGACATTATTTCACCA
Organism: Kazachstania africana CBS 2517; assembly: GCF_000304475.1. Taxonomy (NCBI): domain Eukaryota; kingdom Fungi; phylum Ascomycota; class Saccharomycetes; order Saccharomycetales; family Saccharomycetaceae; genus Kazachstania; species Kazachstania africana. Next base: position 59,803 of record NC_018941.1, read on the forward strand.
GCCAATACAGTATCGTTATTTTGCAGAGCGAGTAATGCTAGATTAAACCAGATTTCGACATCCTTTGGTGATAAAACCATTGCTTTAATAAAACAATGTTGGGCAACATGATAATTCAGTTCCATTGTGGCTATACCGAACCCAATCCAAGCTTCTGGACTATTAGATTGATATTTGATAGATTTTTTAAAAGACATAATTGCAGCATCTTTATAGCGTAATTCCTTGATAGTGCAGTAAGCCATCAGTTCCGAAATACCAAGATTATACCATATAGATGATCTAAGCGTACCTGGTAAAGTCTGAAAGTTGTCTGCATGGGATGCAATTGCATATTTGGAGGCCAATATCAGAAAGTCGCATGCAATAGATATATTGTCCGTACTTTCGGAAGACAGCAACTTATCAAGGGTGACACCATCAATATTATTTATTTCCTCAGTTTCCTCAGGTAAAACAAATGCAGAAAAAATGGCTACCAATGATTCGACTGGTAGTGTATCGATTTTTGATTCTACCAATAGATAAAGATAAAGCACTTTGGACAGTGTAATCCATACATTCTGAATGACACAGTCCAAATCTATGACTAATTCCTTGATCAGATCGATGGCTTCGCTAATGATTGCTATTGCTTTCATGAGATAACCCTGATTGTATAAATCAAAAGAATAATCAACTATTTGAGTCGCCAATTCCATCTTAAATACCTCCTTTTCCGGCTCGTCCTTCAAGACATGTCTTAGTATATCGATTGCTCTTTCGAACTCATCCATTTGAGCAAGCGCTACGGAATTGAAATATTTAGCGTAGTTATGGTCAGGAGACAGCTCGACAGCTTTTTCAAAAACTTTGATAGAGGCTTCAACACGCCCACATGCAAAATAGGCCTGACCTAAACCAACCCACGATTCTATATCATTTGGATCAACACGTAATGCAGACTGGAACCATTCGATCGAATCAGTTTCATTCTGGTCCTCTAAAAATGAAATCCCCATAACTCTGTATGGCCAGTTAGCCTTGCGCAATTCGGTTTTGGCATTTTCCGATTTGATCAATCTTTCCGCAATCTGGGAAGCTGTTGCCCAGTTACCACAGTCAGTATAGATGGTACAGATATATTCTGCTGCAGCTATATCACCAGAATCTAGCTCAAAGGCCTTATAGTAACACTTAAAAGCTCTTCCTCTGTCATTGTAAAACTTTGCATAGATATCACCCAATAATGAGTAAGCTTCTGCATAGGTGTCCGAACAATATTTAATAACTTGAACCAGTAACTTGAACGCAATTTTTATATTGATATCATCTTTATCCTCGTAGTATTTCGAAATATAAACTTTGGCTTGTCTCCACAGGGTCTTCGATTTAAATTCCAATGTACGTAAATCAGTCCCTTCAATTTTGTTCACAATTGTTGTAAATAACTCGACTGACTCATCTAACTCACCAATGTGCCCTTTACACCATGCCAACTGTGAAAGAATTTCTAAATTTGATGAAGTTGAAGGTTCTTGTTCAATGATATTAGTTATTAACGTATAAGCGCCGTTCCAATCCTCCCTTTCAATGGCAATAATACCTTTACCTATTTTTGCATTAATATTTGTTGGATCCTCGGACAAGATTTTATCAAACAAAGATAAAGCAGGCTTATGATTCTTTGGAGATTCGACATAAGTGTAACACGTGGCTAAATCGATCGTCAGCTCTTTCTTACTGTTTATCAAATTTGTACCAAGATCTCTAATATTATATGAGATAAGTGATATACCAGCTTTGATATATTTGGAAGCAGCCTCATATTCTTTATTTAGAATATAGTATCGAGATATGATACGATAAGCTAAGGTACTGTTTTTAGTCTGGCCGATATTTTCTATCAAAGTCGTCAATATATCTTCCTCAGATAACCAACCCTTATCTTTTGATTGGTCTTCATCATCCCTATCATTTTGCATCAGTTCCTTAAGCTCTTCTTCATCTTCATCTTCTTCAAAATCAGTATTCCTTGAATCTGCTTCATCAAGTTTAATATCTAGTGCTTTTACATTATAACTTGAAAAATTAGAGTTAATCCAGGCATACAGTAAAATGGCCAAAGGTTCATTAGGAAATCGCTGGAAAAATTTTATTACAATCATAGGATCCATCGAGTCTAGATCACTGAAATCAGACCAATCGAAATAATATTTCCATGCAATCAAAGAGTCGTGATCAATCAGAACCATTTCATCAACCATTGTCCTTATTTTGTCAAAATACTGCAATTTGATATCGGTTGGCATTGATTTCAATACTTTTATTCTATATTCAAGCCACATTCCCTCTAGGGCTTTTCTTTCGGCATCATCATCGATCAAGTTCACTAACTGATTATAAAGATCATCTAATATAGAGTCCTTGTAGATTTTCCATGCTAATGAATTTACTTTGATTTGATAATTTGGATCATTGGTACTCAGCTTCAATCTTTCTTGACTTAAAATTTTAGATACTTGCAATGTCTCTTTTGCACTTAGAATCTTGATTAACTCTTGTAAGGGTTGACCTGGGTCTTTGAATAAATGCCTACCCATCAGTTCATACAGTAATGTACCAGTTCGGAAAGATTTATAATAAGATTCTGAAAAGTCATCATTGCCTGTGAAATGTAGCTTCATGTTCTTTATCAAGTTTATGAGATCGACCTGAGACTCCTGGAGCTCAAGCAACACCTCCATGTACGTACTACACAGTAGGAAAAAGTCATCAAATGACACGATATCCGGAAGAATATGTTTCCTAGTCTCATGATTTTGAAACAGAAGAAACAGGCCTTTCCATGCCAGAAGGTTCTCTGGAACCAACTGTGTCGCTGACTTATAATTGTTCACTGCATTCGTTAGGTTATGATTAATATCATTTTCTGTCAAAGAAGCATAGGATTTTCCCAGAAACACATATGCAAAATAGTTATTCTTATCCAGCTTCAAGACTTCTTTCGAAATAGAAATGGCTTCTTCATAGTCGGCTCTTGCCAATTCTTGTTTAGCCTCCTTTAGCAACTGCTTGACGTCGGCCATATGTGTTTTAATATTCTGATCCTTGCTGTAGGATAAACTAAAATATCTATCCTTATTGGCTTTTCAGTGTGGGTTTTCAATATCTAGCTATTTTTTTCTCACTATTTATTAAATTGAAAAAGATTGATACTATCTCGAATATAGAGGATTACTAAGGAAAGTTACTTACTATATAGTAATAATGGAGAGGAATACGTCAGTGACGTTTAACCAATTGACGCAGAATTTTATTCAGAAGCTGAAGGATGCATTTCAAATGATTGATGATGATGGTGACGGTTATATAAGTGAGGGCGATCTGAAGAAGATTTTACAGAGCATAGGTAGGAATCCAGCGGAAGATGAACTAAATGCTATGTTGAGTAGGCCTAATGGTAAGAGAGGAGTGAATGGTATTTCGTTTCCCGAATATCTTTCCTTAATGGCAGACCTTACAGGAGAATTTCCAGAGGAAGAGGAATTGATCGAGTGCTTCAATATTGTCTCGGATGAAAACAAGACTATATTAGTGAAGGACCTAGTAGAAAGTCTGAAAGAAGCAGGATTTGAGAATCCAGAAGTTGAATTTGCCAAGATTTTGAAAAATCATAGTTCTAATCAACAATCCTCTGGGAAAAAAGTCTTCAAAAGTAATCAATTTTTAGATACAATAATTGATCAATAATTAGATATTCAGTTTACATATAGTTATACATATACAATTAACAGTGATTCATAAATCAAGATTCATAAATCAACAATTAATTCTTCAACACTCCAATCTTCAAAAGAACCATCTGGTAAATATCTTCTGATGACTAGTGGGATTTTCTTTTCAGCTAATTCTTTCATGGCAATCCTTAGAGGATCTGTTTCGCCTTCTAAATCTACAAAAACAGGTGCGTTCATAGAAATCTGTAGAGCTCTAGTACCTAGGATTCTTGCTCTTTCATATTTTGTCATGTATGGTGTGGTGGTTCTGTCTTCTTTGGCAATAGCTTTTTCTTTCAAAGTCTTCTTTCTAGTAGATTGGTATTCGTCGTTGAATCCACTTGTAATGATTGTATTCCCATTTTCATCTTTTAAGCCACCATCCACTGTGGCATTATTATTTTCATTATTATTATTATTGTTGTTATTATTTATGGCTTCATTGTCATCAAAATTCTCTTCATCAGAAAAGTGCTCCACTTCAAAATCTTCAAAATGTTCATTACCTTCATTGAAACTGTAAGTTAAATCAATTAAAAAATCGAATAAAAAATGTTAGTTATTTGAATTGTCGAACTATAGGTTAGAAAAAAGTAGCTAAACATACGCTTCTTCGTAGTCAGACATGGCTTATATATGTGTGTATGCAGAACTGGGGGGGTGAGGATGTGTAACGTAAGGGAAGTATCAAAGAGCCTGACCAATGTAATTAAACATCAGAATTTAATAGCTAATTTGCTATTGAAATTGTTCATAGCAGAAAATTTTTTTTTTCAGTAAGGACGAGATGAGGGCGCGAAATTAGGGCTTATCAGTCTTCAATTCGAACCCTACGCGAAGCGTTTTTCTCTTTCTTTCCAGCGGCTAAAGAAAAGATTCTCTAATATGATTTTCCAATCTAATGAACGACACAGCACAACTACAACTTGTTAAGAAAGAATGTGTGCACACATCCAGTGTGAAGAACTAACCAGTATACTAAAATCAGCTCCATAGTATCAGTCCTCGGCACTCGCTTACTATAATCAAAGCATACCTTACACGCAGTACTTTCCACGACTTTTAACACCGCGCGCCCCACCCAGCTCTCACTGCACTAACATACAACACACTACCAGACAATATATTGCACCTATCACTCCACCAGTTCAACCATTCTAGACTGTTCTTTCGTCTCATAAAAGTTGTTAATTTGGACTTCCCAGCCGCTGACATCAAAAATTTCTGCTTTTTTTTTCCTCCAACGATTACAGAATATCACGTGATGGAACCCTATCCTTGGTAAATTAGGGCTTTTTATTTTTTTTATCGACATCTCTCGAAGACTTTAAGTGATAATCCATCGAAATTTGAAAAAAAAGAATGCCAAGAGATGAGCATTTCTAAAAGAGTACCTCAGTTTTCGTGCTCCACTCTCCGTTTAGTAAATAGGGGGAAGTCTAAATATGTCCTCAGATGAAGAATATATCTATGAAAGTGATCATGATAGTGGACACGAGTTAAAGAATGAGTTGAATTCGTGGGAAGTACCAATTAGAACTACCGTGCCATCGGCATCCTCGTTGACACCAAGACGTTCACGGTCTTCTTCAGTAGGTAGCACAAGCACTACCTCTAGCAGCAGGCCCAAAAACTATCTATGTGATTACGATGGTTGCGCTAAAGCATTTACGAGGCCTTCGTTACTGACGGAACATCAACAAACCATCCATCATGGAATTAAATCATTCAAATGTAACGAATGTACAAAATCATTTGCAAGGAAAACGCATTTAGAAAGACACTTAATTTCACATTTAAATGACAAGGATAAACCATTTCATTGTAAATATTGTAATAAAGGCACTACAACAAGGCAGCAGTTGAAAAGACATGAAATCACACATACCAAATCCTTTCACTGCCCTTACAAAGATTGTGATGAAAGCTTCCACAAACACCCACAGTTAAGATCACATATTTTATCACTGCATGAGAAAAAACTGGCTTGTAAGCATTGTGGGAAACATTTCCAGCGACCTTACAGGTTGAATAGTCATATACAAAAGCATCATAATCCAAACGTTGAGAACCCATATTCTTGTTCATTTTCTGGCTGTCTACAAAGTTTTAGAACATGGACTCAATTGACCTTACATATTAAGAATGATCATCCAAAATTACAATGTCCCGTTTGCCAAAAATTTGTAGTTGGTGAAAGTGGTCTACAAATGCATATGAAAATCCATGACGATTCGTTAGTTTCCAGAAATTGGAAGTGCAAACATTGCGTTGACGGCTCTTTTCAAAAAAAGTCTGATTTAATATCCCACTTCTCTGACGTGCATCCCGGTTTGGATTTACCTGTAGAGCTAACTTATCATCCCGCTATAACTCTACCTGAATTGAAAGAGGCCAAAGAAGATTATATTGATGATTTTTCCGATCGTCTTAATGAAGGAAATACTCATTTGGAAGAAATCGAACAAGAAATTAAACTGAACAAGTTTTTGAATGAAAATTCTTCCATGAAACTTTTGCTAAATACAGTCGGAAGAAAACTTACATGTCCATTTAATAAATGCTATAGAACATTCAAAACACAAGAGCGTTACGATCTTCATATTGAAAAACATAAAATTCATCAGCTGAAGCTGAAATTATTGGAAGAAAAGAAAGAAGCTCGGGAGGAAGTTCAGAAGGAAGTCACAGAATAAAAAAATTAATCATTTTAGACATTTATATATTCTAAATTTTTTATACTCTTCTAAGAGAAAAACGAAAAAAAATAATATCGAAAAGCTTTTATAAAGGGAGTATATTCAGGCTCGTACGTCACTTTGATAGGCTCATATTACTCATGAAAAATACTAGCTCATCATCATCGCTTTCTCTTTGATCCTTACGATTCTTTTGACTATTATCATCATCAACAGGGCTCGTACTCTTGTTAGCTTCGTCAATTAATAGATCAGTAGATTGTACACTAGGTTTATGCAATTCAGCATGCGCCGGAATCGACATTGCCGTGGGTTTTGAATAATTGTAAGATTGTCCATAAGGTTGAATCTTATTAGCAGGGAAAGACCTCGATATGTTTTCAAAAGATCTTGGCGAGGCTTTCCATGAAGATGATTGAAAATTAGCTAATGATTCATCTAAGTCACTGTTTTCCTCTGCTAATTTAGCCTCATGTTCTTCATTTTCATGTATAATGTCTTCTGCGCCATTATGGTTGTTCACTGTATAAGAGTATGTTTGGCCAGCCAGGATGGGAGGCATGAAGTGCATAGCTGACCTTTCAGTTGAATTTCTTCTACTACTGGATCCACTGTTGGAGGCTTCCACTGTAGTTTGTTCGTTGGCATACAGCTTTGAATTAATAGAAGGATATAAGGGTGGGGAAGAAAATGAAATAGTGGGAGAATGCGAATGCGATTGAGAACGAGAGCGCGATCTACGCTTTTGTGTCGAATTGACAATTGGAATAGCTTGAGTTTGGGATATGCCATGCTTTGATGTATCTAATGTAACACTTTGGGACAAATCTTCGCTCAGCAAATCATTACTGGGTTTCAAATTTTGAAACTTGAGAATTGAATTCGAAATCATTTCATTATTCAAGCTATTAGTATTATTACTTGCATCTCTATCTCTCTTGAATGTAATTTCTGGTTTTTCATCTATTAGTTTCACAAAATTTAAAAGGTCATCATTTGATTCTTCTAATAATTGATTGCTTTTGATATTGGACTTATTATCGTTCATTCTATTGATGCTTGACTGTCTGCGCAAAGTACCATACGAAGTTAAAAATCTTGAGCTATTACTATCTACACTCGTACCTTCTACTGATGGCTTAGTCATTGGACCATAATTCGATGATATGCTTGACTTTCTGGGATATAAAGTCCCAAGGACGGATGATGTTGATGGATTACGGCTTGGAACTTGACTGGTACTTTGTAAGACACTATTGACAGAACCAATCTTAAATGGCTGAGCTTGTCTCGATATTGACATTGGATGTTTCTGCAGGAATTGATGGTTACTTTCAGTGGATGAAAATCCTAAATTAGGTCGTGCTTTTGGAGAAAGTGAAATCGATTTTCTATTAGTAGGAGCAGAAATTATTGTATTACTTTCTGTGTCTTCAATTTCAAATTTACAATCTTTTCTATAGGATATTGACACCCTTAAAAGACCGTATTCAGTCCAGACTGGAGTTATCTTCTTTTGGTCTAAATGAGAAGGTATGTTTGATTCGTTAAGTACGTTTGAATAGGAGTTTATTATTGGTTTGCTGAGACCAATTCTCCCTTTCGAAAGGATTGGTTTAGAGCCATCCACTATTCTAGTTCCCACACTAGGCATTGGTCTAGAAATGTTTGTTTGTGAGTTGAGCTGAGCATTAATAGAGGCGCAAAGCTCATGCACTGGAAGAATATGAATAAGTGTATAGATGTAACGTAGTAAGAGCACCAATTGTCGCTGTATATTATGTTCCTCATCATCTTCAACTTGGCATGACTGAAAAGTTGTCGATGAGTTATCTAGCTCTATTAACCAACGTTCTAACATTATTTCTGTTTTCTTACTCCCCTTGCAGACGTTCCATAAATTTTCATCATTATCTTTTAGTCGCACTATGTAACTAGCAGGTAGTCCTCGTAAATCGAGGAATGTTTCCACGACCAATGGGGCTAAGACTTTGCCTCCATCGAAATGTAGCCAGTTATTTATCAAATCTGGAAGAAAGTAAGTTGATGACTCATCTGACCTAAACCATTCATCGCTAATCTTTGGTGAATCCTGCAATACGTTTGAAGATACAGAAGAGCAAATTAATAAAGTGGATTTAAGAAAGAAATTGTCAATTATTTTTAGAATATCACAATCACTCGAACTAGTAGGCATTTTGTACTGGCTTGTTTCTCATGTATAGATGAATGCTAAAGGGAAAGTAATAGTGTATCTGAAATGTATTACAAGTTCCTTATATCAGTTGAGTTCACTGGCTAATATAATTTATGCTAGGGTTTTTTTGGGAGGCGAAGACTATAAGTGGGGTTTTAGTGATTCGGTATAGTAAAAAAATCTCCTCACGCTGATTCGAATCTTATTAAGTGAATTAAAACGGAAAACTCCTCTAAAAAGTCTAATATGTGGCTAAAATAACTGTATCGACTAGAGTCTGAAACGTGCCCTCACAGATAAGTGGATTTCGTTATAATCTATGAAGTATTTGTAAATTAATCAGAATCCCTTTAAACCTCACTGAGTTTCATATCTTTACGTAAGAAGGCGCGCGTCTCAATAAAAAAAAACGACAGTGATACGCAACCATTATGGTTGAAGATTTTTCGATATTAGATATGGTTGTAGATGTATATACATATATAGTTGTGTCCTGAGGCTGGTAAGTAAATAGAGCTCATCCTTTTCAGTCACATCATTCTTGTTCAAAGGCGCTCCAAAGATCATAAAACAAATCAAGCAAACAGCCAGAGCTCCAAGCTTGTGTCGGGCTGGAGTCGTTACACAGTTCACCGTCCTTGTTGGTTAACTCTGTTAAGCCTGCCCATGGGCTAGTTGCTATCCAGTCTCTATGTTTATCAAGTCTTTGATATAGTTGTTGATATAAAAATGAGGAAGGCCTGCGTTTTTCGTCATTTGAGCAACGAGGATCAGTCAGGAAGTTGAAATGGAGGTACGCCCTCAAGAAATAGCCAGTACACCAGACCCATTCAGGACCCTGGTGGTAATTTCTACCTTTCGAAGTAGCAAAATCATCAGAATCTTCACTGTTAATGTAATAAGGACGGTAATTGTAGTCGCTCGGATCCAATGTACGCATACCGACAGGCCCTCTTAACACTTTATCTGCTAGGTTCAACGTTGCGGCAGCATACTTTGGTGTAAACAATTCTGGAGCCACTGTCATTGCAATGGCAAAATTTGCTCTGAATTGATAATCTTCATATGGTTTACCAGATTTATACAAATCTCTGTAAATACCTCTTCTATTGACTATGTTACAATCAACATCATACAGAGGGTCATCTTTTGGGTCTAACGGAATATAAAACTTCTTCTCGAAATTCTCTTGCAATAGTTTATTCCAGCTTTCAAAAGTTATCTTACCATTATCATTCTTGGTCACTTCAGTGTATTTAAATAAGTTTTTAGAATTCAGTTCTAGAACAAATCTTAGGCAACTTTTCAGTAACCCGTTTATTTCGATAGCAGCCCCATCTCTTGGGGTGCCTGGGACACCTACGGATCCGGCTTTCTCGCTTTCACCCATTTTATCCATCCAAGTACCACAGTTGGATTGTGAGCCACCATGTATTAGACCAGTCGACCAGTCAACATGCACTTCAACATTGAACCCTTCGCTTTTCATAACACGATCTAAATTTGGGCCGGCATTAGCTTCCCTGTATGCGATCCCCTTTGCGTGTCTGCTCAAAATTTCATAGATAATATCTTCGATAGTAGTGGAGCAACTGAATGCTCTGGGATCATCATGCGTGACATAAGTATCGTCCAATGGGAATCTTCTTGTAACACTTTCTTTTAAGATATCTTCTCCGTTTGGTACAATATGGATATAATCTTGAATTGCTTGCACAAAAAACCATGCAGCATCGCGTGCATTGTACCTTGGATTTCTACCTGCGTCTAGTAAGTTGGGGATTAGGCCGTGCTTTAAAGTTTTGGCAAAAGCTAAAATATGTTGTTTAGCAATGTCAAACCGGCCTGTCGTAAGAAGTAGACCACGGAATGCAATAAAAACATCTCTACCCCAACATCTCATATAATTAGTACTGAAATGTGGTAAACCTGCTGCCATAGCTGGAATATTTTTGTCTGGCAAAATAGATGTTGAGTTAAGTGTGGAAATCATTTGAATTGAAGTCATGGCTAAACTTTGGACAAATACTGTAGCTTTCCCTATATTATGTGGCATTAGCTGCATAGCACGTAAACGGCAACAGCCATATAAAATACCAACAATTAAGGCAAAATAACTTGGTCTTAGATAACTTGGTAGTTTTTCGACTCTTTCAAACCTGGAACGTAGCCAGTTTTGAACCTCTGTAACACCTGGTTCGTTTTTGTAAGAATCTAATCTATTTACAACATAATCAAGAGCCCAAGTACCTGCACGTAAGTTATTGCTCAATGGATGAGCAAGGTCATTGTAAAACATGATTCCCTGTAAAACTGATACCCAACCCTGAAGACCACAGTAAACTAACTTTCCAAAGTCAGGTATGTCATAAGCGCCCACCTTGCCATTACTTGAATCTAGTTCTTCACTCTCAGAACGGAATAAGATATAATTCAACGATTCAAGAGTTAAATTTTTTGTTGCTTTCAATGCACCAGATCTAATATAGTGATCCAGTGCGGAGTCTATACCATTCTGCTGAGTCTGAAATATTGCAATAGAACCTGTTGGGAAATCCTCTGGAATAATAATTGTGGATGTTTCACTCTTCTCTTCATACTTGATGTCGAAGCCTTCTAATTTCCTCAATTTTGTTGGAATACCTTTAATCTTTTGAGTATCCTGGGTTTCTTCAACTGATCCAATTTTCTCTAGACTGTAGGAAAATTTGAGCTCACACTTAGATTGGTTTAAAATGACAGGAGGTAATACTTGCTCAGCCTCATTTTCATGAAATTTCATTCTTGCAATTAAATACCAACCAGAACCTGTCTTTACATCAGTACGGTGGAAAGTAATATATTGCCCCTCATGGTGCACATGCATTTCTGAGTCTTCAATATCATTTGATTTCATACTTATATTTTCTCTAATCTCATTAAGCAAAGACTTGACTTTACCAATGCCGTCACATTCCTTAAATTCGTATACTCTTGATTCCTTAACAAGATCCAATAGATATGGGAATATTTCGTCGTAACCATATACTGATCCAATGGCAGATGAGCATAATGCGACCAATGCGGCGTTTGGTAAAGTATCTTCAACAGTTCTTTTTTGATATGGCATTTCGTTATCATGAGTACAATCCATAAATAGGGCGTGCGGAGGGGTAGCGGTTAATATTTTTGGGATCATAATTTCAGAAACACATTTCATCGAGTTGTCATTAGGGTCGTAAGAACAATACTCTTCATCCACATTAATATCAGCTGGAAATGGAAAATCGTGCATTGGGACAAACCTGTAAGAACCGATCGGTCTTCCACCATGTCTATGAACTAATCTTGAAAGCTCTTCCTCTGACCAGCATTGCATTGCCTCCCTGATTAGGGAGGAAATACCTAATCTTTCTACAAACAAACAGTCCAAAGATTCAGAGCCAGAAAACAATTCTGCCACTACATATAAATTAGGGTTAAATTTCCTAGCTAGATCTAAGAAGTACTCACCGACATGCAATGGGGTTGAATGACAATTATCAATTCTAAAACCATCAAATATCTTCGCATTTATTTCAATATACTTGGACATTCTTTCCCATAGATAAGGTGAATCCTCTGGACCATTACCGTAACGTAACTTCACACAATCACCCCATACAATTACCTCTCTACGTAAGTATGCCTTTGAAGTCGAAGATGCAAAGTCAACCAATGGATTACCATCCCATATCCAGCCATTATTTGCCAGAGCGTATTTTTTACCATCTCTTCCAGTGAATCTTGTAAAATATGGCTCAAATAAAGGTTTCTTATCAGTAATTTCACCTTGTTTCGGACCATTGTCATCTAACCTTAAATATTTGATACGATTGAATAATTGTTCTAGAATTTCGTTGACATCATCATCATAAGAACGATACAATGGTAAATTAATTTCATCTAATATTTTATTGCACTTCGTTTCATTATATTTGTTGCCATAATTTGTTTTCAAAATTTTGATTAATTTTTCAATAGAAATTTTTGAATTATTGTTTCTTTTAGAAATAGCATATAGTTTTGTATCGTCCGTTGCATACTGGCAAATGAATTTAGCCATATTCGTTATATTATCTGCATCCTCGATTTTTTGAAATTCTTCATCAGTTTTTACGCTATCCCAATGTGACCTTATTTCCAATAGAAATTCCTTCACATTTATAGCATAAAATTCCCATAGCTTTAGTGCACCTAGGACATGAACTTTAATACCGTCCATAATTTTGAAAAGATCATCTTCTGAGTTTAAGTGTGTGGGATAGCCATAACTTTTCAAATTATGGCTAAATTCTAGAAGAGATTCATCCAATTCAATGGCTGGAGTAAGATGTGGAGCTGTGGATTGATTATAACCGGAGTCAGGGTGATCTAGTAGCCATTCTGAATTATTGGCTGTATGATTAAATACAATATCTGTCAATGACAAGATGTTGTAGTCCTTGTGTAAATGTTCTACCATCTTCTTGACATCATCGGTGGAATCAAAGAAATTAGGATCAAATGACATTTGATCATATATTGAATAAGGAGAATCACTTTCACCACGATATTGTAACGGAGTAAAATGGATCATATTATATTTCTTAGACGCAATCTTTTGGAAGATTTTGTCCCAGTCATCAGTGACAGATCTTCCCAGCCATTTAGAAACGACACTTTGCATAGCAATTGAGTTCAATTGTAGGAAATTACCATTAATCTTCAAGATAGGCAATGCTACAAAATAGAACTTCCTCGTAGTCTCCAATTCGTCCTTTGCATTTCTAAACGATAGATAGAAACAATAAGGTCCAGGTCTATAGATATCTAAGGCAATTTGATCGTCTCTATGGAAACTTGTATGGATAATTTTCTTGTAGAACTTATCCCTTTGAAATTCAGTGTTCGAGTCAGGGGGACAATTAGTCCAAACCAGACCATCTCTCGATATGGGAGATCCAGCAGCAATTAGCAATCTAACAGTATATAATGGTGTTCCAGCATGAGCTGAATCCGGTAGGGGTAAAGAGGGCAAAGTCAACACACCTTTACCATAGGAAGAACTCGTTATCGGCTCACCATCATCATTCAAACGTAAAAGTAAAGTTCTATTCAAAGTCATGGTCGAACCCTTTTTCGTGTGTGATCTTAACTTTCATGTCAAGAGTGAAGAAAACACATTAAAGCTTTTATAAAAACTCCATATTTATATTCCTTTCCTCGAGGATTAAATTGATTGACCCTTTGTTTCGCTATTCGGTTTCCTGAATAGGAAATACTGAATGCCGGAAAACAGTAATAATTTCCTTATTCGGTCGAAAGTAGCGGAGTTGGTAACTCTATAGTTATATAATCTAACCAGACAGTGAGCAGGAATTCATAGGGTTGCTTAATGCTGGGCTTGAAGGTAAGTCAAGTTGTTGTAGCTCCGGAGAACATTGTTCCTTCCTGTGCACTGTACTTGAAGATCCACCAAGGGAAGGGATTTGCAAGGATATTTCTACTTGGTCTGATGTCAAAAGGAGGAAAAACTTCGTCGTTATGTCAAAATTATATAAGTACGTGGTATACATAGACACTGTATATCTAGAAGACTAAGGAGTAGAATTGGTGGGCGACGTAAGTAACTAGCACAAAACCAAATAAAAGGAAGAGAATCAAATTGTTAGCACCGAATTTGTAGACGTATAATTCTTTCAATTGTTGTAAATATTGGATCATGACTTTTCCGGATAATTTGGATTCACCTTCGGTTCTGACACCAAATGAGAATGGTACTTCGCCGATCTTTTCCCCATTATTTGGTAATGGTAATTTAGCTAGTAATTCCAAAGCGATTTTGAAACCTTCTTTGTTAATATCATCTTCTTTAGCCTCGAGCAAGTATTTCTTTTGCAAACCGAAGAAACCACTCATTGGGTCAGAGGCCACGGTCAATGGTCTGGCCATCATTCTAGCGGTGGAAGAAATAACTCTTCTGTATAATGGCCAGTCCTTGTCAATACCGACACCTGGAGCATATCTAGTACCGATAACAAAAGGGTTTTCCCTCAAGGAGTCGAAAAGACGTGGTACACTTTCTGGAGGATGTTGTAAATCGGCATCCATACAGATGACATAATCACCTTGAGCGTCGTAGAAACCTCTTAAGACAGCGGACGAGAGACCACGTTCAGCGGTTCTGACGATAATCTTAACGTTGTAACCTTGCTTTTGAAGACTTTCCACTTCCTCTACTGATCCATCTTGAGAGTTATCGTCGACGAAGATCAATTCTGTTGACTTGGACCCTTCGTTGCCCAATGCAGCAAATAATCTAGTGGTTAATGGTTTGATATTCAATTTTTCCTTGTAAGCAGGAACAATAACGGATTGGGTGACAGACATAGCTTGGATGGAGGCGATAGATTCTGGATGAGACTCTTAACACTTGACCGGAACGATACTACGTGTTTCTAATTTCGGAATTTCCTTCTGTAATTTATAAGGTATATATATAGTGGTCGTTGTTTACACGTCAAAGGCTTTTTCCTCGATTTTTGCAAAAAAAATAGCAATCATCGTGATAAATTACAGTGAGACATTGATATATAAGATGATTTGGGTTTTATTGTTATATATGGGGATGCTGGGAATATATGGGTCCGTATTTACTGTTGTTGGTCCTCACCTATATATAGTACGTTGTTACATCTGATGAAAATGTCGCCGATCGTGCCCTTGGACTTGTTGCTGACAAATTCTTCAGCTTCTGATAGTTGTATATTGAAGTAGTTATCGGTAGATACGAGCGTGCCCCTGTATTTTGTGTTATTGAATTTCAATGTAACGACAATTTTCTTGTTTACTAGGTCCCTGAGGAATGGTTTAGGATTTATTGGTGCGAACTGCGAATCATGTGTTAGTAAAAGAATAAAGCAAAGATGTGACGATTCATTCAATGACCAGGCGGTGCTGGGCTAACATACTTCTGACATGGTAGAGTGGTGGAGGCTGAATATGTGTTCTGGATATGTTGTCTCAGTTGGTGAAAATATAATGCTTATATTATGTTTATTTTTTTTTTCGCTTTCCAATATATCAATCGATGAGCTATATAAACATGTGCATACGGTTACATATGATAGAATGCATGGACGCTTATATTTGTGTTAGCTTTAGATCGTAATTTGGCACGCCATCATCGTATTCGAATCTTAACATTCCCCATACAAGGTCCGTGATTATTGATCCAAGGGCCAAATTGTAAACTAACGAGATAGCGTAGAAAAAATTACTATTTCCTGAACCTAATTCGATCCATAAGTAGTAGAAAATTGGGGATAAGATGATGGAATGGATTAGTAGAAGGATGGAGATTATAAAGTAGTTCCCATAGTTCGATAAAGGTAGGAAATATAGGACGCAAGTGATCCAAAAACCAGTATCGCCCATTACAGGGTAAGGTTTAGTCAAATTCATCCAACCTAGACATAAGATGAATGCGTAAGTCTTGAAATGATCGAAACTTGTGGAAGTGAAACGCAACGTGATGGGGACGATAAAGGAGGCAAGGAATAAATTGAAGACAGATTTGTAAAAAGGTACGAACTCCATGAACATCTCAATGAAGAAATACCACCACAGACCCAAATTTGGATAATTCTTCTCGAAATTTAAATTTATTGTGTATGTACCATTAATAAAATTCCAATTATTGCCATTTAATTTAAAACTGATGATCATTAGGACCTGTAAGTTGATCAAAGTAATGAGGACGAATTTGACCTTGTTCTTCGATGCTTTGAAGAAAGTTAGAATTGGAATGATGAGCAATGTAGGATATAATGACAGATACGACGCCAAACTTAGCATTATAGAGCAACCTATGATGTTGTGATGTAAAGCTAGTAACAATGTACTGAGTAATGTAGCATTAGAAAAGATAATTGTAGACTTGCTAATAAAACTTAAAATTGAAATTGGATTGATACAATACATGAGACTTGGTACCCATACAGGTAATTGTTCCTTTAATTTGGGTACTTTCTCTAATAAAATTCTTGTCAAGAAGTAAAATTGTATAGTAATCAAACACTCCACAATGAAGTATAGAGTAGTATCACATTGAAACAAATTGACGAGTTTTAATAGGAGGATTGGATGATGTACTACACCGCCATTGTACACGTTTTTCCATTGTAAACTATTCAATAAGAATAGACCTTCTTTCAATGAGCGATAAGATGTTATTGGTGTCGAGAATTCCACAGAATGGTCTATAGCAGTGGTCAAAGATGGGAACCAGTACATCGGCAGGAGCCTAGACACTACTGTAAGTGCTATGAGCGATGTTAAATGCAGGATCAAGCTCATGGTTAACGCTATATTTTCTTGCCATGTAAGTAATGAATACAAACAGTCTAAAATTTTCCCACTGTTAAATGAAAAGAATAATGTCATTACGCGGATGACTATAGAGGCTAGACACGTACGAGATAGAAGCCTGCATATACATATATGTCAAGCCTACGATGGACTGGCGGCACTTTGGCTGAGAGCCAGCGTTCTTCAAGAAGAATTGATTACTAGGAGTCTTTCTACTCTCTTCAAGCCTACTTTTATCGCTGATTTTATATATTACAATGTCAATTGAACATATTATCTAGTCTTCAGGTTACCTCAAGCCTCCCTCGAGCAGATGATATCTACTTGCTCAGGTTACGGTTCTTGACACTCGAACTTTCCTAAGAAACCACTCAAATAGGACTAAACAGACAGGTTACGTCCAGGAACCATAAATATATGGGACGTCAAAACATTACTCAGACATTAGCCGATGGCTAGTTTTCATTCGGTAGACAGTACAATGCACTGAAGTGTTACTAGCTTGCATTCCTACGTTTTCGACCAAATTACGCTCAAAATTCTCGATTTTTTCTGTTCCAAGACCGCCAGCCCAGTTCATTCAGACATGACACTATTCCCTTGCATCGTCTTCCCTTCAATTGCTTCTAATCTCCCACTCTTTTACCAATCACCATACAATATATATATTTGTTCGAAATACCACGGTGGCAAAATTTTTTGGCTGTAGCGGATTAACGATTTGATTGAAAAAAAAAAATAACAAAAGCTCGAAATTACAAGAGATCTTTGAATATCAGAAGACAAAGACTACATCGTTAGAAGCCTTCAATTCAGTATCTGCACGATGGATTTCGAAACTAATGAAGATATTAACGGGATTCGTTTTTCTTGGAACGTTTTCCCATCCACCAGAACCGACGCTAATAAAAATGTCGTTCCTATTGGTTGTTTATACACTCCATTGAAGGAAATGGATGAAGATAACGTCAATGTTGCGCAGTATAATCCTGTTATTTGTGCAGGACCACAATGTAAATCGATTTTGAATCCATACTGTGCGATCGATCCAAGATCAAACTCTTGGACATGTCCAGTTTGTAACTCCAGAAATCATTTACCAACGCAATATGCAAACATGACTCAGGAAAACATGCCTTTGGAATTACAACATACTACCATCGAATATATCACAAACAAGCCAGTTCAGATCCCACCTATTTTCTTCTTCGTTATTGATATCACTGCTGAACAAGAAAATTTGGATTCATTAAAGGAATCAATTATCACCTCTTTATCTCTCTTACCACCAAACGCCCTAATTGGTTTGATTACTTATGGTAACGTCGTTCAATTGCATGACTTATCTAGTGAAACTATTGACAGATGTAACGTCTTCAGGGGTGACAGAGACTATCAACTGGATCAATTGATTGAAATGTTGACTGGTCAAAAATCGAATACTATGACAAACCAAATGCCAAATATGAAGATTTCACCAATGTCATTAAACAGATTTTTCTTGCCTTTAGAGACTATCGAATTTAAATTGACCCAAATTCTTGAAA
Organism: Kazachstania africana CBS 2517; assembly: GCF_000304475.1. Lineage (NCBI taxonomy): Eukaryota > Fungi > Ascomycota > Saccharomycetes > Saccharomycetales > Saccharomycetaceae > Kazachstania > Kazachstania africana. The sequence goes on from NC_018941.1 coordinate 78,374, forward strand.
ATTTAACTCCAGATCAATGGTCAATTCCAGCTGGTCATAGACCAATTAGAGCCACTGGTTCCGCCGTCAACATTGCTTCCCTCATCTTACAAGGTTGTTATAAGAATGTTGCTACTAGAATCATTTTGTTTGCCAGTGGTCCAGGTACAATTGCACCTGGTTTAATTGTGAACTCTGAATTGAAAGATCCATTGAGATCACATCACGATATTGATTCAGATCGTGCTGTTCATTACAAGAAAGCCAAAAAATACTATAGCCAAATTGCTCAAAGGATAGCTGATAATGGCCATACTATGGATATCTTTGCCGGTTGTTACGATCAAATCGGTATGTCAGAAATGAAAAATTTGACCGATCTAACTGGTGGTGTTATGCTTTTAACTGATGCATTCTCCACCGCTATTTTCAAGCAATCCTACTTGAGACTTTTCGCAAAGGATGAAGAAGGTTACTTAAAGATGGCTTTCAACGGTATCATGACCGTCAAGACAAGTAAAGACTTAAAAGTCCAAGGTTTAATTGGGCACGCGTCCCCACTAAAGAAAACTGATGCAAACAATATAAGTGATTCTGAAATCGGTGTAGGTGGTACTTCCACTTGGAAAATGTCCTCCATTTCTCCATCTCATAGTTATGCAGTATTCTTTGAAATTTCGAATACAGTTGCTGGTAATTCTGCTGCACAATCAATGATGATGAACGATAAACCAAGGCTTGCTTACACGCAATTTATCACAAACTATCAACATTCTTCCGGTACAAATCGTGTAAGAGTCACTACAGTGGCCAACCAATTGATGCCATTTGGTAATCCAGCAATTGCAGCATCCTTCGATCAAGAAGCCGCTGCCGTTTTAATGGCTAGAATTGCCGTTTTCAAAGCAGAAGCCGATGATGGCGCAGATGTTATCAGATGGATCGATAGAACTTTAATCAAACTATGCCAGAAATATGCCGATTACAATAAAGATGATCCATCATCATTTAGATTGGCACCAAATTTCTCCTTATATCCACAATTCACATATTATTTGAGAAGATCTCAATTTTTAAGTGTTTTCAACAACTCACCAGATGAAACAGCATTTTACAGGCATATTTTTACCAGAGAAGATACCACAAATTCATTGATTATGATTCAACCAACCTTGACTTCTTTCTCAATGGAAGATGAACCACAACCTGTTCTATTAGATTCGATCTCTGTTAAACCAAATACGATATTATTATTAGATACTTTCTTCTATATTTTGATTTATCACGGTGAACAAATTGCTCAATGGAGAAAAGCGGGTTACCAAGATGATCTAAACTATGTTGACTTCAGGAATTTATTGGAAGAACCAAAACTAGAAGCTGCAGAATTATTAGTTGATAGATTCCCATTGCCAAGATTCATTGACACAGAAGCTGGTGGATCTCAAGCGAGATTCTTATTATCTAAATTAAACCCATCTGATAATTACCAAGATATGACACGCGGCGGCTCCACCATTGTGTTAACTGATGATGTTTCTTTGCAAAACTTCATGGCCCATTTGCAACAGGTTGCTGTAAGTGGACAAACGTAAATCAAGAAGAAGAAGAGGAAGAAAACCCTTCGTTGGAGGAAAATATTCTGTTAGGTATATAACATTAGTATATATTATGTATATAACCCCGAAGGCGAGATTATGAAAAGATGTTTATTACAATTCGAAAATAGGCATGTCTAATGTTATACCATCGAAGACGATGAAGTTATTTAGAGGTGACGATCTCTTACCAAGTATATTAACCACATCTTGAGCGATTGCACCTCCAATTATTGCAGAAACAGGTGAAAATTCTAGTCCGATTTGATTATAAAATTGTTCCAAGTAGTCACCTGATAATGACTTGGGATTAATTGTCAGGCGATCACACATCTTGATTGTCTCATTCTTAAATTCATCTAGATTACTGCAGTTCTGACTCAATAAAGTTAATGTCATGGGCAGGACGTTGGAGACCCTTTTCAGTTGTCTCTTTGTTAATTTTTTCTCTAGTGTGGGGCTGAGAAGCATTTCTCCAAAATGTTTGTATGTATTTCTCGTTGTAATCTTCTCGAATACTTTCTCGGGATCTTCATCATCTTGACGTGTCTCCACGTGCACGATTTCCCTATGAGTGGAGATATATCCAGTCTCGGTAGCTTTGATGCTTTTAAGTTTTTCATCCTCCGACTTGAACTCGATCAAGTCAACGAAGATGTATGAAAAGAGACCGTTTGAGCCTGATAAATATAATGGGATATTGAATTTTCTTGTAATTTGATTGATTTTAAGCATCTGTTCACGATTTAACTCAGTAGCGATGATTAAATCAAAATTTTTAAAGAAATCTTCATTAATTGAATCGACAGATTCGATATCAAATTGTAATTCTACTCTTGGGTTCAAGTCCATTATCCGTTCCCTAACAGCATCAATCTTGTACTTTCCCACGTCTTCACAGCTCAAAAAGAACTGAGATCCCAAGTCCTCCTCACTGACCTTCGAAGCATCCATTATATGGAAGTGGCCAATCCCACTCAGCACGATATTTTTCGTAATTTCTGTCCCAATGGATCCAATATTAATCAATAGCACTTTCGCAGACCTCATATTGGTTTGCGCAGCAAGACCCCAGAGTCTAATTTGTCTGTCGTACAATGCAATTTCATCTTCCGTCAATTTGCCTTCACTGCTGCTCATCTTATCTTCAGGTGTAAAAAGCTATTCGATATAGGCTGATTACAATTAGTGTTAATATTCCTATAGAATATTTTTTTCTAATATTAAGTATTTTTTAATAACATATTGGTATTGAAAGAAAGAAAAAGCAAACTTATATCTCAGATTTTGTTACAAGAAACCTCCAGAAGAGCATCTATTTCAATATTTTGCAATGGATTTACTGAAGATTTTGGATACAAAACCTATTCCCACGATAGTAGACTCACAATCGCTAGGTGTTAGTGGTGATGTTTCTGGTGATTACTGGTTACCTACGACAATGTGTCTGTACCAGAAGAAGTTGACTGATGAGATTATTTCATTACATTATTCAGATATCCTGAAATATTTCGAGACAGATGATTACAAAGAAGATGTAATTTTGGGCTCCATGAGAACGATGTGCCTGAACAGTGAGTATGTTGCGACACATCCGTATTTGTTAATCGAGCATCATATGCCCAAAACTTTGACTACTCGAGATATACCGATAAATCTGGCAGATACAAGTGGTAAATTTACTGTTTTAAGGGATTTGATGACTTTAGTCCAGGAATATGAGACTAATACTGCTTTGGTGTGTAGGCCTGGGCGCACCATGGATTTATTGGAAGCATTGCTTCTAGGTAACAAAGTTAATATAAAGAGATATGATGGGCGAACGGTTAAGTCACAGGCAAAACAGAAAAAGACCAAAGCTAAGCAGTCATGCACGGTGCATTTATTCCCTTCACAAGATTTAGATTTGCAGAAATTTCCCATAAATGAAAAGCATCATTTCGATATGTTGATTGCCGTTGATCCTACAGTGGATACAAATGTTGATTTTATCCAAGAAATACTGACATTTTCAAGAGATCAGAGCCGCAATGAAAATAAAGCACCAATTGTCAGATTAGTAACTATCAATTCCATTGATCATTGTGATCTATATTTTAGCAAAAAGTTCAATAAAGGTAGTAAAGATTTCTTGGAAAGTACTACGGCAGCTGTTGTAGTCCTAAGAGACAGTGTCGGTACATTACCGCCAGATCTAAGACCAATTTATTCACAGCAATTGCATTACTTGACAGAATGGTTAGAAGATCCAAGTCTACCTTGGCCGCTGCCGGATATCTATCCCTTGAAAAGATATAATTCTATGGATGTTGAAAGATCTCTATTGAATGAAGTTAACTTTAATGAAGCTGATGACTTAGAGACGGCTTTTGCCAACAATTCCAAAAAACGTCATAGACATCCGGATGAAACGACCGATGTTAATAAAAAAGATGGGCCTACAAAATCTTTTTACGAATTGAAGAGATTGAAAAATGATTATTTGGCTAATCCAATCAATCAAGGAATGGCAAATTTGGCGGGCATAGTGACGGGTAACGTCAAAGATTCTATAAATTACCACCTATCGAGCAATATACTGACACATAAGCTAATTCAAATTATGGGTCAAGTTTATGTTGATATAAACAGAGAAACTCAAGAACTAGATGATTATTCCACCTTAAATGGTCTTGAGAATGACCACGTTTCTTTCTACCAACAGGAGAAAGAAACCATGAGCAAAAAATTGCAGACTCGTATGGATGAAATAAATGAAAGTAATGAAAAGTCCATTTCTATGGAGTTTACGAACAAAGAAAAGTTTGAACTTATAGAAAAAATTGAAATTGAGATTGAAGGGCTATTAAAGAAGGTCGAAGCAAAAGATACTGGGCTGAAAAACTTATTCATTTCTGTAGGGGATCTGAAGGATGAAATTGATAAAGAAACCAGACAAAATGAATCCAAACTAACTGAAAAGGAATACATGGAAAAAGAAATTGAAAGAGCACAAACTGCTACTAATGAACTTGAAGTCGAAATGGAAAAAGTTCTCAAAGACTTTGAAAATGTACAAAATGAACTAAGAGAGATAAAGTTAAACCAAGAGTTGAAAAAAGATGGAGCTATAGAGCGAATTGAGAATTTAAAACGGGCCATAGTTGAAGAGAAATTAGTATATGATGATTTGGAATCAAAACTCAACTCATTAGTGGGGAAATTGAAGAACTTTCCACCACCAAGGATACGGGTCACCACAAATACGACTCGTAGGAGGAAATAGAATCCAAATATGATCTTATGATAAACAATATATTTTTATATAGTGAACCTATGGATGCCATAATTTTACTGACCTATCCCAACCCCCACTGATAAGTGCTTTTGCATTATTTGTCATATCGACACTTAATATGTTATGAGAGTGACCCTCCAGAGTTTTCACTTTTAACCAGTTATCACTACTATAAATATTAATTTTTTTATCGTAACTGCATGAAACAAGGCATTTACTGTCTTGCTTTGCGAAACGCAGGTCACTGATGATATTGTTATGTGCAAGAATGGTGTTCACCAGATTAGTTTTCCTTATATCCCAAATATTAATGAGTCCATCACCACCTCCGGTCGCAACGTTGTATCCATTACATGACCAATCAACACAATATACTGGCTTTGAATGGCCATTTAAAGTCATTATTGATTTCCCGCATCTAATATCCCAAAGAAGCGCTGTGTTATCGAGTCCTCCGGTGCATACCAAAGAACCGTCGCCTTGGAAAGACAAAGAATATACCTCTTTTGAATGCCCTTCCTGCAGAAGAAGTTCTTGAGAAGTAGCAATATCCCATAACCTCCATGTTGTGTCAAAAGAAGTGCTACCGAGAAATCTGGTACTGGGATGGAATTTAGTGGCTACTACTCTTTTCTCGTGTCCTTTCAGCACGGTTGTCTCCTTTATTTCATTGCTTGTATAACTATACAATTTTACCATTCCATCTTCTGCACCTGTAACAAGCATACCCCCCGTCTTATTCCAATCCAATCCACCTATTTTACCGGAGTGAACGTTATCGATTTTAACCGTTGGTTCCAATGTTTTTGAATTGAACAATTTCAAATCTCCGTTCCAATCACCTGTCGCAAACACTTCATCATTTGGAGCAATCGCAATCTTTGATATTGGCCTTATGGAAGCAACTTGTGATCCACTCAATTCGAAGTTTTGAAGCTCTTTGTTGAAAACTCTTCTTTTGTTTATTTCATGTTTTACTGAAGCCTTAAGAGCACGCTCTTTCTCCGATCGTAGTCTTTCTTTAGATTTGTTGATAGAGTATTTAACTAGGAATCTCCTTGCTTTGACGAGTTCCTCACTCGCAGGTGTGTAAAACTCTTCCTCCTCCTCATCTTCTTCCTCATTATGGAGCCCCCCGCCCTTCTTATATTCCTCATACACGGTTAGAAATTCTGTCCTGCTAGCCACAAGCTCTGCTAATCTGTTTCTTCTAGCCTCAGTGGTTTCTTTACTGTTCAGAATTTCAGCTTGACCCAAAAAGTTGAGTATATTTCGAACATCTTGATCATCATCATTATTAGCAACTATTTCAAGTTTTTCCCTCTGAAGCTCCAGATCCTGCAAGGCATCATTAACACTCTCCTGTTTACCGTCTATTCCTTTATATTCGTTATCTATACGGATATCATCCAGCTCGACCATGTTTGTCCTATCTCTCCTGTGAGATACCACTGTATATAAATGAGATGAGCTTTTAATTTTTCATTTTAAAAATATATAAACATTAGATACAGTATGATATTGAATCAGAAGGTAACATGGAATTGTGTAAAAACAAGCATATCAGGTACATTGAGTCGCTGGATAAGAGGCATGAAGACTATGAGTATTGGTTGTCTGAGCATTTGCGGTTGAATGGTGTGTATTGGGGGCTGACGGCGTTGTGCATCTTAGATGCTAAGGACACTTTTAATAGAACTGAAATTATCAAATTTGTAGACAGTTGCTGGGATGATAGATATGGTGGATTTGCGCCATTTCCCAGGCATGACTCCCATCTTTTAACTACTCTCTCAGGGATTCAGATTTTGGCTACATACGATGCAATAGATGATGTCTTGAAGGGTGATCGAATGGATAGATGTGTCCAGTTCATTGTTGGTAATCAACTAGATGATGGGTCATTTCAAGGTGATAGGTTTGGAGAGGTGGACACTAGATTTGTATATACTGCTTTGAGTTCCTTATCTATTTTGAACAAGTTAACTAATGAAATCGTTGATCCAGCCATAAGATTCATATTAAGGTGTTACAATTTTGATGGTGGATTTGGTCTCTGTCCAGGAGCTGAAAGTCACGCCGCCCAAGTTTTCACTTGTCTAGGTGCATTGAAGATTGTCAACAAATTGGATATGCTGAGTGAGGAACAAATTGAAGAAACCGCTATGTGGCTATGTGAAAGACAGTTACCTGAAGGTGGTTTGAATGGTAGGCCAAGTAAACTTCCTGATGTGTGCTATAGTTGGTGGGTATTGTCATCTTTAGCCATTATTGGCAAATTAGACTGGATAAATTTCGAAAAATTGAGAGAATTTATTATATCGAGTCAAGATGTAGTAAATGGTGGAATTAGTGATAGGCCAGACAATGAAGTGGACGTTTTTCATACTATATTTGGTCTTGCTGGTTTGAGTCTCATGGGATATGACAACCTTGTACCAATTGATCCCGTTTATTGCATGCCCTGTTCTGTGACTGAAAATTTTGTGAAGTACATATAATAATTATTTATGAAATACGTATATATATGATTTTAAAAATAAATTTCCTGTTGAATTGATTTTTTCAAAGATGGTTTATATTCCAGATATTTTGCACGTCTATTCAATATAAATTTACCAGCATTTATTGATTTGCATCCATTATATGTAATGTCAAACCTGGGAGCAGAATTATCACAGAAAATTAAAGTTGATGGAATTGGATAAAGACTTAAAGTATGATCTAACTCCCAATTTATTGGACGTATTGTGGTAATAAATGGTGACAAATGACCTTGGTCAAGAATTGTCTTGACATATTTCCTTGATTGTTCCAATTCAGTAGGAAGTTGATTTTTATCTTTTACTAGTTGATTGATTATTACGGATTCATCGGCAGTGTTATCAATCGAGATATTTTCGATTTCTTCTTGTAATTGCAACAATTGCTCTTCTTTGGATTCTTCTAGCATGGGGAAGATCACGCTATGTCTCTTGAACCTACTAGCCATGTCATCTCTCATAATTACTATTTCCTGTGATAGATATGCAATTCTCATTGGGTTTGAACCCCAAATGACGCGTTTGCACACTCGACTTATTCTTTGGGTGAAGAATGATGGGATTGGTTTCTGTGGTAATGAGCCGGAAGCACCTAATGAATGCATTGAACCCCATGGATCGTTGGCACCTGGGATAAATATTAAAATTGAATCATTCTTTATATTTTCAAATTCGGATAATAATGCAGCCAAAGTGTCAAAATTGTTCTTGTATTGTGTTGATGAACTAATGCTTTTACTTGTTACTGAAGTGTGTACTGGAACAGACGTGAATGAACCTTGGAAAACTATTACAGTTGGAGGATCATCATTTAATTTTTTAAATGTTTTTCTTAGAGCTTCCAATGTGATAAACTTATCTAAGAAAAGATCACCACCTAGTATGACAAATCTATGGTCTTCTAACTCTTTCTCTAAGTAATGTAATCTAATTTTTAAATTATTGTCCAATTTGGCCATATAATTCGCATTTGATGAACCATGTATCCCCAATAAATCCAGATGTCCTATTTTATCCAACGTCGCTTCTCGCCTTTCACCAGGTGGGTGTGTCATTGAACTTGCATGGAATCTGTTCCCTACAGAGAAGTAGATACCTTCAACTAGAACGATACAGCCTTCAAAATAGTAAAGGCCATTTGTAGGGATTGTTTGTGATATATCAATTTCTATTGTACCTGAAGGATCTTCAAGTGCCCAACTACCTCTATTGTTTTTTCTTAAGAGGCCCAATAGAAGAAAATTTTTACCATCTCTACCTAACAGATTCTTAATTTGGGTGATTGACATGTATGAGCTCATTGAATTTGATTCATTGTTTAAATCTTCTTTTAATTTCATCATTGAAGATAGCGGATTGAACGTGTCATTTCCTTGAAACATTTCATTTCTCATTACTCTATCTTTGACAATATTGTATCTCGTGGAGAACATCTCAACATTATCCTTTATTGAAGGCAAATTTGCTTTGTTCTGTGGCATGAATCTTAATTGCATTTTTATTGGGTCATAAGAGAATTTCTGCTGTGATTGAGCATTAATAACCTTGAAATAATCTTTCCAATCGAGTTTTTTCTCTTCGATGGTAATATTTGCCTCATTGATTGAAATTTCGGAATTTAGCACTTGACTGTCGTCGTCTTCATCTTCAGTTTCTGGAGATAATGAATTGTTATTGACCGAGGAGGGAGATTCAGATACATTATCGTTTCTCTTAGTTATGAACCCATCTAGATTTACCTGCCTTTTTGAAGTAACACCAGAAATATTCTTGTTGTCCTTTGTCTTATTTCTTTCTTTAATTTCATTAATGACACACACACTACCTTCTTTATCAACAAAAATGCCTCTTTCCTGTTGTTTCCAGATTGTAGCAAATAATTCCATGAATTTAATAGTATTAGGGTTTGATTTCCAATCAATACCAAAGTTTTCACCTATGAAATCAGCCAAAGTCGATAGACCATCCGATTTTATACTTAACCCATACTTCTTAGAAAGCACACGATACGCCAATGGTCTCAAATGTTGCGATTGTATCTGTGCTGGAAGGCCTCCTATAGTATTAAACATACTCTACCTGGCTACTGCTAACGTATTCAGCTCGATGGGCTTTACGTGTATTTTTAATTGAATTAATTCAACCATCATCTCTTTACGCGTTTTACGAGAAATGCGCTTGAAAGATCAAATTCATTCAAAGTAACTGAAACTTATAAGAGAAGGTTGACACATAACGGGTGTATATAGAGGTTCACTGGGGCCACGATGGAAGAATCACAGACATATCAAGTATCTCGTGGGTTGAGGAGAAAGAGAAAGATGAATAAGCGTAGAGGGAAGTTACCCTCGAGGAGACCTACCTCGATCATCAGTAGTATATTTGATTCGATTAAGTCACTGTTTTCCCCAAGAAATGAAGAGTTACGAATTATGAAACAGGTATATGATAGGAGGACGAGAAGACAGATGAAGTTGAAAGTGTTACAGAAGGAGGCTGCCAAAAGGGCGCAATTGAATAGTAAAAATGATGACGTATCTTCCATTGCCAATATGGGATTCATTAGAGAACAAACCACGATGGATGACACAACGACACTGGATGAACTGAGGCGTGAGATTGACGATCTGAAGTCGAAATTGAGACAGAGAAACAAAGATTTGAAATTTACGCAGACTAAAAACGAACTTTTACAGAAGGCGTTGGACGAGGCAAAGATTGACAGGTCGTACGTGAAATCTAGAAGAGATATTCGCAACTTGGAAAAGGAGAATTTAAAGCCACACATCGAACTGCCACCGTCCCCACAGCGGAAGGTCAACCCATTGGTGACTTCGAGTCCCATCAGAAGATCATCCTTCGATCACTTAGAAAACGAAATAGCACCGCCTCCAAAACTCAATTTCTCTGCCAAATACCCATCGTTGCCTCATGCAGAGACGCAATCGCAGGATCAGTAGCAATCCCAAGCCACGCCAACAGCAGTTGGACCATTTCCTGCGCCGTGTATGCTTTATTAACAGTGTATGCGATACCCGGCCTAATGACATCTTATTAGTCGTAATATAGTAGGTATATCCCATATAGCAAAAAAAATTTATTAAGAAAGTGTAGAAGAAAGGTGGGTTTGCGTGTAAAAGTTGGGAGCAAGATAGATTGGTATTAGGTAGTTAGATATGAGTACTGGAGATTTCCTGGCCAAGGGAATAGATTTGGTTCAAAAAGCTATTGATTTGGACACCGCTACGCAATACAATGAAGCTTACAAAGCATATTACAATGGGTTAGATTATCTGATGTTAGCTTTGAAATACGAGAAAAATCCCAAATCTAAGGAACTGATTAGGGCCAAGTTCACTGAGTATTTGAATAGGGCAGAACAATTGAAAAAACATCTCGACGAAGAGACAAAACAGGAGGAAAAACCTAAAAAAATCAGTAATGATGATAATAATACGAATAACGACTCTGATAATAAGAAGCTTAGAGGGGCATTATCGGGGGCAATCTTGAGTGAAAAGCCAAATGTGAAATGGGAAGATGTTGCTGGGTTGGAAGGTGCTAAAGAAGCCTTAAAAGAAGCAGTTATCTTACCCGTCAAATTTCCACATCTATTTAGGGGCAATCGAAAACCAACAAATGGTATTCTATTGTACGGCCCTCCAGGTACTGGTAAATCATATTTAGCAAAGGCAGTTGCCACAGAGGCAAATTCCACTTTTTTCAGTGTCAGTTCGAGTGATCTGGTGTCAAAGTGGATGGGTGAGTCTGAAAAATTGGTGAAAAATCTGTTCGAGATGGCTCGTGAGAATAAACCTTCTATCATATTCATTGATGAAGTTGATGCATTGACTGGCCAAAGAGGTGAAGGTGAAAGTGAGGCCTCTAGAAGAATCAAAACCGAATTGTTGGTTCAAATGAATGGTGTAGGAAATGAATCCCAAGGTGTTCTTGTGCTGGGTGCAACGAATATTCCTTGGCAATTAGATAGTGCCATTAGAAGAAGATTTGAAAAGAGAATATATATCCCATTACCTGATCTTGCGGCAAGGACCAGAATGTTTGAAATCAACATTGGTGATACACCATGTAACTTAGCAAAAGAAGACTATAGATCATTGGCGCAATTAACAGACGGTTATTCAGGTAGTGATATTGCAGTAGCTGTAAAAGATGCATTGATGGAGCCTATCAGAAAAATTCAAGGCGCAACACATTTCAAGGATGTCTCTGAAGATCCTGACCAAAAAAAACTGACACCATGCTCACCAGGTGATGATGGTGCCATTGAAATGAGTTGGGTTGATATTGAAGCAGATGAGTTAAAGGAGCCTGATTTGACTATAAAAGACTTCCTAAAGGCAATCAAGATTACGAGACCTACAGTGAACGAGGAAGACTTACACAAGCAAGAAGAGTTCACTAGAGACTTTGGTCAAGAAGGTAACTGAATATTCTTGAATCAAATATATATTAAATAATCCTTTGAAATTCCTTTGTATATATTACTGTGTATTTAATGGAAAGCGCATCATTTGTAAACGCTCGTATTATTTTCGCTGTCAGTGACTTTAGCACTTTCTATCTTGACTTTAACAATAACAGTGTTATCACCAAGAATAAAGACTTCAGCATCCGGATTTGTTTTAAGCAATAAGCTCTTATAGTAAGTCGATTCATCTGTATTTGGTTGGATAGGAACTGCATGACCCTTGATTGTAGCACTCATTTCATTCAATTCAGATTGGTTCAGTTGTTGTAACAAATTTAATAACTTACTTGGATGCTCTTGAGGGGTACTTTCTGGTTGTGGAGTACTGGTTTGAGAAAGACTTTGTTTTCTAACTGATAAATTGTTTGCAGTAACCCAATCGTGGAACAATAATGCTACTGTTGGATTATTGATTATATTGATATATTTTTCGGTGTCATCAGATGTAGCAAAGATGATGTAGTCATTCTTTGACTTGTCTTGTTCAAAAGACTTGTCAGAAGGGATATATGTATAATTCATCAAAGAGACAGATGGAATGCAATCAATCGAAGCTGTGGCTAAGTGAACATACTTCGAATTCTTAATAAGATTGATTAAATGGTCTGGAAACTTCTTAGTGCACGACATATTATCTTGATGGTGGGTTCAGATCTTCTAATAATGGTATTCTTTTCTTCAAAATTTAATCTTACCAAATTATGTAATATCCGCCTTTATTAAAAATTAATGAGTTTTTATGTTTAGTTGTGAATATTAAAACTTAAACCATAGCAAACCACTACTATGAAAGGCTAACCTATTTAAAATTCCATTAAAAACTATTATTTAAGAGTATTTAAAATTTGGTTGGTAACTTCCTCTTGGGACCACGGGCACGTGCCTTTGTGACGTGAACCAGAGGTTTCGGTTGTCCAACGGTGCTTACTTCACTCTTGGAGGTATTAATAGAGCTATCTCTGCTGAATAAGCTGTTATCTTCGCTACTTGACATCGTTTTTAAAGTTGATGTACCTATGGTGTTACGAGAACGTAGGCGATGGGCCATTAGGACAGCTTCTAATTTATTAGCAGCTGTATCGTTATCATCGCCGAGGGATGCTACAATTTTGGCTTCTTGCTTCCCTAATATCTGGGACTTCTTTACGACTTCATTCAATGAGACTTTCCTTGCCGGTATTACTGGTGCTGTTTTAGACTTTTGCAAATGCTTCTTTTTAAGCAGAGCCTCTGGTACATCTTCTTCTTTCTTCATATTCAAGCTTATATCAGTCTTGTTCAATTTGTCAATCTTCAGTAGAGCTTCTGGTATCGTTGGTTTTCTTTTAGGAACTTCAGGTGGTCTATTTAATTTCTGTCTGTTCTGAATTAGAAGTTTTGCGTCATCGTCCAAATTGGGCCTCTCATTAGTTTGCCCGACAGGACGGAGCTTAACCAAGCTAATAGGTTCATTATTTTGTTTTATTGAGCCAAATAAGCTGGGATCAAACTTTTTCTTTGCTGGGACGAGTGGTTTCCTTTTCTCCACTTCATTTGCAGTTTTCTCATCAAATTGGGTGTCTTTTTCTTTATCAGCATTTAATTTACCAGAAATTTTCAAGTTCTTAGGCTTTGATGGTAAAAGAGGTTTATCAAGAACCTTTGCTGCCGATTTTTTCGTTTTCAATGCAGAATTGATAAATGATTCAGATTTTGGAACAATTTTTGTCTCCAAGTTACTTTGCAAGTTTTCCTTGCTTGGCAGAGAAATATTTTCTTTCAACTGAATTGAATCTATATAATCCACATGAATATTCGTAACCTTCTTTGGTGATCCGTCATGAGTATGAGATATAGACAATTTATTTTTATCCAATGATGTTAGGAATGACATTGATTTGATATCAATCGGCTTTCGGGATACTGGAGGTTCTGGCTTACTTTTAATTTCTGATTGTGGTTTTAATTCTGGTTTAGTGGCACGAGACACGAGTGGAGGTTCCTTTTTGATGAGGTTTTGCAAAATTGGCTGTGATAGAGTGTCATCGTGGGGTAATTTTCTTTGATAGCCTAAGTTGACGTTTAAAGAACTCATTCCTTTTCCTGTTGGCGAAGCTAATATATCAGAATCATCATCAAAAATGATACTGGATTCCCTGGAGTTATCGTCAATAATTGGTACAGACGCATAAATCGAATTGCGTTTTCTATCCTTGATAACAAAATGTTTCTTTTCGATGTCCTCAGATGTACCAGGTCTTGTAGGTAATTGTGGTGGATTCGGATCACGTTTTTTGGACATAATCTTATTAAATCTCTTTTCATAGACATCATCCTTCTGGTGACGTGGTGAAGAAGAGATTGAGGAATGTCTTTCTCTAGGTTGACCCCTAGAAGGCAGTGCAGCCACTTGGTTTTGTGTTTTCAATTTGTTTAGAAGCATATAGTCTTCCTTAGAGACAATATAAGCCTCGCTGTCTGAAGAAACATTATTTTCTAATGCAAAATCACTAATACTATAGCTAGGTTTCTTGGGTGAAAATGTCCTTTCATAGTTGTAAGCAGACCTATATGCTAAACTATCATCATCCAGAAGTTCACTTGCTTTCTGTAAGTCACTTTCGGAGTATTTACTCTCTGCAGAAGGCTGTCTCACTCGAGGTGATGTCTGTTGGTTCTTCTTATTATCTAAAGTCTCGACCCTTTTCAAAAAACTGTCCAGGTCAGAACTACGCCGAGCAATCATATCTTACAACTGATGTGAAAAGCAACTTGATACAACAAACGGTAGACTTCTGACGATTTTTGAATGTTTCATATTGCTGATAGTAAGTATGATATTTTCAGGAACCACTTTTACTTTTTTTTCAATATCGCGAGTCATATTGCTATCATATGTTCGTGAGCCTAGTATTGCGGGATATAAAGTGTATACAAGGATATATAGATGCTACACTTCATAGGTTATGGATAGTCTTTGCACTGAATAATGAGCATCTTTAAGAAGACGCGATTGAATTGACTTAATCTTCGAGGGAAAAATGGACATTATTTATGCTTATTTTCCCGAGTTCTCGAAGCTTTCGAACTCTCAATGTAATGCAAACTGCTCATTTAACGTAGCTCAATTGATGGCTTCTTTCTTGAAAGATATGCTTGGAACCCACAGAAAACAAAGAATGCTAGGTAGACTAATGCAGCTAGATAAACGGTGTGAGCAACAGCGGGTCCATCTTCTGGATCGTTGATCGAGCCAACGAAGGATTCATGGTTCACGTTGAATAAATGTGCAATAACTGATAATATGACAACACCAAAAGCTGATAAAACGGTACAGAACCAAGCTTTCCCACTCTAAACAGAAGAATTAAATAACTGTTAGTAAAATTATTGCTTCGCATAAACAGAGCAGTAAAAAAGTTGTATTGAGAAAGGAAAAGCAGCTACATACTGAAACGACAGGTCTCATATTTCGCCCAGGTATCTCTTCGTTTGTTCAATCGAATCTTGTACGATTTCTAAAAAAGGTCCTGAGTTTCACTTCTTGTATTGATATGGAAGTGAAATGGGTCAAAGACATTTGCAGTGAATGATGCCGAGTAAAAAATGGGAAAAAACAATCACGTGATGGAAAAATTGCATACTGAAGAATGAATAGTATGACACCTAATAGAGTACATTCTGGTATAATATGAAATACTTTAGATGAATCTAGAATAGTATGTTGCTAAGTTTGCAGTTGAATCGTAAACTTTATACTCGTTTTTTATATCTGGTGCTGGCAGTCTTGGCATTCTCAAAGATATAATGTAGCAAATCTGATACGAAGGGCTGTACAAGATAATTATTTGGTGTTTTTATTTTCGGGTAAAAACCACGATGAAAACTTGTGCAGGCTTAGCTATACCGATAATACTCTTAACCTACCCAGCACTTTAAGACAGTGCACGGTTATTGTTGGCCATGAGGACAGCTTCATTACTCATATTAGCCAGTTCATTTTTCCCCAGCTTATTTAGAGAGGATACTCTTGGCAATTCAGAATCTAATCTTGGCTGTTGATTTGATAAATAGTTGAAGAATTCGACTGGAAGATATAGTAAAATTTTCTATCTAGAACCAAACATTCCTGGTCTCTTGGCCCAGTTGGTTAAGGCACCGTGCTAATAACGCGGGGATCAGCGGTTCGATCCCGCTAGAGACCATATATATTTTTTTACATATTTACATATTCAATGATAGAAGTGAAAGGAAGTTATAGTTCTACACTATAAATTCTTGTTTATTCTCTCTTTTTTTTTGTTTTATTGCAACTTTGAGCTTCTTCTGACATGTATCATCTAACAGCTTGCGTTCTATAACTCTAGGCGATAATGAATACATTTCAAGAGAGTGTGGCGAAGATGCGTCCTAGTTAAGCAAAATACATTGATGAGGTATCGCACGGCAAAGGTGAGCTTTTTAGATAATCGTGCATATCAAAATGAATGGGATACATAAAAAATATATTTATACATGTCGATCAACCGGCTGCAATAATGTATTGTATGCCTCAATTTACGGAATTCTTCATGACATAAATAGTGTACACTAGTGGCTTGAACATTATAGCATACTACTGGCTATTCTAGTACTCATGATAGAAAAACAATTTGCGATATTTAAGAAGCATGAATTTTTCTATAATCCTTCAAACTTCATGATGCCATGTGAATTGTTAAGACCAGTTTTTTGTTGCTTCTTCTTTTTAGTTTGTTTGCGATCATCCTTGGCAGCTCTTTTCTTTCCATTCTGTTCTTCATCTTCCTTTTCTTCTTCGGATACTAGATCCTTATCAAGTTCTGCAAGTAATTCTTCTTTAGATAATCCCACTAATTCTTCCTCTCCGTCACTATTATCGGAATCCTCCATGTCGCTAGATTCATCCGTGTCACTTCCACTATCTTGACTGAACTCTTCAGGGTCACTTTTATCATCATCACTAATATCACCAATGGATTCTTCTTCATCGTCTTCATTTGTTAAGTTCCAAATTTTAACCTTATCCATTCCCCCAGAAATAACTCTATACTCACAATCTAAATCAATGAATTGCACTTCATCTTCAGAACTGTGGTTTCTTACCTCAATAATCTTGCTCTTCTTGACATCAACTTTGTATAGCTTACCGTTAGAACAACCACACCAGATGCAATTATCGTCTTGTAATGTAGGTATGATGCAATCAATAGATTCATCTTTACTGACCTTAATTCTGGAAAGTTGATCTTCTAAATCATTCTTTTCTGGTTTCCAAATAGTCAAAATACCTTCACCCATACCACAGACAATAGTGTCACCAACTTCCGGATCAACAAAAGCGCCACAAAGGACTTCATCTTCTTGATCATCACTCAGCATCACTTTTTTCTTTAGTTCATCAGTTTCATTCACATCATTCGAGTTGTCAACACGGGCATCCCAGTAAGCAAGCGTCGTTTGACCCGCTGAAATGAATTTGTAAGCTGAACGTTTATCGAAGTGAAATATATCATTTATTTGATCACCACCGTGAATCTTAGAAATCAAATTAACTAGCTCGAAACTGTTGGAGTCTACAGTGAATACGTTTCCTGACTCATCACCTAAAAGTAGTAGGGGATGTGTACTAGACAGACACATTTTAGCAAATTTAGGCTCTGCCTTAGTTTGCGGATGCACAATATGGCTCTTTTTAACTACTTTCCCAGTCATGATATCTGCCTTTTTCAGAATATTATCCGTTCCAATGGTGAACAAAAACTTTCCCGTGTGATCGATACCCATACATCTTACACTGCCCTTGTGGCGTCTTGTTTTCCATAGCAATTTTAAATGATCATCATCATCGATGGCCTCAGGAACGTTCACAACTTTCCAGAATGTAGTTTGCTCATCGGTTTTATCCTGTTTCTTAGCAATATGGTTCGTCTCGATTAATTTGGCTAGAGATTTCGCATCATATTCGTAGCAGTATACGTAACCATTCGAGAATCCCATTGTGATAATTGGTAATTCTGGATGTGATGCCATTTGGAACAACGGATCATCGAAACGAAATTCCAGGAGAGGCAATGCATCAGAAACTTCTTCTTGTTGAGCACCTTTTGAGTTCTTTTTAGCCATATTGGTTATTTGCTGTGTGCCCTCCAATTACTGTTTATTGTGTATATTAAGAGAAGCTCATCGTATTTTTTTTTTTCACAATTTTGAAAAATTTCATTTATTGATAACATAAGAAAGAGAAAACTTGTAGAAATAGTAAGTTAGGCTATAAATGACACATAGTATACGCTTGTTATGTTCAACATTTACTGTGATCAATACATCCTATGATTCTGATTTTCACTTAAAGTTTTCGTCTCTGTAATTTCCTTGTACCGCAGTTTCCTATTCCATTTCATCTCTGAAGCATGGTACGAAATGGGAACTTTACCATTCGAGATATCCAGGGACCATCGATATGAGTTTTGTAATCATCATGTCTTCGTACTCATCCCAGGTGAGTACCAAATGTATTATTACAAATCACTTGAATAATCTCACGTGAAGTAACGGTTACTGTGGCGTCTCCAGTAGCAACCAAGATGGGTCTCAAACCAACTTATATAAGCAGCTCTGTAATTAATTTGCGGTACTCAACTTGAACTCTCCCAGACAGTGGCAGCAATGACTTCGTCTACCTATACCTTGAATGATGATATAGTGATCAGTCAACGTCAAATTGATCACTGGAATAAGCAGCTGTCTGCATTGAAGACACCAGAGGACATTCTCCAATGGTCCATCGTTACGTTTCCCAACTTGTTTCAAACTACTGCATTTGGTTTGACAGGAGTTGCAACAATCCATATGTTATCTACATTTGAGAATCATCCTGACATCCCACTGATATTTATAGATACATTACATCATTTCCCTCAGACTATCGATCTATTACACACGATTGAAGATAAGTATTACAAACCATACGATCGAAAAGTAAACGTATATAAACCCCAAGATTGTGAAGATGAAGCCCAATTTGCCGAGAAGTATGGTGAGCTATTATGGGAGAAAGATGAAGATAAATATGATTTTTTAGTTAAGGTAGAACCTGTCAGTAGAGCATATTCGGAGTTAAACTGTGTTGCTGTCCTTACAGGAAGAAGGAAATCACAGGGCGCCTCGAGATCGAATTTGAAGTTTGTGGAAGTTGACGAGTTGAATGGAATTATCAAGATCAACCCGTTAATGAATTGGACGTTCGACAAAGTAGAAGAATATATCAAGGAACATAATGTTCCTTGCAACGAGCTTTTGCAACTGGGGTACAAATCTATTGGTGACTATCACTCTACACAACCTGTGGCATCGGGTGAAGATGAGAGGAGTGGCAGATGGAAGGGTAAGGCCAAAACGGAGTGTGGAATCCACGAAACAAGTCGGTTTGCCAAATTCCTAGAGGAATCAAGCAAAACGCAATCTCATTAACACAAATCTTATAGTTTATAGATATATATATATACCTATGCACATTGTTGTGTAGACAAAATTGACTTTTGATTGGAAGATTTACTGTTGATCTTGGCGTATCACTAGCATAGAGTTGAAATATCTCGCAAGCGATTTTTATAAAAAAAGGATTTTTTATGTGGATACTTGAAGACAGTCGAGATTGGTGGGTACATCAAATAGTGATCAGAGTAAGAATGGGGCATTTCAGGTTTCCAATCAAGATTAAGCTACCACCAGGATTCGTCAATGCCAGGATTCTCAGGGATAACTTCAAGAGACAGATGGTAAACGAGAACGAAGTTACAGTAAAGGCTTTGAAATATATCGCAAGGAACACAACTCTACCCAGCAAATCACGATTGCAAGCACAATTACAACTCAATATGATGCCAAAGTATACTAAGGTTACGCAGGTCAAGAACAGATGCATTACGACGGGGAGTGCAAGGTCTGTAATCAGTGACTTTAGATTATGTAGAACTCAATTTAGAGAGAAAGCGCTAGCGGGACAACTACCTGGAGTCAAGAAAGGTGTATGGTAGCCTCGTGTAAGTAAATAACATTCATAAAATTTGTAAATACTCGAAAGAATTAACATTACTCAACGTCATAAAGGATACACACACATATATATATGTTATAAGTTCATAAAAGGACACACTTCATTTTCTTCTTCTTCTTCTTGTCAGTTGTAGAATTCTTCTTTTTACCGTTAGCCTTGGATTTGCCCATGAGCGAAGCCCTTGTAGCAGCTTCAAATACCTCTCTGACACCGAAACCAGTTTTTGCAGAACATTCGTAATAACCAGTAGCACCGATTTGTTCTGATACAGCTTGGCCGTCTGCTGTTGTCACTGGTTGTTGGCCTTGCTCCCTCAGTAATTCAATGACTTGCGAATCGTTTCTTAGGTCTACTTTGCATCCTACAAGAATAATTGGTACACCTTGGCAAAAATGCAAAACTTCTGCAATCCATTTTTCTTGAACGTTCTCAAGTGAGTCTGGTAAATCAATGGAGAAACAAATCAATACCACATTAGAATCTGGATACGATAAAGGTCTTAGTCTATCATAATCTTCTTGGCCTGCAGTATCCCATAATGCTAATTCGACCTGTCTGCCATCAACTTCGACATCTGCAACATAGTTTTCAAACACTGTTGGCACATATACTTCCGGGAATTGACCCTTAGAAAACACAATCAAAAGACATGTCTTACCACATGCACCATCTCCGACGATCACCAGTTTTCTTCTGATACTATTACTCATAGGTTGAGACATCACTGTATTATTTTCCAATTGTATAAAATTCCTACCCTTGTCCTTTTCCTTTCCTCAGACTGAAATGTCTTTATAAGTAAAATATACAAATATACTTTCAATTTCTATTTTTATATATGATTGTTTCACATCATAGCATGACATTTTTCATTTTCCAAGCCTCGTCGAGGATTTTTTCCTTCTCGAGAAAAATGCCAAGAAAGTAATTAACGAATGGAAAACGTCAATCCAAATTTAATCTACCAAAATCATCAATATCAGTCATTGGCACACCCGTGATGTTCCTGATTGTAGGCATGGTGGGTGGGATATAGTAGCCGTTATTTTCCTGCGCTTTCTTTATTATGGCAAGCTCGCTTTTCCTGTGCGATATTTTGGCATTCTTACCCATTGCAAATTCAATGATTGTTTGGTCAAAAGTCAATACAAGTAAAGTCTGTGTCTGCCTGTCGTAACTGACATTCCTGATGGACCTGTCAAAATCTATGCTATCGTAGGCCATAGTCATTGGAGCTGGTCTTGGTTTACTACATGGATAGCTGACGTCATTCTCAACACTGTAAGGAAAATCAAGTTCGTCTACTAAATTTTCATCTATATCGTCTAGATTGAATTGATGTAGGTCCATTTCGGTTTCGAGATTTGGTGCTTGAGATATTGCCGGTAGATCGTCATTCTCTACTGTCATTGCTGGTTCAACGCTATCAAATACAGAGAGATGAGCGTCATCGTGATGATTTGTCTCATAGGTTGATGGCATACTATTAATTGTGTCTGCATCCCAGATAAAAGTGTCGTCAAAATAGTAGAATAGAATGCGCGACAAGAATTCAACCCTTCCTTCGATATGCACTATAACTGCAACTATACATTCGTTAATCTTTTCCACGCCAATCACACTGCAATTTTGCGGTAATGACAAACTTTTAATAATACCATTTTTGATTTTGTCCTCCTGGTCAACATTCCTGGAGAAATTCGGGAAGACAAATACTTCATCTCTCTTATATGTTGTAACTACAATATTATCTCCTATGATACTAAAATTTTTTACCCTTCCTTTCCCATAGAATTTATATTCCTTTAATATGGTCAAGTTTTCATCTTCATCAAATTCCATATTAATAAATTTATCCATTTTCGAATCTCCGTTAGAGTTATCATCATCCTGTCCTATCTCTAACACATAAAATGAGTTGTTCTTCTCATTGACAACTACATCACCAAGAATTCTTGAGTCAAATTCATGTGCTGTCACTTTTTCTACTTTTATCCTATTCTTCAATGGAATAATCCTTACCAATTCAATCATATCTTCAAAAACAAACAATAACATTATATTTTCTTTATTCTCGAATGGCAATTCGACAACATTGAGAAGTTTCCGTTGAGCGTCGAATATATCTGTAGGCAAGTTCAGCACTTTTCCGTTTTCTAATTTGACACAATTCCAATCCTTATGATCTAGGGTAACGACAAGTAACCTATTAATCTTGGACAAGTATAGAAATTTTTTATTATTACTCTTGGTGTATCTCAATAAATAATTATTTTTCAATTTAGTGAATGATGATAACTCATATACTTTCATGCCATCGGCATATAGAATGAAAATCTTGTTGTTTGCATCAGTTTCAATATTCATTATCGGATTCAACTTTCCCTGGTATGGTAACTTTATTTCATACATTATGGGTCTCTTGTCATATGGAAACTCTAACATAACAACTTTATTATCAGAAAATGCTAAAACCGAATTGGAGTTCATTTTCCTGAGCTGTAAGTCCTTGCCAGCTGTAAACGGTAATTTTGGTACGTTGATATCACCTTGACTAGAAAGAACAGAAACCTTATCTGTACATTGAAGAACTGTTCCCTGAGATAGATAGACAAATGTATTTTCTAAAATGACAAGGTCTTTGACGGGAGTTTTCCTTGAAGAAATATATTTGGTTTCCCCGCGAATGAAATGATTCCAATCTACGATGTGTATGCCATCATACGTCGTCAAAATAACCACAATTATGTCCTCATTGGTTTTATCTATCGAGAATTTGACTGTCTCGTCAGTTCTAGCCAGTAAAAAGTCGTGAAAGGTGCTGGACTCCTTTAATGGAATTAAATCCTCAGCAGCTCTTAAACTATCGTCAATACTATCTAAATACAACACTCTATTGTCTCTTACACTCCAAACGATGAGTTTGTCATCTTTATAGAATGCGCCATCAATTCCCTCGTCCCAGCCTGGAACAAAATACTTCATTTCATCACCAACATCATTGATTAACTCAAATGTCACTCTTTTTTTTTGGACGTGAATTAAACATGCATTTTTATGAACATCTAATAAAATGTTATCTGCCAGCTCAGAATCAAGCAAGTCATCTAATTCAATTATGCTAACTTCCTTTTCATCCAAGGGTATAATTAGCAAATAGATGTTGAAAATATTGGCGTTGTCAGTAGCATAAATTATGACATAATCTGAATTTGCTATTGGATCGATGCCTAAAAAGTTGACCCAATGATCACTATAATTAATCTTGATAATTTTCATGATATTATAGAGTTTGAAGCGGCTAAGGTTACTTGTAACTTCAGTGACTCTACGCATATTGAGAGTGTCAACTTGAGAAATGGAAGATGGTGCAAATGTCCATATTGAGGAGGTTTGATTTTTGAGATTAATTTTTGCAAGTTCAGTATTATTATCAGCGCTTACATCAATTGTCTTTCTGCTCAAGATAATGTTGATATTTGGTATAGCATTCGAAGAGGTTGGGTACTTGAGTAGAGTCAACAAATCAAGTCTGATTTGTATCGTTTTATTAAAGCTTGTAACCATAAATTCATAGTTAGTTTCTGAGAGAGTGCTTAACGTTTCTTCCGAGACTGGAGCCATGGTTTTTAGTCCTTTCAATCTTGCCAGTGGAATGAAATTTATGTTGGATTCATTAGTAAGGCAACAATGTATAAACCCTGTTGTTGTGAAGAGTATATTACAGTAGGTGTAATGCTGAAAATCTTTGGGATTCAGCTTCTGTAGTCTTGATAAAAAGCTGGGAGCACTGAACCATGACATTAAGCCTTTCAAAAATCTAGACAGCTTGACATTAAAGAAAGACGTCTCGCCTGACATTATTTGATTAGCTGAAACCATTGATATTGAATTATTCGAGAAGACAAGACATTTATTTGTGTCTAATGGGATTGTTCCGTTAATCTGTTCACCATTCAAATAAGTTAGTTGATGTACATGCTTCTTCTGTTCCTCTACGTTTGCTTCACTATCCCATTCGATGCATAGGTAGACGATTCTTTGAAACCTTATTGTTGGAACGAAAAGAAGGAAATGTGAATCGCTTATTGATGGGAAAAACGTCACTGGCATAATCTTGTAATCATCTAATAGCAGATTATTTGTTAATTGAAACCTATAATTATTATCGAACTTGAAAAATTTGATGACACGATTGTCTTCGTCGACTACAACGAACTCCTTGTTGCTGTCATGTTTGACAATATTCCAATTACCGTTTGAACCCAAGTTCCAATATTGAATAATCTTAGATTGCTCATTATTTTCGATGGAAGGGATAATCGATATTAGAAGGCCTTTTCTTTGAGCAATGAGTAATATGTCGGTCCGTTCATCCAATCTAAACACTTTACAGTCATTTATGTTATCTCTTATTTTTGTGATATGTATACTTCCATTCAAATGAAAGGAGTCATCACCCACTATCAAATGAGTATCAATAAAATCTAATTTTTCTGTCATATTATTGTCATTCTGCGACTCATCATGTTGTTCTGCCACCATATCATCTACATCTGGGAGTGGGCTATCTTCATCATCAACTAATATATCCAAATCTGAATCATCTAATGTTTCAGGATCTTTTTCACGCCGTATTGCAGGTTCTAATACCTCTTTTATTACTTCTTCTGGTGCATAGGATTTTAACTCCATGTTAGGATCCCTCTTAATACTATTAATATATTGAATTCTCCCATTCTTGGAATATCTATAGGGCCAACACCACCGAGGAGCACATCCTATCTGTACATTCTGGCAAGTGAATGTCTGAGGACCACTTCTGTTTGCATCTTTTGCGTTGAAGAACACTTTATCTCTATCAATTGTTCTCTCATTAGTAAACCAAAATGAGTCAGGTAGCTCAGATATATCTATCATTATTCAGAGACACTACAGTTCTTAAACTTGTGGATTGAGCTAATGCAAGCTTTACCTTTTTTCACTTCATATCGATGATATTCGTTGATGCCCTTCGAAACAAAATTTCATTAGTATATACATATAATAGACAAATTACATTAAACACAAAATGCACTCCTAAAGAGAAATCATTCTTTGACATTTCAAAGGATTATTCTTATCATGAGTGATGCTAGATTTATATATATCAAATCCACGTTATTTGAGGTCAAGTTTTAATATGCGGTGTGTGGGTTTATCACTACTATGAAACGATTGAAAAGTTACGAATTGGTAGTGATTTGTGTTAAAGATGTACGAAGAATCTTGATAAAATCAGCTTAACGAGGTTGATTTCTGCTAGTGTTATGGATTCTGCTGCGATAGTTGACGACGCAATTGTCATTGAGGACAATGAAGACTTTGTTGTGGAAGAAAACAGTATAAAGTTGTTGCCCATCAAGAGATCCGCAGATGATGGGTTAAACCACGCTCACGTTTCTGTTAAGAAGAGTAAGAGTACGTACAATGACGTTGAAAGCGGCTTCAGGTTATTTAGAAAGCATTTAATGCGTCATTTGAATCACTCTTTGCAGGCAGAACAGACGAGAATCTTCAAGTACTTGACAGATACGAAGGAAGAAATCTCGAGGGTTTTAAAGCAATCCATCATTCAAAAGGAAAGTCATTCTATTATCATGGTTGGCCCAAGAAACAGTTATAAATCGTTTCTCATCGATCATGAATTGAGGCTACTATCCAAGAATTATAAGAATCAATTCATCACTGTGAAGTTGAATGGATTTATTCACAGTGAGAACGCGGCAATTAATGGTATAGCCGCCCAATTACAAACACAATTAGAGGAATTACAAGGTACAGAACAGACTCTAGCTGAACCAGTTTTAAAAGAGCAAGATGCAATCAATACTGATATTAGCAGTGGGTCTTTGACAGAAGTGTTTGAAAAAATCCTTAGATTGTTAGATTCTGCTGCTACCAAGACAAATAATGTAAATAAGAGCAATAATGATACAAAGATAACAGTTTTGTTTGTCTTTGACGAAATCGATACTTTCGCAGGACCTGTTAGACAAACTTTGTTGTACAATTTATTCGATATGGTGGAACATGCCAGAGTACCTGTCTGTATTTTTGGTAACACGACAAAACTAAATATACTCGAATATTTGGAGAAGAGAGTTAAAAGTAGATTCTCGCAAAGAATTGTATATATGCCTCAGTTGAAGGATCTGGACGAATTCGCTAATACAGTCGCTGAATTACTTTCACCTTTACCAGCTTCATTGGAAAATGACAATGAACAATATTTATCACAATGGAATAATCTGATAAGCGAGCTAGTCAAGGATGAAAAATCTAATTTATTTAATCAAATCAGATTAAATTATGATACTTTCAAATCCCTGGCAACGTTCAAGAACTCTATAATCCCACTAATTGGATCCGGTCAAAATTTCGAAGACCTAAAATTGTCCATGTTATCCTGTAAACTAATTGAAGGCTACCATCTAAATCAATTACAGAACGGTTTAACTTCCACTATCAGATCATTATCTGATCTTGAATTGGCGGTATTGATTGCAGCTGCCAGAGTCAGTTTAAAATCGAAAGATGAAATGATAAATTTCAATTTAACTTACGTGGAATATAAAGAAATGATAAAATCCATCAATGCAAAAGTGCCCACAAGTTCCAATCTTACAACAAATAGGCATTTGATAAAACTCTGGGAGAAAGATGACGTGAAGAACGTGTGGGAAACTCTGCAAGGCTTTACATTTATAACAGAAAAAGGTGCCATCGGTATTAGAGAATCTGCCATTGCAGCGTTCTATGCCAGTAACTATCAGTTCCATGGATCTACAATCCCATTCGACCTAAGATTGTATCAAATGCAAGTAACTCTGAAAGAATTAAGAACCGTCGTACCCAGATCTTCAATGTACTACACGTGGACTCAACTATAGATCATGTGTACCATGCCTATGGCTACTGGACTGGCCAATGTTCGTCGTTTTAGTCATTCTCGAATTGGTTTACTATGGCATCGCATATTTTCGTAGATGATGATTTATCCAGCAATGGAAATTGAACAGTTTAATAGATGAAAAATATTTAGTATTAGTACCTTGTATGCAAAAGAGCAAGTACTGGAGACTGTGTTAGGATATAGCTATTTGTATTTGGAGTTAGTTTCTATTAGTGAACATTGCAATAGTATTGAACCCCTTTTTTTTAATAGTTAATTCTTCATTTCTCCTATAACACAATGAATGGATCCGCCAATGCAACTGAGAGTGTTGACGGAAACAATGTTTCTTTGGCTAGTTCTCCTTCGACAGGTACTCTGAGGAAATATAAGATAGGGAAGGTTAAACAGACGCCTACAGTTAACATTGATCCAAAGACGAATCTGTCATACATTAGTTTGAAGCCAAGACCTACTGAAAAAATATACGGCGTTACAAACTTTGCTAACCATTACAAGGAAGAGAAAAAGCTTGGCCAAGGTACTTTTGGTGCCGTCTATAAGGGTATCCATTTGGAGACCCAAAGATGTGTCGCAATGAAAAAGATTCTAATCAATGTTGATAACGATTTATTTCCGATTACTGCTCAAAGAGAGATAACAATATTGAAGAAGTTGAATCATAAAAATATAATCAAATTACTTGAAATGGTTTATGATCTCCCGCCAGATTCATTGAATAATCAAGGTTCCGACGATAATAATAGATCAAATAAGTTTTTTTATATGATTTTACCTTATATGGTTTCCGATTTAGCAGGAATATTGCATAACCCCAGGATCAATCTGACGATGGCAGAAATTAAAAACATTACACTTCAAGTATTGGAAGGTATTAATTACATACACTGTTCGAAATATATGCATAGGGATATCAAGACGGCAAACATTTTAATAGATCACAATGGCACTGTTAAAATAGCAGATTTTGGTTTGGCTAGGCTATATTACGGCTCTCCACCAAATTTAACATACCCAGGAGGTGCAGGGACGGGCGCAAAATACACTTCTGTAGTGGTCACAAGATGGTACAGGGCTCCTGAGTTGGTTTTGGGTGATAAATATTATACCACCGCAGTGGACATTTGGGGTATTGGTTGTGTGTTTGGTGAATTTTTTGAGAAAAAGCCAATATTACCTGGTACTTCTGATATTGACCAAGGACATGTTATATTCAAGTTGCTCGGTACACCAACCGGAGAAGATTGGAAGTTAGCCTCTTATTTACCTGGAGCGGAATTAACAAGATCAAAATATAAAAGAACTCTAAATGAAAGATTTGGGAAGTTTCTGAATGAAACAGGCCTAAATTTTATGTCCAAGCTTTTACATCTTGATCCTTTACAAAGATATACCGCAATGGCTGCAATGAATGACCCCTTTTTCAAAGAGGATCCATTACCCTGTGAAAGGTTGAATCTACCTTGTGAGGAAAGTCATGAGTCTGATATTAAGCGTTACAAAGAAGAAATGCATCAGGCTATGTCACAAAGGGCACCAAATGCTCCTCAAGGTCATATATTCGAAACACCAGGAAAAACCAACACTTCCTTCTCTAGATATCCTTCAAACCTTGATTCAGCATCGAAGAGAGACAATAAGTCATTTTTAAGACAACCTCCTGCCGGTCCAGCTAAAAAGCACCCATCTGCGAACCCTGTTGGTGCCAGTCATAAATCGGCAAATGCTCCTGTTTCTCGTTATGGTAACAATCAAAGCACAGCACATATACCTCCAGGCATTGCTACATATGGTAAAAATGTAGGACAACATAATAGATATTATAGACGAAACCAGAATGCAGAAGACTACTATGGTAATGTATCTGCTTCGCAACCGAACACGAGGTATAATTCTCATCCTACGAACTATCAAGCACCTCCAGGGCAACGTGATACTTCACATTCCTCCAATTATCATAATCCAAAATACAATACATCTCATGCTTCAACATCTGTCACCACGTCCTATCAAAGACAATCAACTCTACCACAGGTATCAAGATATGAGGGAAACCAAAGGGATCTTTCCAAAAAAGAATCTAAAAATTCTAGTGCCACAGCACAAGTACCTGATAAAGCAAACACAAAGACATCAAAGCGAGAGTCTAGACCAGAGGAAACCTCAAACGAAAACTCTCGGCATCATGATATAGACAAGAAAAGTGGCGACTTTGCAGATTTATACTAATTGATGATGGTGATTATGTACGTATATATAAAGATTCAACAATGTGTCCTCTTTGCTTACTATGACCTTGAACTCTGTGAAGTTCGCAAGCTGTTAATGATTTTTTCCCACTTGAAAGCTTTAACATCGTAAAACTGATAATTTCAGTAGATGTAACGTGGTCAAATAAATCCCCATTTATAGATTATTGAAATAAATGTTTCACCGGGACGTTGATACATTTTAGAGGATTTGAGCTATACTTTTTATCGTTCAGTCCCTTTCAAATATAAAGACTTTTTTCTATTTTAAAGCGCTTTTAAACTTAGAGTGCCAGTTACAGGTGTAACTTGGAATTGATGTCTTCATTGACTTTGGCCTTGACGTTGTTTTTCTACACATTGTATGGCATACTTTTATTTGGTCATGTTTATCTGTGCGGTCGTATCAATTACCGCACTGGAAGACCCTCTTTGTCTCATGTTCAAAGCTCCATGGTACCTAAAAATTCAAACGAATTTGAGAATATCCCTACAGAGACGCCCGATAGCAAGAGTATCTACTTCCTTTCGGAAAGGAACAGTTTGTCTTGTAATGTTTCGTGATAACCTTTTTGGCGAGAGTGACATCTAGTTCTTTGAAATCATCAACCTTAGTTTAAACGTCATGTTGCCTGCCTTGTCCTTTAATGCATCTCATTATCAAATACATTGGGATATTAACATTCTCTTGAAGTACCTTCAAAACCTGAAATATTTCAAAAACTGCAGTACTTGTCAAGATAAAAGTGTTCTACTCATGCCGGAACACTTAGCAATTTACTCCACCAGTCGGTTCATATAAGATAAAACCAAAGAGGACAGTGTTTCTACATACTTGAGGTTTAAACTGAGTTTATAATCAAGATGAGAGATTTTCACGTCATTGACAGAAAACATTTTGTAATCAGTATTTATCAGCCTGTGGTAAGAAAACATACAATCCATGAATAAAGATAATCTAGTGATATAAGATAATACATAAACAATAAAAAACTATTCCAACGTTGATACCTTTCTACCTACGTAAGCTCTGTCGAAATCAATTTCGAATTTTGAGTCTACGACGTTAATAGAGCGCCTCCTTGACGTTGGCCTAGATATATTAAACAACAAATCATCTTCATCTTCTTCCTCTTCGGATGTATTTTCGGCTTTTGTTGGCTGAACCTGGAGGATTTGGAGGCCGGTATCCTGTTTTTCCTTTTCAGTGGGAACTGACAAGGCAGCACTTGAATGATTATCGATACTATTCATAGCCAGCTCTGTAATTCTCGTGGATAGTTTCGTACTGCTGGAGAGGTAGCTACGAGGAGTACTATCTTTATTAAGCGCTTTATTGTGCGAAATTATTGGTGGTGTAGCTGAAATGCTTCTGCTATCAATATGGGCATCGATATCAAAAAACCCTAAACCATTGTTAAAAGAGTGAGACCTTGTAATACTAATCCTAGCGCTTTCATCCATTTTTTTATTTCTCAACGAGTTATCAAGTTCGTACAACCTATCGACCAAGGGACTGATCTTAACACTGGCCTTCCCACTACGTGACACGCGCCAGTATGCTCTAATTTCGTTTAAAACCCAATTCAACATGAAAATCAATCTATTGCCCTGTCGAAACTGCGAAGTTACAGAAAGATCGACATGATCGTCTTTTATAATGTAGCCAACTCCGAAACCTTGAGGCACAGCGGGTGTAATGCCAAAGGCAGTTGTTGCAGCGTTCCCACAGTTGGCTGCAATGAGTTCAGGTTGAGAGAAAGGGCTGATTAATGGATTTTCAAACAAATCAGAGGCAACTTTGGCCTCCTGTGCATTCATTTCTATTCCAAAGTGATTATGAAACTTAAACAAGTATCTTAAAGCATTAAAATGTTTATCATAGCCTAATCCCTTTTTTGCTAGTTTGACATGATTGCTGTGATTCTCACATGCTTGAATAAACTTATCTAACTTACCCTGTTCGTCGATACAATTCGAAATAAACAGCTGGCATAATTCTAATAGCTCTTGATTTTGAACATTCACAAAGCAGGACCTAGAATTTTTGAAGCCTCTCGTAGAAATTGGCTCCAAAGTAAAGATCATTTTACCGTATAAAGAATAGTGTGCTATTTGTAGCGCGACTTGGACCATTGAATCTGGCTTGACGCCTAGTCTGACAGCAGACCGGCGACCTATTGGTATCGAAGCCTTAATAATGTCGTGCTTAGAGATAAGATCAGCTAATTTTGTTTCTGAAAGATGAACGTGTGTATTTAAAATATTAGTAAACGACCATTCTATCTTGTTGACGTAATTGAAAGGATTTGAAATTACATCACGTGTGGAGATACTAGATTGTCGAACGGTGGGCCATAATGAAAAACGAGGATCATTAGAATTAACCTCTTTAGCCAATCTCAAAATTGATTCAGTGTAAATTTCAGACGTAAATCTCAACGCGACAGATCCATCGCAAGTAAAAGAATCCCAAATGACTGCTGCTTTAGAATCGCTTGTGACAACTAATTGTAGCTTGTCGTACCATCGAGAAACACATGATCCGACTTGGTACCCTTTTTCGTTAATTACAGAGCTACCGTAAAACAATCTCTTGCAATCCTCTGATTGATCAAGGTCACCATTGGTATTCGTTGATTCATCTAGTACAAGTACAAAAAGAGCCGAATCTATTAGATGTAATTCTTGGGGGTACCTCTTTTGTAATCTTTTACGTGCGTATTTCCAGTTTTTAAAAGAATGTGACGTTAAACTACCTAATGCGGTCGATTTGCTAAAATTGTAACATTCTACAGAATCTTTCAAAATATGATTAAAAAATGAAGTAAGCTCAGTGTATGAATAAAGAATATCATTTTCATCATCAAATACATCTAACGTATAGTACTGCCCTTTGGAAATGATCAAAATATGTCTAGTTTCTGGATGACGTTTTATTGTGATACCATGACGACTGAACATATCTTCATCTTCATCTTCTAAATCGCTCGTAACATGGGAATTATCATCGGAAGTTGCAGGATCCCGTTCTGTCTCATCCTGATCAGATTCTTCATCTTCGATATCGGAGGAAGAATACGGCTTATTGATGTCGAAACCTTCAATTTCACCGTTTTGGAAGACAGGACAGCGTGTGGTTCCGAAAAGATTTAAGTAAGGGTGCATAGTTAGATGGTTCCCTGTATTAGGATTTACATCTGGTGGCAGAGCATATTTTCTCAAAGCAGAGGTAAATCTGAGAGAAGAATGAACGAGGACTGCGGCACGATCAGCTTGCGGGATATCAGTGAGTGGATCATCAGAGAGAATTAGAAATGGGTTTCTTGGTAGTATATCATCATGTACCTCTCTAGTAGAAGTATGATTGTTGATATCTAAATGTAATTTATCCAGGTAAGAGTTCTCTGTTTCATGGTAATGAGCCAACTTTGCATGCAATTTTCTTGACGCTATGGACTTTTCGAAATTGCTTAGTATCTCATCAAGAGCCTTGATTTGTCTTGGATCCAATGGATGCTTATAATAACCATCTGCATAATATAAAGGTTCCAGTGATTTCTTCAAATAAGTAAGGGTATCACGTAAGTCCGGTAATGGTAACTTTGGTAGAGAATCCTCAAATTCAAAAGTATCACCACCATTCTTGACCCAATCATCACTGTCATCAAACTCTGTATAGCATTCCATTTTGCTTGACCCTATCATGGACGTCTAATCCATCACTTTGTCGTTATGATCTTCTGTCTCTCTTTATATATGTATATGTTTCCCACTTTGCCGGTTGGCTCTAAATATCGGTGACTCGGACTTCAAATTTTATTGAGTTATCTGTGCATATATAAGTAGCATAAGGTTTAGCAAAAATGGTGGCCTATTTACTTCTTCTTGCCCAGTTTGGCAGCAACGTTTGCGGCTTCTTCGATACCTTTGATAATACCACTCTTGACGCCGTTATCTTCCATAACGCAGAGACCGGCGATTGTAGTACCACCAGGTGTGCAGACTTGATGTTTTAGGGCACCTGGATGCATACCGGTCTCCTCTACCATCTTTGCGGTACCTTCTAAGACTTTCAAAGAGGCTTCGAGACTCTCTTTCAATGGGATTCCCAACTTGATACCGCTTTCCATCATACCTTCTAACATAAGCAGTACGAAGGCTGGTCCAGAACCGACCAAAGCAGTGGCGGCATCCATGTTCTTTTCTGGTAGTTCGATACATTTGCCCACGTGGCTGATAAGCTCTGAGACCGTTTGCTTCTGTTCTTCGTTGCATGCCGATGAATGGGAGATAACTGCACAACCGTATCCAAATTTGGCTGGAGTGTTCGTCATCACTCTGGAAACCGTCGGGGTGTATGCTTGCAGTTGTTCAATCGTCCAACCGGCAGCAATTGAGATCAATAACTTGCTGTGGATTGCTGGCCCTACTTCGTTTAATACCATTTCAGCAATGTATGGCTTGACACCGAGAATAACAACATCTGATTGCTTGACAGCCTCGACATTATTGCCAAATGTAGAATCTACAACAATACCATTTGGAGACTTGTTTTCCATTGACTCAATGAGCTCAGTTACTTGCTTAGCACTAGCAGCATCTTGGTTACATGCAATGATCTTACTTGGATATAATTGAGCAACTTCTGTAGTGGCTGGGACAGGGGCGTTGTAAATAGCTGAAAGGACAGCTTGGCCCATCACACCGCAACCCAGGATAGTTAATGTATAACCCATTCTACTGCTTCTCTTGCCGTGTCTGTTTTCTTTCCTCTTCGAAGTGAATTAATCTACAATGGGAATTTTCATAATTATTCTCGGCCGCTACTATATATATCGTTAACATTGAAATACTGTATATTGCTACAAAAAAAAAGATATATACTAATGTTCTTGTTTGATTGGTATGTGCTCTTCAGTTTCCTTCTTGAGGATATACTCAGTGATGATGAAGTAGAGGAACTCCTCCACTTCTTTTAGTTCCGTGAACTTGGCATCAAACGCCCTGTTGTCGTTTAATGGATCTTTATATTTCACGGATATGATGGCATTGCAGTAGTTTGGAGATTCTAATACAAGCTTGAATGAATCCTTTCTATCAGGCAATGATACTTCAAAATGAGATACAGGTGTATTTATTAAATTGTCGAAGGAAGCGATATCTTTATTCAGTTTGTCGATATGTTTATCAACAGTCCTTGTGGTATCATTATTTGGTTTTCTTGTAATTTTGATTTCTTGGCATTGAGAGCTCTCAATTATGTCTAATATATTTTGCTTTATTATCTTTTTTAAAAGAATTTTGTAATTTTGATGTCTTAATTTGCCCAATATCGGTCTGATTAACAATATGTCTTCACTGTAGGATCCATTGTGATTGCTAATGCTATTTGTGGTTGACCTTCTCCTTAAATTCTTCTTGAAAATCACTACTAATAGTAATCTCAAAGTTATAAGTATCAAATTAGCCCTCTTATCATTAATCTTGGGATTGTCCTGTTCATTCATTACAGTGGAAAGATCATCCACTTGTAAAAGTTCAATTTCGATTTTTTCATTAGGTAGTTCAATCATTATCTTGTTTTCGTTTTCAATCTTGACACCATATGAGATCAATTGCGAACTCTCTTTCTTCAATTGATACATTAATTCTTTTTCAAAGATAATGTCTTTAAATTTTTTAATCTGGTCTCGAATATTTGTAGAATCATTATTTGTAATGGAAGATTCACCACTCAAAATAAAATCATCTTCACTTTCAATTTTGGTAAAGATCCTTATTCTTATGAAAGTGTATCCAATTCTAATATTCGAATCGTGAATCGAAAAATTCTTATTATTGTAATAAGGAATCAATTCTAATTGATTCAATTCTGTATTGTTTTTCAAGACAGCGATACCCCTATCTAGATGATAGTTTGAACCTGAATCTTCGAAACCATATTTTATACCTATCAACCTTTCGCCACTGAGTTTATCTCTTAATTTGAAAATCACATCAGTATTTACAATAACTTGTGATATCATTTGCCAGTACTTATTTTCTCTTCGTACAATTTCAAAAAGTTTATCCACATTTTTCTTTAACATCAATTTAGAATCATCAAGACATTTCAATTTCCAACCAAATGAGAATTTTATCTTTTCATTCGTTTTCTTAACGTTATTACTATTATTTATCGGTATGCGGTCACTATTCAATGAGCCCATAGGTACATTTCTCTTCAAATATGGTGATATTGAACTCTTGGCATTATTTTCTCTAACACCAGACAATAATAAAGACACTGTTTCTAAAGCTAAAGAAGATTCATTCATCGCAACATTGATATGGTCAATCATCTTGCTTCTTATTGTCTCGTAAGATTCTGAAGCGTCCATTGTTGAAAAATTGGACTTGGAATTGTCAGGTAATTGAGGTTCATTATCCATTGCATCATTACTATCCATAACTTTTTCACTTGTTTCCTTTAATATGTAATCTTGAGATAGTTCTGAGAAGGGAATCTGTTTTTGTTGCAATATTAACGGGACCAATTGCGCTAATGGCATTTTACCATATATTTCATACGGATTGCTGACTAGTTCGTTAATTTCTTGGGCGGTAGCTGGCGGTACAATAGGTTCCTTTTGTTGATCGGCAGCATTGGGTGAAGAAGGCGATTTCTTCGACGGCAAAGACAACAAATTTGGGTCAAGTGCCAAGTTTACACCCTTTTCAAAATCAAATTGAGACTTCCCCATATTACAAATAGCAGGCCGTCGTGTTGATGTTTACTTTCTATACCGATTTATCTTGCTTCACTACTAATTTTTTTTTCTTGCCAACATACAATTTTCTGAAAATATTTGAAAAATTCATATATGAAAGATACAACATTTATAAGCATAATGTATTGGTCACTATGTATAGGATATCAGTCTGTGTATATATATATATATATATGTATGTGTATAATTGAACGTGTGAGTATGTAACTTTTACAAATATCTTATTACAAGACACCCGTGTCTTTCAAGCTGTTTTCTAGGACGGTTTCTTTAATAGCAGCGAAAACTAGTTTAATGTTTGAAGTGTCAGTAGCTTGAGTGACGTGAGGATAAACGTTCAAATTTGCTTTGTTTAATTGCATGAATCTCCATAGAATGTATTTGGTTGCTTTGTTGATGTCATTACCACCGTTGTAATCTGGGAAATAATTTTCTAAGGGTTTATGTTTTAATTTTTCAGCAAATAAATCAATTTTATTCAAGAAAAGTACTACAGAGGTTCTTGCAAACCATCTTGAATTGACAATATTCTCGAAAAGAATTAAAGATTCTTGAAATCTGTTTTGTGTAGTATCCTCAATTAAAAACTGATCATATTCAGACAGAGAGACACAAAATATGATTAATGCAACGTTATCGAAACAATGAATCCATTTCTTACGTTCAGATCTTTGTCCACCGACATCGAAGAAATGTAGCTTCAGCTTTGAAGACATCGATATATGTGTATCAAAGATACCGGATGTCTTTTGTCTTGATCTTAGAACATCTTGTAAAGTTGGTTTATAATTTTCCTGTGAAGTGATAATTCTCTTCATATTGGAGCTTTGTAAGAAATATGATGTGGAATCCATAATATACACCTGGGAAGAATCTGCGCTTGCCAAAAACTTCTGTGTGTTTTGTGATTTCCAAAGATTTATCAGGAGATTCAGATAAATTTCAGGGAAGAGCAGGGACTTCTCCGGTTGTTGAGGGTCAAAGCCTTCGAGCTTCATGAAATTATCAATTTCCTCTTTATTAAACAGATTATCTTCCCATGGTACATTGAATTTGTTTCTACCATTAATCAAATTTTTACCAATTTCTAAAATATTGTTATAAATGGTAGGAATAAACGCAATAAGTTCACTGTCCGTGAACCCATTTTCGTGTATAATCTTCAACTGTTGTAACACTGTGGATTTACCACTCTCACCTGCACCCAACAACAAAACTTTCAATTCGCCTTTAAGAGTACCATCCATCGGATCTGAGGTCTCAGCAGCAACCACGTCATTCCCACCTCTTGGTCCCTCCTTCAAAACTGCCGTACTATCCTCCTGTGCAGATGGCCCTGTCTTCTCATTCCTAGCTCCAGATGGTGGAGACGTCTCATGTCTCGTCGTCGTCGTAGTCGCTACACCCGTTGCAGCAGTCGCTCTGTCTGTCTCTGCAGGCCTGTCCTCCTTCGATGCACAAATACCCATCACTCGCTGTCTGTCCCAAGCAAATTTCCAACTGTCAAAATGGTTGTAAAGTGCCAATTAATCACTCTCTTTCACTGAATATCAATCCTTAAAAAAATTGTCATTCGGGTAATAAGATTGTTTGTTTTTAAATATAGAATTATCAGTTACATATAGATATATATAACTCACAGTTTGAAAGAGTCAGGTTTGAAGAGCGTCTCATAATGTCTGATCCTGTTGAATTGCTCAAGAGAGTATGTGTTTATATGTTTGGGGAAGTAGTGCTTTTCTGTGCGTTGTACTAACATGTTATGTTAATCGTAGGCTGAAAAGAAAGGTGTTCCATCGTCTGGATTCATGAAATTTTTTGGTAATTCTGATTCTTACAAGTTTGAAGAGGCCTCAGATCTATGTATTCAAGCTGCTAATATCTACAAGTTACGTAAGGAGCTGAAATTGGCCGGTGATTCCTTCTTACAAGCTGCCAGCTATCAAATAAAAGCTGGTAATGAGGACGATGCAAGTAATATTTACATTGATGCCTATAAATGTTTCAAGAGTGCTGGCCAATCGAATGATGGGGTTACTGCATTGAACTCTGCGATAGATCTTTTCACTAAAAGAGGTCAATTTAGAAGAGGTGCTAATTTTAAATTCGAATTGGGTGAAATGTACGAATTGGATTTAAACGATCATAAAAATGCCATTGACG
Organism: Kazachstania africana CBS 2517; assembly: GCF_000304475.1. NCBI lineage: Eukaryota > Fungi > Ascomycota > Saccharomycetes > Saccharomycetales > Saccharomycetaceae > Kazachstania > Kazachstania africana. The sequence continues at coordinate 116,459 of NC_018941.1, forward strand.
CCTTCGAAGTCGCTGCAGACTGGTATTCCCAGGATCAAGCCATTGCTCTGGCTAATAAATGTTGGATTAGATGTGCTGACTTGAAAGCATTGGATAACAGCTTCATTGAGGCCGGTAGTATTTACTCAAAACTTATCCAGAATAGTCTGGGTAATAGACTAAGTCAATGGTCACTAAAAGAATACTATCTGAAGAAGGGTCTTTGTGAATTAGCTGCCTCAGATTCTGTGGCTGCATCAAGAACGCTGCAAGAGGGTCAAAATGAGGATCCAAATTTTGCCGATTCAAGAGAAGCCACTTTACTATCTAATTTAATTGAAGCCTATAATGAAAATGACACTGAAAAATTGAGTCAAGTTGTATTCGAATACGATAAATTCAATAAATTAGACAAATGGAAGACTACCATTCTACTCAAGATTAAAGAGAGTATTTCAGAGGCTGAAGATGATCTCTTGTAAAAAGAAAACCTCATCCACACTTCGCCAAAGAAGCCTAACATCTTCTTACCTTTCCCTTTAGCCAAAAAAAAAAAATGAAACAAAATACTACAGTCATCAAAACAGAGAAACGGCTTTGCAAGATCTTGTCCAACTCTTCAGTTAACCTGAATCACATTTATTTGACAACACGCTTTTGCATATCTATTCCATATATTTTCCATATATAACATGAATCTTCTGTTCCTTATATAAAATTCCAAATTTCATCAGGAAAGAAAATCAAATACATCTCGCTAGTTGGTACTTTTTCCCACCAGCAGGATTCAGATAAATATAGACATGGGCATTCGTTTCACTTCGTACATTGAGCCCCCAGCCTCTGCAAATAATTTACACGCTTCCTTTGAGCCTCATTTCGCAGTCTCTTCTTTGAATTCAAGATTGCTGGAAACCGCTGATAGTGGCGGTTCCAGTATGGCCATGACAAGAACAAGAAGAAGTACACTTAGAAGAGCTCATAAGGATCGTGGTAAAAAGTTTATAACTTATGGCTGTCGCCACTGTAGAACACATCTCTCTTCATCAGTTCAAATCATATCTAAGGATTATAGGGGTCGTACGGGTGATGCATACTTAATGTCTAGTGTACTTAACGTTATTGAAGACAAAGTTGAAACGAGATCCATGTTGACTGGGGAGTATTTAGTTTGTGACATTTTATGTCATCTTTGTAAAAAGCTTATCGGTTGGAAGTACTTAAGAAGTGATAATAAAGATCAAAATTATAAAGAGGGCAAATATATTTTGGAGTTACAGGAAATCTGTAAATGTCATTGAAGTTCGTTCGGTTTGAGAACACACGCACATATATATATATATTCAAATTTTATGGAGTTATAAGTACGTATGGTATGTTATTATTTTATATTTTTACATCATTTTACAAGTAGTAATAATATCATTTAGTAAAAAAACGGTTACATTCGTAGATACATCAGCTATATAAATAATTTACAGTCTTTCATTTTTTATGATTTCAACAGTCTCAATTATGCACCATCCAATAGAAGATTGGTGGCGGCTTCTAAGTCCCAGTTACATTTTTCTAGGGCGTTCTTGGCTTCTTCTTCAGCAAATCCCATACCACTCAGTTCTTCAATAGCTAGAGATTTTGGTGTAGTTGCAATTCCACGGTCGATTGGTACACTGCTTTTAGCTTGAGACACTTCTTGTTTTGCTGGAGCTGGTTGCCTTCCGTTACCAAACCCAGCAAAGATTTCATCCCATTCATCGTTACTAACATTAGCAGCATTACCTTCTGGTGATATAGTTGTGGATCTTTGATTGGTACCCACAAATGCGACATCATCCAATTCTTCATCCAAATCAGTATGTGAGATTGGTTCAAATGGTTCCATAAATTCATCTGTATTGAATCTATTGTCATTGGGTTCCTCGTCTTCTTCAAGGGCAGCTTGTTCCAAACCCGCAAATTCGTCTGCAAATTCATCATTGCCACTTGTCCTTGGCTGTTCGTTGGTTGGTGTGGCATTTAGAACGTCTCTTGTGTCTTCAAATTCATCTTCCGATGAAGAATCACTTTCGTTGATTTCTAATTCTTGAATAGGTGGGAATTCTTGATCAATCGGATGGATTTCTTTATCCTCCTGTAGCAGTATTCCTTCAGCAACTGGCCCAGGATGCTCTATAACTGGTTCCACAGCGTTAGTGGGGTTTTCCACTTTATCTAAAGCTACTTGTACAGGTGATTGTTGAATGGACCTGTCAGAATCACTTTCATTTTCATCAACAGTTTGTGATTCTACTACAGTTTCAGAAGGTAATTCTTCCTCATCTACAGCAGATTCCGGAATAGGAGTGCTTGACCATTCACCTGGGATAGGCTCATTCTCAAGAACAGTGTCAGTGCCATTCATTTCTTCTTTGCCTTCTGGTAATTCAGCAATTGCTTCATTTTCATCTCTCACTGATTGTGGTGCATTATTTGCAACAGATGAAGTGAATGACTGCGTTCTTGGAATACCATATTCATTCAAATCACCTTCAAATCTATCAGATAGATTCTCATTTTCATGCAAATTTTCACGGTTATCATTCGAAATAGTTGTAGCAGTGGTGTTGTTGTCATTTTCACCTTGTACACTATCAGTAGCAGGTAAATCATTTTTGTCGAAAACATCACTCTCAGTGTTTTCTGTTTTCAATTCATCATCATTTTCATTCTCATGAGCCACCAATTTTGAATTTGCAACTGTACCATCAACAAATTTAGCCACATCATCTTCATTAAATGCAGCAGCTTTGTCACCAGCACTAGCTTCTTTGAACTTCTTATTTTCTGCAATTATATCTTCCGCATCATCTGGAAGTTCACCCATAGCTAAGTTTAGTTGTCTTTCCGATAGTTCTTGGACATGTGCTGCATATTCAAGATGTTGTTGCTTCAGTTCATTTTCTGCTTTTTCAAACTGCTGTTTCTTTCCTGCTAATTCGTCGAACATAATTTGTAAATTCTTGATGTTTTCATTATAAAGTTGTTCTTGTTCTTCGATTTGTTTAGTACGTTCGTTTAATTGTGATTCACGCTCATTCAAGTCGTTGTATTTGTCTTCTAATTGAGCGTGTTTGGATTCCAGTGTCTTCTGATAATCATTCAATTCATTTGTCTTGCTAATGAAAATCTGTAATTTTTCATCTAAACCACTAATTTCGTTTGTTAGGTTCGCCACTGTGATGTCATTTAGCTCTACCTGTTTTCTATTAACATCGGCAATAGACATTTCTTTTTGCAAAAGAGCCTGCTTCTCATTTAATTGAGATAGTAACAAATTGTTTTGTTCATTGAATTGAGAAATTTTGGCCTTGAGTTCTTGATTTTCCCTAGTGGCGTTGTTGAATTGTAAAGTGACTTCATTCATTTTGTTTTCACTAGCTTGGAAATTTGCTTCAGTAACACTAAATTGTTGTTGCAAAGAGTTATTTTCATTGTTTAATTCAATCAATTGGTTTTCCAACATTTCTGTTTTCTTGACGTTTTCTTCGTGAGCAGCTCTAATTTTTCCTAATTTATCTTGAATGGACAGTTTCATTTCAATGACACGCTTTAATTCTTGCGAAGCTCTGGATTTCTTATCATTAGTGATAGAAGCTTGTTTGGTTAATGAATTAACTTGATTGGATAAATTAGCTAATTCGGTTGTTTCCTTTGATAATTGGGCAGAAGCATCAGCATCAGCATAAAGGTCATTGTTTCTTAAAGCAGTAGATGGAGCATTCATTGGAGAACCAGTACTATGGTTTGAAATACTCAAATTAGCAAAGTTTGGGACTTGTGCTAGAGTTACAGAGGCTGTTCTATGAGCTGGTGATACGGAAGAATGAAGTTGTTGAGATTGTTGGGAATATTTTGGAGCTTCTTCCTCTTCTTCTTCCTCTTTAATTATTGTTTGACCAAATTGAGAAGTTGGGTGGAATTTCTTCAAACCTACTGAAGAGTGTGGAGCAACATGTTGGCTTGATGGAGAGCCTGTATTATTTGCAACATTATTAGCTTGTAAATTGCTTGGGGAAGGAGATGTGAATGAACTGTTCAAAGCCAACAAATCATTTAATGAACCTGAGTTTTGTTGTTGAACAGGAGGGGCAGGCTGATTAAGCAAGTGTTGTGGCTGTTGCTGCAGAGGTTCATTGAAAGATGGTTTTGTTGCTCTTGATGGGATTGTGGCAGGTGGTTGAGTAGGTTGTTGTTGTGATAAACCTAAAGCAGGTGAATGTAATAGTTCATTTGGAATCACATCAGGTAAGTCTACTCCAGAGTTTTTCTTCTGGATCAAAAACATGGCAATAGCGAATTCCATCTTAGTAAACTCAGCGTTATTGTGAATATCCGCCAAATCCCAAATAGTTGCTAAAGTTTCTTGACTTAATTTTGAAGAGACAAAGAAAGGTACAAGGACTTGAGATCCAAGAGAACCAGCGTGATTTTTGTCCAGGGCGTCGAAAATTCTATCAAATTGTTGTTTTTGTTCAAAAGATAACGACCAATTTTGTGAGACATTTGTAAAGGCACCTGATGAAAGACGTGAAATGGTCGATTGTCTCTTAAGTGGGGCATTATTACTTCCTGTGGATTGTGTACTTATAGGACCAGCTGTGCCATTGGCAACCACGGACCATAAATGTGCTGGTAAAGCAGCTGGAAGAGATGACATGGATGGATGATTTGACATAGATAGTTGAATTAAAAACATTGCCATTACGAACTCATTTTTGTCTAAAGAACCTGAAGCATTTCTATCACAAAGAGCCCAAATTTCACCCAGAGTCTGATTTGATAATCTTGCCTTTAAAAAGATATCTTTTGCCTGATCGCCTGGGATTAGTGTAGCACCATTAGTTGTTCTATCAAATAATTGTGAAAATTTTGCAATGTCATTTGTTGAAGGCAAGGGTAGTTGAGTTGTAGCACTAGCGCTTGGTGCACGGCTACCGTCATTGAATGTAGGTAATTGTGGACATGGAGAATCGTACAAATTTGCGGATAATGTGGCGTTTGGAAATTTTTGCAAATTTGCAATTATTCTTAGAGCAGCACTAAATTCCTGAAAATTCAGAAACCCTTTGTTATTGACATCTGCAAGCGCCCAGACTTGTGACAGAGTGGTAGAAGGTAAATTTGTGCTTGCAAAGAGAGGTCTTACGACCTCTCCTGTGACCACACCAAGATTTTTCACATCTAGTTGTTTAAATTTTTGATTGAAGAAATTTGTTTCTTCTGGTGTCAATGGAGTCTTGAAAAAAGGAACAGAAGCCATTGTATATCGTTTGGATTATTTTCTCCCGCCTCTTACAGGAACAATTCAGCTCAAACCGATTTCTATATGGTTATCTTATTGAAATAATCTAAAGATAGGAGACGTTTATGAGATCAATTTTTCATCCCTGTTAAAGAAAATGACGGATATCAAGAAAAAAATAAAGACAAAGCAATCATAGTGAAAGAAACACATTTTGGCTGGACGGCGAGAGGGCCTTTAATAGTTTTATACAACGCAGTATGATCATACAATAGTAATGCTGAATGGGAACTACCTGTTTTTGGTGCTGGATGCCGTTCTTTTGATCTATTTTGGTGCCCTAAGTGTGTATTAATTTTGCTTGCTGGACTCCGTCTGGAAACGTCTCATGTGGTAGCCAATGCAGGTCACTGCGACCCTCTATCATAAGTAAAATAGTCATCAGTGGTGCTATAGATGCCATTATTGAGGACTTTGAACCGTTTCTTGTCATTATATACGTGTCTTCCACTTGAATAGCTTGCTTATATATATATATATATAAAGATCTTATCGGTAAGTTTAATGTTCCTTAGTGGACATAGACCAGTATAAAAGTGGAGAGCAGGTTATAATGAGAGTTAGTGTGGCATTGAAGAGGAGAAATCTTGTGGCATGTGTTGTCGTGTCTATGTTCAGTCTGTACCTTAGGCATTACAACTAATAAATCCATGATTTTCCACGATTATGACAAGGTCGTCCACTTTGTCACTTTTATGGTGGAAACTGTACTATTTATGTCGATATTTGAAACAGAGAGCAGACACACCGTTGCCATTACATTTTATATGGACGAAATGCAAAGAAAGAAGTACGAGGTCAATTTATATCATTTAGCTATCGTTGTTTGTTGTATCTTGGCCGGTATTGGTAGTGAATTCATGCAAAAAATTGCTACGAATGGACAGAGAGTGTTCGATATCAAGGACATTATCTGTAACGTGCTGGGAAGCTTTATGGGTATGTTCATTGTGTACTATTACAAGATATAGTGTTTGAATTTGTAGGAGAGTGTATAATAATAGCGAAAAAAGAAAACTAAACATCACTAGCTGGAAGAATAAACTAAGTGTGTAACACGAGAGTACTGCGAATCATGGGAGATATGGCTATTGATAGTCTCCATCACATGAATGGTGTCACATCAACAGGATTATATTCCATTCTAACCGGATTACAACGAGATGAAATGACAATCAAAGACGTTCAGCCGAGTGAATTGTTGCAGGAACTTATAAAACATATAAATGAAACGATATCTCACGATATATTCCAAAGTAATGAGGAGGATGCAAAAGTAGTGAAAAGTTTAGATAGATGCGTACAGAAGTTAAATGAGTTTGCTCGTGATAATACACTGCCGTTCACGATAATAAGAATATGTGAGTTGTGTTTTGACCCATTGAAATATTTCAAAATTAATGAACTGCATAAATTTGCTAATGCATTAGAGAAATGTTGTTTTGTTGATTCCAGATATAAGATACCTTCCAGTGTAAATACTGAAATGGATGCGCAACAGGAAAATGGCGATAGTCATAACGACGTTCCATTAAATGGTATATCTTGGTTAGATAACATTTCACCTGAAGAAAAAAAAGATATTGGCTCCTTCATTAAAGATATTGATAATATCATGACGGTAAATTTTGGATTTGAAGACATCGAAGATAATGATGCAATTGAAATCGATGAGGACGCTGATGAAAAAGATACCTTTGTCGAAGATAATGAAGACAGTTCTAAGAAACGTAAAGTTGTTAAAAATAGTGCAGATTTCATCGTTGAAACGTACTACGAAGATCCAAATCAGCATGTTGAAGCATTGAAAGATATGGATCAGGATGAAGATGATGATGATGATGATGATGATGATGATGATAAGGACTACATAGAGGGAGGTGATGAAGAAGAACAAGATAATGGAAATGATACCGAAACTTCGAGTAGTGATAGTAATTCTGATCATGACGAGGATGATTAGAAAATTTGTAATATAAATATCTACATTGCATACATCTTTTTCCGTAAATACCATACATTTTTTATTTGCTTTTCCTTATTCTTGAATAATGGAATGCTTATTACGAATAAATAATCAATTAATTTTCAGGTGAAGAACCATTTCAATCACCATCTCATCATAGACATATCATTTCTCATTCTCATATAGTCTAGTAGGTCTTCAATTTGACCGACCCCAGAAATGGCAATATCTTGGTCCCAAAGTTTGTTACCTGCCCAATTCTTAATATCTTTTATTGTTACTGCATGTATCTTTTTGAATACTTCATCTAAGTTTAAGTAGACACCATCATTTGCCAAAATTTCATTGGCCAAGAGAGCGGCGTTAGTTTTTCTCTTGAGTGCGTCAGTTGCCAATTTGAGTTTCAAAAGGGCTTTACCTCTTTCAAGTTCGGTTTCTGTTATTGAAATAGACAGTCTATTCCATTGTTTCAAAGTAAAATGGATAAGATCATCGATGTTACCAATGTTTCCCGTCATTGTTGTAAATCCCCATAGTCCAGAATCTTTATAATTCAAATTGAAATGGGTGAAAGAATCACATAACTGATACTCTTGTAAATTATCTAGCAATTTGATACCTTGTAATCTCGATCTTGGTTCCATGGCAAAGTATTCACCAAAGATGCTAGTAGCAACATGTGACGTTAGATACTGTTCCGATTTTGCGCTTTCACCTTCAGCAGCAATAGCGACCCAAGCTTTTGGCAATGTATCATCTCTCAGTCTAACTTCGGACCCCAAGAAACTCGATTTTGGTTTAATTAAGGCATTCTTTGATGTTTGATTTAGGTCTATTTCTTTTTCAACAGCCTTAACCAAATCAGCATGAGAAGTGTTGCCTGTTGCTACAATAACTGCATCTTTAATATTACAGGTCTTATTAGCAAAGGACGCAACATCATCTGTAACTAAAGTTTGGAGTGTTTCCACCGTACCTCTAGTGGGGAGACTTAAAGGTGTATTTTGGAAAGCAGTAGAATGTAAATGCTCCATTGCACGATTCTGGTGGTCATTTTCCTCGAAAAAAGCCGCTTCATCTACTGCTTTCGATCTTATTGTATCAAAATGCTTTTCTAACGATTTAAAATCTTTACTGAGCACTTTTGATTGTAAAAAATTCAAAATCTTCGAAGGTTGGCCCTGCGCTGAGTTAACAACAAAAGATTGAGATTCTCTATTAACGTTTGAAATCAATTGGAACCCATCCTTAGCGGCCTCGACAATAATATGAGGGTTATTTAAGAAATTCTTAGTCAAGATGTTCGCGACACCGTTATTATAAGGGTCTTCAGCAGTGGACCCAGAGGGAAATACGATACCTGTGGAGGTAACTTTTGAATGTGGGACATATTCAGTAGCGACAGTCAACCCATTTGGCAATTCGGTAACTTCGATGTTAGCACCGGCCCCGGCGGTTGTTGCCAGACATCTCTTAAGTAAGCTCCTTGTCAAAACAGATATTTGTTTTCCTACAGTAGTTCTTAGCATGGTATCGGTCCAAATTGCCAGTTCCTCTTCTCTATCCTAACAGACTGATCTTTTTATCAAATATCTTTCCAGCTAAAAGGCCTCGAGGGGAGTTAAGATATATTATATTCAATATGTGGAAAGTATATCAACTTTCCTAAACAAGTAATTATCCGTGCCACACGATACCAATAGCAGTCGGAGTTCTCTGATTGGTCCAGATGCGTAGCAACTTCCTTTTACAGTAATAGTTCCCAAAACAGTATTTGATGAGCCGAAAGATCAAATGGGCTTAATTTCCCGCGGAGTTATTACTCTTTTCAGCATTGACCCCATTATGCCGACAGTAATTTAATTCTGATTTACCCCAGATTAATTTAATTTTAACAATTATTTAAGCAACCTTGGCAGTATCGGATGGTAACTATTCTATATATATACATGTGTTATTGTTTGGCGAGTGCGGTTGGTATAAGTCTTGATTTTACTAACTAGAAAGATGCCAAATTATAATAGCATATTGAATCTAGCGAACGATAGGCTGATGGACATTTTCAATGATAGGAATGAGAATAGATCAATTGATCTGAGGAAGCTATTGGGACATTCACAAATTCTTGATAAAGTTTCGAATTATATAGACTCAATTAGTTTTCAGAATCAGTACAAATTTGAAGAATCTGATGATGGTGTCGAGTATATTGAGAATAGAATGTACAAAGCGTTGTCTGGTGATTCTGATTCTGATTCTGATTCTGATTCTGATTCTGATTCAGGAAGCGATAATTGTTCACAGAGTGATGATGAAGATACGGATAAGGCATTCGAGCATGCTATATATTCGCCAAATAGCAATCCTGAATTTGTTATACCGAAACTTCCAGAAAGTACAAATAATTTAGGTACAATACCTACTTTCAGTTCGATCAGGAAACCTCGCACAAGTTATGTTATATAGACTCTTTACAAAATATGTAGTCAATGAAAAAATGGTCATTTCATAAATATGAATGCAAAATGAATTAAATGGTAATGCTAAGGTTCTAGCGGTATGTAATATTATATGAAAGTAAAATACAAAATATAGAGTAAAAGATGAGGTTGTTAGTGAATATATTATTATTGTTATTGTTATTTTATTGCGCTATTATTTGATGTGAATTTCATGCAACTTTTGGTGTGAATGACAAAGATTGTTCATCACCACTATATCTTTCAAAAGCTTCTCTTTCAGCTTTGAAATCCTCCACTTCAGTCCAAGATTCACACCAGACTCTGTCAGTAAGTTTTGCATTATCTGGAACACCATCAATTGGGAAAAAGTGAACGAGGATCAAATATGTTATAGCAGAAATCAAATAACCAATAAAATAACTCAAATAGTAAACTTTCATTGCACCAACTGGGACAGATGGACCCACGGCACCGATGAAACCAGTGAAATTTGGAACAATACCAAAGATATAAGCGATGACAGCTCTCCAATTTGTACCATATTTGTTGTACATGTAATAGGAACCTGGTTTGTTTGTGTAACAATGTAATAAATTGATGTAGCCTTTTCTGACAATAAAGTAATCGGCAAAGACAACACCTGCAATGGCAGAAAGGAAAACAGCATAAGCAGATAAAGCTGTAGTGAATTTTGATGAAGATGCCATTAATTCCCATGGACAAATACATAATGTCAAACAAGCACATATGTAAGCACCACGTCTAATGTTGATATATTTTGGTAATAGGGCTGTCATATCAGTACCTGCAGGGATAGCGTTACTTGATAAATTAGCACCTAATTGATCGAAAGCGAATGCAAATGAAATGAAGAAAACACCAGCACGGTTACCAGAGTTCCAGTGGTCCAAGTATTTACTTAAGATATCTAATGGATTCCAGTAGTTGACACCGTACATACTGTAAGCAGCAGAAGCGGAAAGGATACCGACTAAAGAGATGACACCGTAACAGATTGGTAAAGCGATTAATTGTGAGTAGAATGAGGATTTTGGAGTCTTTGCAAATCTTGAGAAATCTGGAGCGTTTAGAATTAAGGTGGAGAAGTTATTCATTGCCGACATGATTGATCTAATGACAGCCCATGCGGTAGCAGAGCTTGACATAACGATTGCAGAACCATCTGAATTGGTATTTAAAGTACCTAGGGAGAGATGGCCGTGAGCTTTACAAAGAGTCCAGATTAAGAAACCGAAAGCAGCGAATGGAGTAATTGCAGATTTGACAGCAAAGACATAGCGTAACTTATGAGGTGGGAACCATAAAAATGGTAAATAGATGATCCAGAAGAGCATGTAACACATGAATTGGAAATTATTTAAATTTGGATTGTGGATTGTGTTTTTAATTCTAACGTCTAAATCGGTACCGAAGATTGCCATGAGCATTAATTGAACACATTCAGAACCTAGCCAAGATAGAGTAGACATCCAAACGACGGCCATGACCAATCTATTAAGGACAATCCAAATGGAAAAATAGGTACCGAATGGGATTCTGACAGAGATAGGGAAAGAAAGATGATAAATGTTACCGATACGAGAACCTAGAACTAAAAAGACAGCGACGAATGAATAACCAACCCAGATACAAATCCAAGTTTGCCACCATGAAAGACCCAATTGTAAACCAGTGGCGGAGACTTCCCATGTGTTAACGTTGAAAGAACCTGTAATCCAGAAAAAGATATAATTTTTCCACGTCCAAGTTCTTCTTGCGTGATCGACAGGTTCTAGATCCTTGTTGTATAAGAATGATTCGACTAACCCTCTCGATGCTTCACCTTCTTGTTTGATTTCTAGAAGTTCATTCAATCTATGCAGCCAATACCTCCAGCCATTCTTATCAGTATCTAATGCATCGGCCATTGTAGATTTTTCATCTGAGATATCAGAAAAATCTTGAGTTTGAACTTGATAAGATTCATCTTTCAAGCCTTTTGAAGATTGAGTTTGTTCAATGCTTAGAGAGGCCATTGGAGAGGATGAATGGTTGTGATGGTATAGCTAATAGAAAGATGAGATGACGATGATGAGAAGTTGAAATAAAAAGACTATTCAAAAGAAAGTATTGAACCTCTATATATATCCTATTCCTCATCTCCATCGAAAAAAATTTTCATCCGATGGAGAAAAATGTATGAAAATGTCCCAATTTCGCAAAATTATGCCAAGACTCTAGGAACCGCCGCAGACAAAAAGGAACGAAACCGAAAAACTGTGCGTCGTTTTCTGAGTAAAAGTCAGTCACTTTCCTTCTTTCTTTTTCAATAAATTTTCATCTGCGCGGCTTTCGGTTACTCTCTGCGGCACCTTCTCAGCAAGCGATTCGAATGTGACAATCTCAACGTGACTTTTCTACGGAGACAATTTGTCCCTTTTTTGTGCTTGAGCGAGCGCTACTGCCATCATTACGCCAATTAGGAGAAAGAAATGGGACAAATTTGGGGTTGACACCAAACTGGTGAAATTTGTCCCTACGACAAAGTTTTCATTGGAGCGAGAAGAAGCGTCGGCGATCAGCGACGGCGTTGAATTATGCAAAAATCAGCCCTAAAATGGTTTCCGCCCCCCCACCATAACAGAAAGAATGGAACGGATTCTTGCCCTGAAATTGTATTATCATTATAAACGTAGCCCTGGTTTTTTTGGCCGGGTTGACTGGAATTTCTTTTGTGGGTACTCACTTTTCTCATCACGTTGGTATTTTTTTTTTTTCGAAGGTATCCACATTTCTTCTTGTAAGTAGAAACTCGGTCTGTTTTTCTAATAAGGATATTATGATGGGTGGCAAAACATATGAAACAGGTCTTTCACTACATTAACAAAGTACAATTGACAATGACCACCGTGGCATCAGAGTATTCAAATGAAGTAGCACAACAACCCATCGAACATAGATTCAATCCGTATAGTGATAATGGTGGTACTATTCTAGGTATAGCAGGTGAAGATTTTGCCGTATTGGCAGGCGACACGAGACATACCACTGATTATTCCATCAATTCTCGTTATGAACCAAAAGTCTTTGACTGTGGTGATAACATTGTCATTTCTGCAAATGGATTCGCAGCTGATGGTGAAGCTTTGGTGAAAAGATTTAAAAATAGTATTAAATGGTATCATTTCGACCACAATGATAAAAAATTATCAATAAAATCAGCAGCAAGAAATATCCAACATCTACTTTACGGTAAAAGATTTTTTCCTTACTATGTACATACAATCATTGCAGGTTTAGATGAGGAAGGTAAAGGTGCAGTGTATTCGTTCGATCCAGTAGGATCTTACGAAAGAGAACAATGTAGGGCAGGTGGTGCTGCTGCTTCTTTAATCATGCCCTTCCTAGACAATCAAGTCAATTTTAAGAATCAATACGAACCAGGTTCTGATGGTAAAGTAAAGAGACCATTGAAATATTTAAATATTGATGAAGTTATAAGTTTGGTTAGAGACGCATTCACTTCAGCTACTGAAAGACATATACACGTTGGTGATGGTCTAGAAATATTAATTGTCACAAAGGAGGGTGTGAGAAAAGAGTATTACGATTTGAAAAGAGATTGATTCGTCCATATATATATATATCACCTACCTTTCTAATATACATAAAGAAAACACTAAAAACCATACGGATTACGAGACTTCATGTGAAGTAATCAATATTTTTGTAAAAACATATATATATATATATATTCTTTTCTAAAAACTAGAAATCACTTGTAGTGTGGTAAAGCAGCCCCGAATCCTTTAATAACTTTCTTATAATAAATGTAAAAGAAATCGGAATACACTAAAGTTTGAACTAAGCCAGCGATAAGTGCCAATTTATCTATTCTTCCCTCAGAATAGTATCTCCAAATCCAATTAGGAACATATAGAGTCCTATACAATCCTAATGCAAAGATATAGTGGACGGTTAAACTTTGAGCTTTACCACTCTTCGATAGGATAAATAATTGTGGTAAAATGGCACAACTTTCTAGCCATACTGAAAAACTCCAAAGAATCTCAATTAGCGAAAATTTATGATGAAAGAAAAAAGCCATTAATAGACTTCCACCTAATAGGTATTGGATCTTGAAAGTATCAGCAATAACCATTTCTTTATAGGCAACAGGGTTCTTCTTTTTGTAGCTTTGTAAAAGTACAACAATGTAACAAGAAGAACAGATGAAGAAAATCTTCATCAATGTGTTATAGAAAGAAACCCAGTGGAAGGTTAATAAATCCAAATAACGTGTAAGAAATACCAACGCATATAGAACTTGTGTCTTAAATGATATACCATCAATTGAGCCAGTTTTTTGAATGGTTTGAATTAAAATTAATATACTGGCTAGATGAGAAAGATCACCCAGAATTCTAAAGATATTCAGCATCTCCTTCTTCGATGCTTTTCTGACAGCTAATACTTACTTCTCACCTTGAGATGGGGACCCGAGTTTTTCAACCTCAGGTATCGCTGAGCTGTACAAAATATACATCAACATCAACACGATTAAAGACGGGTAACCATCACTAAGAAATATATATATCTAAAACAGTTAAATGGATTAATATTGGCCTGACACTGCCAGTTTGATCAGTAAATTTAGCAGCTATATCATTGCTGGTGGCTCCAGGGACTTAGATATATTTTAGAGGTTGAATACATACCACAGTAATTTGTATTCTAGAACCGATTTGTTATAGATTGCCTGGACAAAGCTCCCTGATTATTGGAAGATTCAGATTATTAAGCATAATTCTTCATTTGGATAATATCACAAGGCTCTTTTGTTGAGTTGAGTAGTATTCACTTTCGAAGGTATTCGTTCTGTAAGGCTTTAAACCGTCATTTTTTTTTACTGTAAGGGATTGTCATAGGACAGCCCTTGTCTTTATTGCAATTTTCAAAGATGGCTTTTTTCAGTAACAATCCTGTTATAGAGTTCTTTCATAGACTTGCAACCAAACCCAGTACTGTCATGATGTGGCTTTTCACAGGTTTGATTTTAAGCAGTACATTGTATATGTTGCTGCTGCCTGTAAACTACGATGGAGACGATCTTTTAAACGAGGAAGAAAGGAAAAGGAAAGGAAAGGATAAATAATGGTTCAATCGGTTTATATAATTATATTTATTCATTTGGTTACTCTAATCGCTTCTTTTTGTTTACTACCAACACACATGGATTTCTTACTCAATAACCAACTGTTCCTATCAAAACGTTAAAAAACAAAATTAGAATAAGATGTCTGTCTATGCCAAGATGAATAGTGAAAAGACTCCTTCATTTCGAGTTAGTTTACAAATATTAAAATATCAAATACCATTATATATATATGTGGAAAAAATATTTAAAAGATTAGAATTCAGCACCGTGGGAGCCAAATTCAAATTGACCTTCCAAAACATCATCTAAGATGTTAGCAGATGCGGCAACTAAACCTAAGAATGGCTTAGAGGGGTCCAAAACCTTAGAAGTATATTCTGGATGGTATTGTGTAGCAACAAAGTATGGATGGTTCTTTAATTCAAAGATTTCACAACGGTTGTTAGTTTCATCTTTACCAACAAAGACTAATCCGTTTTCTTCAAGATCCTTGATTAATTTTGGATTGATTTCATAACGATGTCTGTGTCTTTCCTCAACAGATGATGCATTTCCGTATAGTTTCTTGATTTTACTCCATTCACTGTCTTCTTGGAAGTAAGTTGGTCTTAAACCTAATCTCATTGTACCACCCATCTTTTCCTTATCAATTTCTGGCATATACACGACGACTTGGTCTTCTTCGGCCAAATTTTCTACGAATTCAGTCGAGTTACCTTTCTTCATACCTAAAATGTCACGAGAAAATTCGATGGTAGCAATTTGTAAACCAAGACAAATACCTAAGAATGGAATCTTGTTTTCACGAGCCCATCTGGCAGCAAGAATCATACCTTCAGTGCCTCTGATACCGAAACCACCTGGGACTAAGATACCGTCAGCTGTGCTAACTTTTTCCCAAGCTTCATGGAATTTGGATTTTTCAGCTTCTTGAGCTTCCGGTTCTAAATCGGTGGCTTCAACCCACATAATCTCTAACTTACGACGAACTTTCATGGAACTGTGTTCTAAGGCCTTAATGACAGATAAATAAGAATCTTTCAAATGAGTGTACTTACCGACTAATGCAATTTTGACAGTTTCCATAGAAGCATCAAAATTACCGGTCATAGCCTTCCATTTATTTAACAATTCTGCACCCCTTTGTATATCCTCAGTAGTTAGTGCAATAGATTCTAATTGTAATCTAGCATGTAAGTAATCAATCATCTTTTGTTTCAATAATAATAATGGAACGTGGTAAGTAGAATTGACATCATGGACATTGACAACTTGTTCTGGACCTACATGACAAAACATGGCAACTTTTTCAATTGTACTTTTTTCTAACTCTTCAGAACATCTACAAGCAATCATATCTGGAATTAAACCTAATGATCTCAAATCCTTAATGGCAGCTTGAGTTGGCTTAGTCTTTTGTTCACCATGAATGACTGGGACTAAAGAAACATGAATTAAGGCGAAGTTTTCCTTACCGACTCTGAATTGGAATTGTCTTAAGGCTTCGACGAATGGAGCACTTTCAATATCACCGACGGTACCACCTAATTCAATGATACAGACGTCAGGTTCTAGACCGGTATCATCTACTGGGATTCTAGAGACTCTTTCAATCCAGTCTTGGATGGCATTGGTCAAATGAGGAACGATTTGGACGGTCTTACCTAAGTAGTCACCCTTTCTTTCCCTGGCAATTACGTGAGAATAAATCTTACCAGTAGTTATATTATGATCTTTAGTTAAAGTGACACCTAAGTAACGTTCGTAATTACCTAAATCTAAATCGGTTTCACCACCGTCGTTTAAGACAAAACATTCACCGTGTTCCAAAGGAGACATGGTACCAGCATCAATGTTCATGTATGGATCAATTTTGATGGAAGTGACTTTTAAACCTAAAGTCTTCAAAAGCATACCTGTGGAGGATGCTAACACACCCTTACCAATACCGGAGATAACACCACCAGAAACAACAACGTACTTCATTACCTCAAATGCTAATTATAGAGTTCGATGAACTTGACAGAACAAACGCTGTATAGATATTAACTACCAGCAAAGAAAGATTATTATATCTATCATTAATTTTAACGAATTTTGAAAATTTATTCTCGATGAGCTTCTCTGAAAAAAAAAAAAGAAAAAAAAAATTCTAGGAAAAAAAAAGTCGTGTCTAACGAAATCACGTGATGGAAGTGCACCCCATGAGAGTGTGATGTGTGGTTCAGACCCCGGAGTACACTTTTAATGCCACCAGTAGTTCTGCAATGGTTTCATTTTCAAGTTCCAGTTGACGTTCCTCGTCGAGGTCTGCATCTGTGTCGCTATCCGAGGAGTTCTCGACTGTGACGCGATTGTGCTTGGGATGGACTGTCTGTAACCGTTCCACGAGGTTTCTGTATTTGGTTTTTTCTGTTCTGAGACTTTCCAACAGTTTGTTTTGTTCGCTAAGCAGCTTTGTGATCTTGCTATCGATCTGGAAGTTGTCTTCCATCAATTCTTTGATTCTCACCGCTATCATATCTTCCACATTGACTACATCCTCATTCTTCTTGATTTTGTTCAGTCTATCAAGTGTTTTCAATATAGTTGCGCTCTTTTCCATCGACATCTGCAGATTTCTTCTGATCTCCAACATATGTCGCTGGTTTTGATCAAGTTTTATCTCACCGCTGGGTTCACCGTCACCTTGCGCCTTTACCATGTACAATTCGTCCAGAGACTCCAGCAAACTGTGGTACAGCTGCGTATGTTTGCGTTCTAGCTCTACAATCCTCCGTAATTTCTCCTCTGGTATCATCCTCAGTTGTTGGCCATCTTTACTGATAAAATTAAGTATCACTAAGTATGTTTACCGCTTTCTAAACCAATTAAAAAGTTGATGCTACCCGGCTCGTGAACAGCAATTTGATATTGGAAAATTTAAAGACTAGTAGTCCTCATGATGGTTTGCTACCGAGAAGAGTTTCAAGGTGCCATCAAACAGTGTATTCAGTGTCTAAGACGATTCTTGCGATCCAAAATTCCCAGTGTAAATATTCATTCTCCTCATTAAATGAAGCCATATAACCAAGTGACGCCATTTGCTTTAGGTAAACGCAAACAAAGTAATAACTCATCTCAGCATGCTACAAATCAAGAATCGTCAATACCCATGGCTAATATGACCCAGCAAAACGCGTTCCCTCAAATGGTAATACCCCCACCAGATTTCATGCCCTTAATACCGCCTAACTCATCGAGTCAACTTCTTTTTGGTGGTAATATGGTACAACCGAAGACTTCAGGCATTTTGACTAAACGACCCAAGATTGGTAACGTTGAAAAATGGAGCATGAAAAGTATGTCTACCACACCTGATGACTTTCTTGAAGAGGAAAGAAGAAGAAGAAGGGCCGCAAGGTTTGGCAATAACGATACAAACGTTCCTAGAAAGAAAAATACATATGATACTATTCAGGATGAGGAAGATTTCTCAGACTTAAACGCAATTAGTACAAAATCCCATAAGTTCGATAAGAATATACATATCGTTGGTACATGCCAGAATTTAGAGAAGTCGTACTTAAGGCTGACTTCGGAACCAAATCCTGAGCTGGTCAGACCTTTGAATATTTTGAAGCAGGCTTTCACATTTGTTTTGAACAGATATCAAAAGGAACATTCATACGCATACTTCTGTGATCAATTTAAATCCATTAGACAAGATCTTAGAGTTCAAATGATTGAAAATAATTTTACGATAAAGGTTTATCAGACTCATGCAAGAGTTGCATTAGAGAATAATGACCTAGGTGAATTTAATCAATGTCAATCAAGGCTTCTATATCTGTATGAAACGCCAACTTTCATTTCGAAAAAAAAAAGAAATGCTGAAGAGTTTACTGTCTATCTAATTCTCTATTATCTCTTAACAGATAATGCAAATGGTATAACGTCATTGAAGTTACAACTATCGTTGAACGAAAAGACAACTTTAAAGAGTAAAAATGTTCAATTGGCATTCAATATGGCGACGGCAAAGTTGACCGGAAACTATCATCAGTTCATGAAAATATATTCAACTATAAATGGTCCAGCCATAAATATAATCGACGCCTTCATAGAAAAAGAAAGGCTTAAAGCACTGGATACAATTTGTAAAAGTTATATGCAACTTAATTTGGACTTCTTATGGAAGGAATTACATTTTAAAAATCTTTTGGAATTGATCACCTTTCTACGTTCTAAGAACCTGTTGAATTACATTGTTACTAAGAATGAAGGAATGGAAGATGAATTTAAATATCTCGGTACAAAGGCGTGTAGGCCCATTGTATCTCAACTTTATTTGAAATCCAAAAAAGTCGATATTAAGGGCCAAAAATGAGATGTTATAATTTTGATAGATTGATATAACTTTAATTTGTAAGAGATTAATAGTATTAGAGTTATTATTTTAGGAATATCTACGGTTATATATTTTAGAATACATTTTATTTAATACAGCGTATTGGAGGAATTATTAGTACATTATTAAATTATCATTTGTTCGTGAATCGATCGTATAATTGAGAGAAAAGATTGTTACAATGTTGGAATGTTTCTTGATGGTAAGTGAGATATTAATATGAAACTTCTATAACTAGTTTTTGGAACTTTTTGATACCTGACAACACTGTTTGGTAAGTGTCGTTATCTGATAACTCTACAACATTGGTTCCTTCGACTTTGGCTGCTAATTTGAGAGTATCAGCTAACGTAATAACCGATAAGGCACTGACTCTATTTATAAGCACATTTTCTAGTTTTGTGAGGGAGTCAATCTCGTAATCATCACATTTTATAGCATAGTAGTCACTATTTACTAGAGCTTTTATTTTAATTTTTGTCGATTGTCTCTTATTGGCCTTCTGTTCATTTATATTATTAGTAAACCAATCATCGATAATATGTTGTAATGAGTCTTCTTTCATCACGAACCTCAACAGATCTTCGAAATACTTATTAAAAAGAAGAATTCTTTCGTCATCCATAGTATCACTATTATTAGAACCAGAAAATGAAGGACTTGGCAAACAAGGCAGGTCATCTCTGTTTAGAGTAGACATCAAAATGTTTGCATGCAATTTATAAAAATCTTGATAGTATCTATAATCAGCAATCTCATATTTTGCTGAGTTTATTAATTTTAAATGATACTCTAAACGGCCTTCTGCATTGTAATGGATGGATCCAACTCTACATTGTCGTACTGGAAGTGTTTTATCAAATGCGTTGTCATGGAAACTTGCTAAGGAAGGAGAATCTCCCGAAACTGATCTCTTGGAGAAAGTACTCGATATGACTGTAGATGGGGTATTTGGTGGTGTCAGTTCCATCAATCCACTTGGTTTCCTCGAAGATATGGGTGACCCAGATAAGTTAACATCTAAGGTTGTATGCTCTTTCAAATACGATAAAGGAATTAAACCGTATCCGACTTCATTTACTAGTTTGATTCTACAGATTCCATTTGTTTCATGTGATATTACTTGAACCAAACTATCCTTTTTTATTGTGACTTGGTTCACCGTCTGTATATAATCTTTCGTTACAGTACAGAGGAATATTTTATCAGATAGTTGATCCGGATGAGCCCATTCCTGACTAGCTTGTCCTGGATGAGTAATAAGTGAAGGAGGTGAGATTTCCAGAACCTTGCCACCTTTCAACATTTTGTTTCCACCATATGGGCTACTAAATGCATCAAATACAGAAACCATTTTTCCAAAAAGATGCTAGGACCTAGTAGTTATGACGAGACTTTTGCTATGCCAATACTTCTGTTCAAGAGGAGAATAAAAAATCTCACTGTTGTATTTATTATATAATTCAAGGAGGTCCTTTTCACTTACCACTAGTGAAAGTGCTTGTACATCATTTCAATGTTTGTTGTTTACATTTTCAAGTCGATGAGAATTCTCTTTGCAAATACTGGGGCAAGCGTGTCTGTATTTCCTAAACTGATTGCCTCGACGTTTGACATTTACCGAAAGAGGAATTTGCAACTTGCTTACCCAGAACTGGACTTGCAGACAATATCTCTTGCAATGGAAATAAAGTTTGCCCGAGCTTTTCTCCGGCAGCCGCAGAACTGTACTAGAGAGACCCCCCCGTAGAAGAGAAGCGTTCGCGCGTTCTCGTTTCCAAATGTGACTTTCTTCACGGTGAAAAGAGTCCCGCACTCACTCGTGGTCGTACGGCTGCTTAAGAGATGAAGGTGCAAATAAAATCTCTGTGATTAGAATTTATGCCATAAGCAAAAGTACACGGTTTACCAAATGGGAACATGCAATCTCTTTTGAGAAATTGGTATTGCCTATTCTGGTATTATACATTTTAAATTAAATGCGACCATAATGTACAGACACACACTTGGAAGTCAGTGGAGATTCCCGGCAAGTAACTATAGTTTATGGTAAACCTTGCATAAGTTACTGCATTGAAGCTCAGTATCGAGTTTGTTTATTTACTTTTTGTAAGGATTAGTTGCTTCTACTTGATCAAAGAATATCTACAATCGCGTCGCTAGACAGGTCCGACTTTGATGAGGGGAGAAAGCTTGCACGTGCAGCCACTTATTAACGTTGGATAAATGAATTGGCATTCTGAGGAAATGTTCCCACCTTGCTCTTTGACTTTCATAAGTTGAATGATTGCACAATGAATACATGCTGCCGCCGTTCTAAACCCTCTGTATTCTTAGACTTTTCCAACTTTTCTTAAGTGCTTCAATAGATATGACTTAATAATCGATTAAACATCTTACTTTAAAAGAAGTTTGCTTGAGAAAGATGGCTGCATGAACAATGCTACATCGAATGGAAGATCTACTGTTGTTACAATTCACCTGCATAGTTTCTTTATCGGAATAATAGAAAAATCAGTTATGACTACGATTCATCCACGCACTGACAAAAATTAGCCACTGTGCATTTTTGACAGTAAACCCTTTTATACTTGAATTATAATTTATAAAATTTTTAGATGAGTTATTGATTGATTATAGTCATATATTTAGTACATAAAAGAATTTTATTATAAAACCAGTAAATATACTTAAGCTTCGACCATATCTCTTAATCTTCTGATAGTAGATCTGACGGTGGCGGCAGCAGCAGTGGAGACAGTGTAAGCACCACCAGCAACAGTCTTTTTACAAGAAGCACAAGACCAGATACCAGCAGCACCTCTCTTGACAGTCTTCTTACCACAGAAAGAACAGTCGTATCTAGCGTGTTGTTGGACTTCTAACTTCTTAACTTGTCTTCTTAAAGAAGAACCGTAACGGACACCGTACTTACCAGTGATACCAACCTTCTTAGTTCTCTTAGCCCTGTAGAAAAAATATTGAATAGAATTCAATTCAAATTGTTAGTATTCAAATTCATTTTAATAGTAAGGTAATATGATTTAGAACCTATTCAGTGCCTTGATAATTGTCTTGACTTGGCTTTTCACACTTTTATATCGTCACCATTATTTGTCATAAATTCTATCTCATCATTAGTATTTCCACAATGTATTGAATCTAAAGTTAAATATCTTCGGTTATATCAATAATCGACATAAGGTACTCTATCTGGCAGGTTCCACGACAGTTCTAAATCGTTTATAGCTTATTATATGCATACATTTTTTATTCTTCTATCTGTGATTGTCTGTATTCCAGTTATGAAAGTATGTTAATTCATTGGAAGAATGAAAAATATAACCCATAATTTTTACCAAACGGCGGGTCAGAGGGGAGTGAAAGCTTCACTCGGTCCAACTCTTCGCCGCCCGAACTTCCTCTGGTTTACTTGCTTCCGTCCCAGCACCACCTGCTCTCCACCGAAGCTTCCCGCTGAGTGCCCTGGGCTTCCACTGCTGGGCCGATATGCTAGAAGGAGAATCAGGGTGAGAGAGGAATGCTCCAAGATTAATTTTTTTGCTTTCGGAAAAAAAATGTTTTTTTCTTATCTCGAAATATGGTCAGGGTATGGGTGCAAAACCCACGAATTTAAAAAAACAGTCATATGAAATTATTTTTCTATTCTAAGCAAGGATGCTCTAACAGATGGAACACTTCTACTGTCACTATGAATTACTATATGCTTGTGCTACAATTTCTTGACTTATTGCGTACATTACGCATTAGAAAACTTTTGGGCTTCAACATATTTCTTAACCCAAGGTTGATGCGTGATGTTTAAGTCAACAACCTGGCATAATTTCTTGTACCAGTCATTTCTGTCTTCATCATTGCCTTCAACAGTCAAATTGATAATTTCTCCGTCCTTGAAGACAAGATTAATGCTTTCCCCAAATAATACAAGCTCTGTAAGATTTGTGAATACTCTATCACCTTCTGACCTTGTTGCTTCCGCACTCATTACCTTTTCTACTTTCAAAAGATTGATGGATATGTCGGATGCTTTTGTGACTTCGTGATAGCCTACAAGTTCTGTCCCTTGTAATCTGAAATATCTTCTCCTAATAGCACTTTGTAGGTCACCACCCTTCTGCAGAAGATATCCTTCTTTGAAGATACTCTGTTGAAGTCTAAAATTCTCCGCTATTTTCTGACCTTTACCGTATGAGTTCGGTATTACTTCATCAGATGACGTTTTTTCAAAGAAACAAAGATTAAACTTCAATGTTCCAACCTTGTAAACCGAGTGGCCTTCAGTCCATTTATTGAACATTGGTATATCCACACTCTTTTTTTTAAATTTACAGTCACTGACCATTTTTGGATCAAAATCTATCATAGACTGCGCATACGAGCCATCTTGATCAAATAGAGTAGCCCATTCATCTGCTTTTGCATTTCTTTGAATATATTTTTTTCGATACACATATTTGGTTCTTTGGAATGGAAACCTTTTCCCAACAGGAACTTTTTCAACAATCTCTACCAATTCCTTTTCTGGATTTTGATACTTACACTTCAACGTTACTTTTAAACTGGGAGAGTTTCTTTCAAGCACGATAGAAAAGTCTTTTTTTACATCTATAGATCCCTTGTCGGACATTTCTTCCCACGGTGTACTTTCAATCTTCCCATCCAAATCAAATTCAATGGAATACTTTGCTTTATGATGCCTTATAGCCTTTAATGCTAAATTTTCAATGCCTTCTAAAGCCAAGAACAATCTTCCGCTCTTTGGTGAATGGGTAACTGGAACATCAATTTCGGAGGGAGCATTTAAGGCTTGAGGAAGGCTGACTTCCTTGGACTCACAAGTAGACGAATTTGTCTCCTCTTTCTCTTCCTGTGATTCCCTCTGTTCTTCAATTTTCACAATAGGCAGTTTCAAAGGGGAGGATTCTACATCATCTTTGATATATTCATCTTTGTTGACAACTTTGAAGGGACTATGAGAATGTAATCCTAGTTTAAACGCTTTTGTTGGTGTACTTTCTACTTCTCTTGCTTGGAAACTGCCGAAAAGGCTGGATTCTGAAAAGTCAATATCTTCAACATCTAGAAGAGAAGATTCTCCAACAGCTAGTTCAGTAACATCTTCAACTAAAATATCTGGAGGTCTACTCTCTAATAAAATAGGTTGCAAACTTTTATCTGCAGCTTTTTCAAAAAAGCTGGAATTTTCACTGAAATTGAGAAATGAGCTATGGTCGATTTCATTTAGAACAAAACCCAGATTATTTTCAATCAAAGAAGGAAATAGTTCGTCATTGTCGAAATCAAACAATGAAGAAAAAGTGTCTACATTCTTTTTATAAGAGGGCGTTTCATCTTCTGCGTTCTTCTTTGTCTCCGTTTTAACCACAATGGTGTCTTTTACTGGTACATTTGCGCCAAACAAAGCTGGTATATCAGGATCTGGAATTGTTATTTGAAGCTCTTCTTCTGCTGAAGAAGAAGATGTAACTCTCGCCTTTGGATAGTGTATTTTGCTTCTACTTATAATTCTTGGTTTGAAAGTAAAACTTGATCTTTTATCTCTTTGAGCTAATTGTGGTGATTCAATGGCAGTTGAGCTGGAAAATCTAGAAGTTATACTCATAGCTGGAGAGGGCTGTGCGTCCTGCTTATGCCATATTGCTAGGTAATTGGAAGGCTTAATAGGGTCAAAAGATTTAATGGAAGTACTTTCATTTAATGTTTCAATGTCTTCATCCTTATAAATTGTTGATAACAAAGCGAATTCATCATAATCACTTTCTGAACTCGAGTCATTGAGAAATATGTTATTATTGAGAGATTTTTCTATAATTTCTTCTTGTTTTTCCTCAATATAATCTGTCATAATTTTCAATTTATCTTCTAAACCTGGCAGGAGTGGAAGTTGTGGAGTTCTTAGAGTGCTAGAATCACTCTCGTCACCATCTATTTCTAAGTTTATCAATGACTGTGTCTCCTCTACGGTGGTGTCTTGGCTTTCATTAATTATTTCTAAATCTTCCAAAGCTAAGGAATTAGAACTTAGATCATAATCCTGTAAAGAATACTCTTTCACTTCCCTATCATCATCATCCTGTAAATCTATCATATCTAAAGAGCTATTAGAGACATGTAGCTCGTTATCTTCAACTATATCTTCTTTAATTTCCACGGTATCATCAGAAAAGATGACAGATTTTCTATTTTCTTTATTCTTGCATTCATTAACTTGTAGGGAACATATGGCAACCGTCTCATTACGTCTCGTATTATGATCTACGATCATATCCATTGTCTCTTCACCGATCTCCAAAAGGTCCAACTGACGTTTCTGTACCGGTGTGTGCGTTATCGTTCTTTCCATTTCAGTTTCGATCTCTTTCACAAGGTCGCTCATGACCTCGTCTACATGAGAAATATCATTAGCTAGCTCGGCCATCACTATCTTTGCAAGGTCACCTATGTAAATGTGCTTCTATCAACTTTCCTTGATCTCAATCTTATATAAAGAAGCCGTATTTGGGTCAGGGCCATTATGATGGCCATGCACCTGCCAATAGTTCGAACAACCCATTTCTGTTTACATATTACCTCATTGAGACGCACATGTAAACAATTAAATACGAATCATTCGTCTCAAAATAAAAAGAAAAAAGGCTGAAAGCTAACGTGTCACGTGATTATCACCTGATAAACGAGACAAATCCACGAAGCTTCCTAATTAGGAAAATGAGGGATGGTTCCCTGATAGGCATCCCATAAAGGGTAACTCGTTTCCATAAGGGTAAAAAGTACCTGATAAGGAAGCTGTTCTGCGCTATAAACCATGAAAAATTAACCGTTTTCGGGTTTGTCCTCACTCCCTTTTTCCGGGAGAAGCTCATGCTGACTATCTCACGGGTTTTCTTCGATGAGGTCCGGTCACAGTCTTTTTTCCAGTAAGGATAGTCGTTGTGGAAGATTCTACATATGAAGATCTTAATTATGAATGGCCCTCAGCTCGATTGTCCAGAGAAGCTATATTATACCCTTGTATTGCAAAACAGCCCCCTCCCAGAAACTAGATGATACGTTTATTTATTAGTAACATTGGTAGTAATGTTAATTATATTCGGGGCAACTCCCTTTTGTAGGGAGACAGTATTCCTATTTCTAATGTTGTCGGTATACTGAGATTAGCGTCATTTCCTGTTCAGTTTACCGGTTCTTGTTAGCCAGAATGGCATGGGTTTAAACTATCTCTCATTCTTTCTTGGATAAGGCTTATTTATTCACTCACTCATTTCCTTCTATGACCCGGTAATTCTTTTGTTCTTCCTTCTTATACGTTTAAGATTCATCTAAATTTGTGCACATACGTGTATATATATATATATATATATAAACTAATGTACCTTGTGAGAGAAATCGTAGGGTAAGTACTAAATTACTAGTAACTTATGCTATATAACAGTACAGCTTTGATATATACACACTAATCCATTCAAGATGAGCGAGAGAACACCATATAATGGTACTACCTCAAACATCCCGGAAATCATTGATCCCGGAATAACTATCCCAATCTATGAAGAGGATATCGCTGATGAAACGACTTTTCGAGATCAACCTGACAAATTAGGTTCATACAGAGTTAGGGCTGGTAGAAGAATCTCAAACAAATTCAGTAATTTTTTACCCTCAATAAGTGCTAAGTTACATCATTCGAAGAAATCATCATCACAGGAAAAAGTAAACGACAATGACGACTCTAATTCTACTATAATCAATGCGGAAACTTTCAGGGATCAAATCATTCTTCAAAATAATACGGCGAATCCATATCAAAGTGCCCATCCTGATTATGAAATGCCTGCAAATTATCTTTTAGAGTCCATCGAAAATTACTCTGTACCAAAGCAACCCATTACGAGATCAAGAAATAATACAATTTCCTCTCAAATTACTATGGAATCATCCATATTACAGCCGTTCAATGCAACTCAGAATACTTATAATCTGTGGACTCCTAATATAGAACAATCAAATTTTGATCCGTATAATCAGACTCAGAGTGTTGTCCCACTAGAGAGCACTACTACAGCACATTCAGATTATCAAACTCCAGTGAGATTCAGTGATAACCATAGTGTAATTTTAGACTCCGCCGGTAGTAAAAATATTTGGTCTCCAGATATAACATCTCGACGTAAATCACATTCTGTAACATCACCATTGAAATCTGACGCATTACTAAACCAACAAAAACCGTTCTCCAATGAGTACCCCATTATGCATGATGACGTCGATGCTAATACCATTAACTGGGTTACAACAAGTAAAATGGCGCCACCGATTAATCAAGTCCCCACATTATTACCCACTAATACAGTCGCAATATCAAATATTTTCCCTTTGCAGCAATTTCACCCAAAGTTGGCTAATGTTATCAATTTGACAAGTAGTGCCTTGACATTACTTTGCTCAAAATATGGCAATGTCGTTTCAGTGAGAACTTTGAAAGGGCTGAATATGGCATTAGTCGAATTTCAATCCGTAGATGGGGCTATCCACGCTTTAGAAGTCTTACAAAACAAAAGCATTTCCGTCGTTGGTATTCCAAGTGCAATTTCCTTTGCAAGAATCCTTTCGTTCGAAAACACTGAAATGAATAATATTTCAAACCTATTTAACGTAGACTCCTCAGTTCCACATTCTTTATTACAAGAACAGCTTTACAATGGATCTATCTCCTTCCAGTCGCAAGGGAATATCCAAGTCCCAATATTCAAAGACCAATTAGAAGTACACGCTGTAGATTTTAAGCATGAAAACATGACTACCCAGATTACACTACCAGTGGAACCTGAAAAATGCCCATTCGACTTACCTCCACCTTCTGTCAAAACAATAAGACATGATTTAAAAAAAACTGTTAAAGCATTCGATGTTCCATTTGACAAATCCCGGATTAAGTATATGATCCATAATGCAGTTCAATGCAGGAAGATTCATGTCGATTTAGCAAATTTTGGACCAACACCTGAACCAATACTTAATCGTGAGTTTCAAACTCCAAAATTACGTGAAATACGTAAAATGTTGGATGCGAACACATTAAGTCAATTTGAAATTGAACAATTGGCAATGTGCATGCTAGATGAATTACCAGAATTGAGTTTTGATTATTTGGGGAATACTATAGTTCAGAAAATTTATGACAAGTCCAGTGATATAATTAGAGATATTATATTAAGGAAGATTAGTCCTTTTTTGACCTCTCTTGGGATTCATAAATCTGGTACATGGGTATGTCAAAAAGTAATCAAGCTGGCACATAATCCTCGGTCAGTGAATTTGATTGTCGAGGGAATAAAGCAGTATTGTACTCCCTTATTTAATGACCAATTTGGTAACTACGTTATACAAAAAGTTTTGA
This sequence comes from Kazachstania africana CBS 2517, assembly GCF_000304475.1. NCBI lineage: Eukaryota > Fungi > Ascomycota > Saccharomycetes > Saccharomycetales > Saccharomycetaceae > Kazachstania > Kazachstania africana. The sequence goes on from NC_018941.1 coordinate 145,194, forward strand.
AGTTGGGAGTACCATGGAATAACTTTATCTTTGAAAGTATAATTGTCAATTTTTGGGTAATTTCATCAAACAGATACGGTTCAAGAGCTGTGAGAGCATGCCTAGAAAGTGATATTATTACAACCGAGCAAACTCTGATTCTTAGTTCTATGATCGCTTTGTATGCGAAGTATTTGATAACCGATAGTAATGGTACGTTATTAATCACCTGGTTGTTGGATACTTGTGATTACCCGCAGAAGTACATTTCGTTGACAAATAGTATCGTAGAGCTATCAACACTAGCACATCTGTGCTGTCACAAGTTAGGTTCATTAACAATCTTGAAACTCTTTTCAACAAGAGCTAACGAAGACTGTAAAAAATTAATTGTTAACGCACTTCTTGACGAAAGTGAAATATATTTGGATGGAAATACATCTAAGAAGAATATACTAGAGTATATTCTAAATGATAATAGCTACGGTTGCACTTTTATCTATAAGCTACTATCGTCTAGAGTACTAGAAGACGAGACGAAGAATAAGGTTATGGAAAGAACCCGTCATATCTTACTGTCAAATAAGTCGATTCAACACTATCGATTAATGGACGAAGTGGGCCTAGTCACCATAAGCACACAGGAAAGATCATCGAAACAACATCACAAAATGAGAACTGTAAACAGCAAAGATACAAGAAGCGTGAGAGGAATGTCATTATCTAGCGTGCGCAGTAACAATGTCCAGCCATTAACTCCTGTAACCCCAATAATAAATGGCAATTATGACTACGACAATTTTAACACGTAGTTGAAAGTGAAGCTTTCAAAAAGTGCTTTTTACTTCATCTTTTTTATTTTAATCCCATTATAATTTTAATTTTAGTCAGGTTTAATCAATATGTAATTTAATTATCTAATTTTTAATTTTTTTAACAAATTTTTATTATCATAGCAAAACAAATACAGGTTGCCTATTACGAAGCCCTATTATACTAGCTATGTATAATATATTCGTCAATCCAATTCCTTCCAGACATTCCTATATTCGTATTCTGTCACAACGACTGTTTAGAACAAAACTCCGCGGATTTATTTCGAAATAGTCAAAGCACAGAAAAAAAGAATATTTCAAGCCCTAATTTCAGTGCTAACCGTTAGACTCGGCAAAAAGCAACTAAAATACGTTACCTCCATAATAAAAGCAAAATTAGGGCTGCGACGCACTTCAGTATAGCCACGAGTATCACAACTCGAGAATAGGAATTTCACAGCTTACAGTGCCAACTACACAAGATGATTGATGTGTTTCTAGTTGAAAAAGATCGCTCCACTCCTGCTTAGCTTTCAATATCCATGGGTAACATCTTCATTATGTTTCACTTGAGAGTATAATGGATATTGTATCTAAACGTATATAAACATGTATATATAGTGACGTGATAAATTTCAGGAACATCATTTGCCAGGTTAAAGATGCCAGGACAAAGATTAAATTATGTATTTGCAGTTATACAAAAATACTTCTTCGTCGACTGTTTAGAATATCTTCATCTAGTGAAGATACAGGAAGACATACCGCATAAAGATTTAGAAAAAGATGTCAGCTCAACATATGAGGAATCGACACTAGATAATGAAATTAATTTTGTCATTGCAAAGGATAATGAAAACTTAGATCCTTTTCTTGTGGATTGGAATGGTGACAACGACCCGGATCATCCTCAAAATTGGCCATATTCAAGAAAACTCCTAATTATTCCCGAAATCATGTTACTGACGTCGAGTAATTATATGGGTTCGGCAATTTATACACCAGGACAGGAGCAAATACAGAATGAGTTCCACGTAGGGCATGTTACTGCTACTTTGAATCTATAAATATACGTCCTTGGCTATGGTATAGGTCAATGGATTTTTTCACCATTATCAGAAGTAGTAGCCAAAATTGGTGGACAGTAAATTTATAATATTACATTTGCAATATTTATGATTTTAGAAGTGGGTTGTGCCACTGTGCAAAATATTGCAGGCTTAGTGATTTTAAGATTTATTACTGGTATTTTGTGTTCACCATCACTATCAACTGGTGGTGCCACAATCGCTGATATTATCCAACCTACTCATCTAACTATCTATCTGGCATTGTGGGCCATTGGTCCATTAATTGCTCCCATTACTGCGCCGATATTAGGTGCTTCTATGGTTGTTACAGAAGATTGGAGGCGGTGTTTCTGACTTCTATTATGGATGTCAGCTTCATGTCTAATCTTATGTATCTTCGCATTCCCTGAAACATCAGGAGCAAATGTCCTTTCGAGAAGAGCATCAAGAATTAGAAAGCAAACTGGCGATAATAGATATTATACTAGATAAGAGAAAATCGATGCTCAAATAGGTGTCAAAGATTTTATTATCGCCACTCTTTATAGGCCTATCAAAATTATTGCCAAAGAACCAATTCTAATGGCATTCGATGCTTATTTAGCAGTCTGTTGCGGCACATTTTTTCTTTTCTTTGAACCGTTTCCAGTTCTTTTTATTGATAACTGGCATTTTACCATGGTAGAATTGGGACTCTCATATATGGGTTTCTGTGTCGGCTGTTGCATTGCATTTCCAACGTTGATAATATTCATCCATAAAGTGGTCATACCAAAACGTAAAGACTGTACTTTCCAGCCTGAAGCGTTTTTAATACTTCCAATGTGCGTAAGTTGGTGTTTGCCATGTTCCTTATTCCTTTTCGGATGGGGAGCAATGACACATTGGATTGTTCCAATAATTGCAGAAATTTTTTTCATCGTATGTGTATTTAACCTATTTCAAACGTCTTTCTCATACCTGGCATTGTGTTATCCTAATTATATTGCTTCTGTCTATGCGGGAAATGGATTCTGTCGTGCCACATTTGCTTGTGCGTTCCCATTATTTGGGAAGGCAATGTACAATAAGTTAGCGATTGATGGTTATCCAGTTGGATGGGGTTCATCAATTCTGGAGTTTATCTCTATTATATTAGCAACAATACCTTTCTTTCTTTACAAATATGGCCCACTTTTGCGTTCCAAATCATCATTTAAAGATTAAACATTCAATTATCTTAGTTGAGAACTTAATGTGATTGAGAGAAAAAAACAGTTTATATACATACACATATATAAAAGAGACTTTGATACATTGACTCCAATTTTATTAATATTATTTTTTTGAGGATAACTTCTTACTCTTCATCATCGTCAGATTCAGCATTTTCTAACCAGGTAATGAATGGCTTAGCAGCTCTACGAACTTTCTTTGAAACTTCCTTAGGAACAAACTTCTTAGAGACTTTAGTACCGAAATTAATGATCACTTCTTCTGAGACAATGTCATTATTATATAATTGTACCAAAATTTTTGGTAATTGTGGGATTAAATCTTTGTGGTCTAACCCAAGGAATCTTTCGATACCACCAAGGAAGTTCTTTTCAAAATCTTCGTTAGCTAATACTTTAGTTAAAAATGCAGTATGTTCTGAAACTTCGCTGACAATATCTTCAGTAAATAAACATTGGGCGAGAACACAACCAAGTTTTGGTTCATTTAGAATTTCGAGCTCTGAAGCTTTCTTGTATAATTCAACATCTGATGGTAATTCATCATCTTTTAACATCCATTCACCGAACTCATCTAATTTGGTTAATTCTGGTGACAACGTTGATGAACTTACTTGTAATTCTTTCGCACGCTTTCTAATAGCTTCTTCTGACATATCAACCGCCCATTCATCATCTTTTACTTCAATTTGTTCCAAAGTAGAAGCTGCAGCATTGATTTGACGGGCTAATTCATCATCATCTTCTTCGTCATTTTGACTAGATTCTTCCTTTTGTTTCCCTTGAGCAATATCACTGATGGAAACACCACCACCACGAACATTAGCTGAAGCGGTAGCAGCCTTCTTCTTTTTCTTAGAACCGGTATCTATGGATGCAGGAGGGTTCTTTAGAATGAAAGAAGATAATTTGTGTCTTAAATCCATTGGAGTTCTCTTACCACATGCTTTACAGTCTCTAACTAAATCACTGCTCTTAGTAATAATGATTTCGGTTTCAGGATTCTTACAACTGCCACAAAGAACAAACTTGTTAATGAAACCGTCAAGAACATCTTGTAATTTGGCGGGTTCGTGGACACCATTAACCAAATAACGATCCTTATCAACGGAAATGGAGGTTTGAGTACCTAACTCGAACCCGAAATATTTGACTAGATATGCAGTTGGTCTATTCAAAGCACGGGCAACGTCAGAAACGTTTAATAATGCAGTCTTGATACCGTTACCTCTACCTTCAACCTTAGCCTGGATAGGAGGCATCTTATAACGGTAAAAGGGATCATGGTTATCTCTACAAATATTGATGGACATCTTTAACTATACTATTGATTCTAAAACCGTGATTAAATCAAACTAAACGTAGTGTTCTTTATCAAAGTTATAGTGTCTTTTGGCTTCACCATCGCAAATTTTTTCACTCTTCAATATCTGAAAAAAAAAAAATCCGTAATAGATGATTCCATTTTTGTAATATATATATATATATATATACACTATAGAGCAATTCAGCTAGCAGTATTGCCAGCATCAGAGCTTCAGGTTACCAGGATGTCCAACGATGTTGTGAGAGATAGGTTTCTAGCGATTATGCAGTCGAAGTTGTATACGCAGTTCAATGCTGAAGAGACTGCTAAACTGCACGGTGAATTATCCGTATTTCTGCAATATAATGAAGTGTCAATCAAGGAGACGGATTATCTTTCATTGTGCGAGATGTTATTCTATCTTTGTGTCTATTTGTCGAAGGATGTTGATGCCCAGATCATTTACAACTCATTGAGGGATAGATTAGGCGAGAATTCTGCTAAATTGCAAGTGATGAATGCCACATTGTTACAAATCAATGAAAATGATACGATCGCCAGTAAGTATCTAGAAAAATTAATAAGAGACTCATATGAATATGATTCTGATTCTAGGAGCTATCTCATCGTAGCTAAGAAATTACTCTCATTGAAAATAGGCAAGTTAAGTAACGAAAATGAAATTCTCAAAGAGTTAATCTCATTAGTGGAGAAATTCCCGTTAGATGCAGAGTTATGGTGTTACATGGGTGAAATTTATTGGAAGATGGGACAACTCAGTCGTTCAATATACTGTTTTGAAGAGGTTCTCGTTATAATGCCCTTCAATTATGTCATCTTTAGTAGAATCGCTGAATTGTACTATTACAAAGCACGTCGTTTAGATAAGGGTAAACAGAAGATGGAAGAATCATTGAACAAAGGGTTAAAGAATGCATTGAGATCAGGAGAATTGAGTGAATCGTATCTCAAGGGTTGGTCGCTCGTTGCCACGATTAGTAAATTATTAGGTGACAAGAAAGATGTTCTTAACGTGGCAACTAAACGACTAGTTGAAATATCTAAAATATCTAATGAAAAGGATAAAATAACAGCCGAATATATTTTGGATCAATTAAGCTTGAAGAAATAGAAATTTTTATATCAATTTATGTAAATATTATTAAAACTGAATAACTTCACATTGTCTTTTAACCAATGGTATATGCTCCACAACCCAATTACTATCTCTTAGCAATGCCTTTGGATCTCGAGAATGCGCCAAGACACGTTTTTGATTGGCCATTAGATCATTATATTCACTTTCGTATTGTTTAAATTCTCTAATGACTTTATTTTCATCAAATTCGACATAAATTCTAGTGTCATAAACTCTTACAATAACGTCGTCAACTCTTAGAAAGAATCTGCTCAAAAGAAGCAGTCTTTCATTCATAACACGGATTTTGACATTCAAGATAGATATACCATTATCAGCCAATTCATCTTCAAACAAGATCATGTCATCAAAAAATAATATTTGATCTGGTTTTGATAGTTTATCAATCGGTAAGACTAGATCATTATCAGTCTTGAAATCAATTACATCATTATCGTTATAATTAATAACCGTACCTTTATATTCTGTGCTGTAAGTCCAATCGTAATTCTTGACGATATTCAATGATTCTGAACTAATTTCAAAGAGATCATCTTCATGAACTTCCTTTGCCGTCGTCTTAAGCTTCGAGTTAATCCAATCTTTGGAATATGATACCCTGATTCCAGAATCCTCCAGATTTACCATCGACAAGGCATCCAAGGCCCTGAAGTCTATAGACCAATTTTTCTCCACATTCTTTATTGATATGTAATTATTACCGAAGATCATTTCAGGTAAGGCGCCCAGCCCACTAAGCTTATTCGTTTCCCAGTCTTCCAACTCTTCAGAATTCAATATAGGTCTCTTTCTCGATGTGATCGTCCAATTATTAATCGATATAGACGGATTATCTTCCAAAGGATATGTAGCCACCGGTGATGGTATTATCATTCTCCCACAATGCTTGCAGGGCGGATTATTCGCACTATTACACACGTGTCTCGGGATAGGCTCCTTAAAGAAGCTTGCGCTGCTCTTCGCCATCGTTGTCGTTGTCGTCGTAGTCTGCATGGCTCTTTCATTCCGTGGATTGCGAGCATTAACCGTCCTTGCATGCAACTCTCTTGCCGCAGTTATCTCAATGGTATTAATCCCAGGCCTTACTGTCCTTTTCAAGGACTTTTCCACGTCTCTATCAGCCATTTACTCACTAGTTCTATCTTTATATCTACGCCTCTTTGAAAAGCTTAAACTTCAATATACTTTAATATCAATGAGTTTTTTTCCTACTTGAAAATCACAAACTGAATAGTATATATTAAACTGGCATACGATACTGACAGTTAGAAAGGTGCAAACATGACGGATAGACTAACACAACTGCAGATATGTTTGGATCAAATGATGGAGCAATTCTGTGCAACGTTGAATTATGTGGACAAGAATCACGATTTTACACCACTTCATGAAGGTGAATTGAAGATGGCCGATAAACATGCAACTATTGCAACTGAGGAAGATTATACGAATACTATCGATGAGTTATCGACTGATATAATATTGAAAACGCGACAGATTATGAAATTGATAGATTCTTTGCCTGGGGTGGATGTTTCTGCGAATGAACAACTGGCGAAGATCAATTCGTTACAACAGAAGTTAGTGGATGTGGAAGAACAAAAACTAGAAGCTATCAAGAAAAAAGAGTCTCTGTTGAAAGACGTTAACGGGTTGATTGAGACATTTGTTTCTGGAATTGCTGAATCGAGGAAAAGTCAGAATTAATCATGCATGTTTATATATATAGAAAAAAGTTTAGTTATTTATTCATATACAGCATCACTAAGAGATAAATTGGTACGATGATCAAAGACATCTTATTCCAATGGTAGAAATAGTTTAGTAAATAGATAAAGAGTAATTCTCCAAATAAGAAACTTGGGAAATAGTTAGTGACGTCCAACCCCTCGGAATTCGACCATTTCATAAACACGTAATAGTGTAAGAACCATCCTACTAAACACTCTATTGAGACATCTGTAAATATAATTTTATAAATTTTGGTAGTTTCAGCCTTCGAGAGTTTACTGAACGGATTCCAACTAACTATTGTGATGAGATTACCAAAAATCACTAACATTATTGAGACGATGGAACTTAACCAAATATGTTTAACGTAGATATTGTCATCCAAAGTTTTAAACGGCCAATTACCCACTTCAATATAATCTACTTCTTCAGTGCCAGACTTTCCAATGTAGGAATCAGATTTAAATTGTTTAACGACTATTTCATAAAATAATTTGCTAAATTTGAATGATTCATTCTCAGAAGGGTAAAAAAACTTTTCGTAAGGCTCAGAATGTGCATTTCGTACAAGAATAACTTGAAACAGACTTCTAGCATGAACTGCGGATTCAATACAGATAACTTCTTGTAAATAATTATCGACCTCCGATAAATCAATATTCCAAACTTCAGGCAGCTTAATATCATGAGACATCAAAGTACAACGTTGCCCAATATTTCTAACTTGAATGGTATCTTCCAATGGTCTAACAGGTCTCTTTTCATCTAAGGTAGTGACATCGAATTTCCAAAATTCGTCATTCTTACCATTGTATGAGATATCACCAGTACATGAGACTTCTTTATCATAATCATGTTCGGAAATAGGAGGTCTTACATCAGAGGCCCTTAATAATTTGCCCGTCAGTTTATGTCTCAACTTCAGAGGTCTTGACTGCTTTACAGGAACTATTTTGCCCTCTTGGACTTCGTTACGGACGTGCGTTTCAATTGGCTCTAGGATGAAATGATTCCATTCGCTATCTTCTTGACTGGTGATTCCGACTATCTGTTCCTGAGACCCGCTTGGATACGTAGCGTTCACAGATGCCAAATAACCTCCAATCGAGTTCAAATGACGAAGTTCGATTACTGAACCATAATATAATCGTGAATCTAGAGTTATGGGCCTCTTATTATTTCTTAAATATGTTTGAAAATAAGAAGACATGAATTTTGAATATTCTGGATTGTCAAATTTCCAATGGGTGATTTGAATAAATGAAGTCAATAAGAAAATTGATAATGGAATTATCAATAGCAATAAAGAATGAGTGATTGAAAGTTTGGCAATATTTTTGTTTGAGCAACCCAAATCAGGGATGATTCTATTCCATAGGTGCCAATTGAATACAACCATGGCCCACAATAAAGTCATAAAACCTGAATATTTGATTGACATGTTTGATCCAAGCAGAACAGAGATCAGTAACATAGTTTTGAACTTACCTTTTCCGGTCAATCTGTAATTTTGCCAAAGATGGATGACTGAAACCAACGTAAACCAACATAGAGCGTTTTCATTAACCGATACGGAATTAATTTGAAAGATTGATAGACTCATGATTGAAAGCATACCAAATGAGGACAATATCATATTGACACGAGATAATATGAGCGTGGAAAAGACGAGTAGTAAAGTCAAAGAACTGAGACACAAAGAAAATAATCTCAATAGACCGATACTTAATGGCAAAATGGAATAAAGTTGAAGTGCTAAGAAAGGTCTAAAACTGAGAAAGAATTGCCCAGATTTCTGTAGCACTAGCAAGTTAAAGAACTCAGTCTCTAAGTCCCTGAGTACAGGATCAACGATGTCGTATTTATTTAGGATATAAGCAGAATAAATCGATATGAGCGAAATTGCCACTATCCAATGACGAGTTTTCATCGTAACTTTCGCAATTCTATTGTATGGCAGATAGTTTGAATGGGGACCCATTTCATACTGTATTGTGTCATTGTCATTGCCATAATCCTGGCCAGGTAGTGTTTCCATTGGACCTGAGGAAGATAGCCTTTTTCTTGTACTATCAAGAGTTCTTGACGTGTGCCTTAAAAACTGAAATTTTAATATCTAATACAAAAAAAAAACCAATACGAAGAGATGAACGAGTAGTAGATGGTAGTGTAATGCCGCTAAAGCAAGCGGATAATCACGGATGGTTGAGAGGAATGAAGAAGAAATCGAGGTTCAAAGTATTTGTTATCTTTGGAACGAGAGAGAAACGACGGTTGCGGGACTCGTAAAGGTTTCTTCTTTATAGTATCACACTTTCTAAATCTATGTAACTTGACAATCATTTTTCTCGAGAAATTGAGAACCTAGACAGTAGCTCAAAGGGGTGTGCATATTGCTATTTGCATATGAAACTCCTGTGGAAACTCCAGTGCAGGATAAGCGGTACTGTTTCCAGCGATAAGCAAAGATGGAAGACGTACAAAAGATATCGTTAATTAAAGTATCTAAATCATAAACAGTCATACATAGAACTATACTAAAGTTTTATGTTATCAGGTTTTGATGCAGATGTGAAAATAGTCTGACTACCTATCATCGTGGAGGGCTTTGTCTTACGATGACACCTTAGTCTTGTATACAAAGGTGGCTTTGGTTTACAAAAAGCGTTATTTCTTAAAATAGGTAACTCCTGGTTAGGATCCATTTGGGGTCACAGTATGTGTTGTCGTTGGTTCGTGTGCAAACGAACCATGCCAAGAAGACGAGTAATACTGCCGTCACTATATATATTAGAAACTAGTCATTTAGAAAAGAAAGAAATACATCGGATGCATTGTCTTGATAATAAGCTATCATCAAAACATCCGTCTGATACAGCAAGAATTGTAATCACGGGAAGCCATACTTACAAATCTATCGGAGCCAGAAACAATAGCGTAAGCAGGGCACAACATCTGTAGTCATCTTGCGAGACAATGGAGACGGCTGGACAACGTTAACATTCCTACCATATGATGTAGCCTCTCTCTCTGGTAGAGACAGACACCCATCGCCGCGGGACGACCCACTCCCCACAGCTCAGCTGATGCAATCAGCCATCGCTTGTCTTTTTCGAATGTTGATCCTCGTGAAAGTCGCGGTTTGATGGTCATTCAATTCTCATCGAGAGGAGGCAAGAAAAAGAAAAATGACGACGAGAATAATATAAAATACAGCGTTTGATCATCGAATCAGATAGAAGAGTTATTTAAGAGTATACAAAATAGTACTATTATGGACGATACGACACAGAAATACAAAGTATCGACAGGAAGAGGTGGTATTGGTAATTTTCAAAAGAGTGGCACTCGTGTCTCGCCAAAGTTAGTACCGCAAGGTTCGCAGACACCTGCTTTAATACAGCCTGTGTACAGTACAGGACGCGGTGGTGTGGGTAATATGAGGAAAAATGTGGATCCCAAGCTGACGAGAATAGCACAGGATGTGGATGCAGATGATATAATTCTGGTAAAGACAAATACTAGCCATGAAATACGGCGTGAACGGACTATAGAAGAAGTTACAGATAAACCTCCCACTGTGGCTATAGGCAGGGGTGGGGCCGGAAACATCGTATCCCCAGAGACTAGTATTACTGATAGTAACAAGAAAAAGCCCAATAAGAGGCATACCAGCCGGAAGAAACACGAAAAGAAAGGTTTTTGGTCATCATTGAGGAATGTGTTTGCATAAAGAATATATAATAACGTTTGTACTAATAATAATAGATAAGGTCACTCACACTTTTTTAATTCATTTACTTATCAATCCTCTAAAACGATTTTTCTCACTAGTATCTGACTCAACCTCCACAATCTCAGGATTTTGCCTATTGGAAACTCCATTTTTAGAATCGTAACTTAGACTCACGCAATTATTCGACCTACCATATCTCCTGTCCTTGATAAACCCATCGTATTCAACTTTATAGAACTGCTGATATTGTGAAACAAACAGGTCTTGATTCCAATGAAATCCCTGCGATTCCGACAACGCTACACAGAATTCGTTATTACCCGTGGCATAAACCATGGGCACTTCATTGTCCAACATAGACTTGCTTAAACTCTTCCTAACAACCATACTCACACTCCCAGTTACGACTTTCATATGCCATCTCAACAACTTACACAGTCTCTCTTTCTTATATACTTCAAATATGAGGATACCCTTCAAAAATCGGTGCTGTGGACTGTCACCCCACGTGACAGACAGGCTTACGACAGTTCAGAATATTACCCGGTGACTGCCATGGGAGACCATCCTTCGACATCTATTAGACGAGCCATTAAGCCCTGCTCTCACATAGTGTTCTAATGCTTAGGTGGAACGGCCGTGGTATGTCTTGGTGACACCGATGGGCAGTGAGGATCCGCTGATTTGTGCAACGTCGTCGTCGCTCGCCATAGGAAACCTCCATGACATTGTTTTTAAAGAAATCATTCTCAAAACACGCAAACTATTTACTAACTGTACAACTCTCGCAACATAGTAGCTTGATGCTGTCTAACTGTGTTGCTCATCGTCTCAGTAGTGGACTCTTCCCTCACGCGTTTTCTTCAAAATAAACGCGTTAAGGCTACAATATCAAAAAAGGTTCATCCAAGAGCCAAAAAAAAGCTATTTTAGTGAGAGTTTCACAGGTTCATGTTGAAGCTACTCTGCTGTAATAAGTATCCCGCACAACGTTTGACGCCACTAGTATATATATATTCAGGAATAATGTCCTCAAATAGCAAGAGACAAGCAACTTTAGCTAGATTCTTCACGTCAATAAAACCTTCTGCAGACGATCAGAATTCAAAGACCTCCTCATCTCCCGTGCCACCTCCGTCCAGTTCTTCGTCTTCTACCACAGCTAATGGCTCTTCCCCATTGAAAAAGCCCAAGTTGAGCCCAATTGAGAGCTCGAAAACAGATTCTTCTGAAACCACCGTTAAACAAGAGTTTGTATGCGATATTCCTTACGCAGATGTGTGTGTACTGTTCCAAGAAATTGAAAACATATCTTCCAGATTACAAATTATTAAACTTTGTTCTGAATTTTTCACTAAAGCCATGAAACAGAACACAGCAAACTTAATCCCATTGACGTACCTTTTCATTAATAAATTAGGTCCCGATTACGAAATGGGACTGGAGTTGGGTCTAGGTGAAAATTTACTAATGAAAACAATCAGTGAATCCTGTGGTAAATCATTACAACAAGTTAAATTGGATTATAAGGATATTGGGGATCTCGGAACCATTGCCATGAACGCAAGAAATGTCCAGCCAACTATGTTCAAACCAAAACCTTTAACTGTCGGTTACGTATTCCAAAATTTGAAATTAATTGCCAAATCAAGTGGTAAAGATTCTCAACTCAAGAAAATAAGATTAATTAAAAAACTTTTGACTGCTTGTAAAGGTATCGAAGCCAAATATTTGATCAGATCTCTGGAATCGAAACTAAGAATTGGTCTCGCAGAGAAGAGTGTCCTTATATCCCTATCCAAAGCACTATTAATCAATGAATACAACAATACACTTGATCCAGACATGGAACTGATTGAAAAAGCTGAACAAAAAATCAGAGACGCCTTTTGTCAAATCCCCAATTATGAAATTGTTATAAATTCATGCCTTAAATATGGTATAATGAATTTAGATGAACACTGTTCTTTAAGACCTGGTATTCCATTGAAACCAATGTTAGCTAAACCAACAAAAACAATAATGGAAGTGTTTGACAGATTTCAAAATATACATTTTACTTCCGAATATAAGTACGATGGTGAGAGAGCTCAGGTACATTTGATGAATGATGGAAGCATGAGAATTTACTCTCGTAATGGCGAAAACATGACCGAAAGATATCCTGAAATTAATGTAACAGATTTTATCAAGGATCTAAACCTTACAAAAAGTTTAATCATCGATTGTGAAGCAGTTGCCTGGGACAGAGAGGAAAAGAAAATCTTACCATTTCAGGTCCTAAGTACAAGAAAGCGTAAGGATGTCGATATCAAGGATATTAAAGTTAGAATTTGTTTATTCGCATTTGATATATTGTGTCATAATGACGAAAAATTAATCAACAAGAGCCTAAGAGAAAGAAGGGAAATCTTGCATTCTGTAACAAGAGAAGTTCATGGAGAATTTACTTATGCAAAAGAATTATCCACTAATAATTTAGATGAATTACAACTTTTCTTGGATCAGTCTGTTAAGGATTCATGTGAAGGCTTAATGGTGAAAGTCTTAGACGGTGAAGACTCGCATTATGAGCCAAGTAAAAGATCCCGTAACTGGTTGAAATTGAAAAAGGACTACTTAGACGGTGTTGGTGATTCTTTAGATCTTTGCGTTCTTGGTGCCTTTTATGGAAGAGGTAAGCGTACTGGTACATACGGTGGATTCCTGTTAGGCTGTTACAATCAAGATACAGGTGAATTCGAAACAGCATGCAAAATTGGTACAGGGTTTTCAGACGAAGTGTTACAGTCCCTATATGACAGATTGAAGAGTACGACAATCGATGGCCCTAAAGCCACATACATCTACGACTCCAGCGCCCAACCAGACGTTTGGTTCGAGCCAACTTTGCTGTTTGAAGTTCTTACTGCAGATCTTTCCATGTCACCAATTTACAAAGCAGGTGCATCAACCTACTCGAAGGGTATCTCATTGAGATTCCCAAGATTCATCAGACTTCGAGAAGACAAATCCGTCGAAGAAGCGACTTCTTCCGAACAGATAATAGAACTGTATGAAAACCAATCTCACGTAGCCAAATAGACTGGCCTAAGCTTGTATGAGTTGCTCAATGACATTATATATTTATTTAGACATCTCTCTATATTATAATTTTTTGATGTTCTTGACGCATAGAAATAACATAGATCTTAATATCAAAAATCTCCTTGAAAAATAATAAAAGAGTTAGAAAACTTGTAAAGCTGACTATCAAGCATTGAGCACTCAACCGTAATGTTACTTTCCGGTGCTCCTCATGTATATGCAAGGGGACGATTACAACATCTTCAAAGAAGAGTTCTTTCTCGAACGTTGGTTGGATTTGTTAGGAATGCTTTAGGGTTAGAACCTCCACCAACTCCGGATGAGCCACGAGTAAGCAATAGGTTCTATCCATGGGATCAATCTCCTTCACCTGAACTACGAGAAAGAGCAGCCAAGATTAAAGCTATGGCACGTTGCCCTATAACGGGAAAGGAAATTAATTATACGTGCCCAATTTCTGGTATACCAACCCATCACTCGAGAGAAGCTTGGGAGCAAGATGAAGCTTACCACAGGAATAAGATTCCTGATATTTTGAAGAAGGTTAATATTTACGAACATGATTTGAGAAGTGGCAGATCTTTCCCAGAGTTTGACTTTCCTAGTGACCAGACGTTTGATCGTGCTGTCAATTTGGCTAATTGGGATTTGTATTTTTACACGAGGTCATTCTATTCTATGGATACCGAATTTCAATTAGCTACAGTAACGAAGATGCTGAGTTATCCTATCACAATTGCTTCGGTATTACACCAATATTCTCCATATTCTCTCTATCCACACGGTCCAATTACTTTGGAAGGTTTGAAATCGATTGCAGCTCTAAGATATTCGTTGTATCCATCGCAACATAAATCATCACGTAGTGTGCTTAACAAGACACGTCCAATGAGAATTTTTATACTGGGCGCACGTGCTGAGAGTCAATTACCAGGTCATGTCTGGAAGCAATTCCAATATTTGTTCCCATTACAAACTTTTGAAATTATTTTCATTGGTCCTGAATGCCAACTAAGAGAACCAAGTAATAGCGTTGGTGGTGCGAACAATATAGTTAAGAGAATTGATGATACCATATCGTTAGTTTACCATCCTAAATTATTCCATGACATACATAAGGCTCAAGATTTCTTCCCATACGATCCCTACAACGATGTTTTCTTTGTGTTCCATCCTGGGTTTGCTTCACCTGAAACTAAGGAACTTTGGATGAACGATACCGTGAAGGCATTATTAGACACAAAATGCGCAGTTTTCCATACCGGATTTAGTAAGAAGGACTTATCTAATGATGTTAAATTGTTAAACAAAATGTATGGTGACAAACTTGACACTCTAATGACACCTGTGAAGAACTTATTTGGAAGTACCAAATGGGAACTGAACGATCTAAATCCTCAAGAAGTTTATCAATTCAACATGTATATATCTGCGTTCAGAGGTA
Organism: Kazachstania africana CBS 2517; assembly: GCF_000304475.1. Lineage (NCBI taxonomy): Eukaryota > Fungi > Ascomycota > Saccharomycetes > Saccharomycetales > Saccharomycetaceae > Kazachstania > Kazachstania africana. Next base: position 160,735 of record NC_018941.1, read on the forward strand.
AGAGGTACCATCCTATTGAAATATGATTAGCTTATATATAGTTACTCCCTGTATATAGCAATGAAAAAATAACAATTTGAAAATAGTCGTCTTGAATAATCCTAGTTTTTTGTAGTTCTACATAATGGCGTTATAAAATAACAAGAAATCTCTCTGACATTTTTCCCATCTTTGAGGATCGAAGAATACATAAGAGCCCTTTTCACTCAGCCCATCTTGAGATACTATTGGTTCCATCATTGGATCTTTCGTCAACCATGCTTTGAGTGTCTTGTGATATCTCCAATTACGTTTTCTTAATTCTAAATAAGTTAATTCTTGAATGACCGTTGCAGGATGTTTATAGAATAGATAAAACAAAGTTTCGTCTTGAAATAAAGCCACACGTTGTTGATCATTCTGAATAGAATCAAAACAAGGCGGCGTTACATTCGATTGTAGTACATTTGAAATATTGTTGAATGAATCTGGAATACTGAATTTTGGTTCTACTTCACTTCTTGAAGTTTCAGCCCATGGTGACTGGAACGTATCTAGTACTCTATGGTGTTGCTTATCACGGGGAATACCCAGAGAATATAGCATGGAAGACAAATCCGCACCCAATGTCATTGAATGGTCGTATTGTCCATTTTTCTCACCTTGTGGATCCTGCTTAATGAGAGGTATCAGGGCTTTCAAACCGAACTTATCCATAGTTGATTTCTTTTATAATGTCTGTCTCTATCTATTTACAAACTGTAGCAAATTCCAAATCGATAAGATAGAAGAATTCTTGTAGACCTGATCTTTCTGGACTTACAATGCTGAGTTCAGCTTTTCTATAAATTAATTATTTTTATATTGGAACAGCAAAAAAAAACTTAGCAATGCTCGAAAAAGAAGAAGAGAAGTCATATCGAAGAGAAGGTCTCTTCATAAGCTGAATATCGAGTTGCTAGAAGGTCAGAATACAATATGGTCACGGAAACGAAAGAATCACGTAGATACAGTCCAAATTTGCTGGTCACTGGGACGCCTGGTTGTGGTAAATCGACCACATGTGAGTTGCTAATGCGTAGACTGCCTGATTATACATATTTCAATATCTCAGAGTTTGCTGAGAAACATAAATGTTACGATGGATACGACGAGTCCCGTAAATCTCATATTGTCGATGACGATAAGCTATTAGACGAACTGGAGCCTCTCTTACGTCGTGGTAAGTCCATCATTGACTGGCATGTTAATGATGTGTTCCCAGAGAGGCTGATCGACCTTGTGGTCGTACTCAGATGCGACAATTCTATATTATTTGACAGACTACATGGCAGAGGCTATCACGAATCGAAGATTCAGGAAAACCTGGATGCAGAGATCATGGGAGTGGTCCTACAGGATGCATTAGATTCTTACGAACAAGAGATTGTCGTGGAATTGCAAAGCAATAGCACCGAAGAGATGGATGCAAATGTAGAACGTATCGTCGCATGGCAAGAAATGTGGCTCACACAACACAAGAATGGTGTCACCAACGAATATCAAGGTGAATTACCAAAGGATTCAAATTCGGACGAAGAACAACAGGAAGAAAGCTCTGCAAGCTCAGACGAAAGCTCTTCTGATGAGTCAGAAACTGCAGAAGAAGATGCTGGATCCAACTGAGCCATACATTTATGTACAATTATATATATCTGGATAGCAGTTTCTCATTAGTTAAGCAGTATACCCACACATCACATAATGTCATATTTTCTGCATAGAAAATTTTTCAAATTTGGGCGAACCGATGAGCTTTTGACAGTTCAGATCTCGAGGAAATTGGTGTAGTCAATTCGAAGGTTGGTAGCGCAGCGAGAGCCCATAGATCAAGAAACTCAGTGGCATATAGCGTGGTTTGGGATCTGGGCTATTTATAACTGCTTAGCGACAATTTGTATAGGGTGTATTTTCTTTTCTCCGTCATATTAACTCTGTCTAGATTATGTTTTACGTCATATTGGAACTGGATACGTTACACCAGGTAGAGACTCCGAAGGATCATACGAGGATTACAAAGGTTACTTTCCAATTAGTAAACGCAAACGCTTTGGGTGAGGTACCTACTAAAGTGGATCAGATTGTAATCGATGAACAAGCTGAGAGTTTCAAAGCCGCTTTTGAAAAGTTGAATGAATCAATTACATCGATCACAAGAGATTCAAGTTTTATTTTATGTTCGCTATTCTCCACATGGGATATTCGTGTTACTTTAAACCGCCAAGCTCGAGATCTAGGTGTCAGTATGCCATACTTTCTGCAATATCCTAAAATTTTTGACCTAATGAAAGAATATCAAAGATGGTGTTTAAACCATCCAGAAGTGATGTCATGGAAACCTAAGCTAGAAAGTGACAAAACAATAAATATGGATAAAAAGAAATTGGGTCTATTGGAGCTATTGACCGTACTCGGTTTGGAAGATATGTACAACTTTAAAGAGGAAAATGATGGTGCAATTGATGATAAAATGTTTAAAAATGAAAGAGATATGACAATATCTACTAGTGTACTTTTGCAACTACTGATAAGATGTACCACTTCTGATGATACGAAAAATGTTTTGACGTGTCCCTACGATTCCGATACTGATGTCAGAAGTTTCTTACAAGAACGTTCAAGGGTCTTATATATGAACAATTTACCTTCTGATACCACTCAAAGTGAACTAGAATCCTGGTTTACGCAATTTGGCACCAGGCCCGTTGGATTTTGGACTTTCAAGAATGTGGTAGGGGACACTTCAAGCCTGGCAAACACTTGGAATTCAAATAACAGTCCATACGTGGAAGAACTGGACAGTATACCTGGATTTGTGGTGTTCCAAACACACGAAGAGGCTATTGAAGTGCTAGCTTTGAATGGACGCGCAATTTTATCTAATGTAGCCAATACAAAACAGCCTCGAGTTGTAGAACATGTTGTAGAGATTCAACCATCTAGTACTAGTGTTCTCGATAAAGCTCATGAAATTCTATCATCTTTCCCACAAAGTAAAAATAAACCAAGACCTGGTGATTGGAGTTGTCCATCATGTGGATTTTCGAACTTCCAAAGACGTACAGCATGCTTCAGGTGTTCCTTTCCAGCTCCATCCAATGGTCATATAAATATCAAATCACAAAATAATAGTCATCATCCAGAGATAACATCTGAGCATAACACCGAGGGTTCCCAACAGAATAATACCAATAGAGCGAATGCATCATTCAATAACTCAATGTATCGTTACAATACGCGCTATGTTAATGGCTCATCTTACAACCAGATGAATAATAATAATCACAACAATAACACTGGTTCTAACATTCCATTTAGAGCTGGAGATTGGAATTGTGCATCCTGTACATATCATAATTTTGCTAAGAACGTTTTATGTTTACGGTGCGGTGGGCCAAAGACGTCTACCATATATCAACAACAAAATAACAATCACAATCATGGTAACAACAACAATAATATCAATGTTATCGAGAAACCTAAGGATGAGAGCACTAGGAAGGTCGATCTTTTAGAATTTGTGTCATTGGCTTCAAACAATGTTTTGAGAAACATTTCTAGTACAGGTAACTAATTAGAATATTCTATTTGTTGGGAAGGGGATAAAATTGAATGGCTAATGAATTTTGCATAGACTTTGTATATAACAATATGTAATGGTTTTTTCTCCTGACTTGATATATATTTTTGCATTATAATTAAAATTCACATTTCATTACTGCTTAAAATTTCAAAACCGTTCTTAAACAAGTACCCATGTGTAAATCTTCGAAACCATCATTAATTTCATCGAATTGTCTCCTGTGGGTGATGAATTCATCGATCTTTAAGAGGCCCTTTTCGTAATCATCCAATAATTGAGGCATATCGGTTCTACCTTTGATGTCACCGAAGGCAGTACCTCTCCAGACTCTACCAGTGACTAATTGGAATGGTCTTGTGGAAATTTCTTGGCCAGCAGCGGCAACACCAATAATGAAGGATTGACCCCAACCTTTATGACATGCTTCTAGGGCATTTCTCATGACGTGTACATTACCAGTACAGTCGAAAGTGTAATCTAACCCACCATCAGTCATTGAAATTAGTTTGTTGACAATAGTTTCACCATCTTTTAAATCTGTCATCGGATTAACGAAATCGGTAGCACCAAAGTCGTAACTGAATTGTTTCTTTTCGTCATTGATATCAACAACAATGACCTTTGAACAACCTCTCATTCTGGCACCTTGAACCACGGATAGACCGACAGTTCCTGCACCGAAGACAGCTACGGTATCTCCCTTTTGGACATTAGCAGCTTTAACAGCAGCACCAAAACCTGTAGTGACACCACAACCTAATAGAGAAGCAGGTTCTAAAGAGACCTTCTTGTCAATGGCAACGACGGAGACATCAGCAACGACAGTGTACTCAGAGAAAGTGGAACAACCCATGAAATGAAAGATATCCTTACCCTCTAAAGTGTGGAATCTCGAAGTACCATCAGGCATAACACCTTTACCTTGAGTTTCTCTAACAGCACCACATAAGTTGGTCTTACCAGATTTACAGAATTTACATTTTTGACATTCTGCAGTGTAAAGGGGGATGACATGATCACCAACTTTAACACTTGTGACTCCCTCACCGATACTTTCGACGATACCGGAACCTTCATGACCTAGAATACAAGGGAAAAGACCTTCTGGATCAACACCTGATAGAGTGTAAGCATCAGTGTGACAGATTGCGGTGTTCATGATCTTAATACGAACTTCGTGTGCCTTTGGTGCATCAACGATGACGTCTTGAACGACTAATGGTTTTTTAGCTTCGTAAGCCACAGCAGCTTTACATTGAATTGCTTTACCTTGAGTAGATGACATGATTTAGTTTTAATGTGCGCTGATTATGTGATAGAGTGAGTACGTAATGTGTGTCTTAATTGTTAAGAAGTCATCGCCACCTATTTTTCAGTAGTGAAAAGTTTCGAAGCCTTTAGAAATGGGGGGGGTATTCCATGCCCCGGGAATTGAGGTCACGTGCAGGAGAAAGAGAGAATTCCATTGGGAGGATCTGCTGGCCTTGCAAGGCTGGGTTGTGGTGCTAATATTCACTGCTATGACACATTAGATGCAATCTGACCTGCTTTGGGCTTGTTTTCTGTGGTCAAATTGCAATGAGTGTCTATTGTGCACGTGACAGTGCGTCACTTGACTGTGTAGTGAACAAAGGAGAGAACGTCTTCTCTTCAATGAATCAATACACATTTGCTAAACATTTATCAACACCATGAATGGCGATACACTGTTTCCAATGCTGATTTAGCTGTCAAGATGTCTTACATCCCAACACCACACAAAATCCATATAACCCGGCTTATGGCCCAGGCCACGTGACCATTTTACTGATTTTTTCGAGAGTTGCTTTTCCTTCTGCCGTTTCTTTTCCGCCTCCTAATGGGCAGGGTGCATGTCAAGCTTCAAGAGTCTCTCTCGTTTATAGGATGAAACAGATAATCATTAACAGACTTTAATCTTTTAGAGATTTACCTGAACACTTAAATAGTCATATCTACAGTTTAACAGCATCCAAATATTTGGTTTCTGGACAGTCCAAGTACTCGTATCATGCTTCGTTCAGCTAAAAATTTAGTTAAAGGTTACTCATCGACTCAAAAATTAGTACGTGATGCTACTTCCAACAGTCATGATAATCCTCCAATAGACCAGTTGAGTGAGCTGGCAGAGATGACGTACAATAATATGGAATTTTTCGAGATTATGGACATGTTAGATAAGAGAATCAATAGTAAAGGTAAATATTGGAAACACGTTATCAAGTCCTTGATTGTATTAGATTATCTCGTTAGATTCGGTAGTGAAAATTGTGTTATTTGGTGTAAAGAAAATCTGTATATTATTAAAACGCTCAGGGAATTCACTTACGAAGATGAAAGTGGCATGGATCAGGGTCAGATGGTTAGAGTTAGAGCTAAAGAATTGACCTCGTTGTTAATGGACGAAGAAAGACTAAGAGAAGAAAGAGCTCTTAATAGAAGAGGTGGTGGGAATAGAAGAAGAGCAAAATCAAGAAATTCTGATGATGATGACGATTTGGAGAGGGCTAAAGAAGAAAGTAGACGTACTGCAAGAGAAGAAGAAGAACTTCGTAGAAGGCAAGAGGCTGAACGTCAATTTGCGCTACAACTAAATCAGGAAGAGCAAGAACTAAGAGCCTTGCAGCAATTACAACAACAGCAACAGCAACAGCAGCAACCAATGTATTATGATATTTTCGGAAATCCCATCACACCAGAGGAATATTTACAATTTCAGCAACGACAAGCGGCTTTGGCTCAGCAACAAGCATTATTAGCCCAACAAGAACAACAGTATTGGGCTCAACAACAGGCTGCATTCTTGTCACAACAACAACAGCAGCAACAGCAGCCACTTGCTACAGGCTCTAATAATCCGTTTGCATTAAATAACAAGAAGTTACAACAACATACACCAGAACCATCAGTAATAGACACCACACTGAATACACAGGCACCTTTGAAACAGACAAGAACGGGAAGTCAATCAATTTCTGACAAGTATAGTGCGTTGAATACTCTTTTGGCCACAGGAACAGGTATCGACACATTCGGTAATACAGGAAATCAAAGAATTCCAGCCCAACATACAAAAACAGGGACATTCATCAATTCACAGGGTACGGGTTACAAACAGGTTTCCACGAATGGATTCAATAACGTGTTTTTAAATAGTCAATACACTGGTTTACCCAGTTCCAATATTGTACCTTCACAGACTGGTTATGGGTTCGGTAACAGTACTGTGAATAACAACAATTTGGTCGATTTATAAGCTTTTAATTATGTACAAAGTAATAGAATAGAGATACATGTGTTATATTAAAATCGCGTTTGGCTTACATATCCAGTAGTAGAAGCCCAATTATCTTTTCCAAATCGTCCACATCGAGTGTTGGGGTTGCTTCTGCAATGTTTTCTTTATTTTCCAACGATCGTAAGACCATTTCTTCTATTAAAACATCTGTATATTTCGTCACTGATTCGACAGTTTCTGTATTTATGCTGAAATTCTCACCATTTTCATTCAGTTTATTAAGTAAGATTCTTGATATGGTTTCCTTTGGGATGCTCATTATACGTGTAGAAGGTATATGTCTTTCATCTGGTAAGCTCTAAACCGGGTTGGATCAATTATTTTTTCAAGATTTCTATACACAACATTGACGAAAATGTAGAATAAGTAAGACGAATTAGATAAAAAATCAATAAATTACTACAAAAGTAATAAGATACATAAGATATATCTGTTACATATGACCCAAAAAAAGTAAGTAGGATAAATAGTAAAAAAAAAACTAAAAAAAGAAACCCACTTAGAAAAAAAGGACATAGTCAATTACTTTTGCAATTAAAATTGTGGTTGAGGATTGAACTGCTGTTGGTGCTGTGGATGTAGTTGTGTCATTTGTTGTTGATTGAATTGCATTTGAGGTGGGATGGCATGTTGTTGTTGGTTGAAGTGTTGTGGTTGTGCGGTGAATTGTGGGTTATTTTGTTGTTGTGGGATTTGATTCATCATCATCATATTTTGATTTGGTACAGAAGGGTGTTGTTGTTGTTGTTGCTGTTGTGGATGGTGTAATTGTTGTTGTTCTATTGGGAAAGGAATTGGAACGGTGGATTCATTTTCAGCAACGTACAATGATTTATCAATTGTGGCTGGGATAGCAGCAATTTCTGTACCTAATTCTTGTTCGATCTTGTAAAGATTGAAACGGTCATTCCAATTGATTAAATTGATTGCTAAACCTAAATGACCGAATCTACCGGATCTACCGATTCTATGTAAATAAGTTTCTGCAGTTTTTGGGAAATCGAAATTTATAACAACGTTAACGGCTTGAATATCAATACCACGAGTTAATAAATCTGAACAGACTAAAGTTCTAACTTTACCTTGACGGAATTCGTGGAAAACTTTATTTCTTTCTTGTTGTTTCATTCTTGCATGTGAATAATAACATGAATACCCTAAATCTGTAATTTTTTTAGCTAATAATTCCACTCTATTTGTTGAATTACAGAAGATGATAGCTTGATTAATTTGTAATTTTGCAAAAAGTGTATTTAAACAATGTAATTTTTGTCTTTCTTCCACGAATGCATAATATTGTGTAATACCTTTTAAAGTCAATTCTTCCATTAAATTAATTTCATAAGGTTTATTTAAATGTTTAACCATGAATTCTTTAACAGTTAATGGAAAAGTTGCAGAAAATAAGAGAGATTGATGATTTTTTGGTAAAAAGATTAAGATTTGTTCAATAATAGTTTTAAAATCACGTGATAACATTTTATCTGCTTCATCCATAATAAATAAAGCACATTCAGATAAATCTGCAATTTTTCTTGAAGCTAAATCTAGTACTCTACCTGGAGTACCGACAAGGACATGAACAGTATCATTTAATCTTAAGATATCATCTCTTAAATTTGTACCACCAGTGGTGACCATACATGAAATTCCACAGTGCTTTCCTAGAGTACGAACGACTTGAGAAGTTTGTAAAGCCAATTCTCTCGTTGGAACCATAATTAAAGCTTGAATTTTATTTACTTTTGGCTTAATTTTTTGTAAAGTTGGAATAACAAAAGCAGCTGTTTTACCAGTACCATTTTTGGCTCTTGCCAGGATATCTCTACCTGTTATAGCCACAGGTATAGATTCTTCTTGAATTGGAGAAGGTTTTTCAAAACCTGCTTCAAAAATACCCATTAATAGTTCTCTTTTCAAATGGAAATCTTCAAAAGTGTTACCTTTTATATTTAGAACATCTTCCGTTTGTGGTCTAGTATCTTTTTTTGGAATATTTAATTTAGATTTCCAGTCGTCATTACCACTAGCAGTGCTATGAGAAGTAGTATTATTATCCATGATTGTTGCCATGACCTTTATCCTTTAGAGTTCAAAAATTTTTGTTTTTAAAATAAAGATAGGATAAAGAAGGGAAGATATTAATAAATAATATGGATATATGTACCTTGATAAATTTAAAAAAAGTTCTTGGTATTAGTTATAAACAAATTAGAACTAATTACTGATCCAATCAAAAAAAAATTCTTGTTGTTATTGTTGCTTTTGTTGTTGTTGTTGTTGTTTCCAACCAATGCTGTCTTTCATTTTCGCCACCAAAGCCTATTTTGCGAAAATTGAACGAAAATTTTTCTCGTTAAGAGAATCTGTTACCCGGATTAAACCACGTGATTTTAAAATAATCTCCAGCTCGAAAAAATTTGGGGCAGCAAAATTAAGCGCCGAAGCGTTTATCTTCATTACAAGCAACACAGAATAGATCAACAGCGTGATATTATGATGTGTAGTTAGTGTTGGGGGGTGAGTGGTGGGACCATAATAGTGCTGGAAGACGCGGCAGTCTGGAAGAAACCGTCTGTGTGTTAAGAAATGCGTGTCACCTACCATCTACGATGCTGCACATGGGATATCCATGAACTGAGAACCCTTTAAGACACTCTGGGTGATACCATTTACGGAGAACTATCAGATTTACAAGATTGTATTGCTGTTGCCTCGTCATATCGCCCCGTCAGTGGGACCCAACCTGCAGGAATGCAAATCAAGCTTATTATCCTCCATAATGTACAGCCGATTTTAATGAGACTGTTTGGATGAATCTAGCAGGTTGAAGGGCTGCTTGATGGGATGCTTGGTTTGAAGACAGGAGTTTCCTATTCGGGGCAAAGTTTCGTAAGCGGGAACGCTTTCCTAAATAGGAAATATCTCAAAGTTTCAAATATCAATGAGATGCAGAAAACAAAAAGGAAAGAGGTTGAAAACTATTGCTATAATTGAAATCTTTAAAAAGTAGCCAGCGCTTCAGTGTACGACTAAAGGAAAAAAACAAGAAAATCTCACGCTGGCATGCTGTTCTGAAAGTGGCTGTCATCATCAAGCATTAACCAAAAAAAAAAGCAAGTTCAAAGATTCCCCAACACATGATTGCGATGATAGACCAAGACCATTCCGCATCTTCAAGTCCCTTCCAAAAGAAGACATTACAAAGGAAAAATTTTAAACAACTTTCTTTAGGCGATACTAATACTGTCCATACTAATACCAGTGTTGCTACACTTGGCACATCGCTGAACAGTCTCAGTATTGAGGAAACCAGTCATGCACAGATGCCCTCTCAAAATAGTTTGTATCTTCGAAGAGGATTGAAAAAGAAACTGACATTAGACGCCAAACCGCAACAAACAACTTCTAAAACAGAAATTAGAAATAATAATGTCATAATAGCAGACCCAAGTGATATAGATATAAACGATACCAATGCATCGACATTAATCATTCAATCAAATAATTCAATTCAAAATAACAAACTTGATTCATATTCCTCTTCATCTTCATCATCTTCCACTTCTTCTCCATCTACCAATGTAACAATAGAATATCAATTGCAAGACTTAGTCCAATTGGGGAAAATTGGTCAAGGTAATTCAGGTACAGTGCTGAAAGTGTTACATGTTCCAACGTCAAAGATACTTTCTAAGAAAACTATTCCTATTGAACAAAATAATGATATAATTAATAACCAACTATTGAGAGAATTGACAATTATGAAAGGAATAAAACCACATGACAATATCATTTCCTTTTATGGTGCGTTCATTCGACATTCTGTTAATAATGAAATCATAATTTTGATGGAATATATGGATTGTGCGTCTTTGGATAAGATATTGAATGTTTTTAAAAGTTTTATGGAAAAAGAGAACGTTACCAATTACAGGAAAACTTGGTTCAACAATCCACTAGTTCTATCGAAAATATCATTTGCCGTTTTAAATGGTCTTTCTTACTTGTACAAAAATTATAAAATCATTCATAGAGATATCAAACCTTCCAATGTTTTAATTAATAGTAAAGGCCAAATCAAGATATGCGACTTCGGCGTTTCCAAGAAATTGATCAATTCGATAGCAGACACTTTTGTGGGAACGTCTACATACATGTCGCCTGAAAGAATTCAAGGCAATGTATACTCCACAAAGGGTGATGTCTGGTCTTTGGGACTTATGATCATTGAATTGGTTACAGGAGAATTCCCATTAGGTGGCCATGATGATACTCCTGATGGTATACTCGATCTGTTGCAAAGAATAGTCAATGAACCTTCTCCACGATTACCCACATCCTTTATCGAAAACTATTCCAGCCACAATATCGAAGATTTGAAAGAATTGGTTAATTTTGTTAATAGATGTTGCGTGAAAGAAGAGAAAGGTAGATCCTCCATTAACGAGCTGTTAGTTCACGATTTCATAGTAAGATACAATGGGCCGTCAAATACTGCATCAAGAAATTATGAAAGAGAGTTTAGACATTGGTGTAAGAAAATTAAATCAAAATTGAAAGAAGATAAACAAATTAAACGTGAAATCAATGAGCGTGCAAAACTAGAACAACAAAGAACGGCGCAAAAGAAATCTTTAAATCGATAGCGACAAATTCACATACGAAAGTACTTATTCTTCCTCTTCTTCAAACTATATGTAGCAGAAACTATAATCATTTTATAGACATATATACATAAAATCATTCCATTATCCTTTTCTCTACCTGCTGAGATTTCCAGACAAAAAAGGTCTCACTACCTCTGAAGGCTCCATAAAACAAGAGCACCCCACCAAATCCTCTTAATCCAACCCTCCACCAGTTGGGATGCTTTGCATTGAATTCTTTCAATGATAATTTTGGATCTCTTTTGATCGCTTTACCACTGGCTAGGTAACTTCCTAATCCAACTAAGAAAATTGAATTGAAAATATCACAGGGCAAACAATCAGCAACTTTTTCCTGTTGATCATTACTAGGCGGATTAAATACTTTCAATATATTACTACGGTCACTCATCATCGTTCAAATCAGTATATTGATCTTCCAATATCTATTTAGTTGCTAATTTGTCTGTGTTTTTTTCGTGTTTTGGTTGATAATAAGAATGAGTGATAGTAATAACGATAGTAACTTAACTACTTTCCAGAGGAAAAGGTTAGAAAATATAAAGAGAAATAATGATTTGCTTAAGAAATTGAATTTATCAAAACTGTCCAATTCAATCACGCCATCACCTCCGCCAACGGTGCCTAGGTCAAAGAAGGTTCATAAGGCTAAGAAATCAGTTAAAAAGGAATCAAAACCAGTTCAATTACCAACCAGAAGATCAAGACGATTGCAAGGACACTCTGCCCCGGATGCAGAACCATTAAAGGAGTTGTCAAGTTCAACGTCAGCCACACCACCTGCGCAAGAACTCCAGGATGTCAAAATTATTGGTGATTTGAAATTATCTGACATTATCAAAGATGAAGATAAGATTAGTAGACTTTCTAGCATTAAAATCTCTACTGGGGATTTCTTTGATGAATTGAAGACGCTGCAATCAAACACTGACAACGAGAAGTTCATGTTTGAAAATTTTAAATATTCAGAATGTAAAGTAATATATGATAGGATATCTGCTCTTTACATTCATCCTGATAAGGAGAGAAAAATCATTTTAGCAGGTGATATATCAGGAAATGTGGGACTTTGGAATGCAAAAGATGTGAAGGAAGAGGACGAAGAAATCTATGACGTAGATGAAGATGTTTTTAGATTTCAACTATTCAAAAAGAATGTTGGTAGAATTGACTGTTTTCCTAACAAAATGGAAAAGCTTGCTATTGCATCTTATGATGGGTTTTTAAGATCACTGGATCTTACTGGTATGCAAAGTGACGAGCTACTGCAATTAAAGAACGAATATGGGGACAATCTTGGTATCAGTGATTTTCAGTTCAGTTATTCGGATCCAAATGTACTATATTTAACAACGTTAAGTGGTGAGTTTACAACAATTGATATGAGAGAGAATAACTTGAAAAATGAAAGCATAAAATTGCGAAGACTGGCAGATAAAAAGATTGGATCCATGGCTATCAACCCTAAAAATTCTTTTCAAATTTCCACTGGTTCCCTAGATAGAACATTAAAAATATGGGATATTAGGAAACTGGTCAAGAAACCAGATTGGTCTCAATATGAGGACTATCCTAGCCACGAGATAGTAGCTACCTACGACTCTAGGCTCAGTGTGTCTGCCGTGTCGTATTCTCCAAATGATGAAACATTAGTATGCAATGGCTACGATGATACAATTCGATTATTTGATGTGAGTGACAAAAATTTACAAGTTTCGGAGGATTTACAACCCAAATTGACTTTAAAGCATAACTGTCAAAGTGGTAGATGGACAAGTATATTGAAAGCAAGGTTTAAACCTAATAAAAATGTCTTTGCTATCGCAAACATGAGTAGGTTCATTGATATCTATAATAGTGGCGGTAAGCAATTAGCACACTTGAAGACAGCCACAGTTCCTGCCGTTATCAATTGGCACCCATCCCACAATATTGTTGCTGGAGGTAATTCAAGTGGGAAGGTCTTCCTATTCAGCGAAGAATCCACTGATGATGGTCCAGAATACAACAAGATCAAAAAGGAGGATGCAATCTAATACTGTAAGTGTATGATATATATAAGATTGGATATTCTTGTAATATAAAATTATTGAAGAGATTTGGACGAGAAGTAATCCATCTTCAAGACGTAACTTACTCGATATAATGTGCAACACAGTTGCCATTTAATAGCAGGAAAGACAGACTGATGGTCATATGCTGCTGTATTGAACCAATCACCTGATGGTTGCTCAATGTTTTGAAACATCACGCTCGAGTGATTACCCAGCTGCATCGCGTTCTTTTTTTTTGTTTTTGTTTTTGTTTTCGCTAGTTAAAACAACAAAAATAAACAAACATTGAGACGCTCGAAGACTCACTTAAACTCATTGCAAACTACAATCCTATCAACATTTCTATTTGAGTTGCTACTAAGTTCTAATTTTATCTTGTAGAAGTTTTAGACCCCATCTTTTGACTGAGACTAGTATAACTATATGATGGAGAAGCATGATTCATCTCAGACTTTGAGAGCTTTTACGGATAGATTCGCAGGAATAGACGAAAATACAAGCTTTAATATGCATGTCAGAAGCAGTAATATAGTGAATAAAGAAAATTTAAACCCACGAGAGGAATATGTTGGAAATTCGAAGGTACAAGCTGGAAATTCTCAGCAACATCGAGCTGTGTTGAATGATGTAACAGCACAAATAGCGAACAAAGCTAATGCCGTTGTCACAGATCGTATTCAAAGTAAATCATCGAACACATCGCCATCCTCTCCTTCATCAGTTGCAACAAACAAGAACTCATCTGAGATATCGGGTGAGCCTTCGATTGGAGAAACCACCGAACCAGTATCTCAGCACGAATCCCTTGAACAAAACAATGAGTCTGCTGGTGAATACAACCATTATGCAGAATTAGAAGAAGATGATACGAATGCGGAACTTTTTGAACCCATTGTTCCTATCTATAATGACGCCATCGAGGCGCAACTGCTAGAAGCCAAGAGACTTTACTTCCGGTCAACACCAGATTCACAAGATGAAGACACATATGACGTAGTTATGGTGAGCGAATTAGTTAACGACATTTTCCCATATCTACGGCAACTAGAAGAGAAATATAGACCAGATGCTAACTATATGCACCGTCAAAAACATTTAAAATGGTCTTACAGAAGAGTGCTAATAGATTGGATTGTGGAGGTACACAGCAAATTCCAATTGCTACCAGAAACGTTATATTTGACTGTTAACATAATTGATAGATTTCTTTCAAAACAATCTGTATTACTAGATAAATTCCAATTGGTTGGTGCGGCAGCCCTCTTTATAGCATCCAAATATGAAGAGATTAACTGTCCATCATTGAAAGATATTGTTTACATGGTGCATAACACGTATACAAGAGAACAAATTATTGAAGCAGAACGTTTTCTGATAGATACATTAGATTTTGAGATTGGATGGCCTGGTCCAATGTCATTTTTAAGACGAATAAGTAAAGCAGATGACTATGAATATGACATAAGGACGCTGGCGAAGTATTTACTAGAGTCAACGCTAATGGATTCAAGATTAGTGTCTGCATCGCCGAGTTGGCTAGCAGCGGCATCGTACCTGGTAAGTATAGTGATTCTACAAGGCCACAGTGCATGGTCTATGAAGCATGTTTATTATTCAGGTTATACACAAGAACAATTGCTACCGTTGGGTACAATAATATTAGAAAACTGTAGACAAGGACAGGTCTGTCACAAGATGATTTATGAAAAATATTCACATCATCGTCAACATTACTCTGCTTTATTGGTAGATAAATGGATCGAATCTGCAGAACGCCAAGTTGAAAAACGAGAGAGTAAATGATCTGTCCATGCGCCTCTTCTCATTGTAAGCATTATTCATATATCTTCCTCACATAAATTTATTATTCAATATTAATACGACACACTATAACTTACTTCTATAGCGAAAAAAACCCTTGAGATTTATCAGGAAGAACGTAGTACATTCAACTTCGGCGGCTACGGTAGTAAACGACAACTAAAGCACAATGGCTCATTCTAGAAGAAAGACCTTTGCTCACCATCAGGTAGGGGGGAACGAGTCAATACCAGAGGAGAGTGAGAGTGAGAGTGTAAGTGCGAGAATAGGCGATCCGATTGACGATACTTTCGATTTCACTGACGAGGTGGTTCTGTGTGTCGAAGTCAGTGGAGCTAAATTAGGTTGTAGTCTTTTGGTATCTCATATCAAGACTCTGAAAGTTCTAAATCAAGACTATAAGTTAAATGTCGAGGCTAGTCTAAACAGGTCAAACGACGGCATTGTAGAGGGTAGGTTTGCTGATGAAATCAACTCTATTTTAGAATCGCTCCTTTTAGAGAACAATCCGACTCTATGTTTGGTATCTAGTCGATTAGATGAATGCTGCTACAGCTTTCTAAGGGGAAAATGTGAACGGCTACATTGCAAACTAAGTATCCAATCAATTGAGACCTTCAAAAGCGTAGAAGAATTGAAGTTATTACGATTAGCCACATTTGCTGATCAATCCTTACTCAGTGATTTATTATTAAATTCTAAAAGTACAACACATTGTACAACAAAAACAGCTGCTTGTATTGTAAATATCTACAAACAATGTACAAACTATAATGACGTTGATTTGAACAGGAATAGGTCTGTTGTTATCGGAAGGTCAGACGATTCTGATAGTTTAATCAATCACGTTAAACAGCTTGATTTGAACGAAAGGATGTTTATCGATGAGGATACACTCTCGTCATTGTTAATATTTCCAACATTGAAGAAGACTGGCCAGGATAAAATGATTGAAGATGGCTGCTTTAGTATTTATGATCTTTTGAATCATACTTCCTCAAATCTCAGTAGGAAAATATTGAAATCATGGCTGGCATCTCCCTTGGTTGATATAAAAAAGATTCAAAGAAGACAGAATATGGTGAAAGCATTACTGGATACCAATAATGCTTTATTATATGAGGATTTGAGGAGAGTAATAAAGAAGCTACCTGACATGTTTATTGCAAGTAATCAACTTCAAAATGGCAGGGCGTCTGTTAGAACGTGGCTAAACGTTTATGAATTCGTAAAGACAAGCATTGCAGTTTATAAAATAATTAGTGCACTGAAAACTGATAGAAATGATAGTTTGATCGTTGATATCAAATCTCAAGTGGACTTCAAAGTTTTGAAGGTTTTACAGAAAAAATTGAGCAGTATTATTGATATTGAAAATTCAAGAGAATCTAAAAGCTTAGTTATTCAAGAAGGTGTAGACGAGCGACTTGATGAATGCAGGCGCATCTACAATAAATTAGAAACAACTCTAAGCGATGTTGCTGTAAATGCTGAAATGCTTGTCTGTGAGGTTCAACAGAGGCATAGTAATTCAAAGAGCGCAATTGAAGAAGGCATCATAAATGCCATATACATCCCACAATTAGGATACCTGGTATCTATCGGTCAATCGTTAGCGCTTAATCTTGAGATTTTAAGTGATTTTGGTTGGAGAGAAGAATTTAGAACGGATACACATGTCTACTTCAAAAATGACGATGTTTTGAAATTAGATGAAAAATTTGGTGACATTTATACTGTCATCTCTGACCTTGAGATAGAGGTTTTATATTCCTTGCAGAAAGAAGTATTAGAAGAGACAATTCTTTTACAAAAATGCAACAAGTTATTTGCTGAACTTGACGTCTTAGCTTCATTCGCCCAAGTATCGTTTATCAGAGGGTATACTGAACCGGAACTTATACTTGAACAATGTTCAATAGAAATAAAAGGTGGTAGGCACCCAATTTACGAGACACTTGTTGATAGTTACATACCAAATGACTTCAAATCCATAGGTGGAAATTTTGATGACGAATTTTGGGTATCAAAGGTGGGACTAGATCGTGTAACAGTTCTTACTGGCCCAAATAGTTCAGGAAAATCTGTTTTTCTGACACAAGTAGGATTAATTGTTTTTTTGGCACAGATTGGCTGTTTTGTACCTGCTCAAAAGGCTAGGATTGGTATAGTAGATAAACTTTTATCTAGAATCCGCACACAGGAATCACTTACCAAAGAACATAGCTCTTTCGAACTTGATTCATTACAAATGGCCAAGTGTCTTAATTTGGGGACGGCTAAAAGCCTTATTTTAATAGACGAATTTGGTAAAGGGACTGATGTAATTGATGGACCATCACTTTTTGGTGCCATAGTAAAGACGATTGTAAGGGAACCGTACTGTCCCAGAGTCATTGCATGTACACATTTCCATGAATTATTCAAAGAGGAGATACTTACAACAAGCATTCCTGGGATTCAATATTATAAGACGGAAATTATTCTCAACGAAAGCGGTCATGTCTCAGAAGCATCTGTCACTGAAAATGTCGGGATAACCTTCTTATATAAAGTTAAGGAAGGGCGGTCTACAAAGTCTTTTGGAGTCTATTGCGCGAAAATTTGTGGTGTTAAGAGTGAAATAGTCGAAAGAGCCGCTGAACTTTCCCGCTTGCTCGACGAAGGACGAAACATGACTGAAGCTTGTGGTACCATTACAGAAGATGAACTTCATTCCTTCAAAATGAATCAAAAGATCGCTAAGTCTTTCTTGGAATGGGATCTTGATTTGGAAACAAATGCTTCAGATGATGATTTAAAGAATAAACTTCGAAATATTCTCACCGGAAATAGTTTATGACTGGATGAAACACTTGATATCTATGTCATTTTAAAATAAAATGTTATTATACAATTAATGAATTTATTTAGTAATGTATTATATTGAATCCCTACTATATATATGCAATTTAATTTTTGAATTTGGCAGATTTCGTTAAATTCTTCTTAATACCAGTCTTTTCACCTTCGTATGGACCAGATTGGCCACCAGAGTAAACTGCACGAACCGATTTGAGTTTCTTTTGAGCCTTTTCGTACTTCTTTCTCTTCTTGACACGTGAATTTCTGTTGTCCTTCTTCCTCTTTGGAGTCAAACCCTTGTTCTTTAGGATTTGGTAGTTAATAGCACGTTTACCATCTTCACCAACAGCTTCTGAAGCTTCGGCCAATTTACCCTCTCTTGCCGCCATAACAGCAGTCTTATGTGCTTGTTGACGCGATTCTTTTCTATTTTGCCTACTTTTTTGGATTTGAGTGTAGTAATCATCAATACTTTTATCATTAATGGACTTGGATACTGCTTCATCTTCAGAGTTATAATTCTTATCATCTAGATCAGCACCATTTTTATCGTGTAGACCACGCTTACGAGCTTCTTCAAGCAACCTTTGTTGTCTTTCGAATAATCTCTCTTTATATGGAATGTCATCATCACCTTTAAATTTATCAATTTTTTTATTTTCCTGTTGATCAATCTTAGAAGTGTAGAACCTTAGTGTCCTCTTACGAGCCCTCTTTTCTTGCGCATCCACATCTGCCATCTCTGACTCTAAGAAATCATCAGCATCAGTAGGACCTGCTTTTTCCTTTGATTTTGTGGGTAGACGAGATTGTGTGACATATTCTTCGAAATCATCTAAATCAACGTCGTCATCTTCGCCATCATCGTCGCCCTCATCTTCACTATCATTATTAGCACCCGAGTCAGCTGCGGCTGTATGTTCATCTTTGGTTTCTTCACTGATTGGAATGTTTTGCAAAATGCTTTCATCTAGTTCGGCCATTTCTTCATCTTCATCTTCACTGTCGTCTTGTAATTGTTGACCAGCTTCGAAACTTCCTGGTAATTCATTAGCTTGCCTCCAAACTTCCTTTGATGTTAAAATACTTTCCATAATAGGGTGGTCTTTCATTGATGAGAAATCTTCATTGCTATTAATCTCATGTAGAAGAATACCTAAGTAGGAAGATATTGTACCTAAATATGCAGAAAGAGCCATTACTTTTAACTTCACTAGCTCAGATTGTTCCTTTGCTTTCAGTTCTTCCAGGACTTCAGATAATGTTGCCAGTTCTTTACATAACGGTAAAAATTCAGGAATCAAATTTTTCAAGTAGTCCTTCTTGGCATCCGAATCCATGTTCAAAAGATCCTTTATCGACACAGTATTGTCACTCTTGGTGTTGGTACTTGTTTGAAATTCATTCATATCAAACTCTTTCGCACTCTTAGTCCATTCTTCCTCAACTTCTTCATCCATATAGTCGTTCATGTTGAGTTCTTGAAGGTGCTTTTTCTGCTGACGAAGGGCCTCCTTTTCAATCTCTTTAGCTACTTCTTCATCGTCTAAGTCGTCTGCACCATAGTATTCATTTTTGGTGGCACCCCAGGCATTTTCATTGTCTAGCATATTTTCATCCGCTTCATCTTCTGATTCACCTAAATGTAACTTCTTACCAAAAACTTTCCTGTATGCCTTTTCACCGTCCAGCTCTTCTTCTTCTTCTTCCTCGTCATCGGACGAGTCTTCACCACTCATTCCCATCACTTCTTCTTCCTCATCATCATCCAGAGAATCGTAGCTTTCATTGCCATTACCAGTATTCAACGTAGATTGTTCCAACAGGATTTTCTCTTTCTTATCAGCAAACGCATCCACTTCATTTAATCCATACGGATCTCTGTCTTCTTCCCTATCCTGCTTTCTAGCCATCTTGATGGATATTCCTGTCAATATTCCTGTCAATATTCGAGTGATGATCTTAGTGATGAGATGAGTTTCGTTAGGGTTTTTTCAATCTTTTCATGAAAATTTTTCATGCGGACGGGCCTTCGCAAAGAAAATTTGAAAAATTGATATATTTATTAACTAATAGAAAGGTTTATTAGGTGATGGGGATTGTTAAGATCAGATCGATATAGTTAGTTAGAGACGTGATTAAGAGTGGGAATAATGAGTGGACGTCTGCCATCGTTGAAGGATTCTTCTGGAGGAAAGGCATCTTTGAAGTTCAAGCCCAAAATGGTGGCTAGAAGATCGAAAGAAGAGAGAGATGCATCGGTGCCCAAAGTTAAGGTTGAGGAGGTTGGCAAACCTAGAAATGATAAGGCCAAGACAACAAGAAGACCTAACAATCAGCAGCAGAAGCGTGTTCCAAGATACTTGCAGAATACGCATGTGGTCTCATCAGGGCCTTTAGCAGCAGGCAACTTTGTGGAATCAAGCAGAAGTGATATGAGACGCGGGTTCGTTAAAATGGATGGAAGTGGGAGTTCACTGGTTCAGAAAGGGTTGCAAACCATTGAAAATGATGCAGGTGAGTCAGAAGATGAAGATGATGATAAGGAAAGCAAGAACAAGTCTAAGTTTAATATGGGGAGGGAGTATTCAGTCCATGAACATGCAGAGGATGAACCTTCTGATGTGAGTGATGCTGAGCTGGACGAACAAGAAGTACAAGCCAGAATGATCGAACAGATGTTCCCAGTGAGGCCTGTGCGAATTAGACACGAGGATGTCGAAGCAGTGAAGAAAGAAATTCAGGATTCATTGACTGAGACTTCGACTCGTGAACCAACTCCAAGTGTTCCATCTTTGGAGAAGATAAAGGTTGAAGATGATTCTATGAATTTAAATAATACATTAAGAGATAAGGAGGAAGAGTTGAAAGAAAAACTGAATAAGTTAAATATCACATCTGTTGACGAGGAAGAAGTTGCAGCTGAGGCAGCTCAATTAATAAGTGATTATAAGCATATAGTGCAAAAACTTGAAAAAATAAACAATAAACCAGAAAAATTCGTCATGTTCCAATTTCCATATAGGTTGCCTCAATTTGAAGATCTAACACTGAAAAAGGAAGACAAAACTGGCGAAGAACTACCTGCTGCTGGTGATAAAGGAAAGAAAGACGATGCAGCCAAGTTCAAGAAAAGGGAGGCTAAGACTGATGTCAAAGCCACCACTATCGAAAGTAAAAGTATTCCACAAAGTGAGCTCACAGGTAATATTGGTTCTATCAGAGTACATAAATCAGGTAAGCTATCAATAAAGATAGGTGATGCCGTAATGGACATCAGCAGAGGGTCAGAAACCACTTTCCTACAAGATGTAATAGCACTCGACGAAAATGAAGAACATCCGGGTGTCGAATTGATGGGTAGAATTAGTGGTAAATTCGTGGTCACCCCAAAAATTTAATAACAGAACAACATACCATATAAGTCATATATCAACCAAAATTTACAATTATATATTATAGTCATTATCGTACAACTATAACTTTTCTCGTATTTTTACTTTGTAATCTCACTGTAACTTCATTTTTGTATATTCGGGTTAATATTTAAATCTACAATAAGAGGGTATGAAGATCACATAGAAAAGAGGAACACGAAGGAGGAGCTATCTTTTAATATATTCTCGATCCCGCCCTGTACAATAGTTGATATAGTCTTGGAGAATGGACAGAAGTGAAGCCTTTTCTAGTTCACACAATGGGAAGAACACCTTCTTATCTAGAATATTTGGGTTACAATCCGACGATGTCTCTGGATTAATGCATGGTGACGAAATGAACGAATATCCCATCGGCGTTCGAAGTGCTGGTACAGGAATGACTAAAGTACCTTCAGTTAATATTGAGGATGAACTCGAGAATGACAGAGAAAGCGGTAGAGATGGCGAAGGTTTAAGGGTACCTGAATCTGACCAAGATAGTACTAGTGACGATGATAATAAGAATAATACAATTGACTATGAGCTAAACTCTCAAAATATAGGGTTGGATAATATAAATTTACGGGAATCGATTGATTCACTTCCTAAATTGGGACAGCTATCTTCCGATGAAGAACGAGCTTATGAAGATGATGACGCTTCAGATAAAGATGCCCTATTGTTCAGTAAAACTACTACTGGAGAGAGTAAGAGAAAGCAGAAGCATCCAGTACTTTTACAGAGAATATTGGACAACAAGAAGAAGAAAGAACCTAGGAGACTATTTACGCCATCTCAAAATACTGAAAATATCAGATCCAAAAGTGACTCTCAGTCTTTCCTTGAACGTAAGTCTACAGATCCACAACTACGTGGAAGTTTCCTTTTTAGTGGAAAAGAGCGGGGGAGTAAATACCCATTTAAGAGGCCAAATCTTCTGCGTAACATTTCAGTTTTGAATAATACACCAGCTCATCGAATAAATACACTGAGTCCTAAGGAAAGGGCACTTTGGAAATGGGCTAACGTAGAAAATTTGGATATTTTCTTGCAGGATGTTTATCAATATTATTTGGGTAACGGCTTTAGTAGCATTTTATTGAAAAAAGTGTTAAACCTTCTAACGTTTATCTTTGTTGTGCATATTTCATCATATATGGGTTATTGCATAGATTACTCAAAACTAGCAGAGAGCCATAGACTATCTGATATTGTTATTGACAAGTGCTATTCGAATAGAATCACTGGCTTCGTAAGAGTGCTTCTATGGATTTTTTATGTTTTCATTTTTCTAAAGACATCTCAGTTATATTTCGACTACAAGAAATTGTCGGAATTAAGAAACTTCTATTATCATCTTTTGAATATATCTGATAATGAATTACAAACAATTCCTTGGCAGAATGTCATTCAACAAATAATGTATCTAAAAGATCAGAATGCATTAACAGCAAATGTTGTTGAGGTTAAAGCTAAGAACAGAATCGATGCACATGACGTAGCAAATAGGATTATGAGAAAAGAAAATTATTTAATAGCACTTTACAACAACGACATTCTGAACCTATCCTTACCTATTCCATTATTCAGAACAAGTACATTAACAAAAACCTTAGAGTGGAATATTAATCTTTGCATTGTCGGATATGCCTTTAATGAATCTGGTTTCATCAAGCAAAGCTTTTTAAAACCTCAACAACGTGAACACGTTCGTGAAGAGCTTGAAAAAAGATTTATGTTGGCAGGTTTCTTAAATATCATCTTATCTCCATTTTTGGTGACGTATTTTGTTTTACTCTATTTTTTCAGGTATTTCAATGAATACAAGACGTCCCCAGGATCAATTGGTGTTAGACAATATACCCCAATTGCTGAGTGGAAATTCAGGGAATATAATGAACTTTATCATATATTTGAAAAGAGAGTTGGATTAAGCACAGATATTGCTAATAAGTACATTAATCAATTCCCGAAAGATAAGTTCAATACTGCTATGAAGTTTATTGCATTTATATCAGGTTCTTTTGTTGCAATTCTGGCTTTATTAGCAATATTTGACCCCGAAAATTTCCTAAACTTTGAAATAACACAAGATAGAACAGTACTTTTCTACATAACGTTATTTGGGACTATATGGACTGTAAGCCAAAGTTCAGTAGGCACAGAGTATAACGTTTTTGATCCTGAAGAAAGTATTATGGAATTATCGAGCTATACTCATTATCTACCTTCCGAATGGAAAGGAAAATATCATACTGAAGAGGTCAAAAATGAGTTTTGCAAACTTTATAACTTAAAAATTATCATCCTTATGAAGGAATTAACTAGCCTGGTTTTGACGCCATTTATTCTATGGTTTTCGTTACCAAAATCTGCTGGTGATATTGTGGATTTCTTCAGAGACACTTCGATATATATAGACGGATTGGGCTATGTCTGTAAGTATGCAATGTTCGACATTACTCAAGATAATACAGAACAAAAAAGGAGCTCATTAAATAAGGACAAATCATTTGCAGGACCAATACAGAATAGACAAAATTCCAAGGCCACTCTATCTAATGATACTTTGGAAACCGGATATGATGACAATGACGACGACGAAGATGAGGACGAAAATAATATGGCTGTGAATAAAATGATACAGTCGTACATGTATTTCATTGATAATTACGAAAATAGTGAAAACATGGTTGGTAAATATCAACTTCCAGCGCGAAGACCAAGCGAAACTACTAATATTAATCCCATTTTGAGTAACAAGTATTCTTGGAAAAAACAATTCCGTCCAGGGCAACGTCCTGAGTTGTATAGTGTAGCCAATAAGCCAAGAAGATCTTCTAATGAGACCAAACGAAACGATTTTGGAAGTGATACAAATAGAAGGGCATTTTCTACTGACAAATACATTTCAAGTTCATTTATCAATTCAAACTCTTTAGAGGTTGGAAGAGCAAATGAAGACAGTATGCAAACCAGTAAAGGTGGCGTTCTAACACTAGTGAAACAATATTATAAACAATCTGACGTTGGTCGATAAATGCGCATCACATAGAGAACCTATATTCATTTATATAATAATATCACATGCTAAAGTAAAAAATATCTTACTTAATAATCTACAAAAGTTCACTATTTTTTACCACGACGTAATGCTTTCTCTCTTTCATATTTATTTTTCTCAGCACCCTCTTCTGTAGTGATTGTATTGTAAATATGTGCCATCTTGGCATGATATTCACTGTGTTCTTTCTTCTTTTGATCGATTCTTTGTCTTGCTTCAAATCTGGTATCTTTACGGATTTCCTTCATGGTAAACTTACGTTCCTTCTTCAATTGTGCCTTCATCTTATTAATTTCATTTCTAGTAGCATCTGGATCATATGATTTCTTGTCTGGATTGAAGTTCTCTTCGAATTTAGGAGCATGTGAGGGTATAGATACAGGTTTGTGGTTTTGTAAAGTTAGTGGGAAGTGTTCATTGAACTTATTTAACCTCTCGATCTTATTTAGAATTGATGGAACCTTTTCTAAACTTGGATATTTGTTCCTATATTCAGAGAGAAGGATTTCAAAAGAATTTGTAATTTCAGCAAAAGCAGAGAATTCCTTCCATATTTGTGACATTGCCCTTTCTAGCGATGTCAAAACATGTAATAGGATGGTTTTTTGTGAAGTATCTTTATCAAGGTCAGCTGAGAAAATTTTGTGCAATTGAAGTACATCAGATTCTTTGCCAGTGAATGAAATGTCATCTTTGAGCGCCAAATCTCTAGTATCTGATTTTAGGCCTATCAAATTTTGAGTCCCTATGAATGTTACCAATACTTTTTGGATAAAATAAACCAATTCTGGGATATAACGCTTTGATATCCTTTGATACTGTAAGGAGATTGAAGCCAAGACAGCACCGAATGCAATTTTAGTCAAAGTGTTAAACTTGATCTGTTCTAAAAATTCACCGATTAAAATTGATGATGGAGTAATGACTAAATGATATTGATCAGATGTAGAAAAGAGAATACCGACGAGAATGAAAAACATTAAATGGCCAGTATTAAGCCCCGCAAAATTGGAATTTTTGAAATTTGTTTGAATTTCTGATATGATAATCCTACATTCGTCAGAGAGTGCATGGTTATATTTCTCAGATAATGTTTTCAAAATTGAAATCAAAGAAGTTTGCACTTCCTGAACCTCTCCCAAATTTTCTTCATAATCTTCTAGGACTAAAAACATTATGTGTCTTAAAAGGATTGCAGTGAATTTGCCTAGACGTTCTTTATTACCTTCAGCTAATTTTGGTTGGTATGCATTTATGATTTTCTTAATGATCTTCGGATGTTCAGATAATGGGAAGTTTTTCAATAATGCCAAGAGATCATCATGCTTGGATGGACATGGGAGTGATTTTGCAATTTTCAAAGCAAACTCTCTGTCAATTTCCTTGACCTCATCACCAAATTTAATATCATCATCCGAGTCAGGGATATCATCCTCTGCCTTCTCATCCTCTTCCTCAGAGTTTTCCCAGAACCCATCATCCAAGTCTTCAATACCTCTTTCTTCTTCATCCTCTGTATTGAAAATACCTTGCATACGATCTAATCTTTGTTGTTCTAATTTTTTCTTATTATCTTCTGCTTCCTTTTGTAATTCTTCTTCTGTCTTGGTTCTATCAGCTGGAGCTGCTCTCTTTTCATCCAGAAGCTCCCTAACTTTTATGTCATAATCTATGTCTTTCTGTTCTTTGGCTTCGATGGTGTGTTTCTTAGTTTGAGTTGTCATAAGTTCAGACATAATATCATCGAAATTTTCATCCAAATCATCGATTTGATCTTCTAATTTACTTTGGGCCTTTTGTCTTTCCTGTTTGTAAAACTTAGATTTAGCAATAACTTCCTTCATAACTTCTGCTTTAGTCTTTTTTCTGGCAGGTAATAGTTCACCAAGGGTGTCATCATCATCAAAACGACCTCTCTTGCCAAAAGGTTCGTCCAGTCCGAAGTCATCTTGTTCCGTTTCATTTAAAGGAGCACCTAAGTGTGTTAAGTTGTTGCCTTGCATATCAAATTGATCATCTTCATCATCCTCATCAAGATTAAATAAACTTTGTTTTCTCTTGGATTGAATCTGTCTTTCCCTCGTAAATCTCTCGAGCATCTTTTCCTCCTCCGTCATATTCTTATTTCTTTCACCAAAACGTCTATCAACAAGACCACCTTTCCTGTTTTTCAATAACTTCCTAGCTTCAAAGGAACGTAACCTTTCTTCTTCACCGATCTGTTTTGAAATACCGGGTTTACCGACGGCAATTCTGTTATCCTTGGAACCAGTTTCATTTCTCTTGTTCTTTGCAGTCTTCACTTCAAAGGGGTTGAACTGTTCTCTGATCTTGTTGATAAGTTTCACCTTCTCTTCACGATCGTATTCTTTTGCTTGCCTCTTGGTATTTTTCTTGTTCTTTTTGACGTTTGCCTGCCCCGTGAGACCATGGGCTTTTAAAGTGGCCTTCAAATTCTTCAGTTGCGAGCCAGCCATCGTGAACCGTATGAGCTTCTCTCAAATGTAGCTTCCTTCTAGTTTGAATCATCTCATCTAATAACATTTTCAAGCTCATCGCCAATTTCAGATAGCGAAAATTTTTCAGTATACATTTATCACCCACACCGCACACTATAGAAGACATTTTAGAGATAATAGCAGGCTCAACCACAGTATCTAACCGCATAGCTCCACTCATACCATCCATATGAATATTTTAAGAGAGTACAACCACTATGTTACCATACAAATATATCGATTTCCTATGCGCTATAGTGCGAAAAAGACATATCACCCGGACGTTGAATTTAAATTTTCTATATAAAGCCAAAAATTCAAATTCGGTGGCAAAACGCAGAGAATTATTCACTAATCAACAGTCGAGAAAGACATTTAAAAGAGGTCAATTAAGTGTCTGAGATAGTTTTAACAATGTCTAGAGACGCACCAATAAAGGCAGAAAAGGATTATAGCGAAATTTTGAAGGAGGAGCTCCCAAAGATAGATAAGTTAGCTGAAGGGAGCTATGAATCTGCCTTGGATCAATTGTTAGTTCTGGAGAAGAAGACAAGACAGTCATCTGATTTGGTTTCGTCGAAAGAAATCCTATCTAAGATTGTTGAAATATTGGTTTCTAAGGGTAAATGGGAAGAATTAGACGAACAATTGACTCTTTTATCCAAGAAACATGGTCAATTGAAATTATCTATCCAATATATGATTCAAAGAATCATGCATTATTTGAATGAAACGAACATGGATTTAACTTCCAAGATAAAAACGATTGAAACCATCAGGAACGTCACAGAAAATAAAATCTTTGTTGAAGTGGAAAGGGCCAGAGTAACACGGGATCTAGTCAGAATTAGAAGATCTGAAGGTAAAATCAAGGAAGCATGTGATATATTATGTGAATTACAAGTGGAAACATATGGTTCGATGGAAATGTCCGAAAAAATTGAGTTTATCTTGGAACAAATGGAATTAAGTATATTGAAAGGTGATTATTCACAAGCTACAGTCCTATCGAGGAAAATTTTGAAGAAAACTTTCCAAAATGAAAAGTATGAAACTTATAAGTTGCAATACTACGAATTACTCATCAAGATTGGTCTTTACAAGAGAAATTATTTGGAAATTGCCCAATATTATCAAGATATTTATCAAACTGAATCAATTAAAATCGATGAGGCAAAATGGAGACCTGTTTTGACACATATCGTTTATTTCCTTATCTTGGCACCATATGATAACTTACAAAACGATTTACTTCATAAAGTTCAACTAGATAATCATTTGAAAAAATTGGAAAATCAAGAATCTTTGGTCAAATTGTTTACTACGAAGGAATTAATGAGATGGCCTATAGTTAAAAAGACCTACGAACCAATATTCATCACAGACGGGCTTGTGTTCAGTAAGGAACATCCTGAACATTGGGAAACACTACAAAAAAGAGTCATCGAACACAACTTGAGAGTTATATCGGAATATTATTCAAGAATTACTCTAGCGAGATTAAATGAATTGTTAGATTTGAATGAAAATGAAACTGAGACGTATATTAGTAACTTAGTCAATCAAGGTGTCATTTATGCCAAAGTCAATAGACCAGCCAAGATTGTAAACTTCGAGAAGCCAAAAAACTCAAGTGAACTATTGAATGAATGGTCGCATAACATCGATGAATTGCTGGAGCATATTGAAACTATCGGTCATTTGATTACAAAGGAGGAAATCATGCATGGTTTGAAAGCCTAAGCTCTCTAGTTGTAAAACCCAACTTATATAAAACGTACATACAATCTTTAATTTGAAAGGGTCAATATCTCATAGTCTCTACGCATCCAAGCAAACTTCTCTAGTCATGTTGTTAGTGGATTCTTATTAAGATTTTCACGGACAAATCTTTGTCGTAAAATATGAATTATACAAAAAAAGTTGATCATTGTACGATCGAATCTATAATCTACCGTAAAGATCAGTTTAAATACGCATTGACATAGGTGGACTAGTGTTTTCACTGAGTGTTATGATATGATATTAGATCCAGCCTCACCAAATGAAGAAAGTCATACGAAAGAAGAAATTATACAGTTTTGGGCATCTTTAGAAGAGATCCTTAATCACCCAAAGACAAAGGACAAGACAATCCTTAATACTTATCTCGTACAATATTTGAAGGAGGTGACCGATTCATATAAAGTGTTCATCAACACGGACGAGGATTTGTTTAGGATGGCTTTACTGCTAGCTGAATCGTTTTTATTTGAAGATATTGAAAATAAGAACTTTTGTATCAGTAAATTCCTGTCATTGCTTAACATTGATCTTCTGGAGATCAATATGAAGTTTGTTATAACGTACATTCTTTTATTTGAGGCTAAAAGGAATATTAACTCCCTAGAGACTATGTTGCAGTTTCAAGGATTCACAGTATTTTACAATACTTTGTACACCGAGTTTGCATATCTTAACAAATATGGTGATAATGAGGACCAGAACTCCAATGACAATAAACCCCTCACTGACTTAGACTACGCAATTGTGGACGAAATGAAACAAATTTGTACCGTTTTGCTGGATATATTGTATCAAATGTTCAAATATTGCAAATGTACTATTTCAAATGTTCAATTAGTTGACGATTTCTTTGTACATTTTTTGATAAGGTCAATCAGGTCTGATACTTTTACAGACTTGTACAATAATTCTCAATTTAAAGTTATTTTGGCCCTGAATGAACAGTATATGATGTTTGGTAAAGAATATAACATTCCAAATAAAGTGCTCAAATTTTTAGTCACTACAAATATTTCAAAGGGTTTCATGGAGCTGCTACTTCTGAAATTCAATAGGTTGGAAGACTGTTCATTGCAAATTATGATGTGTAAAATATTGTACTTAATATTGACGACTACTGCTCATAATATAGCCAAAGACTTCTTTTACCTCAATGATCTTTACGTCTTCGTTGATGTTCTGATAAGAGAACTACAAAATATATCAGAAAACCAGGAGGCTTTAAGAAACACTTATCTAAGAGTATTGATCCCTTTATTACAAAATACCGAATTGTCTACGACGCACTATAGAAAGAATGAACTTTGTAAGGTACTAGAGTACCTATGCAATCTAGATAATATATGTGACAGTGATAAAATTTTGAGCGAACATAAGACAACAGTAAGACTGGCCTCCAAATGTCTATCTTCGGTTAGTTGGTTACAACATCCAGCCACGAATGATAGTGGTTCGAATAGTAGCAATGGCTCAAGTGATAATCTGAGTAGAGTTTCTACAATAAGCGCTAATGCAATGGCAATCAGTGAAGGTTCGACTAAAGTCTTCAATGAATATGACATCTCAACAGAGTCTCTTGAAAAGAGGAAGACGAAACCACCACCTCCTCCTCCGTCAAGAAAACTGAGTGCGCCAAGAGGACTAAGTTTGTCCAGTACTCTTGCTGGAGTTCACTCACGCAATTTTAATGACAATTAAATCAATGAATGTAATTAATAATATATTAATGATGATGATCTATATAAATTGTAAATATGCATCAATAATAGAACGTCTTTCGAGGATTATTTGCTTGATCTATTCTGAGGAATGACGGCATTCTGCAGAGATTGGAAAATACTTTCAAGTATACGGTTTAGTAGATTTAAGGTGCTAGTGGTATACTGTAATAAATTTGCATATATTTCATAGAAACTTACATGGTACTTAGAAAAGTGTTAATATTTACATGGAATAAGCTGTTCGTTTGGCACTTCTTTCAGTCCACAATCCGAGCAGTTTGTTCGTCAAATTTCAATAAACCTTTCTGCTCCCTAAGTTTGAATTGAAGCATGTGTAATAAGTTGTACAACATTGATAAAATAGGAGCATCGATACCGTATGACTTGCCAATTCTCAATGGATTACCTAAAATGGCCTCTAATTCCATTAATTGTCCCTTTTCCATGTCTACACACATGGAAGGCTTGAAGATAAGGTTTCTTGTTGCATCAGTGAAAAAATCTATAAATTTCTCTTCCAATACAATACCTTCAGCAGCAGCAATAGCAATAATTTCTCTCATGGCAGGCTTAAAGATTTCAAATTCTGTACTTTGTTTATTGACACCAAATTCTAGAGCACGGGGGACATCTAAGCCCACGAGTGCAGTTGTTGTGTTTATGGCAGCGTTATATAGCAATTTCTTCCACCTTGAATAACGGACACGTTCGTCGAATTGTGCCATGTTGTGACCTTCGTTGAGGTAAATACTGATAAACTGTTTTGCAGCTTCGACTGCATTGCGGTCACTGGGATCAAAGGCACCAACAGCAAGGTTTTCAGGACCAATATGATCAATGACACCACGGCCTACCTTAGTGGAAGCCACAATTTGAACACCTGACAATGCTGTGTAATTATACTCTTGCTTTGAAAAGGTCTTAAAAAGATCCTTTTCAATATCAATACCATTTTGAATTAGAAGAATATTACTTTGTCTTTCTGAATCTAACTTACGGTTACTTTCAAGAACCGGTCTGACGACTTCTTCCACACGAGATTGAAATGGACCGTCAGGGATATTCTTCGTAGTAACGACAATGTAATCGAAGAAAGTACCTGAGTTCGATGCCTCTTCTGACGATCCGAAGAGTGTCTGTGGTCTCCACCCATCCAAATTACCGTAACTGCATGACTTGATAGTATAGCCGTGTTCCTTAACGTGCCCATAATCCGATCTCACGACCAAAGAAACGTTACTTTTGGCATTGAAATCCAGCGAGACAGCAGCTATCACACCAACCCCGCCGGCACCAATCACAATGACATTAGGTTTACTCATCCTTTCCTCGAGCTTCCAACTAGCTTAAATACCTTCAATTCCAAGGATCTTTACTGTTAAATCAACTATTAAATTTAAACCTTTCTCGACCTTCGATATATACATATATCGAATCATTTTTCACGTGAATTGGAATCAATGAAAATTTTGAAAAATTCGTTTTGCCACCAACTAGAAATAACAGTTCAAATAAGAGAAAGTTGACTTGAACTAGAGGTTTAAAGATCGATTGTTCTATCAATACCACGTCAATTGCCATGCCACCAAAGGTTCCATCCAACGCTACTTTCAAAAACAGAGAAAAACCACAAGAAGTGCGTAAAGCTAACATCATCGCAGCACGTGCGGTGGCCGATGCTGTTCGTACTTCTCTTGGTCCAAAAGGTATGGATAAGATGATTAAGACGTCCCGTGGTGAAATTATCATATCTAATGATGGTCATACTATCTTAAAACAGATGGCTATTTTACATCCTGTGGCCAAGATGTTAGTTGAAGTGTCAGCTGCTCAGGATGCTGAAGCAGGTGATGGTACTACGTCTGTGGTCATCTTAACTGGTGCATTGTTAGGTGCAGCTGAAAGGTTACTCAGTAAGAACATTCATCCAACTATTATTGCGGAATCATTTCAAAGAGCTAGTGAAAGATCAGTGGAAATTTTATTAGAAATGTGTCATAGAATTTCTTTAGATGATAGAGACGATTTGATCCGTGCGGCATCAACTTCTCTGAGTTCCAAGATTGTTTCTCAGTATTCTTCTTTCTTAGCACCTTTGACGGTCGATGCTGTGCTGAAAATTTGTAATGAAGACTCTAAGACAGTAGATTTAAATGATATCCGTTTAATTAAAAAAGTCGGTGGTACGATCGATGATACCGAAACTGTCGATGGTGTAGTATTAACCCAGACTGCTGTTAAATCAGCTGGTGGTCCAACTAGAAAAGAAAAAGCCAAGATTGGTTTAATCCAATTCCAAATATCACCTCCAAAACCTGATACTGAAAATAACATTGTAGTCAATGATTATAGGCAAATGGACAAAATCTTAAAGGAAGAAAGGGCATACCTTTTAAATATTTGTAAAAAAATCAAAAAGGCTAAATGTAATGTCTTATTGATTCAAAAATCCATCTTAAGAGATGCTGTCAATGATTTGGCATTACATTTCTTATCTAAATTAGGTATTATGGTTGTAAAAGACGTTGAAAGGGAAGAAATCGAATTTTTATCCAAGAGTTTGGGTTGTAAACCAATTGCAGACGTTGAGTTATTTAGTGAAGATAGATTAGGTTCTGCTGATTTAGTGGAGGAAATAGATAGTGATGGTTCTAAGATCGTCAAATTGACCGGTATAAAGAGTGCTAATGCAAAGCCAACAGTCTCAGTTATTGTTCGTGGTGCTAACAACATGATCTTAGATGAAACAGAGCGTTCCTTACACGATGCCCTATGTGTTATTCGTTCTTTAGTGAAGGAAAGAGGTTTAATTGCCGGTGGTGGCGCCCCAGAAATCGAAATTTCACGTAGATTAAGAAAAGAAGCACGTGAAATGGAAGGTGTCGAGGCTTATATCTGGCAGGAATTTGCTGAAGCCTTAGAGATTATTCCAACCACTTTGGCTGAAAATGCCGGTTTAAATAGTATTAAAGTTGTTACTGAACTACGTTCAAGACACGAAAACGGCGAAATCAACGATGGTATCTCCGTCAGAAGATCCGGAACCACAAACACTTACAAAGAACACATCTTACAACCTGTATTAGTTAGTACAAGCGCAATTTCTCTAGCAGCTGAATGTGTCAAATCCATCTTGCGTATAGATGATATTACTTTCAGTCGTTAAACTACTTTTTCTTAGCGCATTTTCCTCCCATCTTTGTCCTTTTATAAATAGTTAACATGTAACCTTCATATATCATTTGTACATTCACATTACGATAAATCATTCATCGAACTTGTTTCTGGCCCATCATATTTTGTTGTTCGGGCCTATTGACCTGTTTTTTCTTCACATGGAATTTTGATCAAGTTTAGGATTCTCGATGAATCATCGATGATATATATATCAGGTATTCAAAAGGTTCTTCATATAGCAGATTACTTTTGATTACAGGTTCAGAGATATTGAATAAATATCAAGAAAGGTCATTCTCGCTGCTAGGCTGCAAATCAAAAGCTGCATCAGATCAAAAATTGTTGATAGAGGAATGAATATTTTAGTTTACAACGGCCCAGGTACAACACCTGGGTCAGTAAGGCATGCAGTTGAGACGTTTCGTCAGTTTCTAGAGCCTTATTATGCAATTAATGTTGCCTCGCCAAAGGTTCTAGAAACTGAACCTTGGATAACCAAGACCGCTGCCATTGTCTTCCCAGGTGGTGCTGATTTACCGTATGTGAGAGAGTGTAGACCATTCATGAATAAAATAAGAGATTATATCTATAAGTCTGGCGGATTATACATTGGCTTCTGCGCTGGTGGATATTTTGGCTCAAAGAGAGTTGAATTTTGCCAAGGCATTCCAAACATGGAGGTTACTGGTGGAAGAGATCTACAGTTTTTCCCTGGAATAGCAAGAGGGCCTGCTTATGGAACCTACAAGTATAATAGTGAAGAAGGAGCCTGCGCTGCAAAACTTCTAGTTAATAATGGCAATGTGGTGTACAATTATTTTAATGGTGGAGCCGTCTTTGTTGATGCAGATAAATGTGATAATGTAGAAGTTTTAGCTCATTATAGTGACAGTACCTCTGTTTCCTTTTCAGATAGTGTACCGTTTCATGGAAAACCTGCAGCAGTAGTGCTTTGTGAAGTAGGAAGAGGGAAAGCACTACTTACTGGAGCTCATCCAGAGTTTACACCTAAAATAATGGAACAATCGCAAGAGTCGGGCCACCTATCTCAGGCTATATTACAAGTTCTTAAAGATAATGACAAGCAGCGATTGCAGTTTTTGCAATATATCTTCTCAAAAGCTGGCCTACATTGTAATGATAGTTTTGGTGAAAATAAAAGACCTGATTTGACGCCACTATTGGTATGTTCAAGAGATAAAAGTAAGGTCGATACATTTAAAGATATGATAGTACAGAATATGAAGGACTTGGTCGAAGTCGACGGCCGTAGTGAGACATCGGGAGAAAGTAATACGTTCAAATTTTACGAAGGATTCAATAGTCAATACGCTGTTGTTACTAATAGTTTAAGAGGCATTGATCCTGAAAATGCTCCTGTAAGTATAATATTTCCTAGTGTCGATGAGGGGCTACCAGACAAGTCTTTTATTTCACACTTTGATGTCCAGAAGTATTTTAAGCATTTGCACTCTCAAAATTCGTTGGGGTCACTGCTGCTTTATGGGGACGTTGTGACTTCAACAAGCTCTATGCTGAACCAAAACCATAGTTTTGTAAAATCAATGCCAGATAATTCAGTTCTACATGTTGGAACTATTCAGGTCCTAGGTAAAGGTAGAGGAGGTAACGCGTGGGTCAATCCAAGAGGTGTGTCAGCTTCTACCGCTGTAGTTTCTGTACCCACACAATCTCCAACGACAGGAAAACCAGTGCCATTTGTATTTGTACAATATATCGCGATGTTGGCATATTGTGAGGCCATATTTTCGTATGGTGATGGATATGAGGATCTCCCCATAAGGATAAAATGGCCGAATGATCTTTACGCCCTAGATCCAAAATACTACCATAATAACAAGATGACATTGTTAGGAGGTGGGCTCAATTCGCATGCGGTTCCACTTCAAGAAAGAGAGCCAGCTTTTTGTAAAATATCGGGACTTTTGGTCAATACCTTCTTTGACATTGATAAATATATTCTTCTTTTGGGATGTGGTTTAAACGTTGACAATAATGGGCCTACAACATCTCTAAATGGATGGGTACGTCTACTGAACCAGGAGCGTGAGAATGCACATCTGCAACCCTTACCTCCGATCGAAATCGAAGTTCTTCAAGCTCTCTGTATGAACAGACTACAATCACTTCTGAAGAAGTTCATAGACTGTGGGGCTGAGGCAGTACTACCTGAATATTACAAATTTTGGTTGCACTCAAACCAAGTTGTAAAGTTAAGTGAGCATGGAAATGTATTGGCCAAAATAACAGGTATTACAGAGGATTATGGTCTCCTCATAGCTAAGGAACTTGTCATGGGAGGTGATTCAGAATTCACTGGGACAATATATCATCTACAGCCTGACGGTAACACGTTTGATATATTTAAAGGACTCATCGCAAGAAAAGTGTAGTGCCTTAGATTTTTCAGAAGTATTAATTTACATTGTTACCTTGCAGTTTAAAATAAATCGTTAAATATATTGAATGCTTAAATAAAAATATATACTATTTATAAAGCACGTACTTGAAATGTGCTAACCATTTTCTTTTTTAGTTGAAATTAGGACTATGATACAAAGTAAATTGAGGAGTATGTTATGATAGTTTAAAAAAGTTGACATTATTGATAATAGATCAAGATGCTCATTGAGAACTATGTTCATCCTTTTTCTTGTCATCTTCCTCCCTAGGGGAATAAGAAGGAGATCTTGGACCGTAACTAGGTGACGTTGGGCTATAGGTTGGGGATGTTGGGGAATATGATGGGGATGTTGGACTATAGCTTGGTGATGTTGGGGAATAAGATGGAGATGTTGGACTATAGCTTGGTGATGTAGGAGAGTATGATGGAGAGGTTGGGCTATAGCTTGGTGAGGTTGGAGAATAAGATGGAGATGTTGGGCTATAACTTGGTGATGTAGGAGAGTATGATGGAGATGTTGGGCTATAGCTTGGGGATGTTGGAGAATATGATGGGGATGTTGGACTATAACTTGGTGATGTTGGCGAGTACGATGGCGATGTTGGTGAATAGGCAGGTGAAGTTGGTGAGTAAGTAGGTGAAGTTGGTGAGAAACCTGGAGAGGATACACCACCAAAACCTGGAGAGTTTGGTGTAGTTCCGTAAGCTCCAAATGGAGATGTTGCGCCACCGTAGTCGGCACCACCATAAGCGGTGAAGCCTCCTGCCATAGCGTCAGAGGCACCAGAGTCGACCAATGGGGAGAACATGAGCTCATCTTTGATATCCACATCAGTGTTCGCTAAACCACTATCAGTAGCATATGGAGTTGCACCACCTTCTTGACCATCTTCCAATTCTGTGATCTTTTGCTCTGGCATATATTTCACTAATGATTCTTCGTCAATCATTACGCCAAAAGCACCAGTACCAATAGGAGCCATTTGACCCAATAGGACATTTTCTGAGACACCACGACAGTCATCGAGTTCAGCAGATGCCCCAGCTTCGAATAAGATTTCCACTGTTTCTTCAAACGAACATCTCATTAAAGCACCTGTATTAGCCCTGTTGAAACCATGACGTGTAACAGATGTTAAGCCACCTTGACAGGTCATAACATCAACCAATAAAGCCATATGACGGTAATTGACGTAAGAACCATCAGATGCGATAACATTGTAGACTTCCTTGTAAAGAGCTGCACGACCGGCTTCAATACCCAGTACTTCCATTATATCGATGAAGGAATTTGTATAAATTCTTGTAGTATCGACACCTGGAATGGTCATAACTTCAGCCAAGTTGACACCGTCCGTTTCCAAGACCCACTCAGGAACCTTTTGGAATTCTCCAGTTTTGCTTGGTACTTTACGGTCATACTTCATCATAACAACACGTTCTATATTCTCGACACCACGTAACGTAATATTTTCAAGCATAGTGTTTTCGATCTTCTTTAACATATGATCTTCCTCAGCTTCAGTTTCGGCATCGAGACCCTTCGGACGAACAACACGGCAACGGATGATTAATTTTTCGGCATTATCTTCAGACCAAATAACGAATAAATCCTTTTTGAATGTTTCTTTGATTCTTTCACCTACTTGACCCATAGTTAAATCTTTATCGTTCATTGCTGCACGATCCAATTCTAGACGTAATAGCCATGGGGATTGTTGATCCAAGGAGGCTTCCATTTCTTCATCCAACAAAGAGAAATGTAACTGAATGATTTCTTCATCATCCTCAATGACAGTAGAACGTGGATCCGGATCGTAGTAAATTTCAGATGCAACAGTAACACTCTTCAACGTTGTATGTTCTATAGCAGATCTAATATATTTGGCCCTTTCTTGATCAGCTGCATATTTTTCTTCCAAGTACACAGTTAAAGAAGGTGTTTTCATGTTTTTGGCAACATTTAAAATTTCCTTTAAACGTGGAACACCAGAAGTGACTTTCTTTGATGCGACACCCGCAAAATGGAAAGTGTTTAATGTCATTTGAGTAGCAGGTTCACCAATAGATTGTGCTGCCAAAACACCAACCATTTCACCAGGATGAACGACGGAACGTAGAAACTGAGATTCGATGTTATTTATCACCCAGTCAAAAGATTCTTTAGTCAATCTGTACTCTTGGATGACTCTACGAGTAGCCAAACGTGAACGAACCAAGCAGCAGAATAAGGTAATAGCATCCTGTTGAGCTTGTTGAACAATCTCGTTTTTGCCACGTAGGACTAAAAGTTTTTCTTGAAGTTCCCTTACGCCTTTAATAATGTCACGTATTGTTAAGTCAGAAGGTTTAGAATGATCAATTCTGAATGTTTGTTGAGCGTTTTGAATAATACGTCTAATATTAACAGGTAGTGGCCAGTTTGACTCACCATCAGTGAAAACCTTTCTTAAGAAGGCACGGTCTTCAACCAATTGTCTATATTCTTCGTCCAACAAGACCTGAAGTTTCAAATCACCAGTGATTTCTGAACCAGATTCGAGTAGTGAAGGATCTAACGAATTTTCAACTTTTAGTAAATCAATTCTGTATCTTTTCTCGAAAGCAGCATCTGACCCTCCGATGGTATCCAGTGATTGCTTTTCGATGTGAGACGCATCGATACCATCTTCACCGTAAATAAATTGAATGATATTACCTAATGAATTTCTTGTAGTACCATCGTAATGAACCATAATATCTTCTAAGGCCTTAACCAAACGACGTTGAATATAACCTGTTTCTGCAGTCTTGACTGCCGTATCGATCAAACCTTCACGACCACCCATTGCGTGGAAGAAGAATTCTTGTGGTGTTAAACCTCTTAGGTATGAATTTTCAACAAAACCCTTTGATTCTGGCGAATAATCATCTTTCGAGAAATGAGGTAGCGTACGATCAACGAAACCGTAACCAATACGTTTACCTTCCACAGATTGTTGACCCACACATGCTGACATTTGAGCAATATTAATGAAAGAACCCTTAGAACCTGCACTTACCATTTGCTTGACGTAATTAGTGTCATTCAAATTAACCTCGGCTAGACGACCTGCCTTATCTCTTGCTTCATTCAAAAAACGAACAACATTATCTTCAAAGGATTCACGTAATGTCATACCATGTTTAGCTGTCAATAAGTTTGCTTGTGCCTCCTTTGTAACTTCTTCGACCTTCTTTTTAGCTTCAGCAATTGTTTCGGTAATTTCTTTGATTGTTTCACCGTTAGCAATGGTATCACCAATACCAGTTGAGAAACCATTGTGGAGTAACCAGAAGTTAACAACTTTTTGAATATTACCAAACAATCTAGAACACACTTGAGGACCCTTTTCTCTAGTGACAACGTGGATTAAACCACCGCTTGAAGAACCCACTGTTTTCTTATCGACAACACCAAAAATGATTTGACCGTCGATGATAAGCATACCGTTATCTTTTGGCGATAATAAAGTGGTGCCTTCATCGAAACGTTGTAAATGAATACCTTTTGGAATAGCAGCAGATAAAATTTGCTTACCAGTCCATAATGGCTTTGGTTTTAAGATAGCAGGTGTAGGAATGATCCCATCCCAGTCAGGGACCCAGTAAAGCATATTGAGAACATGATCGAATTCTAAGAAAGTATCTTTCAATGTTAAAATACGAATACCACATAACGTATCTTGCACGATACCCATACATGGTTTGTTGGATTGCGGTGAGACAATTTGCAATGGGACAGCACATAGCTGGGATAACTCCGCCCTTGTTTCCTCAGATTGAGGAACGTGTAAATTCATTTCATCACCATCGAAATCCGCATTATAAGGAGATGTAACTGAAAGATTCAATCTAAAAGTAGAATATGGAACAACTTTAACTCTGTGAGACATCATAGACATTTTGTGCAAAGAAGGTTGACGATTGAATAGAACGGGATCATCATCCATAATATGACGTTCAACTTTCCAGCCATATTGTAGTTGAATATCACCAGCTCTTTTACTGTATCTTAAATCTATACGATCACCATTATCACGAATGACATACTTAGCACCAGGATGTTCGTTTGGACCGTTACGAACAAGTTGAGTTAATCTATCAATATTGTACGGCGTAACGACTTCTGGATAAGTTAAAGTTCTTGCAATAGATTTTGGGACACCAACTTGATCTAGCTCTAAGTTTGGATCACCAGAAATGACAGTTCTCGCCGAAAAGTCCACACGCTTACCCATAAGATTTCCTCTAATACGACCTTCTTTACCCTTTAAACGAGCACGAATAGATTTAACAGGACGTCCGGATTTCTGCAAAGCTTGTGGTTGACCTGCAATATCATTATCCATGTATGTAGCAACATGAAATTGAAGTAAACTTTCTGCTTCTTCGATTGCATGATGAGGGGCACCATTATGTTCTAAAGTTTCTAGACTAATATTGGCCTTCAATATATCGGCTAATTTGAAAGTTAAATCATCTTCACCTCTTTGGGATTCATTAAAAGAAATTGAAGGACGAACTGGTGGTGGTGGAACGGGTAGAACAGTTAAGATCATCCATTCTGGACGAGCGAATTCTTCATCGAAACCTAGCTTAGTAGAATCTTCTGGCGATATATGTTTGAAAATGTTTAATATTTCTTCAACGCCCAACACTCTTTGCTCAGGTTCTTCACCATCACTAGTAGCTTTATCTTTTTTCCAACTACCAACTAATTTTAACCCATCTTTACGAACGGTTGGCTGAGCATTACCACAACCACCTCTTGAAATTAGTTGAGTAGGATCATTTTCTGATGGTACGTCTGTTTCACAAATCATTTTAGTTTTACATAAACTCCAGACAGCATTGAATCTCTTTTTGGGGTCTTTGATCTTGAGCACTTGGCGCATTTGTTCGTTATGTTCATCTAATAATAATTTACCGCAGTGCATACAAACGGATTCACACACTTTTTTAATTTTGGAAATGAAACCAACGTGGAAGACTGGTTTAGCTAAATCGATATGACCAAAATGACCAGGACATTCATTCATACCTTCTTGACAAGTCTGACATTTCAGATTACGGTCAATAGAACCGAGTCTAGGATCGTTTAATCCACCGATTTTTGCTCTTGTTTGCGTTTCATCCATAGTTTCTGGAAATCTAACCTTTGCCACACTAATCGCTCTTACTTCTTCAGGAGAAAACAGACCAAACTGGACTTCCTTGACTGTACGTAATGGGGCACTTGAATATTGTTGACCGACCATGTTGAAATTTTTTTTGATATGTTTTAATTGTAAAAAAAAAAGATTTTTAATTGTTTTATAATGGTGTTTTAAATTGTCCAAAGATCGACCAAAAACTTGTTGTTTTTGATATTTTGCTTAAGTCTGATCGTACAATTGGGGATTATTCAGTATTAATTGAGTCAATTTTTAGTTTCTCTCTCCAAAAGAAACCTAAAGAGTACTGCTGATATTGAATAGTCCACTAGGAAAACCAAATGGAAAAGGGAATTAATAGAATGAAGAACAGACAAAAAGTAATATCCTCAACTATTTATTTATAGTTCTTCTAAACAAAATAGAAATTTGTTTCTTCTAAAAGCTTTTTTTTTGAAAAAACTGTTATCTAGCTAATGAAAGAAAAAACCAACCGGAAAACTTGAGGCTCCTTTCTCTTTAAAAGAAGCAAACGAACAAATAAATGAAATCCTCCCTTTCTGATCCGTCTTTACAAGTTGGTAAAAATGGTCTTACTCTCTTAGATATAAAACTACTTGCAGTACTACGTCCTAAATTTTCATGTTTTTTTTTTCGTTTCTTGAATTGCCACCGTAATTTTCCAAGCGTGCAAAATGACTAATTTTGAATGCGGGTAATGGCTGATTTTGTATGGTCAAGAGTCAGATATATAATGCTATTTACATGCAGTATTTCCAGTCATGGATCTTTGTGTCCCTTCGAGGAAGGCTATCAAATGCTGTCATCCGAACTCGAGGCCGTACTTTCAACGTCAGAGTCCGATTCCTCATCGGAGCTACTATTACTTGTAAAGCTTTCATCCGAGGAGTCTTCGCTAGCGTCACTCTTGGAAGCATCATCTTGCCACACGCTAAACTCATTATCCTCTTCACTGTCATCAGCACCATCACGACTTCCATCTGTAGTCGGTATTAGTCCCTTTAATGTACTTTTGTACCGTATTTTCTCATCTATGCTACCATTTTGACCTAGATTTCTTATATGGCCATTGTCTTCTAGAATTTCACCTTTCTGCAAATCAATCAAGTCACCTTGATCATCGAGGTTCTCATATTTATCGATGATATTATTCCACACAGTTTTCATTGTCTCATCAGCTTTCTTGTGTTTTGCCATAATTTCGTCATCCGATAATCGAGGAATCAGTACGTTTTCTTTCGACATGATGTATACTACGCCATTTTCTTTCAAAACTGGGATTTCATTATGTTTGACACCTCCACCTACTGAGACTTTTTTCTTAAAA
Organism: Kazachstania africana CBS 2517; assembly: GCF_000304475.1. Classification (NCBI taxonomy): domain Eukaryota; kingdom Fungi; phylum Ascomycota; class Saccharomycetes; order Saccharomycetales; family Saccharomycetaceae; genus Kazachstania; species Kazachstania africana. The sequence goes on from NC_018941.1 coordinate 203,652, forward strand.
GTCATTGATTCGGTAGTAGTATCTTGCAGTAGGGATTTGAGAGCGCCATGCAGCGTTTTCAATGCTGAAGACTTCTTCCTCGTCTTCTTCGTATGCTTCTTGGCAACTTTGTTGCTATACGTTTTGGCCATAGATATATCGTTCTTATGTGTGTATGGAGCCTCTCGTAAACTTAGCTCAATTGTAGTATCTTTCCTGCATTGACTTTTTTTCCAGTGAGGCTTTACGCGATCCATATTGATGAGCTTGCAAGTTCAGTATTCTATATAGTTCTATGTAAGAAATTATCAGGGTGGTAGGGCATGGATACAGTTATTTGTAGTGCAAGTAGTCACGATACACTCTCCCATTCTGTTTTTCTGGTTTTGTTTACGTTTTATGTGTGTCTTTTGTGCTGTTGCTATTCCAAAGAGCAGCAATATTCATCAGACAAACCTGCTCGATCGACTCAATAGCTCTGTGAATTTCACCATCAAAGGGAAGCGAAATGCCATGTAAGAGGCAGGTATACGCATACACAGACCATCGAGTAAAGAGCATTGTCGTCTGTTCTCACAGCATGCCGAGTTTCGACCCTTGCAGCTGCTGCTGCCCTTGCATGGTAGAAGAAAGTATACTAATTTGTACAGTCTTGCTGCTGATTTCACGACACGCAAAAGCTGAGCAATCTGTCTCATCCAGTGTGTGCCCGCGATGGAGTTCGAAAACGCTCTTGCGAAGTCTCTCTAATTTTATTTTCGTTATAGAGAAAATTTTATATAGTAACGGTAATAGATGAGTCTCTCGAGAGCTTACTCAGTCGTTCATGGTTTCGATAAAACCAAGCTATACATAGGATAACTACAGTACATATAACATTTCATGAGAAAACACTCAGTGATATAACACTATGCAAAAAGATATACCAAAATTATCTAAACGTAGTATAATGTCAAAGTTGAGGTTTGTACGACGGGAAAAATCGACAGAACAGACGAATCAGGTGAATAATAGCGATGGGGATGAGGAGTTGTTCGACAATCTCAATCTGCTGTCACAACCTCTGCCTCTACGATCTAATATAATGTCATCTCTGGTGGGGCTGTTCGTCGCAGTAGGTGGATTTTTGTATGGTTACGATACAGGATTGATCAATAGCATTACAGGTATGCCATACGTCCTTCAACATTTAACACCAAATCATAGTTCCTTTTCGAATACTCAGTTATCAATCCTGGTCTCCTTTCTATCTCTGGGGACATTTTTCGGTGCATTGACAGCACCTTGGATTTCTGACATTTATGGAAGAAAACCAGCTATTATAGTAAGTACTGCCGTTATCTTCAGTATTGGTAATTCATTACAGGTCGCTGCAAAAAGTTTGACGCTACTTATTGTTGGTAGAGTCGTTTCAGGTTTTGGCATTGGTATCATTTCAGCAGTGGTCCCACTGTATCAAGCTGAAGCAGCACAAAAAAACTTAAGAGGTGCAATCATTTCTTCTTATCAATGGGCTATTACTATAGGTCTGTTGGTTTCCAGTGCCGTCTCACAAGGTACTTATCGTATGGACTCAGCTGCTTCTTACAGAATCCCCATTGGTTTGCAATACGTTTGGTCCTCTGTCTTGGCAGTCGGTATGATCTTTTTACCTGAGTCTCCCAGATACTACGTTCTAAAGGACGATATTAACAATGCAGCTATTGCTTTATCCTTTCTAAGAGGTATCCCCATACAGGATCCAAGATTATTAGAAGAACTAGTCGAAATCAAGGCCACATATGATTATGAGGCATCTTTTGGCCCTGCTTCACTATTAGACTGTTTCAGGTCAAGTGAAAATAGACCTAAGCAGGTTCTCAGGATGTTTACTGGGATAGCATTGCAAATTTTCCAGCAATTCTCAGGAATCAATTTCTTCTTTTATTACGGCGTTAGTTTCTTCAGCGAAACTGGTATACACAATAATTATCTCGTTTCGTTCATCACATATTCTGTAAATATGCTTTTCAATATACCAGGAATGTTTCTAGTGGAATTTTTTGGTAGAAGAAAAGTTTTACTATATGGTGGTGTTTTAATGACAATATCCAATTTCATCATTCCAATTATTGATGCCACCGTCCCAACTTATGATGGTAGTAAGATCATGATAGCATTTGCATGCCTATTCATAGCATCGTTTGCAGCCACTTGGGGTGGTGTTGTTTGGGTTATTTCGGCAGAATTGTACCCATTGGGTGTCAGATCTAAATGTGCTGCTATTTGTGCATCTGCAAATTGGTTCGCAAATTTCATTTGTGCATTCATTACACCTTATATTGTCAATTTAGGTGATGAAGCTTCAGAAACAAAATCTAAGATCTTCTTTCTTTGGGGCTCATTGAATGCAGTTGGTTTCATAATCGCATACTTAACAGTTTACGAAACAAAAGGTTTAACCTTGGAAGAAATCGATGAATTGTATAGAAAATCCCCCAGCTGTTTTGCGTCAACTAAATATAATGAAAAGATAAGAGAAAGGCCTGTGACGCAGGATACAAGACCAGCAGATGAGCTATTGAACGTTATGAACTCATTTGCCATTGAGACAAATACTAGTAACATGTTTGGTATGAGCTCGCATCCATTCAAAAGTAACGCTAATAATAACAATAGCAGTAGTAATAAAATGAATACGGTACAACCGCCACTTGAAGAAATGACAAATGAACTCGTGATTACTGAAACCACGGATAAGAATTTTGTTGACCTTGGTAACGGGTTAGGTTTGAATACATACAACAGAGGACCGCCATCAATATCTAGTGATGAAGAAGATGACATCAGCTTCAAATATGAAGAAGGCAGGTCCTTTTCATTCCACACCTCTACGGAAGAGAGTAGATACAAAGATGATGTCAACACATACATGGCCAATTTAATTGACAGTAGTTCCAACAACACAAATCTATCATCCTCATTAAGAACCAGTTTCTTAAAAACTACAGGTGATAGCAATGCTTTTAACATACGAACCAACATTGAAGAGAGCTCGCAAGAATCCATCAGTTCGCCAGCACAAAACTCATCAACATCATCCACCAATTAATTAACATTCATTCAAGATAACACATCATTTATACATATCATTATACAATTTTATACATTCATGCACTCATTTAATTACTCATTCGACCTGTATGGGCATGCGGGTAATTTTAAATTTCAATTCAATTACTCGCCGTTCCTTTGAATACCGTGGTGAATTGCAAAATAAGACGAATCGAAAACCGAGAGTTGAAACAAACAGACAATATTTATGGTAATAGATTGTTAGGTCCAGACCATTGGGGATAGCAAATATAAGATAGTAAGATACAAGATGGGTTTCACAGCTTCAAAATTGTTCAGCAGTCTCTTTGGTAACAAAGAAATGCGTATTCTTATGGTTGGTCTAGATGGTGCAGGTAAGACTACCGTTTTGTATAAATTGAAATTAGGTGAAGTTATCACAACGATTCCTACTATTGGTTTCAATGTGGAAACTGTGCAATATAAGAACATTTCATTCACCGTCTGGGATGTTGGTGGACAAGATAGAATCAGATCATTATGGAGACATTACTATAGAAACACCGAAGGTGTCATCTTTGTTGTTGATTCCAACGATAGGTCACGTATTGGTGAAGCTAGAGAAGTTATGCAAAGAATGTTAAACGAAGATGAATTGAGAAATGCAGTTTGGTTAGTGTTTGCCAATAAGCAAGATTTACCAGAGGCCATGTCAGCTGCCGAAATTACAGAGAAATTAGGATTGCATTCTATTAGAAACCGTCCATGGTTCATTCAATCTACCTGTGCCACTTCTGGTGAAGGTCTCTATGAAGGTTTAGAATGGTTAAGTAACAATTTAAAAAACCAATCCTAAGCTGGAGGATCATTCTTGATGGCATAGTAAAAGCACGCAAACAGAGCAGTTTAACACGAACACTCTTCTGTTTTAAAAAGGAAGAAAAGTTACTATTGAAGTCAAAAGAATAAACAAAACATATAGAATTATACGATACTCAAATACTATGTATATATCTCTATATGCATAATTTTTTAACAGTAAAAGATCAAACACGCTATAATCACGACATTCTGGTTTGACTGCTGAAATTGAAATCTGACCCATACCTCCATAATACACCCATCAACCAGACCTTTTTTTGATCGGAAAATTCCAAAACCAAAATAAAAATGGTACAAAGCCCAAGTTTGATATCCGGCCCATCTTTACACCACAATATGACAATGTAGGGTTAATCAGGGTTAGTTCGGAATAATTTCCTATCCCAAGCGGAAAAGACATCAAGCGTCAAACTATTAAAGGTATTGAAAAAACGACAGTGACATAACAGTTATTATTATCACTCTACTTTTTGAATAGGTTCTATTTCATGTCATTGAAATCAAACTTAACACATTCACATACAATCAGGAAATAATGGTATGCATATCGTAATTCGATTTCATCGTATAAGTTTTCTTTAGTATTCCATTTACTAACGTTATTTTGAAATCAAATATTTTTTTGATTGTTAATCATTTGTTACAGGCAGGTTTAAAAACATACGAATTAAGAACTAAGTCTAAGGATGAATTAGAGTCCCAATTAATCGATTTAAAGAAAGAGTTAGCGGAATTAAAGGTTCAAAAATTGTCCAGACCATCTTTACCAAAGATCAAGACTGTCAGAAAGAACATCGCCCGTGTTTTAACTATCGTTAACGAACAACAAAGAAACGCCGTCAGAGAATTATACAAGGGCAAGAAGTACCAACCAAAGGACTTAAGAGCCAAGAAGACCAGAGCTTTAAGAAGAAAGTTAACCAAGTTCGAAGCTTCCAGAATCACTGAAAAGCAAAGAAAGAAGCAAATTGCTTTCCCACAAAGAAAATACGCCATCAAGGCTTGAAAGCATAATGCAATAGCTGGGGACAAGTAATTTAAACACTTTTCAATGTAATATTCGGTTTTATTTTTGTAATATAAATGTATAGACTTTTCAAAATAGATAAGCTAAAAATGAGAATTCAAAAAAAATATATATATGGAAGTATACTATTTTTATAAATGATATGATTATTTTTTAACGATTTCGACACCCCAGCGAAGAGTTAGATGAGTAGTCTTGTCATCGTCGATGAATCTAGAAATGGCACTGTATGTGCTTCTAGCTAAGAAACCACTTGGAGCTTCACTTTCTGGTAATTCTACTTCATAGAAAGGCTTACTCTTTGTGTTTGGAGCGTATGATCCCAAATGATCATCAATTGTATCTATATTAATTGCGGCTTTTCTGATATTTTGAACGTATCTTAAACCTGTAATGATTTCATGCTGCACTTTAAACTTGATCTTTAATTTATAAATTGAATTTTCTTTGATCTTGTAGCGTTTTGAAGCCAATTCTTTGATTGTCTTTTCATTAGTCAAATCAAAAGTAATTGGCTCCTTTTCTGTATTAATCAACAATTGAATTTGTAGAATGACGACTTTCCTCTTATCACCAGGAAACTCCAATGGCAATACATCGGAACTTAGCCCCAGAGACTCCTTCCATTTAGCCAACGATTGGTCCTCTGCATCTAGATTTTTATATTCATCAACTGTTTTCTTTGCAGTAACTTTATATCCGTCTCTATTTTCTTCTTCTTCGAATTGTTGAAAATCTTCTTCAGTGGCCATTGTATCAGATTATAAAACTTCGATCGAGCAGTTGTACATACAAATTGAAACTATTGAATTATCGAAGACACTTATGATTGTCCTATTTTTCTTATAAGTTGATTTATTTATATATTGAAATTTTCTCGTGTTTCAAGATCAACGGATAAACCGAGAGGGAGTGTGACTGAGATACTAATACTAAAAAAAGATGCTATGCATGGATAGTAAAGATTGATTGATTGATCTCGTATGTATTTTTTTTTGTATTTAAAATGTGGGTTGTTATATAAATCATTATAGAAGTTATGGATTGAAGGCCAATGGTGAGTTTAAAGATTTCTTCTAAATAAAAGGGGGCTTGACAAAAAAAATAATTAACAAGTATGATATAATAATAATGATGACATTAATGTTCGGTCTTTTTTGATAATAGCATTATAAGAAGTAATCAGGGGTTTTTCTACTTACAGTTGGTTCGCCAGGTCTAACGGAAGGATCATATTGTAAGAATTGTCTATTATTATTTTCGTCAACTTCCATTATTGCAGCTTGATTACCACACCTATAACAATAATTTGGAGCACTGAATATGGTGACTACATTTTGTTGATGAGACCATGCGTAACCTTCCATTACGAGTTGATGAGCTCTGGCTACTAAGGAAAGATCGTTAGTATGATTGAATTGTTCACTAATATCTTGTCCAAAAGTGAAACCTGCACCTCTTGGACTTATACCCCATCCGCCTCTATCATCTGGATCTGACCACAGTAAGTCACACATGGGACCTTCATGAGGAACCTCTTGTATTCTATTTAATTCCCTAACTTGATCGATAGTTTCAATCATTGGAGACAACCCACCATGCAGACAGAAGATTTTATTATCTACCAATGCAGTGATTGGAAAATAATCGAATAAATCTGTAAACATTTTCCAAACGTTTGCACTGCCATATTTTCTCAAACATTCATCATAAAATCCATAAACTTGAGTAATTTGTCTCGATTCATGATTACCTCTCAGTATTGTGATTCTACTTGGGTACCTGACTTTCATTGCCACCAGATATGAAACTGTTTCCACGGAGTAATAACCTCTATCGACGTAATCCCCCATGAAAAGGTAATTTGTATCGGGACAAGGTCCACCAATTTTGAACAATTCGATTAAATCATGAAACTGACCGTGAACGTCACCACATATGGTCACGGGAACATTGACAGGCTGTACATTTTCTTCGAACTGTAATACATCGACGGCCATTTTACATAGTCTTGCGACATCATCTTCAGATAAGATTTCACATTTACCTAAATGTTCGATCCATGCATCCAGTTGATTTATATTTGTTGAATTCAACTCTAACGGTTTATTTGATTTATTATCCGCTATGCCTGAAGAACCTGGTTTGAATTCAATGTCTTGGAAATCGTCATGATCATTAATAGAAGTCTCTTCATTAATAGTAGGCGTCAATTCTGCATCTTGCATGGGTACATCATCCATATCGATATCCATTGTAGTACTACTCATTGACCACACACAACAAATTCCTATTCAATGTGCTTTTTCAAAAACAATTCTGTTATGAATTTACCGAACTTACTACTACCACAATCGATTGAGTAATAATTAAAAGTCCATTAAAAGTTAACAACCTCTTTTTCCTCTATTACAATTTTCTTTTATCGCCATTTTTTTCCCTTTCCCTGCTTAGACGTTTATTTTTGGAATTTTCTGTGTGGGAAAATGAATATTTCTGTTACCCGACTTCAACTATCCTTTGTTTGTCGTGCGGCACGACGCCGTCTGCCACTCTTAAACTGGCAATCACAGGATTTTTTATACGCTGCTTTATCACACGTTGGGCAATGTATACTTGGACTACCCATCACCGCCCCCCCCCCCCATTGACAGTCGTAGCAATCGTGGCCATCGTTCTTTTTCTCAATCCGTGTGATATTAAGCCAGTCATCAGTAATGGCCCTCCGGGTAATGCCGCGTGCCATTTTTCTCACCCGAGAGTTTAGTGAGAGGAAAATGCTTATTATATATATCCTGCAAATTGGATAAGCTGTATACAGAGTTATATAACTGCTATACAGGACTCAGCTAGATTTAAATCAATTGTTGAGACATTATGGCTGGTGCAATTGAGAATGCACGCAAGGAAATAAAAAGAATCTCGCTAGAAGACCATGAAGAATCAGAATATGGTCAAATTTATTCCGTTTCTGGTCCAGTTATCATTGCGGAAAATATGATCGGTTGTGCGATGTATGAACTGGTCAAAGTCGGTCACGATAACCTAGTAGGTGAAGTCATTAGAATTGATGGTGACAAGGCCACCATTCAAGTTTATGAAGAAACTGCAGGTGTCACTGTCGGTGACCCTGTTCTTAGAACTGGTAAACCGCTCTCTGTGGAATTAGGTCCAGGTCTAATGGAAACCATCTACGATGGTATCCAAAGACCTTTGAAAGCTATCAAGGACGTCTCTGAATCAATCTACATCCCAAGAGGTATCGATGTTCCTTCTCTGAGTAGAGAAATTAAATGGCATTTCGTTCCTGGTAAATTGAAAGTAGGTGATCATATCTCAGGTGGTGACATTTTCGGTTCCATATTCGAAAACTCCCTTCTAGAGAACCATAGTATCCTATTACCACCAAGAGCAAGAGGTACAGTCACATGGATTGCTTCTGAAGGTGAATACACAGTGGACGAAAAAGTTTTAGAAGTAGAATTTAACGATGAAACTTACGAATATACAATGTACCACACATGGCCCGTTCGTGTTCCAAGACCTGTTGCTGAAAAATTATCCGCTGACCACCCACTGTTAACCGGTCAAAGAGTCCTGGACGCTTTGTTTCCTTGTGTTCAAGGTGGTACCACTTGTATTCCAGGTGCTTTTGGTTGTGGTAAAACAGTCATTTCACAGTCTTTATCTAAATATTCAAATTCTGATGCCATTATCTACGTCGGTTGTTTCGCTAAGGGTACTAAAGTCTTAATGGCAGATGGTTCAGATAGGGCGATTGAAGATATTAGCATTAATGAAAAAGTCATGGGTAAAGACGGTACTCCAAGAACTGTCATCGGTTTACCACGCGGAAGAGAAACTATGTATCAGGTTCGTCACATGACGTCAAAAAGAAGTTCTGATGAAGCTTTTGGTTCCATGGATTATGTTTGCTCGGCTAACCATAAATTGGTTCTTCGAACCCCACAGCGTGTCATTCTAGATTCTTACGAATTAAACAATCAAAAGTACACGACTGTTACTTATTTCACTCTTGAAAACACAAGATACGGCCAAATTGTTAAAAGAATGACTAAAAGTTTCCAACATCCAGCTTCTGAAATTGATGGACAGAGCACAAGAAATGCACGCACTTTCGCTGCTACAATTGATAGAGCACCAATCGATTGGGATATTGAAGCTAGAGATTACGAAAAACTTGGTTATCACGTTAAAGAAGCTTCATATCAATTAATTAACCCAGTCTTCCAAGAATCCGGAATTTTTGCAGCCAAACTCAATAATTTCGGTTTTGCCAAAAAAATTGCCCCAGAAATGGCATGGTTACTTGGTTTCTGGGTTGGAGCTGGTGATATGGAGCAATTTTCATTTTCCATTGCAGGGACAGAAACAGAACTTATCAGCCACATTGTCAAGTGTGCTAATTTAGTTGGTTTAACCATTACTTCCACTGAAATCTGTAATAGCTTCAAGCGCGATCAAGGATATGAGGAAGCTAAATTAGCTGGAATGGCCAAAGGTATACCTGAGGAAGCAGGTGTTGTTGTCTTTGAAGATGATAAAGATGGTCAACCTGCCGAGAACGTATTGGTGGCACTGGATAAGTCTTCGGTTCAACCTTTTGACATTCACAGCACACCTTCCGAATCCAAAAATAATTTGCTTCTTTCTTTAGAAAGTGAGGATAAAGGTGCTTTCTTCAATAAACTTGTTGACACTTTGCATCTCAGAGTAAAGAGCAGTAACGCCAACGGTTCTTCTTACGTAAAAAATGTCCCATTAGACTTATCTTCTGATGATATTGTTATCCGTGAACAATTCTTAGCAGGTTTACTTGACTCCAGAAAATGTTCAACAGATTTCATCACCTACTCTCCTAAGATTTCAATGGGCGTTATAAGATTAGCTCGTTCCTTGGGGATAAAGGCTGCTGTTAATGATGGGAATAGTGATTACGGAAGCGTTAGAGGAGATTCTCTTCCTCCTAAATATAAGATCCAATTAGGCGGTACTGCCATCCATGGTGTATACCAATACAGTTTCTACAAAGGTTTCCCTAGCGTGGAGCCATTTGAAAGGAAGGGTATTCCATTTTTTTTCACATTGCAGGAAAAACCCGAGGATGATTATTATGGTATAACTCTCCCAGATGCAACTGATAAACAATATTTACTTTCGTCATTAGCTTTGGTGCATAACTGTGGTGAACGTGGTAACGAAATGGCAGAAGTCTTAATGGAATTCCCAGAATTGTACACGGAAGTTAATGGTAGAAAAGAACCTATTATGAAACGTACTACTTTAGTGGCTAACACATCGAATATGCCGGTGGCAGCAAGAGAAGCATCCATTTATACTGGTATTACATTGGCAGAATATTTCAGAGATCAAGGTAAGAATGTTTCTATGATCGCTGATTCATCTTCAAGATGGGCTGAAGCTTTGAGAGAAATTTCTGGTCGTCTTGGTGAAATGCCTGCTGATCAAGGTTTCCCAGCTTATTTAGGTGCAAAATTAGCGTCATTTTATGAAAGAGCCGGTAAAGCGGTTGCACTTGGTTCGCCAGATCGTACAGGTTCCGTCTCTATTGTTGCAGCTGTTTCACCAGCCGGTGGTGATTTTTCAGATCCAGTTACTACTGCAACTCTGGGGATTACTCAAGTATTTTGGGGTCTAGATAAAAAATTGGCTCAGAGAAAGCATTTCCCATCTATTAACACGTCGGTATCATATTCTAAATATACAAATGTCTTGAATAGATTTTATGATTCTCAATATCCTGAATTCCCAACTTTAAGAGACCGTATGAAAGAGATAATATCTAATGCAGAAGAACTGGAACAAGTTGTTCAGTTAGTTGGTAAATCTGCTCTATCAGATAGTGATAAGATTACTTTAGACGTTGCTACATTAATTAAAGAAGATTTCTTGCAACAAAATGGTTATTCTACATACGATGCGTTCTGTCCAATTTGGAAGACATTTGATATGATGAAATTGTTTACTTCTTATTACGATGAAGCACAAAAAGCCGTATCGAATGGTGCTAATTGGTCGAAATTATCCGAAGCTACCAATGATGTTAAGCATGCAGTTTCATCATCCAAATTTTTGGAACCAAGTAGAGGTGAAACAGAAGTTCATAATGAATTTGAAAAACTATTAAGTAACCTGCAAGAAAGGTTTGCCGAATCAACAGATTGAGAAATATAAAAGCAGTGATGATTTAGCTAAAACGAAATCTGGTCCAAATATACCTATGTATATATTATAATTAGTTCTATTACATAAATAAATAAGATACTAAAAAAAAGTAGATCGAAAAATAACCTTAAAAGTTATATAAAAAAAATATTTAGTTATACAGCGAGAAAAGGAGATTATTTGGATCTAGCTCTAACCTTCCGTCTCTTTCTCTTTAGTCTTCTAACCCTCTTCTTTCTCCACTTAGCTCTCATTGCAAAAATTAAATGGATTGGTTCTTTAACAGTGAAGTGGCAAGTTAAAGTAAAGAGATCGATGCAATTCCTCTTTTTCTACTTTACCAAAAAAAAAAAGTGAAGGATCCGGGTAGTAGAAAAAAGTAGATCTGAAGGCCAAGCGTTAAATTTTGATTAGGTTTGGGAAGAGTGAGAGAAGAATTGGTGATGCCGGATGATGTGAAAAGTGCCTGGTGATACTTGCATATTTCTCTTTGTTGGAGTGTATTGGACGAGTTTCTTTGGTGTATATTCAGACAGTTGGAGCTCGTAGAAATGTCAGAGTGTGTGGGTGTTGTCAGTTTTTTAACCATGGTTTACCATGTGTCTTTAACGTTGATAACTAGTCAAGGTTGTATGGATAAGTTGTCATTTACTGTACTTTATTTTGTGACAGTCGTCCAGAGATAATATACTTATGTCTTGTTACTCTCAGAGATTTCTTCGTTTACTTGATTTCGCACGTCTTGATTTACTATTAAAGCTAAAAACGTCGTTTAAAGGACATAGCAACAGGGTTGAAGAGACAGAGAGTAAACAGATACTCATTGCTCTGTATCTATAGGTTCAGTGGTACTCCTCTCTTCTTCCTATAAATATACTATCATAATATGGACATGACCCACGATGGTTCACCTAGTAATGAGGTCGATAACAATGGACCTTTATCTAATACGGCTCAAAACAGGGACAATCAATCGAATGATAACGACTCAGATGGCCACGTTGAAACAGATTTGAACGCATATTCTTTTTTTCCAACAACGGTTCCCCCATTTGTATTGGAATCCAATTTTGTAAAGACTAAGATGAATGTCAATGATGAACATGCCAGTATGTTTAATAAAGATCATACTTGGAGTGAATTTGCACATAATGTCGGATCCAACGTTGCATATACGAATAGTCAACGGTTAGATACAAGTAGAGATCCGTATCTCTCCAGAATCACTACTAATACTAGCATAAGTACATATAATACATTGGAAAAAACGAAAATTAAGAAAGAAATATTGAATGATCTAAACAGTGAATGGGGTGGACAAGATAGGTTGGATGGTGTTTTTGATTCTTACATTAAGGGAGACTATAAGATGAACGACGAAAATGAACGTAATGAATATTCAAGATTCATCAATAAAATCAAAAAATATTATTATGGTAATATACGACAACGTTCAGATTTGGAAGAAAATTTGGAAGCTGTTACAAGTACTACTAGCACGAGTACTGAACGTCGTGTAAGAAATAATGGTCACAACAGCAATCAACCTGATTGGATTGTTGATTTGAACTCCGAAAGGAAAAATGGCGTAAGATCAAGAAAAAAAAATGAGGAAATGGAGACCAAAATTGAACACTTACTTCTGGATAACCATTATTTACCTCTATTCTTAAGATGTATGATCATCATTCTTTGTGTTGTTTCATTAGCATTGGCAGTAAGAATCTTTCAGAATTCCGATTCGCAAATCACCGAGATTGAAAGTAGCATAGCACAACAACCAAGTACCATTATGGCCATATGTGTCAATTCAGTAGCTGTTTTCTATACAATCTACATTGCACATGATGAATTTTCAGGTAAACCCATCGGCCTTAGAAACCCTGTCAAGAAGTTGAAATTAATTATGTTAGATTTATTGTTTATCATTTTTGCCAGTGCAAATCTGGCTTTGGCCTTTAATACTAGGTATGATAAGCAATGGGTATGTGCAAGTCCAACCAGCGACTCGAAATATCCAAGAATCTCCTACATTTGCCGCAAACAGAAAGCTCTATCTGCATTTCTCTTTGTATTACTCTTCATGTGGATTCTAATATTCACTGTCAGCATAATAAGAGTCGTAGAGAAAGTCTCCTCCGCAAACACCCGCAACGAAAGAGACTAGATAACATCTCTACAGGGTACCATTCCACTCATTTGCCAGCCAATATATATATATTTATATTCATCTCATCGTATGCGCTGTTACCCGCATACTCATATAACCACCAATTTTTTTTTCTTGTTCGTCTCTCCTTCACGTTTTGTAAAGACAGAAAATATAAATTTTAGGAAGTTGATCAGAGTTTAATTGTTTATCGACAGAAGAAATCCACTTCAATTACTGTTGAGAAAGACTAAGATTGGCACTGTAGGACTAAAATCAATTTTACTACTATACTTGCATTTTTTTTTTTGATCCGTGTGAACTTTTTCATTACTTACACCTCTCTTCTCAATAAGTTTTTAATCCATTATAAATGACTGAGATGTTACCTAGATCCCATGATCTAGATGCTACTTGGAATTTCATCGAACCTGGGATTAACCAGATCCTAGGTAGTGAAACTAAGCTAAATAATAAGAGGGTGAATAAGATTTTGTCTCCTACTATGTATATGGAAATTTATACTGCGATTTACAATTACTGTGTTAATAAGTCACGCTCATCCGGTCAATTTAATTCTGACAGTTCCAATGAACAAAATTCAATCTTGGTTGGAAGTGAAATTTACGAGAGATTGAAAAGATACCTGAAGAATTATATTTCAAATTTTAAAAGATTTGATAATGAAAGTTTTCTTCAATTTCACGTAAGGCATTGGAGACGATTCACTGTAGGAGCTGTCTTTTTGAACCATACATTCGACTATATGAATAGGTATTGGGTTCAAAAGGAGAGAAGTGATGGTAAGAGGCATATCTTCGACGTTTACACCCTATGTTTGATGACGTGGAAAGAGGTTATGTTCGATCCAAATAGCGATATTCTAATAAACGAAATCTTAGAACAAATTACTCTAGAGAGAGATGGTAATATCATCAATAAAAGTGATATTATTACCGCTATAAAATCATTTGTTGCACTAGGTATTGATCCACAAGATTTGAAAAAACTGAATTTGAACGTTTACATTCAAGTATTTGAAAAACCATTTTTGAAAAGAACTGAAGAATATTACGTTGAATATTCTCAAAATTATTTAGTAACGCATTCTGTCACTGATTACATCTTTGAAGCTCATAGAATCATTTCACGTGAAGAAAAGAGTATGTCTCTGTATTGGGATGATCATACTAGAAAACCTTTATCAGAAGCTTTAAATGCAGTATTAATCAGAAATCATATTGATAAATTAGAACAAGATTTTGTGACTCTATTAGATTCAAGAACTAACGTTAAAATATCAGCATTGTACAATTTAATCCAAAGAGATTTTACTTTATTACCAAAATTGGCTAAGGCATTTGAAGAATACGTTAAGATCACTGGTGAAAATGAAGTCTCTAAATTACTTGCTACACAAAAGGAATTATTGATGAAAGAGTCGACTAATGGCAGTAATAATAAATTACATTTAAATATTTCATCTCATGTGTCTCCAAAGGATTATATTAAAAAGTTGTTGGAAGTCTATGAAATATTCCGTCTAATTACAAACGAGTGTTTTATCAATGATCCACTTTTCACAAAGGCACTTGATAACGCATGTAGATCCTACATCAATAACAATGAATTAGCATTACCTGCTGGTTCACCAAAATCAGCAACCTCAAAAACTTCTGAAATGTTAGCCAAATATAGTGATCAGTTGTTAAAGAGATTAACAAAACAGGAAATTTCCAATAATATGTCAATTGATGATATTATGATGATTTTTAAATTTTTAACTGACAAGGACGTTTTTGAATCACATTATCGTAGACTATTTGCAAAAAGATTGATACATGGTACATCAACAAGTGACGAAGATGAAGAAGCTGTTATTCAAAGATTACAAAGTGAAAACAGTATGGAATATACCGGTAAGATAACAAAAATGTTCCAAGATGTTAGACTATCAAAAGTATTAGAAACAGAATATGATCAAATGATTAAAAAAAATATTGGTTTACGAAGAGAAAAATTCCCTGAGTTGCAACCATTTATCCTAGCTGAAAATATGTGGCCATTTTCATATCAAGCAGTTGAATATAATTTACCAGAAGAATTGAGATTATCACATGAAAAGTTGGAAACAGTGTACACAAATAAGCATAACGGTAGGATATTGAAATGGTTATGGCCACTATGTCGTGCCGAATTGAGAGCAAACATAGGTAAGCCTGGTAAAGCACCATTCAATTTCACGGTAACACTATTTCAATTATCCATTTTATTACAGTTCAATAATAAAGATGTTCTTACTTTAGAGGAAATTCAAGAATCCACCAATCTGTCGATACAGAATATTGCAGCAGCAATGGTCCCTTTCATAAAATTCAAATTGGTTCAGCAAACACCACCAGGTTTAGAGGCATTAGTCAAACAAGATACCAAATTCACAATTGCAAATCCTTATAAAGCATTAAAAACAAATATAAATTTTGCAAGTGGTGTAAAAAACGACATTTTGAGTTCATTAAACGCAAAGATACAAGATACAAATTACAACGCACCAAATGATATTGAGGCTGAGAAATTAGAGAAAGAATTAAACACAGAAAGACAAATTTTCTTGGAAGCT
This sequence comes from Kazachstania africana CBS 2517, assembly GCF_000304475.1. Classification (NCBI taxonomy): domain Eukaryota; kingdom Fungi; phylum Ascomycota; class Saccharomycetes; order Saccharomycetales; family Saccharomycetaceae; genus Kazachstania; species Kazachstania africana. Next base: position 219,570 of record NC_018941.1, read on the forward strand.
TGTATAGTTAGAATAATGAAATCCAAGAGAAAGCTACCACATACGATGTTAGTAAACGAATGTATTTCACAGTCTCACAAAAGATTCCACGCAAAGATTTCAATGATCAAGAGAGCCATTGATAATGTTATCCAAAAGAACTATCTACAACGGTGCGACGATGGTGAATCCTACGAATATTTAGCATAACTATATATCAAACAATATATGTATAAATATGGATGAATGAAAAATCAAACTCAGTCGGTAGACCAACAGGTTCGGGCCAAACAGAATGAAACCAGAAGAAGGACGGCTCATTTCGACTCACCCACCACCGGCCATCTTGGCGTAGCAAGATTCCGGGCATTCTTTATTCCAGCCCAAACTTGGCGACAGGCTAAAAATTCCGTTGGTAAAAAAATTCGCAAGGAAAACCCACGGTATGCTATGACTCAAAGAGAGGTGTCGTTGCAATTTTTGCAGCGGAATTTCACGTGAAGAGACAGTAGTGATGAGAGCTGCAACGCTGTATTCTTCTTGGCTTTCTTGAAGGTTGGTTGCCTCGAGAACTAGGTAATATCTTGTTTTGGACTGTGGTAGCTTTTTGCCCGTTTCATTGCATTTTTACTGTGGGAATATAACTGCAACGAAAAAGCAAGGTAAGTCTGGTTCAGTGGTCATCAATTTTTGTAGCAGTGACTAATTCATACGTTTTAGAAAGATATATAAGAGTCGAGAGCCCAAATGCTTTGAGGTTCAGATTCCTTCTTTCTAGTATAACAGTAAATAACTGATATACAATAGTTCTATAAGTCTCCCATATCAATATGACTGAAAACAAAAGTGACACTTTCCAAAAAGTTACAGAAACCACATCAGCACCAGATCCTCATCAAGTTAATCCGTATGGGCCTAACCCTTCCGATTTTTTATCTAACGTCAACAGTTTCCAATTGATTGACTCGACTTTGAGAGAAGGTGAACAATTCGCTAATGCCTTCTTTGACACTGAGAAGAAGATCGAAATTGCCAAGGCATTGGACGATTTTGGTGTCGATTACATAGAATTGACATCTCCAGTCGCTTCTGAACAATCTCGTAAAGATTGTGAAGCCATTTGCAAATTAGGTTTAAAGGCAAAGATCTTGACACATATTCGTTGTCACATGGATGACGCTCGTGTTGCTGTTGAAACCGGTGTCGATGGTGTCGATGTTGTTATCGGTACTTCAAAGTTCCTTAGACAATACTCTCACGGTAAAGATATGAATTACATTGCTAAGAGTGCCGTTGAAGTTATTGAATTCGTTAAATCTAAGGGTATTGAAATCAGATTTTCATCAGAAGATTCTTTTAGAAGTGACTTAGTCGATTTATTGAACATTTATAAGACAGTTTCTCAAATTGGTGTCAACAGAGTTGGTATTGCTGACACTGTTGGTTGTGCGAACCCAAGACAAGTTTATGAACTAGTTAGAACATTAAAGAGTGTTGTTTCCTGTGATATAGAATGCCATTTCCACAACGATACGGGTTGTGCAATTGCTAATGCTTACACTGCATTGGAAGGTGGTGCTAAATTGATCGATGTCTCAGTATTGGGTATTGGTGAAAGAAATGGTATAACACCATTAGGTGGTTTAATGGCAAGAATGATTGTTGCCGCCCCAGAATATGTCAAATCCAAATATAAGTTACACAAGATAAGAGACATTGAAAATCTTGTTGCTGATGCAGTCGAAGTTAATATTCCATTTAACAATCCAATTACGGGTTTCTGTGCCTTTACCCATAAAGCAGGTATACATGCAAAGGCTATCTTAGCCAATCCATCTACTTATGAAATTCTTGACCCACACGATTTTGGTTTGAAGAGATATATTCATTTCGCTAACAGGTTGACTGGTTGGAATGCAATTAAGTCGAGAGTTGATCAATTGAATTTGAATTTGACTGATGATCAAGTTAAAGAAGTTACAGCAAAGATCAAGAAGCTTGGTGATATTAGACCATTGAACATTGATGATGTTGATTCTATCATTAAGGACTTCCATACAGAATTGACGACGCCAAGTCTCGCACCAGCTAAAAATGATACTATTAACGAACCATTAGACATTTCCAGTGAACCAGCCTCTAAGAAGGCAAAGATTTCAAACCACTAGATAGTGGATTTATACAGTATATAATTTCTATCCCATTTTATACGATGCAAAACATGTTAATATGAAACAACCTTTTTATGTTTATCTCGATGCTAATTATATGCATTCAGCGATTGCTCGCTCTTCCAACTAAACATAAAATGTAGGTGTACTATAAAATTTCAAAAAAGAACCAACACTAACAGCAACCAAGATATTTACATCGAACTCAAAGCATTGTAACATCCGTTACAGCCCAAATATCACCTTTGTTCCATTAGCCAAGTCTTTATATGAACTAAAGTTATCTGCAAGAAACTCCGAGATATTCAGATTTGGAAAACTTAGTAAACGGGGGTGAAGAAAGAAAATCTTTCCTGCACTGAAAACACTATTAAAAAGGACGTTCAGAGCATCTCTTACCATCTTAATCATGTCAATAATATGTTCTTTGGCTCCATTACGTGGTGCCAGAGCTGTGACACCAAGATTAGTTACAATTTCAATTAGAAACTACAACAATAATAATAGGAACGGAAACGGTGATGTATTGCCACCTCCACCGCCAGACTCCGGATTGAACCTTCTTAGAGACAGAGAAATTGCTCGTGAAGACTATTTCATCAGACGACATGAAAGAGAACAGCTATTGAAATTTAAAGAACAATTAAAATTGCATCACGAACAATTAGAAAAGCTCGAGAAGAAAATCGACAAATTGATGCAAAATGGTCCTGAAGCAAAATAAAAGTGAACTCATTTAATCAGACCGTAATATACCAAGACACTCTTCATATAACCATATATATTCCAGTATATGACTTTATATATCTCTAGCGATGCTTACAATTAAAGTAATTTTTTCAAGCAGATGACAAAAAAAAAACAACAAAAATGGATTAACACGGAGAAGGTAAGTCAAGTGTTTACTAGCAGGATAAACATAGAACAGGGGCCATTTACAGGGAGTCAGAGATGCGAACTAGGTCTCTTGGGAGCAGAGACAAAAATGACACGAAGAAACTACATTTAATAACGCCGGAAGAGCCAAAACGAAGGAGCGATGAGGACGGAGAAAGGTTGCTACTATCAAGTTCACCAATGGGTGGTAGTAACGAAAGAGAAAACGAAATACATCAGTTTCTAACACCATCTGTGAAGACGACAAAGAACTTGGAGGTGGAGATAACACGGTTGATTACCAAGTTGAAGACTTCCACAGAGCCAACGGATTATTCAAAAGACGAAATAATAAAGATTTTAAACAAGACTTTAGTATCACTATCCCACTGGATCCTTCAAGCACAACTATGGCAATTAAACAAACTTTCCACTGATCGAAATCTAATCGAAACGAATTTGGCGAAGAAGGAAATAGAGTTTTTAAAACATAAATTGGTACATTCTAATTCCAATCTTAATCGTACTATACCGAAGGCCAGCGGCAAGATAGTGAAACCGAATATATCATCATTTATGGCAAAACATGGGACAGAAGATTATCACGGCGGACATGGGACCAGTAATTCTTTCAAACTAGTAGAAAATAACAAACCTCATCCAAGGATGAGAAGAAGAAGTGATAATCCGCTGACAAATGAATACGTTAGGGTCTTTCAACTGCAAAAAGATAACAAATGAATGTTGAAAGAAAGAAGCAAAAAAAATTGTTAAAATAAGCTCAATTTGTAATATTATATATTCTCGTTTTCCTAATATTTTTTTTTCTTGAATTTCACACTGTGATCTATTGAGTGGAGAATTTCGTTGAGACCTAATTTTCTAATTTGGCCATTAGTTCCTTATGGTATTCACCTAGCTTAGCAAAATCAGTCTCTTGAGCAGGCCATCCAACAATCAAACCATCGTCCTTGCTGGTCTTTGGAATCAAATGGAAATGAACATGGTCGACTTCCTGATGAGCCAGCTTACCATTGTTCTGTAAGACATTGTACCCCTTGGAACTGTCTAATTGATCTAAACCAAGGGCCTTAGTTAATTTCTTGGTAACTGGTAAGATATCCATCAAATATTCATCGGGAATATCATGTAGTTTGGCACCATGGTACTTTGGAATAACCAGAGTATGACCTCTAGAAGTAGGTTGAATGTCCAAGAATGCGAAAGTGTACTTGGTTTCAATCAATTTGAATGAAGGAATCTCACCTAGCACAAAGTTAGTATCACATGCAGCAATTTGAAGACAAACCAATAAGATTAGAGCACTCACATACCTTTAATGATCTTACAAAAGATGCATGCTGCATCGTGGGCAACTGGGGCGGCAGAGGACATACTATATAATCTCAATTGAAGCGTCTTCCAATGTATCAAGAGTATATGAAGAGTGACAACTTCTTTTCTCCTATCGAAAATGGCTGCAATTTGACTGGCAATTCTCAGGCCATCACAATCCACGGATACGGTTCAAGGACTTCCCGTCCAAAACATCCCATCACAGGCAGCTACATGACTACCATAGCACTGAGCCCAAATATACGTGGATGATTAGTTACTGAGTGTTAGCACCTTATCCTATCAAACACTTTCACGTGACCGCGTTTCGTTACGTAATATGCTTATATAATAATTAGCCATATATAATAAGGAGAGATTTGAATGAGAAAAAAAAAATCTTGGCAAAATACCTTATATATTTTAGTTTCTCTGGAAGAATTTGTCTTTGAGATACTCGAGATACAATAGCAGCAGGTCATGTTAGGGTTCAAACAAGAATTCACCACTTTGAATAATGGGAATAAAATGCCGTCAATTGCCATCATCGGCACTGGTACAGCATGGTACAAGACAGAAGAGACCCCTGAAACTTTCTCTCAGGAACTTGTCGATCAGATTAAATATGCACTCACTTTGCCTGGCATCGTACATATTGATGCAGCCGAAGTTTACAGAACATATCCTGAAGTGGGTAAGGCCCTTAGAGAGTCCCACAATGTGAAACCAAGGGATGAAATCTTCATTACTGATAAGTATTCGACCCAATTGAAGATTTCTGAGAATCCAATGGTTGGTTTAACCAATGGGTTGAAGAAATTGGGTTTGGATTACGTAGATCTATACTTATTACATAGTCCTTTTATCTCAAAGGAGAAAAATGGATTCACAATGGAAGAAGCATGGAAATACATGGAAGATTTATACAAAGCTGGTAAGGTGAAAAATATTGGTGTTTCTAATTTTTCTATGGCTGATTTACAAAGAATTTTAAAGAGTTGTGAAGTTAAACCTCAAGTTAATCAAATTGAATTTAATGCCTTCTTACAAAACCAAACTCCAGGCATTGTGAACTTTTGTAGGGAAAATGATATTCAAGTGGTGGCTTATACACCATTAGGTCCATTACAAAGAAAATCAAAGAATTTCGAACAAGAGAATTTCCATAAGTTTGTTAAACAATTGGCTGAAAAATATGATAAGAGTGAAGCACAAATATTACTTCGTTGGGTAAGCAAACGCGGAATTATCCCAGTCACCACTTCTTCAAAAGAGAAAAGAATTAAAGATGCACAATATCTTTTCACTTTCGATCTAACTGACAGTGAGGTTGAGAAAATCACTCAATTAGGTTTAAAGCATGAACCACAAAGAATGTACTGGAATGATCAATATGATAAGTTTAATTCACAATCACAAAAAATTTAATTAATATACACTTATTTAAATGACAATATAGCTTTTTCTTTCATGAGTAACATAATTAAGAATAAAATTTTTTTTGACTACTAGACCATTTTTAAGACCACAATTCACATTGGCAATTCACTATATGGAGGAGGAGGAACACTATGTATTATTTTACTGTCCCTCCGTTGAAAATTCTGTAGTCTTTGCTCATCGGTACTGCCATCAATGAGAGGAGAATTCTCTAAATCTCTATTTCCATCTTCCACTCCCCTTTGAAACACGTATATGTACTCTGTACCTTGTCTTATTGGAGATGTAACTGTAATAAAGTACCATGCATGTATTAACCCAGGTAGGTAGCCCATCAATGTCAGTAAACAGTTCAATAGTAAGTCGGAGGAACAGAAGCCTGATCTAAATATAACCCCTAGCGGGGGGAAGACAATCGAGAGCATATAAAGGCAGAAATCTGATATGGAACAAAGACAACAGATGCACATGATATTAGTAAAGTATAGAGGTTTGGCGAGGTAGTTATGTTCTTATCTCTACCTTAGAAGGTCTACTTCTTTCAATAAATTTCGGTCATCTCTCGCTTATGATTCGCAATTATTATAAATCTAGATACTTCATTATTGAAAGAGGTATCTAGAAAGACTCGGGACCCAAACAAAGAACTGTTTACTGAACGAACGCTGTTTATATGAAAAAGGAATGCGTTCATCGAGTTAATTTGATATAAGTCACTGTCGAAAATCTCTCTTGCCAGGGAAAAGGGGGATGTGAAGGTAACTTTCGAACTTCCAACGGATATTCTCTAGGTTATAATGAGCATAGAGGGTCTCTCGGGTCTTCTCCAGAATATTGACCACTTGGATTCGATATATTTGTGAAGTAGAGGAAAATGCTGCAATAAAGATGAGCATTGGACAAGAATTTCAGAAAGCATCAAGACCTTCACGTTTTGCTCCGGCTTGAATGGAGGTTTTGACATATCCCAATGTATTTTCCCAAAGCCATTTTCACCTTAATTGACTGGAAATCTCGTAAAACGGCTCAAATATAGAAAATTATTGTATATACTGACAAATGGAATTTGTAGGGTGAAGAAAAGAAAATATTTTGTTACATTCCAATGTCGCATTATTTTTCAAAAAAATACAAATCATTGGTCTCTTGGCCCAGTTGGTTAAGGCACCGTGCTAATAACGCGGGGATCAGCGGTTCGATCCCGCTAGAGACCATCTTATTTTTTTTTCCTTTGAAACACTACTTGATTCCGTGGCTCTCTAAATCCGTTGCTACTGCACAAGTACTATATTATGATCAATTTTCATTTTGTTTAATGTGTTAAAAATGATGCTCACTTGAGGAAATTTCCGTACATATCTGTATATAGAACCTCATTATCTTCTCAATACGCCACTTCTGAATGGCTTGAAAGAATTGTAATTTTCGTAGTTAGATGGTTGTTGTTGATACTGTCCATTATTTCTATTATTATAAGCGGAGCCGTATCTTGAGCCATTCATACTTTGAGATATAGCTTGTGGATTTCTTGGGAAATCTAAAGGATGTTTATCTCTTGAGGGTTTTAATGTCTTTCCCCTCTGATGTGGTTGCACAGTCTTCTTTTTCCTACTACTATTATTATTATTACTATTATTATTATTATTATTATTATTATTATTATTATTATTATTATTATTATTATTATTATTATTATCATGTCTTCTACGCTTTTTCGACGTCGTATTATTATTGTTTCTATTTATATCATCATAAAGTGATTCATCGTATTCGTAATCGTCGTAACTGAAGAATCCATTGTCATTATTATTATAACTATCATAAATCGATGATTCATGATTTCTTTTATGTGACAATCTATCCAAATTTTCAAAATATTGACTTTTCAATGAAGATGCCAAATTATCACCTGAGAATGCACTTCCATCTTCATTTGGCACTCTTGAAGATCTTCTTAAATCACAATCGTCACCAAAATGACCTTTTGAACCACAATTATAGCAAAATACGGACTCCAATGGTAGCGATATCTTCTCATTAGCATCATCTTTCAAAAGATAAACCCTCCATATACTAGGACATCTTTCTCTAGAATGTTTCTTACTATTACAGAGGGCACAATACGTTCTCTTCCATTTATGTGGACATTGAGATCTGTAATGACCATTTTCGTTGCAATTTGCACATTTAATGGCTTTGGGACAATGTTGCGAGTAATGGTCATCCATCAACCCACAATAAGTACAAATGACATGAGGACAATTTTTCTTCAAATGACCTCTCTGTGAACAGTTATTACACTTGGGTAATGCTTCTTTTATAACGTTATCATTATCATCGCCATCGGCACCAAAGTAACGACCTTGGCCCCTCAGAGACCGCAGCGTATCTGGGTCTTCATCCACCTCTTCAATAGAAGGTGCCACAATCTTGGGTTTCTCAAGTGACACATCTGTAACAAACGGTAACGTATCCATGGCTTCAACTTCAGATAGAGAAGACGACATATTTTATAACTAACTAACGCAAAAAGATCGGGGGAAACAGGTATAAACAACACAATAATAGTCCACAGAACCGATATACCGACTCAACCGCTCCTGAAACAGTCTTCTATTCGCTATAATCTCTTGCGATGAGCTTAGAAAGAGTGCAAAATTTCAAGCCTTCACGATATTTTTTTTCTTTGTCGTTTTCTCTGCTTGAAATGCTGAAAAGTGATAAAACGAAGAATCCTTCACGATAACCACCAATAGGAGTGCTGTTTCACTAACAATATTGAGCTAATACATACTCTGGAAGTCTAGCTTACGGGCCCCAAAGTTAGCATTGAATGCTCAACTTTATGCCAGATTTGAGCATTATATTCCAACTAGCACGTGACAGAAAATTCAGTTTAGTATGCAGAATAATCATCACGAAGAACGAGGTGCAAAGAAAAATTTTGTTGTTTCTTTTTTCGTTTTGCCATCGCAAATTTCACTTCGAGAACAGCAAGACAGTTTATAATATGGATTAATATGACAGTTGATACGAGGTACACGGTTTATTAAGAGGCCCTAGAGTGTCGATTGAAGATGAGTGCTGCTGCTGAAGTTACTGAGCAGGTGAAGAAAATGTCTGTTGACGACAAGAAACCAAAGGTTCAGAAGAAATCCAAGCAACAAATGCTTTATATGGATCCAGAACCACAATTTATTCAAGAAAGAATCGAATTTTTCGAAAAACTACAAAGGGAATACCATGAAAAGATCTCTTCTTTGGGACGTAACCCTATCAAGATTGTCTTAAAAGATGGTTCCATCAAAGTAGGTACTTCATGGGAAACTACTCCATTGGATATCGCTAGAGAAATCTCTAAATCTTTAGCTGATAGATTATGTATCGCCAAGGTCAATGGTCAATTGTGGGATTTAGAAAGACCTTTTGAAGGCGAATCAAATGAAGAACTCAAATTGGAATTATTAGACTTCGAATCGGATGAAGGTAAGAGGGTCTTCTGGCATTCTTCTGCTCACGTCTTAGGTGAAGCTTGTGAATGTAACTTAGGTGCTCACATCTGTTTAGGTCCACCAACTGATGACGGTTTCTTCTATGAATTCGCCACCAGAGACAGTTTGAGAGATCCCTCTGAATGTGAAGAAAGAACCGTCTCTCAAGCTGATTTCCCAAATTTGGAAGGTGTTGCCAAGGATGTCATTAAACAAAAGCAAAAATTCGAAAGATTAGTCATGTCTAAAGAAGATTTATTGAAAATGTTCCATTACTCCAAGTATAAGACCTATTTGGTTCAAACTAAAATCCCAGATGGCGGTGCCACCACCGTTTACCGTTGTGGTAAATTAATTGATTTATGTGTTGGTCCACATATTCCACATACTGGTCGTATCAAGGCTTTCAAACTATTAAAGAACTCTTCTTGTTACTTCCTAGGTGATGCTGAAAACGATTCTTTACAAAGAGTCTACGGTGTCTCTTTCCCAGATAAAAAATTAATGGATGCTCATTTGAAATTCCTTGAAGAAGCTCAAAAGAGAGACCATAGAAAATTAGGAAGAGAACAAGAACTATTCATGTTTAATGAAATGTCTCCAGGTTCTGCTTTCTGGTTACCTCACGGTACTAGAATTTACAACACTTTAGTAGACTTATTAAGAGGTGAATACCGTAAGAGAGGTTACGAAGAAGTCATTACTCCAAACATGTACAACTCTAAATTATGGGAAACTTCCGGTCACTGGGCAAACTACAAGGAAAATATGTTCTCCTTTGAAGTTGAAAAGGAAACTTATGGTTTAAAACCAATGAACTGTCCAGGTCATTGTTTAATGTTCAAGTCTAGAGAACGCTCTTACAGAGAATTACCATGGAGAGTCGCGGATTTCGGTGTCATTCACAGAAACGAATTCTCTGGTGCTTTATCTGGTTTAACTCGTGTTAGAAGATTTCAACAAGATGATGCACACATCTTCTGTACCCAAGATCAAATTGAATCTGAAATTGAAAATATTTTCGATTTCTTGAAATTCGTTTACGGTGTATTTGGTTTCGAATTCAAGATGGAATTATCAACTAGACCAGAAAAATATGTCGGTGAATTAGAAACTTGGAATGCTGCCGAAAAGAAATTAGAATCCGCTTTGAACAAATGGGGTGGTAACTGGGAATTGAATCCAGGTGATGGTGCTTTCTATGGTCCAAAGATTGATATCATGATTTCTGACGCTTTAAGAAGATGGCATCAATGTGCTACCATCCAATTAGATTTCCAATTGCCAAATAGATTCGAGTTAGAATTTAAAGCAAAGGACAACAAGGAGGAAGCCAATGAAAATTATGAAAGACCAGTCATGATCCATCGTGCTATCTTAGGTTCCGTTGAAAGAATGACCGCTATCTTAACTGAACATTTTGCTGGTAAATGGCCATTCTGGTTATCCCCACGTCAAGTCTTAGTTGTTCCGGTTGGTGTCAAATATCAAGATTACGCACAGGAAGTTCGTGATCAACTTCACGACGCTGGCTTCTACGCTGACGTCGATTTAAGTGGTAACACCCTACAAAAGAAGGTTAGAAACGGTCAACTACTGAAATATAACTTCATTTTCATTGTCGGTGAACAAGAAATGACCGAAAAATCTGTTAATATCAGAAATAGAGATGTTATGGAACAACAAGGTAAAAATGCTACCATTTCTCTTGCCACCGTTATTGAACAATTAAACAATTTAAAGGAAGAAAAGAGAAATGACAACATGTTAAACTGAGTCCATCTTTACCTACAAAAATGCTCATAGTATATGTATAGGTCTTTTATAATGATTATACATTTTTATATGTGAAAAATAATGTTTATGTAAAATGTCACATACGTAAAAAGTTGAAAACAGTTTATTGTGGTTTTTAAAATTAAATAAGTGCTATTTTCTGTTTTAAGAATATATATTTAATAGAAAGGTAAGACATGTTCAGTTAAGATCTTCTTTCATTTCCAAGAAGTTCCTCAAATTCAGATTGTGTTGGCCTTTCAATGGGAAGTCCATCGTGATCGTCACCAGCAAGGGTGGGCAAATCACCGAAGCCTTCAATTCCCTCATTTCCTGATTGTTGTTCCCCAGACCAAGCAGGAGGGTTTCTAACTTTATCCCACGATGATTCAGTCCCATTATCTTGTCTAACTTTGTTCCAAGAATCCGAAGGTCCAGGATTGCTGCCTGAATAGTTTTGCACTTGATCCTTATCCTCTTCCTTTCCTTTTCCTGAAACACGGTCTTTATAGAGACCCAATGGATCTCTTTGATGCATAAATGGGGACACTTGGAAATTGTCACCTCTTAATTCTTTTAATTGCTGAATTTTCAGTCTAGGATCTGGAAATTTTCTTTCAGGATGCTCGGAAGTCAAATAAAAATACGATGCCCATTTTGTACTAGCTCCATTTTTCAGTAGAGCCATCATTTCATACTGTCTCTGTGCACGCGGCTTAGCCTGATCAGTAAAAAAGTCATCATCCCCGTATGTGTTCTTATGACTTAAAGATCCATTGGGGTCCAGTTTCTTCAATTGATTTTTATAGGCCCGCATGCCAGAAAGATGGGTAGCTCCAAAGAGAGCAAACATTCCCAGTAAAAAGCTTCTTCCAACATTGACACCCTTGATTGATTTAGTCTTATAGAACTGCCATGCAAATGGGCTACAAAACACTGCAGAAAACCCTAACCATCCACCATACGCCTGCGATCGTGCAATATTTCGGTATGCGTTTGACAGAACCAATCTGTCTTCCTTATTCAATACTTCATCCTTTTCGTGAAACTCAACTGCTGCCCGGTAAGCCTTTCGAAACCACGGCTTATTAAATGGTTCTGGTAACTCCACTTCCTTTGCATCACTTGTATCCACTACCATAACCAAATACGTGTATAGAACCCAGCTGTCTTATCTTGATTAAATTACTAGATTGCAATAGGTCTAAACGTTCGATGAGTTTGGTTAATTTTGAATATATATATACCTTAATGTTACCCGGAAATACTGAGAATATCAAGAAAAAACAAACAGATAATACGAAAGAGTGATTTATGATCAAAAGGCCAATCTTTTCATTGCCACGAACTGGGAAAATCATGCCAATGGATTACTTTGCTATAAAACAAAACTATTACTCTGGGAACTATGTTGATGCCTTGAAGGAGATCGAGAGTTCTCACGGCTCAGATAGCGATGAAACACTAATTTTTTACAGATCCAAAGTTCAATTAGCCCTACAAAAATATACACCTGGAACCAATTCTACTAGATTAGCGAAATTATTCGATTTATATTACTCTTTCCTACAGTCGAAGGATATCAGTGAATTGAAGGCTGAAGTAAACGAAGAAAGCACGAAACCTTATGAATTGAATATCCTTGCTACTGCATTAGCCATCTTAGGCAAGCTCGATGATGCTTTGAAGTACTGTGTTAAGGGTATTGACAGCGAAGAACAATTAGGAAAGACAGAATTACTATTATGTGCCGTTGAAGTGGCCTTATTGAATGGTAAATTTTCGATTGCTAGCACCATCTTTGAAAATTATACTTCCCTGGACGATTTTGCAGTTTCTAGCGAAAATGAACTAATAATTAATTTGGCTGAATCTTACATAAAGTTTGCCACCAACAAAGATACTACGGGTTCGAATTTCTACTATTATGAGGAATTAGCTCAAACTTTCCCAACGTGGAAAACTCAACTCGGACTGATGAATTTACATTTACAGCAAGGCAATATCGTTGAGGCTCAAGGAATTGTTGACTTATTAGAATCAGACTATTATAGTGTCAATCAAAAGGAGGCAGCTGATTTGTATAAACCGCATTTTTTGGCAAATAAAATTACTTTATCAATCATGCAAGGCGCATCCAATACTGAGGATTTGAAGAACCAGCTGGCTGATTTAGATCCAGAACATTCGTTAATCAAAAGTGATAAACAAGTAAACGCTAAATTCGATGAAATAGTCGCCAGATATAGCTCATAATTACGATGCAGCTTCTCAAATAACATATATACAGATATATTTTAAGAATTATTAGAAGGCCACTTTTAGAAGAGTTTTGTGCTTTTGAGCTAATTTTCTTTCTCTACAAAATCGCAGCATCAAAACTTCACATCGTCTCAATAGTGTACTACACTTTATTTAGTATACATTAAATGAATGAAGATTATTCTTTTATATATGTTTAAGGGAATCAGTATTTTCGTTTATTTATTACAATGGTATTTACTTTAGGCATCTATTATTTTGTCAAAATCTAATTCATCCTTTACAATGAACTCTGATGGTAGTGGTGCATCAATATCTTTACTAGATCTAACTGTCTCAATGGTTTCAATAGGTTCTTCTGGTTTAGTGTCATGAACAATAATTATACCACTTGTGTTCTTCGATTTACGAATTGGAACAAAACGGCCATCCTTGATAAACGAAACATATCTGGCTTGCTGTGGCAGCACACGACTCATGTTCGCGAGCTTAAATGGTGTTGAAGAGTATTTATTCTTATAGTATTCGTCATTTTCAGTTGGCTTTTGTTCTTCTGCCTTTGCACTTAGCTCTTTTTCCTCTAACTTTTTCGTTTCTTCCGCCTTCGTATCCTTTTTAGTCTTCTTTGCTCTAGCTTTAGCTCTTGCTGTCGTCGATAAAACAGCAGTAGCGACCTTTTCAACTTCTTTGTCAGCTTCTTCTTCGTACATCTTTCTGTAATCGAAAACGCCCTCCTTGGCGTAGCAATTTAATTCAAAATCAGGAATGGCTAAATCGCTACCACGAACAGCAATGGCGACTGTTGGTGTGAATGCTAAAGATAAAAAGTGGGATAATGGGAACCAATACCAAAACTGAGAGAACATAGCTAACCCAACAATGGATTTAGCATCCAATGTACCAGTTTCTGGATTTTCGAGTTGAATAGTAACATTACGTCCACCTGCATTCATGATACCTTGTGCCACACATGCACCGAATTTAGCCAAACCTTCTTGATGCTTGTTAGTCATGACATTCAAGAAAGTCTTGTTAATCTCAGCTACTCTTGGATTCAATTTTTCGGTTTGTTGAATCATGATCATAGATGAAGCGATCATAGCTGCTTGACGAACGAAATCAACTGGATCCTTCATTAAAGGTTCCAAAACATCTAATGCAGAATCAAGTGCTTTACCAGCACATGAAATACCTAATGCAAATGCAGTACCGCAACGAACATGGGGATTATGTGAATTTGCTAATAATTCGACAATTTTTGGAACGGTCGTGTAATCACGTAAAAGAAGAAAACCTAAGGATGTAACAGCCGCTCTTCTAACATCATCATTTGAATCAGAAACAGCAAAATGTAATAATTTCTTGACAGCTTTGTTATTACCTGTACCAACATAAGCTAACCCAACAGTATAAGCACCACCGTAACGTATTAGAGGATCCTCATTATTCAACATGCTGTCAATGATTTCATCTGCTTGTTCTTGACGGCCATAGTTGATTAGTGACATTGCCATAGCAATACCACGCTTGATATTACCATGCTTAGTCTCTTGGGCAAAAGCAAAAATATCTTCATCATCACCAGTACCTAGCTTACTCAACCCAAAACCTAAAGCAGCAGCCTCACCGGAATTGGCTAGATCACTATAAAGAACTGCTTTGAGGGATTCATTGACACCCATTTCATCGACACCCATCGCAGCTAAACCCAATCCCAGGGAGGCACCATGCATTAGAATATCGATATCCTCATCGCCAATATAGTTCATATTTTCATCAATATTTTCAATTAGGAAATCAAGAATATCTGTACCAAACCCAGCGTATATTAAACCCAATGCATATAAGGAACCACCTTTGATATAACGAGAAGTTGCGCGACTACCAGGTAAGTATGGCGCCATGACTTTCTTACCATCAACTAAATTACCCTTATGAATTACACCTAAAGATGCAGTAGCAGTAAATTTGGCCCAGTTTTGAGCTTTGCCTAGCCAGGATAGGTTAGCTTTAATGAATGAGTTGTCGGTTGTGCCAGCATGCATGAAACCGTTGGCTACACTAACAGCTGTGTGGAATAATGAATATTTACCATCCAAGGAAGATTTAGCTTTGTTCAAAAGGCCTACGTCAATGTTGCTTTTCTTAAGCAAGAAAGTGTTGCGGAAATCACAGGTCGGTACACCTGATAATATATGTACTAATTTCTGATCATATTTTCTTTGACGTAACTCAGCAGCCAATGCAGTCAATAGACCTTGGGTTGCTGAAGAGACTAAATCAAATGCGATTTGGTATGAAACTTCTTGGTTGCCGTCTATTCTTAGTTTTTCAAAAAGTTCAACGGCAGAATTAGAGTCATTTAAATTAACAATTAATTTACAGACAGTATAGTAATCGATAGACTCCATTGCCATTGAAATTTTGAATAATAGATCTAATATTTTGGTTTTGAAGGCAGTGTTTGAAACAGTTGTGGTTGCGGCAGTTAAGACATAATTTATCAATTTTAAAGTGTTTGATTCGGTGTCTTCTTTCAATCTAGAACTTAAAATGGCCTCTACAATATCTAATCTAAGACCTTCCATTGCGATACCGACAGCTAATTTGAACTCGGTTGCCTTTATACATTTATCCAACATTCTTTCAAAAATTGATGTCAATTTTGGGTCGATTTCACTTTTATTCTGCTCATCCTCAAATTTCTTACCAGAGAGTTCAATGTATAATTCAATGCTCTTTGAAACAATGGTTTCGACAAATTGAGTCTTTTCATCTATATCAAAACATTCTTCGGCAGCTAATGCATATTTAACTGCTGGCTCATATTCACCCAAGTTGTAATAAACTTTGGATGCAACGAGAGCAGCCATCTTACGATTTGAAAATGAGCTGTCATCATATAAGGCTTCAATGTCGGGCAAGTCGTTCGAAACTTCGGGCCATTCTTGGTCTACGATTCCGTTGATTGATTGTAAAGCGTATGATTTTACGGAATCATCATTTTCCTTGAGTAATGCCAATAATGGAGTTGCAGATGTTAATGACATTATAATTCTGGAGGAATTTTGTAATTTAGGCGCTAAAATTGGTTCAATAAATTGAGTAATTTAATCTACCAAACCACCCTATATATACTTTCTGTACATATTAAGATATTTCTGAAAAGTTCTCTTTATTTTGCCACCGAAGGAACTCTCGCTATACTATCAAAAAAAACAGGAATAAAAACCATTACCCGACTTTTACTTGAAAGGCGAGTAATATTATGCAGTCGCAAAATTGATCATTCTTAGATGAGCAATAACTAGGTTGTATCAGGATTCTATATAATTGATAATTCTTTTGAGATGCTAGTATAATATTCTAACTGAAATTTTAGCATTTGTTTGGTTCAAACTGTCGTAAAGCTGCTTGATTTCATCTTGACTAACTGAAGAAATATCAATCATCAAATATGCGATATTATCACGTGAATCAGAAAACTGTTTGTCAATGTTGTGATCGGCAAGAATATCATTAACTGTCTTTAATACACCCGGGATGTTCTTATGAATGTATAATATACGAACTGTGTTTTCTTTGTCCAGCGCTAATGTTTTTAGACTGATTTCCGGCAGGTTGACCGAACTGACAGAGGTTCCTTCATTGATATATTTGCTTAACATGTGTGCCACTTCATTTCCAATGACACATTGTGCTTCTTCTGTGGAGCCACCTATATGAGGGGTCAAAATAACATTTGGTAAAGAAATTAATTCTGAGGTCCAGTTATTCAAGGTATCATTGTAAACACCCGAGGCATTGTTAGCTGGCTCACTGGGAAACACATCAAACGCCGCGCCAGCAACTTTCTCAGCCTTCATGACAGTAAGTAATGATGAAATATCTACGACAGTGCCTCTTGAAGCATTGATGACATATGCTCCATCCTTCATGGCTGAAAATTGTGGTGCTGATAGCATGTTTTTGGTTTCTGGAGTTGCTGGAACATGGCATGTTACAAAGTCAGCTTTATTCAACAGCTCATTCAAAGTAGACATTTGTTTTGCAGTTCCTAATGGCATAATAGTAACAATATCATAGTAGAGGACATGCATGCCCAACGACTCTGCAAGGACAGACAATTGAGATCCAATATGGCCATAACCTATAATACCTAAAGTTTTACCTCTTACTTCCCAGCATCTGCTTGAAACTTTGTTCCAAGTGCCCGTATGAAGTTCGATTGATCGATCTCCAATTTGTCTGGCAAGAGTAATGATCTCTGCTATGACCAATTCAGCGACTGATCTCGAGTTGGAAAATGGTGACTTGAATACTGCGACCCCAATACTGGCAGCATAGTCGATATCAACTTGATTTGTACCAATACAGAAGCAACCAATAACAATTAACTTTTTTGCATGCTCTAGAATTTTTGCTGTTAACTTTGTCTTGGATCTTATTCCAATTGCGTGTACATCTTTGATTTTTTCAATTAGGCAATCCTCTGTAAGTGCTCCATTATAAGATTCCACTTGATAACCTTGCTCTTGAAAAATATTGGTCGCACTTTGATTGACATTTTCTAGTAATAGGATTTTGATATCTCCCGGAGAAAATGGCTTTAGAGCTTTTGGCTGCCTTGAAACGCTTAAGCGATGACGTAAACTGTCGATAAAAGTCTGGATAGGCGATGCTGAGATGGTATCTGCCTTAGGTTCAAAAGTGATATCTTGCTGGGCAGCATTTTGTAAATTTATAATGTTCATGATTTGTGAGATAGTTATTCTTTCCCTCAAATCTGATATGAAACAAGAAACTGTTCGACTTAGCTCAAAGTTGAACTCAAGCTCGTTCAAAGATATACATAAAACATCTTGGCACCCTTCGAGTTTATTTTGAACTCAATCTTCCAAAATGTGGCGACATGCCTCTTCAGTCAGACGCACTGTTTGCATTCCGAAGGCGACAGAGAGAAAAGAAAAAAATGGTAAGAACAGGTGAGGTTACTACATTAAGCACACAAATGTAAAGCAAACGACGTTAAATCGACTTCTCTCGTAGATTCAAAAACAATTTCTCTCGTGAATTTAAATAATTTATAGTGATAGAAAACTCTCAATCTGGCTGTCTGAGTAAGCTGCATTAGGTGCCAATGATTTCCATAAATCTTTTAACTGTGTGACCATTCCATTGTTGACTAATTTTGCGAAGTCTAAAGCATCTTTAAACCAGCGCATTGCCTCATCTTTCTTCTCAGCTATTAGATTATTTATTCCAACATTCCAACAGAGTGTAGCGATTAACTCTACCTCTTGTTTCAATGTGTCAGATGCAGAGGTATTACTTGAAAAATTAATTTTCAACCTTGTTAATAATCTGCCGCTGAAGTCACTTAGTTTATCATCTACGTTATGTTCCAAGAGAGTCCTTAACCAGAAGCAAACATAAATATCACTAATGTCCATATTACTTAAATTTCTTTCAAGCACAGAAGATATTATTTCAATTTGTAAAAATTCAGGCAAATCAGTAAGGATCAAAACAGCATCCACTAGCATGCACTCAATTTCCATATTTTGATAACGCTGTGTTATCTCTAACAGGTGACCTAATTTTTGGCGATCTCTCGTTTCTAACAAGATGTCGTAATATATTGATACAGCATCCACAAGCAAGATGTCAAGCAGGCCAACCTGCTCTTTTTGTAATGAAAGTTCGATTTCTTTATTTTCTTTTAATTTCATTATTTCGTGTAAAACCTGTTCAGCCTGCTTTTCAAATTCTGGCTTTATTGAACTCCTTCTCGAAACATAAATATCAAGAAGTGAGCATTTAAGCTGCCAATATTCGTAATGAAACATCTTGGGTACTGTAAATTCGTTCAATGGAATCATGTCCATAAAATTCTTCGCAAGTTTTGTGAAATTTTGTAATTGATCATTAGTGATGACTGGAGCGTTGTCAAATCTAACAGCAGTGTTATAAGCAACAGATGCAAACCATTCTATTTCATCCACAGAAATTGACTCTTCTACTACCTCATCATTAGTCTTTTCCCTCATGTGAATATGATTTGATAACATCAGCTTTTGTAGGCAAGTCAAAGCTTTTTGTAGTAGAATAGCAATCGTGTTGAAATAATTTGTTATGGCAGATTCCTCTTTTTCAGCAAGCTTGATAATCATCTGTATGGTGTACCGAATTAAACAAAGAGTCGGTACCGACCAATTTGTGGTCGTGCCTTTACCTTGTTCCTTATCTTGAAGTTTTTCAAATAGTAAGGTGACTCCACTGACGACTAGTTCTGGAAGCTTCTTACATTCTGTTATTGCCAGTATAAAGGCGTTTATTGAATTGTCTTCATCTGAATTTTTTATCTTTTCCAGGCATTGAAGAACTGAACTCTTGTCGTTTTTTTGCAAGGAAATTTTTGTCATTAATAATTGTGTCAGAGGTGATTTTTTATCAAATTCTTTCATTTTATGATAAACTTTTTCAGCATTTTCAAAATCTTCGTTCATTATATAGCAGGATTGTAATGCTCTCTGAATTTTGGCAATTTCTGTGTAATCTTTACAAAATAGTTCATCAAGAGCTAATTCATAATAATTGATAGCTTCATTATATTTTTCCATTTTTTCTAATTTCTTTCCACTATTCCATAATAGAGTAATTATACATGATACAGTATTTTTTGTTAATCTATGCATTAAAATTTTTTTTAAATTCTCACAGAAAGTCTCTAAACTCTTAAGAATGTCTGATTCATTCATAGTTTTGGATTGCGTAGTAATGAAAACGCGTGTTAACAATAATTTTTCTAATAGTTCAGTTTCCTGTTGAGGATCAATTTTGTTTGTGAACATATAGTCTAATGATACTAAAGCCATTTTTGTATTTGCTTCTGCAAATTCATTTATACAACCCATTATTGATTCAAAATTTGAGCTGATATCAACTGAGGTAATCATTCTTATAAGAATTTCATTTATTGAATCATAATCAGTAATATCTTTTTTCTTAATTAAGCTGACGTTTAAGATATAAGGTTCGATTTTTCTTGAATATTCAGATTGCAAAGCATTGAGGTATGATTCACACTCATTTAAATCCGTAAATTGGGTAATTAGGCATTTTGTTAATAAAATCAGATTTTTGTAACGAATATTGGAATAATCGATATGAGCTTTTAAATTTTCAACTGGTAATTCTAAAAAAGAGTGAACTTCTTTAAGAAAGAAGATGACGTCTAGCAAATGTGAAGTTTCATTATCTTTATGCAAATCTGTCATAGCATTATAAATTACTCTTGTGACTTCTATTAATAAATCATTTTGAATTATTTCCAAATTGTCTCTGATGCCAACTTTCCCATAGTAAATTTTAGCTGTCTCAATGTCATTATCCTTCAGTACCAACTGGAAATTAAGTATATAAAACTCAAATTTTAGAGTTTTCAATTCTGTTGATTCCACAGTTGTTAGGTCTTTGACTTCATTCAGAATTCTCAGATAAGTGTCAGCATTCTCGTTTACTTTATTTATTAAGTTGGCTTCTTGTATCTTATAATCTAAAATTGTTTTCAAACAATTGACGTAGCATTTGAAAGTTCTTAGCTTCATATTTACGGTCGGTACTAAACTTTCATGGACAGATAAAAGGATGGAACTGAATAATTTGCACCGCATCAAAAGGACATTCTGATCATGATTCGCCTTTATTGCTATTGCTATGCTATTCCATAGCGAAGAAGAAGAATTTTCTAATTTCAAAATTACGTCATCATCAATTAAGATATCGGAAGATCTGAAAGATTTATTGTATTTGATAGCCACCGGTTGTAATGCATCTATCTTGTTTATAATGGTACTAGAACTGACAGCATCTATTGAATTTATTTCAAATACTTGGGAGGTTATCCAATTTGCCACCTCTACACTCATTTCATGACAGACCATGTTAGTATACAATAAAGTTTTGGAAATAGTTCCTTCCAAACGGATATAAAACAAACTACATACCGCAGAACTCAATAAGCGTTGATTTAAAAGTCGATATAACCTCAGGCATGATTCTCAATCTTGCTTCAATATTTGGCAGACGAGAAAGAAAAGTCTTATTCCTTTTTCTGTCGCTTTCCCTTTATATACTTGGTACATGTAAAAAAAATTTAGCCGCCAAAAGGAACATTTTCTACATGAGAAGCTTCATTAATATCAAAAATTATATAAAACTAAAGTATCCAAATAACAAGAGAAGAAGTAGTCTTGATTTGTAATGTCTTTCTTTGATTTTTATTTTTTTTTTGGGTATATGCTTAAGAGGTTAAGTTCAAACTGCTTGTGATGCTGTGATGAGAAGGGCTCCTGAATGCGTGAATGTAGGATAAATCATCACCACCCAGAACACTTGCAGTGCTATCTACTTCGCTGCGAGACAGCTCACTAGCGGGTTTATTTTGATCTAGGAGACTGTCCAAGGAGTCTATGGCAGACAGTTGTTTGTCATTGTTCAACAATTTCATTTTTTCTCTTAAAGTCATGGGAGGCAGATTTGATAGGTCGGATAGATCGTGATGTTTCTTCTTATTGGTAATACTGGAACTACTTCCATTATAATTCATACTGTTCAGTAAGTTTAACGAATATTGAGGAATCCCGTCCCTCTTAAACTTTGAACCTTCAACGCCGTCCTTTGTCGCTGTCATTGACATGGCTGAATTCAGTGAGCATCGCGAAATAGATCTTGAAACACCCATCTCAGATGGGTCTAATTCATAGACAGCTTTCATTGAAAAATCGTCAGTATTTGCATCCAAATTACTGTCAGTAACTGATGTCAAACACGAACCAGCTCCGTCACGCGATGAAATAGCAGACCCAACATCCTTAGCCGAGACTGCTGGTGATTTAACAGCGCACATTCTTGTTCTGAAAGTTGTTTTTTTTTCCACTTTACCTGAACTAGTTTAGCTCCTTTGATGAACTCAGTTTAACTAGTAACCGATGTACTAATTTTCTAGTTTCTTCTCTATATTAAAGCTTGAGAATTTCCCTTTATATTCTTTTATCCTATTATATACTACTACTATTACTACTGCTACTTTATTCTCTTCTAACCTTACTGAATACCCTCTTACAATGTCCAGCTTTTGTAATGTATATGTACTCTCTGTGCTACTTTAAACGCACATTTTATATCTTATCGTAAAGCATCTCTCTCTATCAGCGAACGGCTCTAACCGTCAAATTCCGAAATTGTGTGCGGGGTAACGAATATTGATCGTTTTTAACGGAGATTAAGCTGGGCGGCTAAAATAGGTTTTTTGACAGGAGAAATGCATATATATATAAAGGTAGAATAAGGATGTACATTCAACCAAAAATATCCTGTATCGAGTTAAACTAACAATGTCTACAAACCAGCTGGTGCTCACGAAGCAGAAGCCGCCTGCAACTAAAACTGCGATCACTATTGAACAATCGCAGAAGCTAGTACAGACCATGCTAACCATGTCTTTTGGTTGTATAGCATTTCTTAGAGGTTTATTCCCTGATGAGAATTTCATAGATCAAAGATTTGTACCTGAAAAAGTGGATAAGAACTATAACAAACAGACGGCGTCACACGCAAATTCGATTAAAATTAAAACTTTACTTAGAGGGAAATCAAAAGATGCAGATCTTTTATTAGATTGGTTAGAAAAAGGTGTTTTCCAGTCAGTAAAATTAAGATATCTGAAAATGTTAAGTTTAGAGATATTTTTAGATGAAGATAACCCAGCAGAACTTATTGAAAACTATTGTTTTAAATTCGATTACAATTTTAATGATAATTCTGTTAGTATGAAAATTAATGATGACAAGGACTCAATTTCTTTGCTAGATTCGAGAAAAATGGCACAACAATTAATGAGGAGATTTATTATAATAACGCAGTCTCTCGACCCATTACCACAGAAGAAATTCCTCAATATGAAACTGATGTTCAATGATTCTGTTGATCCGGATTATCAGCCAACTATGTTTAGAGATGCCACATTCGATAAAAGAGCGACCATCCAAATACCTCTTTCTTCGAATTTAGAAAGCTGTTCCGCTGGTAATTTAAATACAAATTTCCAGAAGCTTAATCTGAATGTCTACTCCGCAGCTGATAATACTACTAAAGAAGGTACTCGCCAGATTGATCCCTTCGAAATTGCTTTAGACGCTGAGGAAGAGGAGCAAGTTCAATCTCAAAGTATCCTAAAAGCAGGATCAGTACAATTTGTTGACAGTCCAACTACAAATGTCCTCAGTAAATTTTTGAACTCATCACAACCCAGTATTCAGCCTACGCAAAAAGCCTTCCAGAATTATACTCAAGAGGTTGGCACTCGTAGTACATTGGGGCAAATAGAAAATAGTCAGGGCAGATGTGAGTGTTCAATCCCATGTACCCAGTCTGCAAGTAGTGTGAAAAAATGTAAACTTTGTAAAAGAGAGCTGCATGGAATTTGTTACGGCAATTGTGGTCGTCCAATGGTGGAGGCATGCTTGACTTGTTTAGTTGGTGAAACCCACTGGGGTTTCAAATCTGATGAATTCAAAGATTTAATGATTTTAAGAAGATGTTACAGATTTATGGCCAGAAAGCGTGGAAGTGTGAGTTCAGTATTGGCTTTCTTTGAGCAAGTGGTACCTGCTGATTTGTTAGACAAAGAGTATATGGAAAGAATAAAATTTGCAGTAGCAGTGCTATTTCACGATAACATTTTTACATTAGAGGATGATCAAAATCGAAAAAGGACGCAAACTAAAAGAGTCAGTAACTCGGTTATGATTGACGTCGATGGCGGGCTACTTATTAATTATAATAAACAATTATTAAAAGGTGAAAGACACATATGGAACTTCAGTTATACATCTCCTAAGGCACATTCCTGTTACATGGATGTTTTTGCTAAATCAACAAGTCAGTTTGAAGAATGGCTACAAGAAATTAAAGAGTTGAGGTTAATTTGTAAAAATCCAACCAGCGAATTACCAGCAATGGAAAAGCTGGCAATTGATGATGATCATGATCTTAACACACAAGATCCGATTATAATTAGGTCAAAAAGGAAAAATATTGATCTAGAACAATACTTAAAGGATGAAAACAGTTCTCTTATCATATCTGATACAATTGACATGAAAAAGCAACATGATGAACCTGCTAGCAAAAAAATAAGGAAGATCAGTGTTTCGAAAAAAACGTTAAAGAGCATCTGGTGATGAAGTTTTTTTAACAGAGAATCAATACCTGTCATAGCTATTAATTACCTACTTATGTCCTAGATGCACCTTATAGAATATATAATTATATATCACTCATATCACTGTCATTATTAAGATCAGTAATGTCCATTTTCCCTTCTTCGCTATTTGTAGAATTAAGACCTTGAGTAGATGCCTCTTGTATAAAGTCCCTCAGTTGTTGCAATCTCTTCCTTTTGTCCTGAATAACAGTCTCAATATCTCTTTCATTTCTCTGCAAACTCTTCAATGGGTGATTATATACGTGAGTCTGATTGAATACCAGAGTATCCTTGTCTTCGAATTCAACATTTATATGAGCTGATGATATTAATAACTCAACTTCTTTTTTTATTAGGGAATTGTCAATTTTAAGAATATTAGCTAAGTATGATATTTTCAATTTTTGAGAAATTTTGAAATAAAAAATATAGATTTTGGTTCTCATTAAAGTCTGTGCAAATGACCAATGTTTACCTAGAAATATACTTCTTTGACACAGTTGATCTATTTCAACATGCCAAATTCCAAAAAACTTTTGAAAATTAATGTGAATTATTAATTTCATCAATTTTAATGACAATGGGTATACCTTGAAAAATATTTCATTAGATTTTATGTGAATGAAATCCTTGTAGCTTGAGAATGGGATGGAGATAATAATAGAAATTGTCACTGCCAGTAAAATTTCATCAGTCGAAATGAAATCATATTTTGCCCCGACAGTTTGAAATGATGCTATCAGATCATTATCTAAGTTCAAATAGCGAAAAAACTTGTAGCAGCAATCAAAATATTTTCTTTGTAGATAATACGCCATGCATATCAGTAATATGATTTTTCTATAAGAATTTATCTCATCGGGATTTTGTACGTCGTTCACACTGTTATGAATACGATATTCAAGTTGTTCCAAAGCCTTGAAATTCTTCTGTAACATCAATACCTGAGCCACTTGTTCAACATGTCTGTAATAGCCCACGTTGGCTACAGTCTTGCTGCTCTCTAGGATATACAGAGCGTCGTTATAATCATGCGATATTATCTTTTCTAAAACAGTAGCATTTCTTGCAGTGCCCATCGATGAAGCTTGAAACAAGTTATTTCCACGACTATTTGGTGTTATTGCTGAAGACAGCTTGATCCAGTGAGGTGAATTTGTGTAGCCGATATCGTATAGGTAGTTAATTGCCCTTGCTGCTATCTGTTCTCTCTCATTTGGTATACCATACTTATTCTCTAATAAGTAAGCAGCCCTCTCAACTAGTATTGGACCACTGAACCTGTCTAAAATGGTCATTGAGCCCATGTTCTTGTATATGTGAATCGCAACGGTTGAAAAATCAAAGAGGTTTAAAAAAGGTAAAACCTACGTTCTATATAAATACAGAAAACTGAAGATTCCACATTAGAACAGATAACTAAATAAATATCATATATAAAGTCGAAATTGTATTTACATGAATGAGCAAAGAGAACTATTGGTAGTGTCAGCTCAGTTGAAGAAAGATTTCATTTTTGACAACCAATCAATATATTCATTATTTTCTTTAAACTCAGAGTAGGAAGTAATAAAGGAGGCCAACTCTTGATTAATCCCTCTGTTTTCCAAGTATAACTCCAAAGATTCTTGTAATTCCTCATCTAAGTTTGAAAATGGGGGACCGTGATATAGTAATTCCCTATTCATTTGGGCTTCGGCAGATTGATCGGTAGCATCCTTTGTAGATTTGTATGGAGTAACGCTATCGACATAGAACGTACCTTCTTGTAAGTTTAATAAAAGCTCGAAGGATAATGTTGAACTATTGCCATCTTTTGTAACAATAACATTGACGTTGGCAAAGTTGTCAGCGAAAGACTCGTCAAAATCTTCTTCTTCGTTTTCTTGTGTCATTGTTTGCTCATTGATAGCAGTATCATATGGCAAATTGGCAATTTGAGCTACATCAAAAACTACGTTGATTGTTTCTTTGGTTTCACCATTGGTTTTTGTTATTTGGGCCTCGTTCTTCCCTGGTGTTTCAATAATTTTGAATTTGTTCTTCGTGAGAAACGAAGTCAATGCTTCAGGCAATTGTTCCTGCTCTGAAAATGCCTCTTGTTCGATTTTCAATTCAGATGAAAGAATATTGCTTACATTTTGTCTATGTTGGTTCCAAGCATTTGAAGTACTTGTCAATGTTCTTATACTTGGGCTTACCCCTCTTCTAAGGCAGCTTCTTGAAACCACACGTCTAGCAACAGGGAGTGCAATTTTAGCACTATATCCTAATAATCTGAATGACATTATCCTAGATTTAGCTTTTGAGCTTGCTTTATTCTCAATATTTTGAAGCCTTTGCTAAGGACCCTCTTGATTTTTTCGTAATACTCGATATGTGACTCTCCAAATCATATTCAAAGCAAAGATCATTTTTAAAAAGTCATCGAATAGAAAAGCGTACTAGCCAATAAGACCAAATGATGCGGCTCACAAGACACTATTTGATCTGTTATCACACTAGTGGCTATACGTGCAGCCATTGAAAGTGCTAAAGTGTAAATCACGTGATTCTATGTGCACGGACCCCGTAGTAGATGATTACAGTTCAGTACGGAAGTCTAGTATCACGGATTCTATTAGACTCACCCTGCTGAGGCTCTTAGAGATTATATATGAGACAGTTTCATGGATATTCTACGCTTGTTTCATTGCCTTTCGTTACTTTATGTATGTTACTTCGAAAAAAATATCGACCTATTACGATGCTTCGCGAATAAAAACAAGAGTTAATTCTCTTACAAGCTTGGCATGTCTCGCAATTCTATCAAAAGTAACAATAATGAAAGTACAAATACCTTCAAGGGGTTCTGCTTCGCTTAAGCGTATATATAGAGAGAGTTAGCAACCCTCGGTTAGGAAGTGACATATCTTACATGAACATAAAATTTAGGGCACGTGGCGCAGTTGGTAGCGCGCTTCCCTTGCAAGGAAGAGGTCATCGGTTCGATTCCGGTCGCGTCCATATATTTTTCACTATTTCAATATAATAATACAGTCATTTTATTTCAGCAAACTGTCAGCATAGACAAATTCAAGTTCCAATTGATATGTAGGCGACCATTTCCTTATCAGCATTTTTATGGTAAATGTCTTCCAAAAAGGTTTTGATCCTAACTCTTCCATGAATTTTATCAAAGGTTTTAAAAAACTACATCTTGAATTTATGAGGTGTCTCTAATTTTTACAATTATGAGATTATAATACTTATATTATATATTTATGTGGTAATTTAAGTTTAGCAAAATAAAGAAGTTTACATCATCATTATTTTTCTTAATCAGCATTACGACGAGCCATCTTCTTAGCTCTTCTCTTACCGGTACCAAAGACCTTCTTGTCTCTGTTCTTCTTTTGTTTTCTTTGTTGTCTGGAAGCCTTTTCAACCTTTTCAGCTAAACCGTATCTAACTAATCTGTAGGTTGGTTCGAACTTCTTGGCGTCAGCAACAGAGTTGTAGACTAAACCGAAACCAGTAGACTTGGAACCACCGAATTGAGTTCTGAAACCAAAGACGGAAACAGCGTCCTTTTCAGCCTTGTAGACTTCAGCTAATTTTTCACGTAATTCATCCTTAGAAACGTTGGCCTTGTTTGGATGTAAAACGTCAACAACGAATTGCTTTCTAGCTAATAATGGATTAGTGATGACCTTTCTGGTACGAATAGTGACAGCGTCAGACTGTAAAATAATAAAAAATTATGTTAGTACCCTGTTAAGTTTTCTTAAAAGATATAGGTGGGGATGAGTATGCACTAAAGCTCCATAATTTTCAGTATAAAATACATTTCCTTTATTTCAGCTGGCTCGTAACATACGCCTAAGAATATCATTCCAATAAATCAGTTAACGTCTGGATATTTTGAAACATTTTATATTTTGAATTGCCAGAATAAGGTAATTCCATATGGTTCTCATTTACTGTATATTTTCCATGAAGTCGCAAACAACTTCGTGTGCATAATATCAGAATCAGCCAGAGCTGTATCTCTTAATATCGAGCATGGAGCTCCTCTCATATTTCCTTATATGCCATCTTTATACGTCAATATCTCATTTCTAGCACTTTAGCTCTTTTTTTGAATAGCTCCAAATCAGTAGCTCATAATAACACCCTTCGCAGACTCAAACATACCATTTCTACTATTGCTTTTGGTGCCCTTACAAATTGCAACTTTCACTAGCCATATCTTAAATGATACTTTCAATATATTGCTTGAAAAACATCGCTCCCATTGCGAGCCGAAGGGCTTTCCTGCTAGGATCTTAGCCGAGAGGTCTCAATCCCTAGAGAGAGCCTTTCCAGTAGACGGACGGGCTACTGGGGATTTCCACCTAGCCGTAGAAGCCCGATCCGAACTTTAGTCAACTCGAATGCCTTTAATGAATTTTCAGAATTTTTCAACGCACACAATTTTTCGAAACGATAACGGGAAGTTTTGGATTTTCTGAAAATAAAATAATTGCTGTAATGTGCGGGTGTCTACGGGGTATGGGTCTGACAGTCAAAAATTATCACCGAGATCTCAGCCGTGGAGTTTAAAAGAAGAGGTAGGAAACGAATAGTCATAATGTAGAAGTTACAAAAAAGATTCTATAAGTGTATATATTGTTCATATTATCATCAAATCATCAAGACACACCCGGGAGTGGATCGTGCCATTCACATTGGGGCCATTTAAGAGTGCCCGCATTCGTGTAGTCACCCCGTTCTTCCCTTGGTGCCCTGGTAGATGCTCTTGCCACTCTAAAGTATAATTCGACCGAATCGGTTTCACTTTCTTGTAGTGCTTGCTTGAGCATATTGTCTAAAGTTGGGCTCTCGGTCAACAAAGTATCGATATCCACTGTATAGTTAGTACCTACATAAACCTCGAAATCATTCATTAGTAAGGAAAATCCATCGAGTGAATCATTATCTGTCACATTTGGTTGTAGTTGCCAAGAGAGCGCATGTAAATGCATTTTGTCAAATACAAACACTGGAGGCTCAGAAAGAGCACCGGCTTCACCTCTTAATAAAGCAACGTCTGTTTCTACAATGCTGGCGAAATCCCATCTTGAAACACCGGAAAGGACTAACCCAATTAATATGCCCTGAAATAAATATGCTGAACTTCCCCTCGTTGCACAACCTGGCACCAAAATTGTCCCCAATATATAGTGGTGAATCCTCAAGTTCAATCCAGGGATTGAAGCAAGAGTGACTAATCCAAAAATCAGTAGAAGATAAATTTTCAAATATTTTCTGAATCTCCCTGATTTCCATAACGAGTAAGCTTGAATAATTGCACAGGTCAAAATAGTACCTGCAATACAACTTACAGCTAATAATGCACCAGCTTGCTCTTTAAGATCTCTTGCAGTTAGTCTATCCACTGGTAATCTATCAAATGTGATATTATTCATTATGCCCAACCACAGCATTGGATACCATAGAAGTATCTTAGCTAGAGGCGAACCATTTTCGAGTGTCCTTTTCACGGCACATTTCCAAAGAACATAAAGAACAAAGCAGAGTGGCAGTAGCCTCTGAAATCCAACACTAAAAAGTTCATAGACAGTTGCCATATCGTGTGGATCGGTCAATAAAGGTGGGTCTAATGCTAAGACTAAAGTCCAATAACCCGTTATAGTACTTATCCAGTATCCATAAATGCTCTCAAAGAGGTAAAAGACTGGTAATCCGAAAAGTATATTTATCGTCACCACTGCTGCCCTAGGGTCATAACAGCCGTTAAGAATGCCACTTTTAATTGATCTGAATGAATATGATCCCGGAAAAAAGGAGCCAAAGAAGATTGAAAGGTCTGTGCCATGCTTGCCTTCTATTGAGGGAAACTCTGATTGAAATCCTTCCGAAGTCAGTCTTGCGCATCCCCCATAAAGAGGCGACACTATTCCAGCATGGACAGCTGCCCCACATGGGAACGAATCAGCGCGGTATGGATAAGTAAGCATATCATCATTTTCTGTCGAAGAGTCCAGTCGACCTCCACCAATTTCATACCCCGTATATTTAATTCTATTATTGCCTACAGTAATGGCAGAATAAATCCATGCCCCTCTGTCGCACAATGCAGGACATCTAATAATATACTCCGCATTTTCAAATGGACCACAATCTTTTGCTTCAAGGCCACAAGCATTATTCTTCCCTTCCCAATTCAAATAAGAATTACAGCTTAGGGAAAAAATTGGCACTTTTTCACTGCCATCAGCAGGGTGGTAGTATGGCGCTCTTATCAAATATGGATGCAGCAGAAGAAACACTACTGAATACCATGCACTGCAATAGATAATTAATAGCACGATTCTTATAAGTTTATTAGGAAATCGCTTCATAAAGACTTGTTCCGGAAATGAATCGACAAATGCTGTCCATGACCACTTTGATGGAAAAGAAGGCGGCAAGTCCACTGGTTCCCTTGGACCTTTCCATAATTTAATAAAAAACCTCTTCGCTGGATGTTTATTCCTCAAAAGAAGCCATTCTTCTTTGATGTCTACTTGGCTCGTTTTATTTTCGTCTAAATTGGGAGCTGGGAACTCCTGGAGCTCTATTGGCTCTGGTTCTATATCTAAAAAATCATTGTTTCTCTTCTGCATGAAAAGCGTTCTTGGTGTTACTTGTCTAGGGAATTACAGAATTGAAAGCAAATAAATAGCCGTTCTATATATTCATTCATCTTATAGTCCGTAAAGGATATTGAAATTTCAAATGCACGCTTCGCAGTATTTTATCAGTCCATTACGCGAAGAAAATGTATTCACCATAATATATATGAAAAGTGTTATGAAATAGATGGTGACCTGTGAGATTATTAGAATAACATTA
Organism: Kazachstania africana CBS 2517; assembly: GCF_000304475.1. Taxonomy (NCBI): domain Eukaryota; kingdom Fungi; phylum Ascomycota; class Saccharomycetes; order Saccharomycetales; family Saccharomycetaceae; genus Kazachstania; species Kazachstania africana. Next base: position 251,048 of record NC_018941.1, read on the forward strand.
AGAGTTGAGATATGTACGTAGAGAAAGGATTTTATGTAATTTGAGCCTCTATATAACTACACATCAAGGTAGCACTACATAAGAAGTAATTTTATCATTAATTAGTATTTTTCTTCAGTTTGTTCTAGAACAATATCAACTGCTCCATTAACTTTTGAGTCAGTGCTGACAGCAATTGGCATCACTGGCTGTTCATTTTCTATTTTAAGAGACGACATTCCACTTGTAATGGAGGCATTCGATGAAGTTGGGGTAGTGCTTCTTTCAATTTGAGAGCCATCTTCTGTGTATTTGGCGTCTTGAGAAATATATACTGGACGGTGTAGGGTTTCCATAATAGCGATATTATTAGCGGCTTGGTCAGCGACACTCTGATCAATTGTGAACTGAATAGCAGCAGAAGCAGCTTGTGTTCTTAGGTAATACATACCTGTCTTCAAACCCTTCTTCCAACCGTAGAAATGCATACTTGTAATTTTACCCATGGTTGGTGCACGAATGAATAAGTTTAATGAATGAGATTGATCAATGTAAATGGAACGATCAGCAGCCATATCTAGAATCTTCTTTTGAGAAATTTCCCAGACAGTCTTATATAATTCCTTAATTTCATCTGGAACATTTGGCAAGTCTTGGATGGAACCATTCTGTGTAATTAAATACTGTTTCATACCATCATCCCAAATACCTAAATCAACTAAATCACGCAATAAGTATGGATTAACGATCTGGAACTCACCAGAAATAGTACGACGTTGGTACATATTAGATGTGACAGGTTCGAAACATTCATTGAAACCCATAATTTGTGAAGTAGAAGCTGTTGGCATTGGTGCCATCGTTAGAGAGTTTCTGATACCATACTTGACAATATCTTTTCTCAATGTTTCCCAATCCCACATACCGAATGGCTTGGAGTTCCATAAGTCCATTTGTAAGATACCTTGAGAAGCTGGAGAGCCTTGGAAAGTTTCGTATGCTCCTTCTTCTTGTGCAAGTTCACAAGAAGCTTCTAAGGATGCATGATACATAGTTTCGAAAATTTGTTTATTAAGTTTGGTAGCTTCATCCGATTCGAATGGTAAACGTAATAACATAAAGGTATCAGCTAAACCTTGTACACCTAAAGCGATTGGTCTGTGTTTCATATTAGATTTCCTAGCTTCTGGAACTGGGTAGTAATTATTGTCAATAACTCTGTTCAAATTACGAGTGATGACTTTAGAAATCTTATGTAACTTTTCAAAGTTGTAAGTAGAAGTTTTGTTATCTTCAGAATATTCAATGAATGTTGGTAAACAAACGGACGCTAAATTACAGACAGCAGTCTCTTCTGGGTTGGAGTATTCGATGATTTCACAACATAAGTTAGAGGATTTGATAGTACCTAGATTCTTTTGGTTAGACTTTTGGTTTGCAGCATCCTTGTAACACATGAATGGAGTACCAGTTTCGGTTTGAGCATCTAGAATAGCTTGCCATAATTTTCTTGCCTTAATAGTCTTACCACGACCTTCTCTTTCATAACGTTCAAATAATGCCTCGAATTCATCACCGTAGACATCAGATAGACCTGGAGCTTCACTTGATGAGAAAAGAGTCCATTTAGTGTCTGCTTCCACACGCTTCATGAATAAATCTGGGATCCATAAAGCAGGGAATAAGTCTCTAGCACGGTATTTTTCATCACCGTGGTTCTTTCTCATTTCAATGAAGTCGAAGACATCTGGATGCCATGGCTCTAAAAAGAAAGCAATGGCACCTGGTCTTCTGTTACCGCCTTGATCGACATAACGAGCGGTAGTATTGTATACACCAACAACTGGCATTAGACCTTTAGAAGTACCATTAGTACCTTGAATGTATGAGCCAGTACCACGGATATCGTGGACGTGGACACCAATACCACCTGCGGATTTAGAAATTAAGGCACATTCTTTTAATGTTTCGAAAATACCATCAATGGAATCGTCTTTCATGGAGACCAGGAAACATGAAGACATTTGCGGACGTGGGGTACCGGCATTAAATAATGTAGGAGTAGCGTGAATGAAATATTTTTCAGACATTAGGTTATATGTTTCGAAAGCAGCTTCAAGATCATCCATGTGAATACCTATAGCAACTCTCATTAGAAGATGTTGTGGACGTTCAGCCACTTGACCATTAATTTTTAGTAAGTAGGAACGTTCAAGTGTCTTATAACCGAAATAATTGAATTTGTAATCCCTGTCATAGACTATAGTAGAATCTATGACGTCTTTGTTCTTCATAATAATTTCGTGAACTCTTTGTGAAATGACTGGAGCGTGTTTGCCTGTAGTTGGGTTGACATAGTTGTATAAGTCATCCATAACTTGAGAAAATTGCTTCTTGGTTTGTTTATGTAGGTTTGAAATGGCTAATCTGGCAGCTAAAGTACCGTAATCTGGATGAATAGTAGTCATGTACGCACATGTTTCAGCAGCCAAATTATCTAGTTCTTGAGTAGTGACACCCTCGTAGATACCTGAGATAATACGTTGTGTGATTCTTGCAGCATCGACTTGTTTTGGATCTAAACCATACGATAGACGTTCGACTCTTGCAGTAATTTTATCGAAACGGACAGGTTCCTTACGACCATCTCTCTTGATGACATACATTTTTTATTTGATTTTAAAATTAGTGAATATATTAGTTTATAATGACCTTAAGGGAGATAGGTTGGATAAATATGCTATGAAAAGACGAATACAATTCAAATAGTAACGGGAGAAGACGTTACAACACTTACAGTGGAAAGGAAAATAACGTGTGTTTATATATAAAAATGTCTTCTACCACTATGGGTAAAGGAAAAAAGAGAAGAAGAAAAAAAAATTATGAAGATGAAAACTTTTTGTAAACATAGCAACCATTGGGAGGGGAGCACAACACAACTTTACGCGTCGGTTCCTCATTATACGTGTTTCGCGTATTTCTTTTTGGCCACTTCACTCCCATTTGCTGACGTGTTAGCATGGCAACCAACCGTTTTAGGAAATGAATTGCTTTTTTACTGCCTGCCAGACAGTCGTGAAATCTGAGGCCTCTGCTGATTGCCGAGGAGACAACAAAAAGGAGGAAAAGTAAAACTGCGCAGAAGAATTTCACCATAGAAACTGATTTCAAACTTAAAATTGACGCGTCGTTTTTTTTTCATTTTTTTGATGAAGGGAAAAAAAAATAAAAATTATTTCAGTTAACGCGTTTTGCTCAGAATACACCTGGGAAGGTGCCGCCGCTTGTTCCGTTCCATACAAGGTATTGGATCATATTAGTAATGGAGAACTGATCAGGGCAATGAAACGCGTAAACATATCGATTAAGTAGGAAATTACGTTCTTTTTTCCCAGTTGGGATCAAATAGTATAGAAAGTAACATGTCCGTTTCAGAGGGATGGGGTGTAGCTGAGCTGTGTGACATCCTCATTTGAATAGGCTTCAGCACTTGCAGTAATATTTTCAAAGTCGAAAAATCCTTGTAGAGGTTGTAATTGAGAAGAAGAGCTTAAGATATTATGTCAACTTTCATCATTCGTGACGAACAACAGACCTTCTTAGTTCCAATATATCAAGCACATTATACAATTACTGACGGAATTTAGCTAGGATAATGGAATAGGGAATACATTATTGGGTACTATACATTCTATTGTATATTATTATAATTATATACTAGTGTGGTCATGAAATAATATTATTAAATGTTGATCTATTGAGTACTGACATTTACCTGGTCAGAAGTAGAAACTGAAACAGGAATCTTTTCAGTGGAATTAGTATCGGCAGGTCTGATAGGTTCTTGGTTTTCAAGTTTCATAGATGACATGCCACTGGAAATCGAGCTGTCTGTAGAAACTGGTGACGAGCTTCTCTCAATATCTGTGTTTGCGAACCTAGGACCTTGTGTGATGTATTCTGGACGGTGTAGGGTTTCCATAATAGCGATATTATTAGCGGCTTGGTCAGCGACACTCTGATCAATTGTGAACTGAATAGCAGCAGAAGCAGCTTGTGTTCTTAGGTAATACATACCTGTCTTCAAACCCTTCTTCCAACCGTAGAAATGCATACTTGTAATTTTACCCATGGTTGGTGCACGAATGAATAAGTTTAATGAATGAGATTGATCAATGTAAATGGAACGATCAGCAGCCATATCTAGAATCTTCTTTTGAGAAATTTCCCAGACAGTCTTATATAATTCCTTAAGTTCATCTGGAACATTTGGCAAGTTTTGAATGGAACCATTCTGTGTAATTAAATATTGTTTCATACTATCATCCCAAATACCTAAATCGACTAAATCACGTAATAAGTATGGATTAACAATTTGGAATTCACCCGATAAGACACGACGTTGGTACATGTTGGAGGTGATAGGTTCGAAACATTCATTGAAACCCATGATTTGTGAAGTAGAAGCTGTTGGCATTGGTGCCATCGTTAGAGAGTTTCTGATACCATACTTGACAATATCTTTTCTCAATGTTTCCCAATCCCACATACCGAATGGTTCAGCATTCCACATATCCATTTGTAGGATACCTTGGGAAGCTGGAGAACCTGGAAAGGTTTCATAGTGACCTTCCTTTTGTGCTAGTTCACATGAGGCTTCTAAGGATGCATGATAGATAGTTTCGAAAATTTGTTTATTAAGTTTAGTAGCTTCATCAGATTCGAATGGTAGACGTAACATCATGAAAGTATCAGCTAAACCTTGTACACCTAAGGCAATTGGCCTATGTCTCATGTTAGATCTCTTAGCTTCTGGGACTGGGTAGTAATTATTGTCAATAACTCTATTCAAATTGCGTGTAATAACCTTAGCGACGCTGTGTAGTTTGTCAAAGTTGTAAGTTGAAGTCTTGTTATCTTCAGAGTATTCTATAAAGGTGGGCAAGCAAATAGAAGCCAAATTACAAACAGCAGTCTCTTCTGGGTTGGAGTATTCGAGGATTTCACAACATAAGTTAGAGGATTTGATAGTACCTAGATTCTTTTGGTTAGACTTTTGGTTTGCAGCATCCTTGTAACACATGAATGGAGTACCAGTTTCGGTTTGAGCTTCCAAAATGGCGTACCATAATTTTTGAGCTTTGATGGTCTTACCACGACCTTCTCTTTCATAACGTTCATATAATTCTTCAAATTCGTCACCATAAACATCAGATAGACCTGGAGCTTCACTTGATGAGAAAAAAGTCCATTGGCCATTATCAGCAACACGCTTCATGAATAAATCTGGGATCCATAAAGCAGGGAATAGATCTCTAGCACGGTACTCTTCATCACCATGATTCTTTCTCATTTCAATGAATTTGAAGACATCTGGATGCCATGGTTCTAAGAAGAACGCAATGGCACCTGGTCTCTTATTACCACCTTGGGTGACGAAACGAGCGGTAGTATTGAAGATGCTGACAACAGGCATCATACCTTTAGCTTTACCGTTTGTACCAGCGATATAGGAGTCACTACCACGGATGTCATGAACATGGACACCAATACCACCTGCGGATTTAGAAATTAAGGCACATTCTTTTAATGTTTCGAAAATACCATCAATGGAATCGTCTTTCATGGAGACCAGGAAACATGAAGACATTTGTGGATGCGGGGTACCAGCGTTGAATAATGTTGGTGTGGCATGAATGAAGTATTTAAGGGACATTAGATTGTAGGATTCGATGGCCGATTCGATATCATCCATATGAATACCTAAGGCGACTCTCATAAGTAAATGTTGTGGACGTTCTACAACTTTATCTTCGATTCTCAAAAGATAAGAACGTTCAAGAGTCTTGAAACCGAAATAATTGAAATTATAATCTCTATCATATACGATAGCTGAGTTTAATACATCTTTATTTTTCATGACAATGTCATAAACCCTTTTTGATACCAATGGAGCATGTTTACCTGTAGCAGGATTGATATAGTGATGTAGATTACTGACAACTTGTGAGAATTGCTTTGTTGTCTGTTTGTGTAAATTTGAAATTGCCAATCTGGCAGCTAAAGTACTATAATCTGGATGAATAGTGGTCATATAAGCACATGTTTCAGCAGCCAAATTATCCAGTTCTTGTGTGGAAACACCTTCATATATACCGGCAATAATACGTTGAGTGACCTTAGCAGCATCAATACGTTCAGGATCTAGACCATAGGATAAACGTGTGATTCTAGCAGTGATTTTATCAAAACGTACTGGTTCTTTACGACCGTCTCTTTTGATGACATACATTATTATATTTTATTTCTATAGTGTATCAAATTTGAAATGCTCAGGCGATTTCTCAAAGTCTCTCGTATTTGACAAAGAATAACAGGACGTAATGAATACTTTTTTTGTACTTTATATATTATAAGAAGAAAAATCGATTACTTATATATAAAATTGTTTCTCAAATTGTGCAGAAATCTAATGAAAAAGAATAAGCACGTAAACAAGAAAAAAGAGAGACGCGTAAATAAGACGAGAACATAGCAACCACTCCTAGATTAACCTGTGTGCTGTAGATGTCCACATGAATTGAATAAATCATTATCAGAAAGAAGAAAAGAAAAAAAAAAAAAATTTAAATGGGATGTGTTGTGTAGTGAAAAATAACCATAGAAACGGGAATTTGAGAAACGCGTGAAAAAATCAAGGAAATTTGAGGGCAAATTTTTTTTCATATTTACTGTTTACGCGTTCCCTCAGAAACCACAGTAGTTCTTCCGCGTTTCAGCCATTAGTGAAGATACTCGAAGGAGAACGAATTCACCAAGTCATGTCACCCAAGAAGCCTTCTTTCAATCCGATTGGGAAGTCTTAAATATTTAGTTGCTACCGACGGTGGTAAGATGTTACAGAATAGGAATTAGTAGGTGCAAGTACATTTACTCAATATAGTAAAAGGTTTGTCTGTGTGTAGGTGTTGTTACAATATTGTACGCAGATTGTTGAGGACAGACCATTTTTGCACGTTACGGGTAGCTTTCAGTTGTAGAAACTCTCTGCAGTTCTCTTGCCATGGCAACCAAATGCAGGTTCTGGAACCTGTAGAAGTAACACTCTTCGTTTCAAAAAGACAAGGCTAAGTTGAATCGTATTGAGAACAGTACTGAGAGTAGTGAACGTATTTGAAAATTTCTTGACAAATGGTGGGAGTAAGTTCTTTACAGTGAATATTGGAGTATTCAATAGGTTTTTGGAACAGGCATCAGACAAGTCAATTCCAGGTGGGACGATGGCACCAGGGAATTCAACCAGTGAAATACTTGAATTTTTCTGACATCCTATATGATCAATTGCATAAGTAATGGCAGCCTGGTTCCAAATATTCGTTTTGCTAGATGTATATTATTCACCAAATTCGCCTCTTTTCGGCTTAGAAATACAGAACGGAACTCTTGTCTATCTACATAATAAAGCTAATAATTTTTAAGATGTGCAAAAGTGTATACAGTGCAATATATTGCCTTTTGAAGCTCCGAAAGCCATATCGTTCCCAATATGAAATATTCTAATACGCAGACTTTGGAAACAGAAAATTATGTACAGGGCACTTTCTGCCAAAGGATTGCTTTCCCCAAGCAAAGTAGACCTTCTTTTCATTTTATATAATAATACTATCTCCAGGAAGAATCACTCACATACAGCCAACATGGAAGGACGATTACCTCTTTCTGGATCTTGACATGATACCAATTAAAGTGGCAACACCTGCGATAACACCAGCCCCAATGGCAACGCCTTTAATTGTTTCACTTTGTATTTTTCCTTCTACCACTTTTTTAAGGTTCTGAACCTGTTTATTGTTGGGTTCATGAGAGTGCAATACATCGATATATTTTTTAGCCATGCTGTATTCACTTACCTTGTAGCAGCCTATAGTTAGATAATAAAGGCATTCTCTTCTCCTACTTGGAAATTCCTTGTATATATCAGTCAATATTTTAATGCCCAGCCTTTCATCATCGATATCTTGCGATTTAATCAGTGCCCAAGCATAGTTGAACCTTGATTGTATGGTGGCTTCATCACCCCCTTCGGCGATGACTTGTTGACGCAAAATTTCTATCTGCTGTGGGAACAAAGGATCATTTGCATCCTCCAGCGTGGGCAAAAAGTCGTTTTTAGTCATTGGTATCGTTCTATGATGTCTTTTGTTGTGTCTCAAATCCATGGTCCCAACTTCCTTTTTCTCTATCTTGAGACTTTTATCGACATCCTAATCGGTGCTGGAAAATTTAAAAAAATAATTTGATGTTCGATGAGCTAAACATACTTGATAGGAAGTTACCAATTGCCAATCACAAAATGGAAGATACTACGAAGCTCAATACATCAAAATTAGGTACAAAGCAATACTGGGATGATTTCTATGCCTTGGAAAGACAGAATTTCAGAGAAAACCCAGAAGACACTGGTGAATGTTGGTTTGACGATAGCAACGGAGAAATGAAAATGGTTGAGTTTCTTTCTGATAATATAGGACAGCATTCTATCAAGCAAGATAGTTCAGTACTCGATATGGGGACTGGAAACGGTCATTTGCTGTTTGAATTGATCGAGAACGATTTCACAGGCAAAATGTATGGTGTAGACTATTCTCAAGAAAGTGTTACATTTGCACAGGAGATAGCAAAAGAGAAAGGTCTTGATGATGGTATAGTATTTTCTCAGGCAGATATTTTTGATACTGCATGGAATCCCGGGGAGTTTGATATCGTACTAGATAAGGGAACCTTAGATGCTGTTGCATTGAGTGGATTCAAGGTTGATGGTGACAGGCCCATTACTGAAGTGTATAATAAAGTAATTGAGAAGCTTTTGAAGAAAGGGGGGGTCTTCTTGATAACGTCATGTAATTTCACTCAAGACGAACTCATTAAGATTATAGAAAATGATAAATTGAAATTCTGGCATTCAATTCATTATCCAGTCTTAGAATTCGGTGGAGTTAAGGGAAGCACCATATGTAGCGTTGCATTTATTAAAGAGTGAAAAATGAGGAGTGCGGTTCATATATATAGTATTTTTTACATAAGACAAAGTATTGGAACATTCCTTTATTCGTCCCCGATTGATTTAGTAATGTTATCGTATAATTCATCTCTTGTTTCCTCCTTGCCAGTTTTCAATGCATATGTGACAGGAGTTTTATGATCATCCATTGCGATTATTCTTACGAATTTCTCACTTTGTAAAGAGCCTGGGAAACCTTTCTGGACAGAGAAACCTTTAATCAAAGGTAGATTTAGTATAACTTTCAAGATCCCACGAGATCTCATCAAAATACGATGCTTATTTGTATTTTTGTTTTTATTGATCTTTAAAGTTCCTACACCTCTTTCTTTCCAGCCTTCTTTGATGTCTGACAGTTGGTATAGTTTTGCGTTTGCCAGAAACACACATTCGTCCAGTTCTTCACCAGATTTGACGTCCTGCCTATGTAGTTTTACTGAAGGAGTAGATTCTATTGGTACAGTTGACGATTTTTCCTTCTCATCCTTTTCGTTAGTTTCGTCATTGTCTTTCTTCGTTGGGGCAGCTTCGTTCTTACTTAATACTCCAAAGCCACTACCAAAGGAAAAACCCTTACCGAATGCAAAAGGTTTTGAAGAAGACATAGTGGAGTCATCCTTTTCATCCGTTGGAGCATTTTTAGTTACATTAAAACCTGATCCAAATGAAGTCTTCGCACCAAACACAAACTTTGGTTTAGATTCTTTTCTTCCCTCATCCTCCTTTACCTCTTCTTTCTTCTCACCTTCTTTATCAGTTGTTTCAGTCTTGGCCTTTTTCGAAGAATGGTCTTCTTCACCGGTTTTTTCCTCTTTGGAAGGTTCATCCGTATTACTTCTTGTTCTTTTCAGCGACTCTTCATTCTTAGTCGATTCTTCTTCATCATATTTTTCCTCTTTGTTCTTTACTTCTTTTTCTTCTATCTTTTTCTTCAATAATTCTTCACTGTCTGACATTTTTTCAATTGATAGAAGATGTATCCTATGTTAATCTAATGAGTTTTCTTATATCTTATCTACATTGTAACTTATGCGTATATGTGCAGACCTTCTTACGATAATTTTCGAGATGCTGTTAAAATTTCACAGCTTTATATTTTTAGCATGCGGGTAATATAACATAATTTCATTTCAATTCATTATAGAGCATATAAGTATAGTATGATATATATACTATTGAACGCTAAGTTTACAATGGATCAGTTTTGTAGTCAACATCCACCATTGCGTTGTTATTATTACAGGAGACTTGAATGCGGACATTAAACTTCCTGTCATTACATTCCGCTTCATCATTATAATTCCAAGTAATTTTATCAAATTGTTCTTCTTTTGATTTATTTTTGAACTTTAAATCAGGTTGACCCACAGCAGCTCTGATATCCTTTAAGAGATGCTTTTCCACGTGGTGGTGTAAGTGTCTGACAAATTTCTTGGAGTGACAATTTGCAGTTTCTTTAATCTTTTCTGGATCATCATGAGCTTGAGCTAATATGAAAGGCGGGTAGTACTTTAGTTGGCAATGGATCTTATCAAATTCATTATCTTCAGTTTCATTTTTTAAAAAAACTTCAAAATCATTTAAATCTTCAAAGACTTTCAATGATTCACCTGCTTTGGTGACGATGGTATTGTATTTTGGACCTTTGTTCTTCTTTGCCATTTTTGTAGTCGTAGTAGTAGCTATAGTAGTAGTTGTTGTTGTTCTTGTTGTTGTTCTTGTTGTTATTGAATTACAGGAAATAGCAAAATTAAAAATATGCGTATTTGGTGGTTTATATATTTTTTCAGTCCCAATTTTTCCACAATTCCCTTTCTCCTATCCTCCTCGAATCCCCTCATAATCTGCTTCCCCAATAACTGGGAAGCCAATACAATTAGCCGCTGATGCACCCACAAGTCACAAAAGGCAGCAGCAAAATGTCGAAATTAAGAACGGCGGCTACCCCGCATTGTGTGGGGGGAGACTCCCGCACGGCGGGGTAGACTACAATGGGGGGAGAATTGTGACGGCAGGATAGGTATATTGACTATGTTTGTGTTGTTAAAGATATCTGTACTCTGCTGATGCTTAAACCGGTCGGGATTAACTGTAGTAGAATTTCGAAAGATCATAAGGAGAACTAGTATGGGATGAATTTTCCAGATTCCCTATTAGGCACTATGGCCGAGTGGTTAAGGCGACAGACTTGAAATCTGTTGGGCTCTGCCCGCGCTGGTTCAAATCCTGCTGGTGTCGTTGTATCTTTTTCCCATTTTTTTCGGTGATTTCCCAAAAACCACTGGAACGAATTCCGCGCCAGCGAGAGGAAAGCAGGTTATCCGCATTCATATAGAGTATTATATGGCTATCATTAGGTGAGGGTGTATACTATCCAGATAAATATAAATAGATGCGTAGTCTGGAAGGTTTATAAAAGTATGGTTTGTATTCTCTTTAGAAGGGTAACAATCAAAAGAACCATAGTACTTTTAAATTAGCACTATTTGATACAGAACCCTTCTCCGGAAGAAAACAATAGATAACTCAAATCCGTTATTAGAGTGCCTGGTCATTGAATAATACATAAGTCCCTTTAAACGTCACATCCCCTTTTGAGTATGTACCAATAAATACCTAAAAGGGAATTACATTAAATGGTGTGGATAGCTTGTTTTAAAAATGTTTTTCACATACCGTATGCGTCAGGCAACCAGGCACATATTTTGGTAAATAAAATAATGGAGTGATAAGTCTCCTATTAGTTCCAAGCACATCTGTCAAGAAAGTGAACGATAAAGAGGATTTATGTCAATTTAAGCTTAAACATTTAATATTATTCAATTACAGTTTTTTTTTTTAATGTTTATGTCGCAACGATGCGTCCTAGGATTTCGGAGTTGGACTAAAAGAAAAACGTGAACAATCGACGGAAAAAATAAATAGATCGAGACAGAAATCAAGAGAATTAAATTATGTGTCAAAATCGTAGAAATGGACTGCCGACCCGAACATCTTGAAGCTAAAAAAAAAGGGATGTTTTCTCTCAGGCTACTTCACTGAAGATTAGTGCGGCCTCGATTTCACCTTTGCTTTCTGACTTTAAAACTTTGAATTTACGTCAATTTTAAAATTAATTCTGGTTGAAATAAGTAGCAGTAGATTACCCGGTGTAAGATACAGTTTTTCTCAAGTCCCTTTTTACTTCTTGCTGATTACGATGACCAATGAGTGAAGAAATTGGAGGCTGATAACGACCGAAAAGGGTAAAGTCTACATTCAGAAAGCAATAACGGACCCAAAAATGCTAAGAAGGAAATAATATCATTAGGAACAGATGCAAAGAAAGAAATTCAAGAGGACGACGACTATATTTACTTTCCTCCTTTGGGGTCAATTTTAACAAATATTTGAAGACACAGCTCTCGTGCAACCTTTAAGTTATCATTATGTAAGAGTGACGTAAAAATATAGTAATAGGGTTTCAGGCCACTTCGTATGAATTTAATCTCAAGCAAGGCGCAAATCATATGTAACCTGTGCAGATTTGCATTTACAATTCAAGTAGTTTTTCCCATCCTGCTGCTGGCTGCACAACTTTCGTTGAAACAAATACTGACACACGGAATATCTCAAGGCACATGAGTGACAAAACTTACTTGATAACATTTCTTCCTGCTGCCTTCCTCAATTTCTTCGTCTTCATCTTCGCGTCGCCTGGCCCGGGCCTGTACGTGAGTTTTTTAAATTTTTTTTTCTTTTTTTTTGGGTTGTGTTTTGTCCGGGAACAATCCGTATATTTTGGCTGCTTCATACTGTACGGGACTTTCTTTGTTCGCCTTGTTCGTAGTCTTCCAAGATTGAAGGCAAACGCATAATAGACCCAAAATGCATATTTCAAAAAGCACAACATACTTACTTTGCTCCTAAATCCGAAATAAAACAAAAAGCGACACATTCATTTCTCACTAGCTTACTGTGGAAAATCCGTGTGAACTTTTTGAGACTGCTGTCCTACATCTATGCCAAAGGAACTGCTACTTAGATAACAATACATGCATCAATATCATAATAACTTGCGGTGCATACATGGTCTCTTTTCTTACAATCTAACCTCAACAGCTAACATTGAAGAATGTTGACAAATTAATTTTTCGTTATTTTTTCCCAGTTCAATACTTTTCATCTCCATGGGAATAGCAACCTATACAATGCACTGAAGTTACTGTTAACTCTCCCTTTATCAAGCGGCCTACGGTATTTATCTCCTCCTATTCACTCATTTTCATTAGTTTCTTTTCTGCCTAGTTGCTCCTCCGCTGCTTTTTTGGATCAGATACTGCAGGATCTTGTCTGCATGCAAGTTGCAAGCTATCCGTTTTTTTTTGCGGGAGAATCCACGTCAATGAGAATTTTATCTATGTATGTTCCTTCTCCTAACAAAAATCTAGAGAGACAATTCCGGTGAGGAAAAACTTGACTACGTAGGTGTCTGACTGATTGAAGGGGGAGGGGAGAAATCCGAGGTGCAGCCACCACCGCGTTGGAAGAAAACTATAAACCAACGCATCAGTGACGTCTATCGCATAGCCATCATTATGCGCTATTCATCATACATGCATTCCTGCTTGCTTGCTTACTCACTGTGCTGCAAGTATCTTTTTGCTATTTTTGATTTGTTAATCTAGACTAGCTAGACCCACTCCACCATACCTTATCTAGAAATCATGCCAAAGGCCACATTAGGAGGAACCAAAGGTTACACGTACCTAACCTATGGACTTTTCTTTTCGTGACATCAGAGGAGAATAGAATGTGAGAAAGGAGGGGTCCTTGAACCCCATTTATTGTAACGAAAGCACATACTATTATCATCTCGTCTTTCAACGACATATGTCAAGAATTTACATGTTGAACAAGAGAGGAGATGATGTGTCCCGGTATGTGGTTATACCTTGTTATTGTACTAACCTTGCTATGCTCACTACTGTACTTTACTCTCCTTTACCTCTTGTAACGTGTGCCATTCTGCTGCATTTTAGAGTATGTAAGAGAGGAAAAAAAGTAAAATATAAGAGTGTCGGTGAGGCCACTTCGAAATGCCGGTTATTTAAACAAGCATAAAACGAACTACAATAATTTCAAATGTACCACATATGGGTTCATCCATTCTCTAACTGGAATCGGCAGTTCCTTTGTAAGCGTGCATAGATGCAATAAACGAAATTTTCAGAAGTCTAATCTGATGTAATCTGTTTTTTTCCATCGAAGTCTAAAAAATTTTTTCTGCTTTCTGCAAAACATCCCCATGTTTTCGCCTCTGTGACCACATATGATTTCAGATTCTTAATTTTGTCTCAATACCCGTGGTTACTTAATTTTATTTATTATTAACAGTTTCATCGTATTAGCTTGCTGTACGTGAATTTCTTAGGAAAGAATGACTTTTTACCCTTTTACACTTTCTATCATCATCTTGGTTTTTGACGGAAATAAGAGTTCTCATCTCCATTTTTCTTGTACTGTAAGTCATTTCACTTTTCAGCTCTAACAGGCCATCTACGCATCTGCGCTGACCTTGCTTTGATCGCCACGGGCAACCTCTGTACTCCACTATATATCGTACTGACTTGCTATCTCTGCAATTGATCATTCTACTGTGACCATTTGTGCGGAAGAATGCACAAGAATGGCTTACTCACGTCAAGAGCTCCGCTTATTCATCGATCCCATCCATCATTTCCACGGTCCATATTTCTTATCTACTGTCTTGCTTATTTTCTCGTTTCCGTAAAACGAGTTTAGTTCATCAATCTCAGTCCGCACATTCGTCCCTACAGAAAAATTAAAACTTTATTTCTTTCTTAGGTTTTCCTTTTTTTTTCTCTTCCTCGAGAACTTTATCAAATTCAAAAGAGCATTCTTCTGTCCGATTGATGATACTTCACATTAACTCAAAGCAAAAAAAAACACAACAGAAGATGTATCTGCACTTCTCTCCGTCTGATTTTTTTTTCTATATATAGTTCACACTAATTTACTTGCAACTTCATCTCTTTTGCAATTATGGCGTTTTGTTCTTGTTCTTTCAATTTATGTGTCACTTTTTGTGCTCCCGTATCTAAATAATACCTTTTCTTTCAAGTACCTCAAATGCTAGCTAATACTAATATTAATATTCCAAACTATACGATGAATCACATAGGGCTAACGAATCCTTCCACTCAAAATATGGAAGCAAGAAGTACAAGAAGTTTAAGTATGAATAACCAAATAACACCCACTGGCTTGGGCATTTCAATGGGTCCATCTAACCTACAAGCTCAACAAGATGTAAGTAACCACCGTTCAAGCAACGGTGGCTCTATATCGTATCAATTCGAAAATCCACAGGATCAGTGGAGATTTCAATCTCAAATACCTCAGCAAGTACAACTTTCTACCGCTTTACCTACAATACAAGACCACCCATCTATAAGGTCGCAGGCCAGTGCTCCTTACTATTATTACTACTACGGCGCCGCTCCTGTTTTACAGCAACAGCAGCAACAGCAACAACCACTACCCAATGATCCTTATCGTAATCAACAATATTATTACAATACTGGATATCCAAACCAATATCAAATGCAGCCAGCTGTTCTTACTCAAGGCAATCATCCAGCCTTGCATCCAGGCGAATTCGCTAGAAAATCGTTCAGCGTCCCTTCCCAATTAGATGCATTTTCATCAAGGCCTTTATTACCAATCTCAAAATTAGGTGATTATAATACAAGTACGAAACAATACTTAAAACCACGTATGATCACTACAATGTGGGAAGATGAAAAGACTCTTTGCTACCAAGTTGAGGCTAACGGCGTCTCTGTGGTACGTAGAGCTGATAATGATATGATTAACGGTACCAAACTATTAAACGTTACCAAGATGACAAGAGGTAGAAGAGATGGTATCTTAAGGGGTGAAAAAGTAAGAAATGTCGTTAAAATTGGCTCCATGCACTTAAAAGGAGTCTGGATTCCCTTTGAAAGGGCCTACTTAATTGCTCAAAGAGAAAAAATTGTAGATCTTTTATATCCTCTCTTCGTTAAAGATATTAAAGGCCTCCTAAAACAAACTTCTTCATCCTCGATGCCTACAAATCATTCATTAGAACCTTCTTTACCTTTTAATGAAAATGAGACAAGTAACACTCATTACGCTACTTCTTCACCGCAGATCATGCCTGGATCTACCGATTCTAATTCTTACTCGCCAAAGAACACTTTACATGCAGAGCCTTTCCCACAACCACAGCGACTACAACAACATTCACTGATCCAAGACTATACTCCACCTGCATCCGCTCCACCATTGGCCAATTTAACTGAAAATTCTATAAGACTTCCAAGAATCTCCACTTCAAGTGAACCATCTGATATTCCTAGTGGAAATCATGGTGAGGTATTAATTAAACATGCCTCATTGTCTTCAAGTAGTGATAACTCTTCTGTTTTATCAAGTTATCATAGAATATCTAGTATCGTATCACCAGAACCATCACCAGTATCATCCCAAGTGGATCAGGGAAAACAGGATCATGATAATGGTGAGACGATGCAAAATTCAGTCAAGAAATCAGATCTCCTGAATATAATGAACAACAGCGAGTTGAACAAGGCAAATGCAGAGATCAACACAGAGCCAGCAAAATCTGCAGCTAATGTTATTGAACAAGTCGCCTCCAACTAATTTGGAAAAAATCAATATTTCAGCTCATAGACTTGTTTTTCTTCTTATTCTAATTCCTTTTTTAATTATTCACTAAATAACTGTACGTTTACCAGTCATTTGTTTGACTACATATCACTATAGATTTTACTATATAGAACAATAATAAATATTCAACTATATTCCTTTCCTATATGCGTTAGCTTTTATTCTCAGCATTTTGTGACGCGTCAAAAGTGCATTTTTTTTCCATCCTCTTTGAAAAGCATACTTTTTGGCGTTTTATATTTGTGATGAAAATAAGAGAAAAAAAAACAGACATAAAAAAACCATATTTAAAAGCACAAACAACTAATAGGTGAGTTGATTAGAGAAAATACAGACATTTGAGCATTAAATCAGTCATGGACATTTCACCAACTCCAAAGAGATATAATTCGAGGTATGGTCTGGAAAACGATCGTTATTTCAAAGATAGTAATTATCATTTCACCGATCCATTATCCAAAAAGCCGTATTCTAGATATGGATATAAAAACAATCTTGATAGTATAATCCCCCCTGAATATAAGCAAACAAGTCAAAAAATGGAAGATTTGATATACCAACTGAGTCATGCACATGCTACAATTGATGCCAAAAATGTTGAAATAGATAATTTGAAAAGATCAATTAGTAGACTAGAATCCGAAGTAGATCAGTTAAAAGGCCAACTTGATAGAACCAAATCTTCTGCTACTACACTGAGGGAAAAGTTGGAAAAATATAATAATCTATACCATAAGGCGCAAGATGAAATTAAAAAATTGCAAGATGAAAATTATGAAAAGGAACTTGAACAAAATGACTATATTCAATTAAATAAACGGAGGAGTAATCATCATTATACAATGGAAAGCCCTAAAGCTGAAGAACCTCTCACGGATAATGAAGAGATATTTGCTCAATTAGGACATAGGATTCACGATCTAGTTTTAACTTCATCATCGTCGACAAAGCCTGGAAGCCAGATTCCATCAAACTCCAGCGAAAAAACCGCTGTGGATTCAGTAACAGCTTCAGAATATGAGTCTATTCTAAGAGATAATGCTATGTTAAAAAAAATGGAAGAACAAGTGCACGATTTTTTACAGTTATTAGCGACAAAGCAAGATAACGATCAACGAAAGACGTCTTTACAACGTCAACTTGCAGAAATGAAGCAACTATTAGATAATGGCAGTAACATTAATAATGATACCAGTCATTCCAACATTAATGCTGCAAAAATTCCTTTAGTGCCTCCTACCAAACTCGATATTGATAGTGATGGCCAAAAGAGGTTTGCGCAAAGAAAGGCGAGTATATTCAATACACCCGCAAAACCATGAATGGATCACTAATATATGGATACTAATAAATATATAATATAGTGGAATAAATAGTTGTAATTTTTACGAAGGATCATGACCTCAAATTAGAGAGACTTACTCAGTTCGAGTCAGAACCTGAAATATGAAATGGACAAGTAAGCTACTATGAAAAAAAAGTTTTGTAAATTAATTAATGCACTCCGATACGGGGAGTCGAACCCCGGTCTCCACGGTGAAAGCGTGATGTGATAGCCGTTACACTATATCGGATATGATTTTATATTTTTTTATGAAATATCCTATCTACTTTTGTTACGTTCATTATTCTTCGACATCCTTCCCTTCAAAGTGTATAAACTCTTGTTCTTGTTCACAAAGTATCCTAATTGGTCGATATTGTTCTCTCTGGAATGTACATAAATTAATGAAGGTAGGGAAATAATCCAGAAAGTTTTGTTCTTATTTCATCTTTTATATAATGATTGGATTTAATCCGATTCTATCAAGAATCGATTCCTAATGAATTTGTTGATGGAATTGTTTCATACGTAATCCATCACAGCTTCGTCTGAGTGAGATTAATGGAATCTATAGTACTGGACTTCTGCTCAAGGTTTTTCTAGATTACAAACAGTACTTTAGCTATTCATCCCAAATATTCTCTAGTATCGAGACTTAGCATCATCTAGCTTTGCGTAGCATTATCTAGGATCTCCAGCATTTTCCGCACAAATATCACTCACGGTAACTGGATTATGAATGCTCTTGCAATTTTTGCTCTTAATTGTCTCATCATACCAATATAAAATTCTCCGTCTCCCGATTTCTGAACCGACGGTGAAAAGAGAAGAAAAGTTGCTTTTATTGCAGGGCGAAACAGACAGTGAAAGAGCTTAAAGAAAACTGAAGCTGTGGTTACCATATTAGAAATAAAGGAAGAATAGTTCGGATCTACTACGACATTATAAACAATCAAAGGCCCTGTTCTACGTCAAATTACTAGATCAACGACTGAGGAAAAATGGATTATTTCAAGAAGAGTCTATGGGGACCAGATCCTAAGGAGCAACATAGAAAAATTAAATCTGTATTGAGAAAAAATGGTAGAAATATTGATAGACAGTTGCACGACTTAACAGTACTACAGAATAAGACAAAACAGCTGATAAAGAAATCTGCTAAGACGGGCGATTTCAAGTCCACTAGATTATATGCAAAGGAGTTATATCAGATAAATAAACAACATGATAGAATATATACTTCAAGGGCACAATTGAATTCAATCAGCATGAAGATAGAAGAAGCATACCAGATGAAACAGATAGCTAATCAAATGGCAACGAGTACGGCTATTGTCAGTGAAGTTAATTCTCTGGTCAGGATTCCACAATTGCAAAGTACAATGGTTGAGCTAGAGAAAGAGTTGATGAAGGCCGGTATAATAAGTGAGATGGTAGATGATACTTTAGAAACGTTGAGCGAGGATGAGGAAGGCATCGATGAAGAAGTCGACGCTGAGGTTAACAAAATTATTGAGGAATTTACCAATGAGAAATTCTCGAAAGTCAACAATATTCCTGAAGTCGAGTTACCACTTGCTAGCGCTCAAGAACAAGAAAAGCAGCAAGAACAACAACAACCTATTGCAGAAGATGCAATTGATGAAGAGGCTGATAAAATGTTGAACGATATGAGAGAACGGTTGAAAGCCCTACAGAATTAATCAAGTCGCATGAATTAATTATTTCACATAATGAACTAAGATAAAAGCATAAATTACATTACCATATCCTTTCCAGACATAATCTTTTGGTGGGAGGGAAGTCACAAACTTAACTGATTTCTACTGACATGAGATCGGAATTAACTACCTGGGTCAACTTTTTTGTATTTTGAGACAGATCTATATATATATATATATAACTATATTATACTTACCAACTCGCGCTTGTACAGAATTTTCTCGACAATTATTGGAGAACCACACTTTCTACTCTCTTTTCTTGATTGCGGTGACTGATGGTTAAGTATATGAGGCCTTAATAGTTATCCCTGCATAATTCACCGACTCATAGGACTTGCATCACTAATATATGTAATTTTTCCCTCTAGCTTTCGCATTGTGGGAAATAGGAGAATTTCACTGCAATTGTAAAAGAAAAAAAATAGACAACCCACCGTAATACAAAGTATATCAAAAGTAGACCTAGGTATTGGTTTACTATAGACTAAGAAACACTTTACACAGCAATGATTATATATAATCACCTCTTTGTGCTTCTCGCTGCTACATTTTTCTCATTTGTACAATGTAATAAAGAAACAATTAATCAAAAGAACTACGAAGTATGTTCAGGAATGTATTCAGCCGAAGACTGGCACGGGAAAGTCGATCCTTATATCTCATTCAACCTGAAGAAGATAAGTGGAGATGGCAGTACAATTGTAGCTATTTATGATTTTCAGGATTTCGAGCATCTAGGTGTCGAACTAGATGATGGGGAGCGTCACTATATTTGTGACGATTACGCTTTGGAAATGGGTTATTGTGATGTTGAGCAAAGTGGTCAATTCATAATTACTGATGTTGTCTATGATCCTTGGACTAAAACTAACAAGACCCTGGTCAATCCAATTGTAACCTTTACGCAAAGTGCTGTTGGTCTACATGATAAGAAGTACCCTATTACAAAGACGGGGTTCTACTGTGTTACTGCTTTCGAATCCACATATGATATGAAATTCAATGCAGTTGTAAATTTTAGAAACGCATATGGTCAATTAGCTGGATCTGAAATTAATAAATTACCTTTGTATGGATTATTAGCAATCGGTTATGTTATTGCAATGGCATTATATTCGTTTGCTTTCTGGAAACACAAACATGAATTATTACCTTTACAAAAATACCTTTTGGCTTTCTATGTGTTCTTAACTGCTGAAACAATCTTTGTATGGGCTTATTACGACATTAAAAATGAAAAAGGTGATACTGCTGGAACAAAAGTTTATATGGTACTTTTATCAATCTTAACTGGTGGTAAAGTCACTTTCTCCTTCTTCCTATTATTGATTATTGCGTTAGGTTACGGTATTGTCTATCCAAAACTAAACAAAACATTAATGAGACGTTGTCAAATCTACGCTGCATTAAGTTACTGTGTCTGTATTGCCTTCTTGATTCAAAGTTATTTAGCTGATCCAGAAAATCCATCCTCATTGATTTTAATAACATTTATCCCATTAGCGTTATCTATGTTTGCTTTTTACTTTATGATTATTAGATCCATGACAAACACAGTCAAATATTTGAAGGAACAAAGACAAATTGTTAAGCTTAATATGTACAGAAAATTGTTACTAATCATCTATGG
This sequence comes from Kazachstania africana CBS 2517, assembly GCF_000304475.1. NCBI lineage: Eukaryota > Fungi > Ascomycota > Saccharomycetes > Saccharomycetales > Saccharomycetaceae > Kazachstania > Kazachstania africana. Next base: position 272,506 of record NC_018941.1, read on the forward strand.
GTCATTGTTAATCATGTTACTAGGATTTGTAGTCACTTCATTCATTTTTATGGGAAGAAATACGATAGACATGATTGAAAAAGATTGGAGATCAAGATTTTTCTTTACAGATTTCTGGCCAACATTAGTTTATTTCTGTGTTTTCGTGTTGTTATCCTTTATTTGGAGACCAACTGATACATCATATATGTTAGCTGTATCTCAGCAACTACCTACTGACCCAGAAAATGTTGCTGATTTCGATCTAAGTGATTTACAGTCACTGGGAGAACCATTGGCGTCCGACTTAGAAGATGAACACGATAATATGAGTATTATAACAGAAGAACAGCAACTACCGGGTAGAAACAATGCTACTTCGAATCAGCCACAAGATAATCACTTAGACCTTGATTTTTCAGACGAAGAAATTAATTTAAGTGATGACGAACATCATCATAATAGATGAAATCGGACAACACAAAAACGAACAAAAAATGTAAAGTCTATTGTAAATTACAACTCAAGACGATAAGCTCAAATATGTATATGCATATATAAGTCCAAATGTGTACTTCAGTACAATATTAACGTTTATAGGATCTACTCGAACATCTCACACAACGTATATATATATATATGGAAAAATCTTGAAAAATTAAAAACCACTCAGGCACCGATCCTGCAATGTCTGTGTAAACATCTCGAACGGCAGGCGTTTGTGGTGATTCTTCTATACTCTCTGCTGCTAGACTGTCGTTCGTTTGTTTTTCAAGGCTACGTTCTCGAAACACCGACGTTGATTATCATCGTATGATAAATTCGCTGCGCGAATACTTTGCATTTCGGACGACTCAAAATAAATCAGACAACCAACGATTACAGATAATAACAACAATTAAAACTGTCAAAGACGAAGTTATAAAATAAAAATATACCATTTACTCGGTCGACATTACCTCGTAGCAACACTATTCCTTAGGCATTCTCTATTCTTAAAAGTTTTAGCGTCTTCCATTTCTGTTTAATAAGAATAGTAGTTCAAAGCAGTTTGTTTTTCTTTAGTATACTGGCGAATAGGGATTAGGTATAACTAGTATTAGGAGTCCTCAGATCTAATTATCAAAAGATGAGCACATCCGTATCCAATGCCCAGCAAGTCTCCTCGGCGCCAAGTGACTCAACCAGCGCTTTGAACATAGACGCAATTGAGTCCGCCAGAAACAACAATACGCATATGACGTCAAATACGGAGGAGGCCAATAACGCTAGTCGTTCTAGCTCGAATAAAAGAAGAACCAAAGCCTCCAGGGCTTGCGACCAATGTCGAAAGAAGAAAGTTAAATGTGATAATGGCGATGACAGGTCTGTTTGCACCAACTGTCAAAGAAACGGAGAAAAATGTACCTTCGAAAGGGTTCCACTAAAGAGAGGCCCTTCTAAAGGCTATAGTAAAAGTGGCCATAAGGGCAAAGACATTAACAATAAATCACCAGATGATATTAGAATGAGAAGAGAGTCATTCGAAAACAAATACTCTCCTTCATCTCCTGCAAGATCGAATTCTGTATTATTGCCACCATTATCGCACTACATTCCACAAAATAACTACAACAGTACTACCTCTAATAAAGGTAGTAGTTCTGGTAACATCTATACTAATATTCCTAATAATTCAGTAAGAGTTAACAGCCTTTCCACAATCCCGCCTCAAAATAGTAACGTCAACAATAACAGCAATATATCAAACTTTGGTTTAGGCCAACAGCAGTTCTGGAAAGTTCCATACCATGAATTTCCACATCAACGGAGAGGGTCAATCGATTCACTTCCTAGCGACATATCTGTCAGAACTATGGATCCTCAACAACAAATGTTTTATTCACAACATCAGAGATCTCCATCTAGCGGAAGCCAGACAGGTAACAACTACTGGTCTTTTTTTAGAAGTGCAAACTCTGCTTCTGCATCACAGAATGATAAAAAAATTAGTAGCACTAATAGTGAACCCAGAAGATCAAGTTCAATTCCTTCTTTATTAAGACAACCTTCAACAAATGGCCTTTTGGACCAACCTCAACTCCCACACCCTGATTCTTCGTCAACGAATCCTCAAAACTTTTCATATTCACAATTTCATCAACAACCAAACCACATTGGCCACAGTAATAATCATTCGCTTTCTGCTTTTGGTCAGTATGCAACTGCCGGATTTCAGTCCAGAAACAATTCCATCACAAGTGACGCTATGTCACCAAATGAACCAATTATGTATCAACAAAATGTGAATGCACCGCTACCGACTAATGCAACTCAAAGGCAAGACTCAAAATCATTAAGTGAAGGTAATGCCACTCCCTCAAATAGAGAAATCTCAAAAGAACAAAACAGTTCATCGCAAACCAGTAGTCCAGGTAGCAAAAATGGCACTAAGAAACGGAAAAGAAATCCCTCTTCGAGAAGATCAACAACATCAAAGGGAAGGAATTCTGTGTCGTCACTTTTGTTGAATGATAGACCAGCCAAGAGTCATTCATCTCCTGCATCAAATATTGATGCTATACATGACACTTCTTCCACTGCAACTTCGGTAAATAACACCAAATCAAGTTCAAGACATACAATGATTTATGGGCAAATCTCAGATGTCGATTTGATCGATCTATATTATGAATTTATTCATATTGGTCTGCCCATAATACCTTTAAACAAAAAAACATTAACAAATGACATCTTGCTAGTTAATACACAACCGATATCTGCCATTCATGAGCTGAATAATTATGTTATTTTATGGTTTAGAAATTCATTGGAGCTACTAATCAAGATCGCCATCAAACAAGACAAAAATATTCCTTCTTTTTTTAACTCATTTGAGCCAACCATAGATGACACCAGTATTAGTAAGGCAAACAATGCAAGTATAAGTAAGAACAGTGGTAATAACGATGAATCAAAGGCGAAATTGGATTCCGAAACCCAGAGCTTTTTCATATCGACGTTAAATGAATGCTTCCAAAAAATAGTCGATATCCATCCAAAACTGAGGGAGCACGACGACGAGATATCTCCAAAGATAAAAGTAATCTATCTATCAACTTTTATTATATTGAATTATGTTCTCTCTTTTGTTGGTCATGATAATTCCTTTGTATTAGGTATGTCAGTTACTATATTCAACGAATTCAAGCTTTACAAGTTATTGTTATCCATAGGTAAACCTCAAGCTAAATCACGCACAAATAGTATCGAAACAGACGTGGACTGTTCAATACTATTTAAAAGGCTTTACGTATTATTGATAATATTTGATTCCATCGAAAGTTGTACCTATGGCAGCCCCAAGTTATTGAATATTCCAATTCATAACACTACAGAGTTATATTTTGATAATAGCAATGGTAATAATTTTGATTCGAAATGGACAGTAGAAGAAAACCCAAATATGCTTAAGATTATTTTACAGAGTTTAAAGTTAGGAGAATTTGTTTCAGAATTGGCGATGAATAGAAAATCAATGAATAACTTCTTACTTGATAATAATGATCCAAAATGCCTAATATGGGAGCCTAAAACCCAAGTTGTCTCTGATAAAAATGATTCCAGCGATGGTTCATTTTTTTGTTTGCCTGGCTTGTTTCACAAGCTTTTGCTTACAAAAAGGAATTTTATTAATCTCTTACTATCACTAAATGGAACAGACAATGAAAAACCCAAACTGACAATTGAATCAACGTCGAAAATATCAGATACACTTTGTGAATTGATAAATCAAATATTACAAATATTGACATCTTCAATGAGATTGAATCCTACAAACAGCATTGATCCTAATTATAGACCGAGTGATACTAGCCAGCACTCCATGGAAAGTACTACCGAGAACAATGCAACGATGGTTCTAACTACGCCCACCCAAATCCCTACTATACCCAGTGATTTTTACCAAAGGCTTCTAGGATTATCCAAGGAAAAAGAAAGAGAATCAGATGTTGAAAAGGGAATAGTTAGCCCTTTTGCTATCCCAATAATTTATGAGTTACACAACATCATCAATATATTAAAACAATTGCCAACCCAATTAATAGGTATAATAATGAGGATGCCGCACGAATTTGACAATACAGCTGCCCAAAGCCAGGTTGTAAAATTGTCAAATTCAATGAATGAAGTTGTGCAAATCATGAGCTTACTAAATTTGGTCAAACCATTCAAGATTTTTGATAATGATCTTAGTCAACGGTGTTTGTCTCCAGAGGATGACACCACCAAAGACCTAGTTATGAAGTGGAAGTTTCTGGAAAAAGGTGAGGTGAACAAAACAGATGAATTGAATGAAAAGTTTATCGACATCGGATGGAAATTACTAGATGACTCAGAACTGGGTTGGTTTTAAGTAGTTTTTGTAACATTATATTTTCTAAGTAATGATTTTAATATCAGTTATAACAGAAGAATTTGTAAACTTTTACAGTTGCTTCTATGAATACTCATTTGCTCTCAATAGTTTAGTTTTTTATCACGTGATCGATCGATTTTGAATATTATTAACATCGGAATCTCCAAGCAGCGAACAGGTTATCAGCAAGAAGCAATCATATATTTATAACAGAGAGAGTAAATTGGCTGTGTATAAGTAATACTGTACATTACTGAACCGTACAAATAAGATGGAAATTGATGGTAATACCCTTATATTTATCATCATCATCCTCTTTTTGTTTTTCTCTTCTCCAGGTGGTGATGGTGTATCATCTCAGTATGAATACAATCAACTACAAACGTTAAAGTCAATATACCAAAACGAATTTGACACATTTAAAAACTTAACGAGTACCACAAATTTTAGAAATATAACAGGATTGAAATTAAGTTATGAAGATGTCCAAGGCAATCCTGACCTAAATGCAACCTATCCACTTAAGGGAAAGGTATACGATCATTGGTTTACCAACCAAACTTTTCAATTACTGCCTGATGAAGTGATGAATATGATAAATACTGATATCTGGAACCTTCCTTACAATTCAAAAAATCTATTCCCGCCTAATATTACTAGTACAGTGATGGGCTCTATCAAACTTCATTCCAATAATAAATATGAAAAGATAAACATGCCAGTACCGAGATTTTATGAGCCTCCAAAGGACTTTTCAGATAATACACCACCATGGGGTGAAACGTATGTCACTGAATGGCCTAGCTATGGAGAATTACATAACGTCACTTTCGATAGTGGTGAGCTAAACATTCAAATATCACATATTGATAAAGTTACAAGACAAATAAACTCAAACAAAAAGTATAAATTCAATAAAGAAGATGAGAATTGGAAATTATTAAGCCTTAAAATAGATTTTTTTGACAAAGCTGAAAATGAAAAACATTCAATAAATTCACTAGCAATTTACGATATCAGAAGAGGGAGAATCCTGTCAATGACTCAAAGTGCCAAGTTTCATTCAATATTTGCATTACCTCACTACTTGAATTTTGAAAATAACGATGAAAATAATAACGATACTGAACTAATATTCAACGAATCCAAACAACTACTAATCGATTATTGGAACGCCTCAAACTATATCGATACTTTAACTATGGGGAACTTGGAAGGTGCATATGATAATGCATATTTCAAATGTGAGTTTATGACGTTTCTACAGCTAGAGCCCTGGAATCAGTACACAAAGGAACAATTAAAACTAGTCAATGAAGAGCTAAATTGGCCCTTGGGAAGGCCTGCTAATTTGTCTGTTGTACCTCCAGTCAAAATTACAAAAGGCTTACTGTACTCACCGGATTGTGGTGTTCTACTGAACATGGAAAATGTTAAGGGGCCAAGATATGAGCTGAAACTGAGGACCATTAGAACACACTTGTTAGCAGGAGTAGTGTTAATTGCTACTGAAATTTACCTACTTTTGCGCCAAATGCAGCACACAAATACGCCCTCCAGTGTTAACAAAATTTCATTCTACTGCTTTTCGATGATGAATCTGGTTGATGGGTCCTTAGCCACGCTCTATTTCATTGCATCAAGTGTTATACCAGAACTTTATTTGCCACTGGTTATTAGTGCGTTTGCGTCATTTATACTCGCATCGATTTTTGAAACACGCTATCTGATATCAATATACGCATCCCAAATTAATGAACAATACGTTGGTGTTTTAACTTTATTACGGGGCTCAACTGCTGAAAATGACGAGGAACGTCCAGTAGTGATACCAGATGAAGCATCGATTAGCAGTTCATTGTATGGAAGATTTTTCTTCATGTTGATAATTTTTACCTTTTTAATTCTAAGTTCAACTTCGTGGCCACGTCAAATTAGAATGATATTTGAATACAGCGCCATTTTCATTCTCAATTCCTATTGGATTCCGCAAATCTTTAGAAATGCCGTCAAAGGCATACCTTCCAGACGTAGGAGAAGAAGAGATAGTAACACTGTGATGACAAGGAGGCAAAACAAAACTCCATTACTATGGAAGTTTATCATTGGAACAACGATAATAAGGGCGCTTCCTGTAATTTACGTGTTTACATATTCTTCAAACGTTTTTAGACATCATAAGGATGTGAGATTTGCAGTATTATTATCACTATGGCTCTTGTTCCAAATCACAATGTTATACACACAAGACATTTTAGGCTCAAGGTGGTTTTTACCAAGGCATGCAATACCGGAAGGCTACTCTTACTTCAAAGCTATATCATCCCAGCATTTGATGGAACACGGGCAAACAAGCGAAGTGAATACAGTAGATTGCTCAATTTGTATGTCTGAAATCCCTGTTTATGTAGAAGAGCTTCCAGAAACCCACAAAGTTGATCAACATAGTTATATGGTTACACCATGCAATCACATCTTCCACACCTCTTGTCTGGAGAATTGGATGAGCTATAAGTTACAATGTCCTGTATGTAGAGCACCTTTACCACCACTTTAGTAGCATATACAAGTTTGATATACAATCGTTCTAATACTGCTCTTTAAATATAATTTCTTTGAGTATCGTCGAGGATAAATTTCAGACGCGCGATTTTATATATAAGGCTCCATTATAAAATCTTTAATATTAGATTCGAGGGTTGAACTTACAAAGAAGCAACCACAAGACAAATGTCCTTCCCAGTAGAGTAAGTCAGCTACACATTATAATAATTGTAGAGATTTCTTTCACTAACATGATAAAAAAACCTAAATTAAAGAATTAAAGCATGTCTTTTTGATATGGACGGTCTTCTCATTAATACTGAAGACACATATACCGTTGCTGCCAATGAAATACTGGCTAAATATGGAAAGGGACCTTTAACATGGGATATTAAGCTAAAATTACAGGGTTTACCTGGAAGAGAGGCTGGTGAAAAACTGATTGCAGCATACCAATTACCAATCACTTTTGAAGAATTAGATAAACTTAATGTCGAGGTCCAAAACAAGTTATGGCCTTCAAGCAAGTTTCTTCCAGGTGCCAAAGAATTGATTACTTACTTACATAGAAGAAAAATTCCAATTGCTCTTTGTACTTCTTCTTTTAAGAACAAGTTTATTGCCAAAACAAGTCATTTACCTGAAATGAACAATTTTGATGTTATTGTTACTGGGGATGATCCAAGAATTCCAAAAGGTAGAGGTAAACCGCACCCAGATATCTGGGAATTAGGGTTGAAATTATTAAATGACAAGTTTAATGAAAAAATTTCTCCAGAAGAAACTATTGTATTTGAAGATGGAATTGCTGGAGTTAAAGGTGGAAAAACATTTGGTTCACAAATCGTTTGGGTTCCACATCCAGAGGCATACGAATATTTGGGTGATACTGATGCAATCTTGGATGGCAGAGGTGAACTTTTGAAGTCTCTTGAAGATTTAGAAAAGACTAAATACGGTTTATAAATTGTTCCACTTCTCTTTGCCACTATTACGCCCCATAAATTTCAGTATTATTGACTCGATTAGAATTTTAGAGTAAAATGAAGACAGAAAATATATGTTATATAAGAAACATACCTTTTGGGAGCTTTATCCCCAGTCAAGGTAATGAATGAATGTCACTCTGTGGCTTCAAAATGGAATTACACACCAAGCATGTAGTTGTATAACAAATGGTCGTGATAAGGGCTGAGCACCAACAATAGTATTCCAATAACTCTGAGTAAATGAGGAGAATTTGCTAATTCAAAATACTGAACAATTCCAATTAGTCGAACTGCAATTCAGAACTATACAACCTTTCCGTTACATTACACTCTTTCAGTGAATCTGATAGCCCAAGTAAGCACAAAGACGTAACACAGGCCAAGATACAAGGTCTTTCGTTTAGCAACCTAGCGATTCGAAATACTAAACCGCTCCATTTCGAATACTGGGAAAGTCTATATTCACCAAACTTGTTGCGCAATACGACGCAATACGATGCGTTTTACCTTGTCACACTGTATATAAACCACTCACATATCATATACACGAACTCCTACTGTTGGCTGTATACTTTGCCAGCTAAGCTCTATATCGGATTATTCAAAGTGACGTTTTTCCCGTTGTACTATTTTGATATCGATGCTTTAAAAATATATCTAAGTTTATAGTCGTAAGATAAAGCTGAAAGAGAGGTTCACGAGAAGTTAGGCGACTTTGGAATTTGGATGTCATCGGAAGAGGAGTTCCATACAGCGCAATCAGATGAAGAGATAGCAGATTCACAAGATTCAGATCCAATTACTGGCTCTCCTACGAAAAAAAATCAGATTATAAATTTCGAAGATGACAAGTTTTTAGATTCTTCATCTGATCTTAGTTCGAGTAACGAAACTGATCTCGATTCAGATTTAGAACTAGCCGTTTTAAAACCTAAATCTAAGAAATTCAGGCCAAATGATGCTGATTATAGGTCAAAAAGTGATGTCGACACTAAAAATGAATTTATCACGGTTAAACAATTTGACTTGGGGGGATCATTCGATTCTACTATAAATGAACAACATAGTAAGCTTCAGAGGGCCAGTTCATTACTCAAAATTTCCCCTGGGAGAGGAAAACAGGCAATTCAAACCACTTCAAAGCAAGAAGTCGATACAATTAGGAAGAAGTTGTTTGAATGCGTCAAAAATAAGAATGTAACTGATAATATTGTGGAAATTATTGCTAGTGAACACATATCAGATAGATACAAAGATTGGTTTTTCATTACCGCCAACTGTAATAATGATAATAGTTATTTCCCAACGCATTACTCAAACATCAACGATCTTATGAGGTCGTTTGGAGTAGAGGAAGGGAAATTAGAGGCGAACATGCGATTTCATGATGACGATATAAGCCAGTTTGATTCTTTTGCGTGGATTCTACCCATTGAAGAGATGATAGCTAGATTTGATTCATTTTTGAAGAAAAATTCTCTGAGCCCTGAAAACTTTGCCCACGTTGTTAAAATATTCATCTGCTTTATTCTAGATAGGAATGTGTTTTGTTCCAACGAGTTTCTCCTAAAAAATTGGTGCAATAGGGTTTATTTCAGATTAATATTAAAAAAATTTTTAGATAATGATAATAATGCATTCATTAAAATTTACAACTCTCTATTTGACCTACAAAAGAAACGATACTTCCTACTTTATAGATTGACAAGATTATTACCACATTTGAAGAACTTTTTTGTTTACTCAATGTTCAAACATGATGTGAATGAGATAATTAATGAATTTAACAATTTGTTTGACTCCAAACGATACACAAAGAACTTCTATTATTTTTTGCTATTTGTATATGGGTCAGATCGTTTACCTTACGGGGTTACCAGAGCCACGACATATTTCAAAGACTGCATTTCTGACATGAGCAATAATTCAGCCGGTGAAGTTGAATTATCTTTGCTGAATGGATTATTAAACATGTTTATTAAATTCAATACAGGGGAAACCAAAAATGGAAATGCAGGTAGAAACTGTGAAGCAAACGCAGATATGAGTTATGATTTTATCTAACCTAGCATGCATCTGATGCAAAAAGCGGCAATTCCAATATATCATTGATTGGAATGATTTTGCCATATTTGGATGACCGTTCCAGTTTTTTAGTGTCATCTTCATTTCTACTATGGTCAAATTTGTCTTTTTCCGCAATGTGGAAACACACCTTCATTCCTATGTAACTGGCAGCCTCAATATTGTTAATATTATCATCAATAAATAGTGCATTGTTCCAGTCGGCTAGTCCACTCTCCAGCCTTAGCTTGTCAAAAAAAGCTGGACTAGGTTTGCACATGAAATCGTTAGCGAAGTAATCGCAATAAGTGATTCCATCAAAAAGATCGGCAATCCCCAAAATTTTAATACATCTTAATGCATGGTTTTTATAAGAGTTTGTAAAAATCCAAAATTTATCTATCTTGGTAGTTTGTTTCAAATCAATCAACATTTTCCTCAATTTCAAATCTGGCCCCTCTATAAAATGCTGCAATGGTAATGCGTCGTCGCACATTTCATTGAACTGCTTTATATTGATATTAAAATTTTTGATGAGCCCAGACAGTACCATTCCATATTTCTCGTTATATACATGTACTAATTCTATAGCTTGTTTGTAACTTAAATCCAGTTCAACTATCAAATAGTTATAGATCAATTGTAACATAGCCTTTTCAATTCCGGTAGATTTACTGTATAACGTATTATCCACGTCGAAGTACATTATTTTACAGTTCGGATTAGGCTTTGGGTAGAAACTGCAGTCAAGCTGGAACTCATTTTTCACTCTAGTGCCTTTATAATCCAGTGATTCTAAGTGTTGCTTATTACGCTTCAATTGTAACCTAATTTGCCTTCTGTATTCAGTTTTTGACTCGTATGTATCATTAAGAATTGTCATAATGAAGGACAATTGACATGCAATGATATGGCAGTCTTCCAAACGAGAGAGAAAAGAAAATGAATTAGTATCTTATATAATGTTTACAGTTTACAAGAATCCTTCGAATAATGTACTTCTGTAAAAAGTTATTCATGTTTTTTCGAGAAAGTTCTTATTAATTACGTTATCAAAATTAATAATAGCGCAGAGTATATCGCTGTTTCTCCTGAAATGTAAATCCATCGAGATGTATCGAAAATGCGTACAAATGAGTATTACAAGGCGATCGATCAAATGATACTATCAAGGAAGTCTTGGTCATCCATCAAATCATCGGGCACCATTGATTCAGTTGGAATAGTCGGATTTGAATTTGGTTGCCGGCTTATAGCGGTATTTGATTTATTCGGATCGGTCCTTGTCTTTTCATCGGAAACTTTGTTATCATCCTTGTTTTTCTAGTATCAACTCCTAATAATTCATTTAAGTCATTAATATCCATTGTCTTCAAAAACTTTGTGTTAATAGGTTCCTTAGGACTTTTGGGCCCGTCATTAGAAAAGGGCAATTTTGCCTTTAATTTGTTATTAATCGCATGAATATCTAAATCATCAGTTTGCTCGACTTCAATTTCTTCATATCGATCCACATTTGAACCCAACTTGATTGTCTTTTGTTCTTCCTTTTCCTTCAAACTTGCCTTTATCTCCGCAGTTTTCTTTATATTTACATATTTTCTATCACTCTTTGTTAGATGTTTGTTCTTCAACTTCTGCTTATCTTGAAACTTCCTCCTATTCTCATCTTTGAAATCCATACCTATGCTAAAAACGAGTCTACTGAAGTGGCGAATACGAATGTATATACCTCATCGAGCTTTACCAATGTAATCTACCACTAGTGGCTTTTTTTTGAATAGATTGCTTTAGTTCAATTAGCGTGTCACCCGGAATCTTGGATTTTTGTTGTAAAAGTGTATGGATTAGTATAGTAGTTGTTGTCACTCAAGCAACTAGTTTGTAATGAATAATTGTACCGTTAATTATACAAGAATATATATTTATCTAAATGGAAAGAATCTATTCGTCGTCACCAAAGAAGAAATCAAATTTAGGTCTCTCTGTGTCTCTGACACGATGATGGTTATTGTCGTTATCATTATTTGCACTGCTAACAAGATTGAATTTAATGTTTGTCAACGAGCTACTTCTCGATAAGTTTTTATATGAACTGTTCCTGGAGAGAGAAGATCTTGGAGTTGTTGAGAAATTGGAAAGCGATTCTGGTGTGTCACAGAATCCACCATTCATTAAGAAATTTGAAGGTGGTTGCGGGTCCAGGAAGAAAGTTGAATTGGATGCTGCACTGCTTGGTGGTTGTGATTTTGTGACTCTATTGTGATTTGGTAAATTCGTCGTTGATAAAGTTTTCCTTAAGGTTTCTCTAATCTTATTTATGCTCTTATCACGAGTAGATAGCATCAGTGGGATATCCACCTTACTGTTATTTAATGGAGTGGTTTGTGTAGATGAATCATTTGTATTAAAGAAAGTTCCTAGCTGAGATGCTGAGTTATTTGAAAGGGTAATGAGAGAATCCTTTCTTATTGGTGGTGGTGGCCTCTTGAGGACGTGTAAGGATGAAAAAGATTTATGTTTTTTCAACATTGGCTTAAATGGAGTGAAATCAGTTGTTGAGATATCATTAGTAAAATATTTCTTTACGAATGGATGTGATTTTAACTGTTTTGCAGTGCGTCTTTTGAATGGATCTACAATGAAACAACACTGTAAGAAACTCCAAAACTCTTGATACTTTGAATCATTCAATACGTCTTCATCAATGTAATAGTCACATTTTTTAATACAATCTATCGTTTCATCGTCAGTTTCACAATCAAAGGGTGTATAGCCGAGGGCCATGAAATATGTTAATACACCAAGTGCCCAAATATCGACGGGAAAACCATATGGTGTAATTTTATCTATTTGATCTTGAGAAAATGTACCAATACCTTTACATGCTACAATTTCCGGGGAAATATATGATACAGTACCAACGTATTCCTTTAATGAATTTTTGGAAGCGTTTAAATTGGTAGCTAAACCGAAATCTCCTATAATCAAATCATGTGCTGATACATCGTAATCCGAATCCAAAGATTTTGGTTTTTCAATATCTTTATTCAGTCTGAAAAGTATATTTTCAGCCTTAATATCTCTATGGACAACGTTTTCATCATGTAAAAACTCTAAAGCACTTAACAGACAGGCGGCATAGGGCATGACTTGTTTATTTAAATCGAGATGTTGAGTATCTATTATCATTTCGTAGAGATCCTTTTGTTGACAAAGTTGAGTAATTAATACAATAGATTTTTTAGTCTCAAAGAAATCGAATAGTTGCAAAATATGATGGTGACCTTGAAAGACATCGGTACTATCTATTGATAAAGTAGCATTTTCTTCAATAGATCTAATCTTATCAGAAAGTGTTTTCAAAAGATCGAATTCTCTTTGAATTAATTGAATTTTATTCTTGACTAAATGTTTGTGAACCAATTTCATTGCGTACAGTTCCTTTGTATGCACATTCATACATTCTTTAACCACACTGAAATTACCATCACCTAGTTGTGAAGTTCTTGCAACATATTTACATTTCAAAGTAATTTCATTACGAGATAAACTTGGCCACTCTTTTGGAGTCGTTGTAGTATCCGGCGTACTATTTAGTATTACAGACATAGTCAAAGCGATGGATGATTCTATATAGCGAAATATTAGCTTTCTAGTTGGAATGATAATGGAATAATGATTATATATATATATATATATATATATATATTTCAATATAGTGAGTATATAATATTTTTCCGATTAATAGAATGATAAAAGCATAGGAATCTCTGAGCAGAGCGGTGGTAGTGGTAAGAGCACCACTATATGATAATTTAACAGGAAATTTCCGGCATTTCTTTTGTGTGGGAAAAATGGTGATCGAGGGATTTTGCCCGGTTGGTGGTGCCTGGGAAATGGTGGTGGAGGGACGGCCAGTGAGGGCTGCTGCCTGCTGCTCAGAAAACGAGGGAGAAGCCGGACGGCTTGACGGGCAAAAAGAAACGTCGGCTGAGAAAACGACGGAGGTGGGAATTTGGAAGTGGTGCCGGTGGAGGGTTGGGCCAAGAAAAGACAGGAACGAAGATGAACAAGGAGTGGGGTTACCCGAGCCAGGGGTATAGTGGGGTCGCATGGATGAGGTGGTGGACTACGGGGGAGGAGCCTGCGTCTCCCCCGTAGTGGCCAACGTCTCATTTTGCAGGGGCACTGAGGGGGAGGGTCAGTTGGACAAACTATGCTTGAGAGAAAGTTGGTATGGGTATTATACTTCTGTCACGTGCGCATTTCATCCACGTGATTAGTACCCGGCCTTGTTTTTTTGAAAAATCAAATTTTTTTCTTTTTCCTTCACACTGAAAATTTATTGGCGAGAAAACTGAAATTTTTTTTTTTATGGTAAGTGATGAGATGAGCTCATTATACTGTGTAACCAATTCATTTATATCAACCTCAAACTTGTTCGAGAAGCATATTTCATCATTACTAGAAACCATACAATGGCTGAACCAAATAAACGTCCCAGACAGGAGGAAGGGGCTGATGAGTCCACTATTCAAAAACAAATAGTCACTGATTCTACCGAAAGTGACGTCGTAGAAACTTTCAAAGAATTGAATTTATCTCAACCAACTTTAAAAGCTATTGACAAAATGGGATTCACAAAGATGACTCCAGTTCAGGCAAGAACTATACCTCCTTTAATGGCGGGTAGAGACGTTCTAGGTGCTGCCAAAACTGGGTCTGGTAAGACTTTGGCTTTCTTATTACCTGCTATTGAAATGTTACATTCTCTGAAATTCAAACCTAGAAATGGTACAGGTGTGATCGTTATTACTCCAACTAGAGAACTAGCGTTACAAATTTTCGGTGTTGTTAGAGAATTAATGGAGTTCCATTCTCAGACTTTTGGTATTGTTATCGGTGGTGCTAATAGAAGACAAGAAGCTGAAAAATTAATGAAAGGTGTTAATATCTTAATTGCTACTCCAGGTAGATTGTTAGATCATTTACAAAACACTAAAGGTTTTGTTTTCAAAAATTTAAAGGCTTTAGTCATTGACGAAGCTGATAGAATTTTAGAAATTGGTTTTGAAGATGAAATGAGACAAATTATCAAGATTTTACCAAATGAAGACAGACAATCAATGTTATTTTCCGCTACACAAACTACAAAGGTTGAAGATTTAGCAAGAATCTCGCTAAGAAAAGGTCCACTTTTCATCAATGTTGTTTCAGAAAAGGACTCTTCCACTGCAGATGGGTTAGAACAAGGTTATGTCGTGTGCGAAAGTGATAAGAGGTTCTTACTATTATTCTCATTTTTAAAGAGAAATCAAAAGAAGAAAATTATCGTATTCTTATCATCATGTAATTCTGTCAAATATCATGCGGAATTATTAAACTATATTGATTTACCTGTTCTTGAGTTACATGGTAAGCAAAAGCAACAAAAGAGAACAAACACTTTCTTCGAATTTTGTAATGCAGAAAGAGGTATACTGGTTTGTACAGATGTTGCTGCCAGAGGTTTAGATATTCCAGCAGTCGACTGGATCATCCAATTCGATCCACCTGATGATCCAAGAGATTATATTCATAGAGTCGGTAGAACTGCCAGAGGTACTAAGGGTAAGGGTAAATCTTTGATGTTTTTAGCTCCAAGTGAATTGGGTTTCTTAAGATATTTGAAAGCAGCTAAAGTTCCATTAAACGAATACGAATTCCCTACCAACAAAATCGCTAACGTTCAGTCACAACTTGAAAAATTAATCAAATCAAACTACTATCTACATCAAATCGCCAAAGATGGTTACAGATCATATTTACAAGCGTATGCTTCCCATTCTCTCAAAACCGTGTACCAAATTGATAAATTAGACTTGGTTAAAGTTGCTAGATCATTTGGCTTTCCAATTCCACCAAAAGTTAACATCACAATCGGTGCGAGTGGTAAAACGCCTTCTTCTAAGAAACGTAAGACAAGGTAAATCGAGAGTACCGGATATACTCTTCTGTGGATAGAATCTTTAAAATAAAATGTACAATAAAAATTATAATATATACTAATATAATATATATTAACGATCATCACTAATATAGTATGCTACAAGTCACATACATTTTGACAGCTTTTTTTTCAAAAATTGCTTGGAAAAAACCCATTGACCGGGTCCCACACACCCATGCCCGTTTTCTCGAGTAGTCCCAGGATTTCTCATATCATTGAAACTGGAAACACTTTGATAGTTTTTGATCTGGAAACATTTTGGAAACAAAATAACCGTATCACTGCATACGTAGTGTCCAGGCACAGAAAACTGTGTGGAAAAGCAAAAAAAAAAAAACAGAAAAAGAAATTGTGCTTATGACATCTCTAAGCGAAACTTGGCTTTCGAGAAAGCAGTCGTCGATCTTGAAATAGTCATTTCTATTGACTTTCATTATAAAAGATATGATATTTGCTGTCTTGCTATTAGTTTCTGCTCTGATACAACCAAATAATCAATAATAAATTATAATATTTTGCATGTCTGCTCTACTGTCTTTTGATAAAGTAAAGACCCACTCTCATGAGCTTACTTTAGCTAACAATCTGAAGATTGCTCTCGCTATTCAATTTGCCACTAAGGACTTTAAATTCAAGATCAACGAAGATGAATCAACACCAAAACTCTCTATTGGTGATTCTTTCAATTTGATTGATACTAACTCTATCTTGAGATACGCTATGAATGATTTTGAAGGTCAAGATTCTGAACAATACCAATTCGCTTTATGCACCTTACAACCTCAATTATACAAGTCTACGGACTCTGCTGAAGCTGTCACCAAGGCTGCCACCTTTTTACAAGATTTATCGACTCCTTCGGCTTCACAATTGATTATCTTAGCTAATTCTTACGCTTTGAAATCAGAAATTATCAAACCTTTATTAACTGAAAAAATCTTTAAGGCCGTCACTGAAGCTTTAAAACTTACTCCACGTTCTTCATCCTCCTTCAAACATACCGGGCGCGTCAACGTTCAGTCCGGTCTAGAAGTTAACCCAAATCCATCTGAAATCGTACCAAAGGCTGGTGAAAGAAATGTTCTAATTACATCCGCTTTACCGTATGTTAATAACGTCCCTCATTTAGGTAATATCGTCGGTAGTGTCTTATCCGCAGATATTTTTGCTCGTTATTGTAAGTCTCGTAACTATAACACTTTGTTCATCTGTGGTACAGATGAATACGGTACCGCTACAGAAACTAAAGCTTTAGAAGAGAAAGTCACTCCTCGTGAATTATGCGATAAGTACCACAAGATTCACGCTGACGTCTACGAATGGTTTCAAATTGGTTTTGATTACTTTGGTAGAACAACTACAGAAAAACAAACCGAGATTGCCCAAAATATTTTCAACAAATTGAATGAAAACGGTTATTTAGAAGAACAATCTATGAAACAATTATACTGTCCTGTCCATAACTCTTATTTGGCTGATAGGTACGTCGAAGGTGAATGTCCAAAATGTCATTACGAAGATGCCAGGGGTGATCAATGTGATAAATGTGGTAACTTGTTAGATCCATTCGAATTGATTAATCCACGTTGTAAACTAGATAATGCTACTCCAGTTCCAAAATTCTCCGACCACATTTTCTTATCCTTAGATAAATTAGAACCACAAATTAATGAATGGTACAAGAAAGCATCCGAAGAAGGTGGATGGTCCAAGAATTCCAAGACTATCACCCAATCTTGGTTGAAAGACGGTTTAAAACCACGTTGTATCACAAGAGATTTAGTTTGGGGTACTCCAGTTCCATTAGAAAAGTACAAGGACAAAGTTCTTTATGTTTGGTTCGATGCTACCATTGGCTACGTTTCTATAACGGCTAACTACACTGATAAATGGGCTGAATGGTGGAAGGACCCAGAAAATGTTAAATTATACCAATTCATGGGTAAGGATAATGTCCCATTCCATACCGTTGTCTTCCCAGGTACTGAATTAGGTACTAAAGATAAGTGGACCATGTTACATCATTTAAATACTACCGAATATTTACAATATGAAGGTGGTAAATTCTCCAAGAGTAGAGGTGTTGGTGTCTTTGGTAACAACGCTCAAGAATCGGGTGTTTCTTCAAGTGTCTGGAGATATTATTTAGCTTCTGTCAGACCAGAATCTAGTGATGCACATTTCTCATGGGATGATTTTGTTGCTAGAAACAACAGCGAATTATTAGCCAATTTAGGTAACTTCGTTAACAGATTAGTTAAATTCGTTAATTCGAAATACAACAGTGTTGTTCCAAAATATGATCCAAAAAATATCTCAAATTATGATGAATTAAAGAAGGATATCGAAACCATCTTATCAAACTATGTTAACGAAATGGAACAAGGTCACGAAAGACGTGGTTTAGAAATTGCTATGTCCCTAAGTGCTCGTGGTAACCAATTCCTACAAGAAAACAAATTAGATAACAACCTGTTCTCTAACAGCCCAGAAAAATCTGATGCTGTTGTGGGTGTCGGTTTGAATATTATTTATGCTGTCGCCTCTGTAATTGGACCATACATTCCAGAAACTGCAGAAAAGATTTACAAGATTTTGAATGCTCCAGCTCTAAGAATTGACAACGAATTTCACTTAGCCATCCTTGGTGGACATAATATCAACAAGGCTGAATACTTATTCCATCGTATTGATGAAAAACAAATTGACGTATGGAGAGCTAAATACGGTGGTAAACAAGTTTGATCATGTATTTAATTTTCAAGTATTTAGTACTTTCTCTGTGAATTATACACTTTTATATACAATTATTTGCTGTGCAAAGTAATATTGGACAGAACGAGAAATTTATTCTAGTTTAGACTTATTCTCTTATTATACCCTTGACGCACCCCATCACACCGTTGAATAATAGCACGGTGTCCCCCTTCTTGATATCATTGGTCATTACATGTCCTTCTGAGATAAGACCTTTTTTCAAGAGATAGTATCTCATGGTACCGCACAAGCAACCTGAGGAAAGATATGGCGTTATATATCTTGGGGTGCCATCTTCGCTCTTGTTCTTTGATAGAACTGCAATATTCGTAATACTCCCTTCCATAATTTCGCCTTTTTCATTGTAAAGTAGCACTTCGCATTTGGATGTGTCATCTGCACCATTTCTATAATTTTTGGCCATTTTAAATAATCGGTTTCTAGCTTCATCGTAAGGCTTTCGGGCAGTTGTCTTAAATGTTGAGAATGGAAACCTTCCTGCTGTGGGTAAACCATCAAGAAACAGATCCCAGCACGCCTCCTTCCATTCTAGAAAACCACTTAATATACTGTTGATAAAATATTTTGTAGGATTAATAATCGTATCTTGAAAGAAAGGTAATGGATGAAGCTCTGCTTTTACTTTGTGCTCAAGTGTAACTAGTAGCCTCACCTTGTGGACTTGACTACTATTCAATATCTTCAATAATCTATCATGGTAGGAAAGAGAAGTGTCATATTGCTCCATGAGAGCATCTATAAGAATTTGCATCACTTCGCCAAAACTCAGCCTAAAGTTTCCCTCGAAGACACCCAAAGCAGCATTTATCCTATTTAGATGTTGCCTTAGAAACAGAAACCTTTTGGATATGATTTCTGTCAAAGATTTATCATTCGCGACTGTTGAAATCAGCTTGGGGCTGTTCAAAAAACCAGCATTTAGAAGCAATAATAACTCAGTCCCATGCCCCTCATGACCTTCTGTAAAATTCTTCAAATCGTTAACTTCAATGGAAGCATTCCCAAAAAAATTATAACCAGATTCATTTTGCTCCAATTGTAACATGTTGTCAACTTCTGAATAGGTTAAGGCTTTAAGATTTTCTGATCCAGCAACTAACAGGGAAAAATTCGAATCATACCTTAATGTATCCAATATTTCAAACTCCTCACATGAACCTTGATTTTTGATAGCAGACATATGAACTTCAATTGATTAATGCTTACTCATCTCAGCCCTTCTGACTATCCCGTAACTGAGATAATTAGAATTTTTTGATTATGCCTCTCACTCAAAAATTCCATTTTATATTGTTGAAATTGCAAAACTCTGAAAAGTCATATATATGTCGTTCTATATAATTATATCTAGTTCCGCTATTCTTGTTGATTCATCATTTGTAATAGGATAGTAAGGTACTAACGAGTCCATATGTTGTACATATGCAGTGTTGTACACCCTCCAGAATGCCTTGCGAACATTTTTGGCAGGATGGAAAAGCCCAGCCCAGATATAATTCATAAATATACCAGGACCAAGGGTATGGCTTAAAGCTTCCAAGCCATCAAGGATTCTTGCAATAACATGAGGCGAAGTTTCAAAAATATTTGGGACCAGGAGATTGAGCAAATGTATGAATGCATCCTCATTGCCTGAATTTGCACAATGTAATGCTATATGTTTTATTACCGTTGCAGCAGTCTGACGGTGAACTAAATCTCTGTCTATAAGTGCATCTTCCAGTAAGGGTACTGTTAGGTATATGTAATCCTGCGCAAGATCACCAATATATTCAAATATGAAGGTCATTGCTTTTAATACACCGTTCTGAACATTGGTCTCAGGTGTTTTGTATTCATTCATTAAAGCGGGTAGGACTGTGTAAGGACCACATGTTTTGGCAACAATACCGATAGCAACTGCGGTACATACACGAAGTTGACGTTCTTGAACCTTTAAGTTATTTAGCAAGACAACTAACACATCTTGAGGGCCCAATGCTTTGGCTATATAACCAAAAGTTGCATTTGCTGACTTCCGAATTTTTTTATTTGTACTTTTCAGCATTTCTAGTAATTGAAAACAAATCCTCATCCATTCTTTTGGTGGAGCATAACTTGGACCCTTTCTTGCAATAAAACCTACCACATTTATAATATTAAATTGCACCTTATTGTGCCTATTACGCAAAATAGGAGTAAGTGACGGTAATATTTGATTTACTGGGGGCTCTAGTTTATCCAAATCCATCACTCTTACTATAGTACCAATTACGAGAATGATTGACCCCAATACCTCGGGATATACTTCTCCTAGTGATTCATATAAAATAATGCTGAGCTTATTGAGCATTTCAACTTCGCCACAGTTTTTTATTACGGGTACCATGATATTACATAGATCAGCAGCATGCTGACGGACCATTTGATCTTTATGCTTGAGGTTAAATAAAATAGTACTAATTATCGGACTGAGAAAAGGCTTCATTCTTTTGTCTAATGACGTTGCAACAGTACCGAAACCTCTAAATATGATGGAATCATCAGATGTTTGTCCCTGAAATGCTACCAAAAGCGCGTCTAACAGACGGGTTTCCAATCTTTCATCTAAATCAGCGGTTCCTAATCGTTTGACCACCCTATTAACTGCATGAACAGCCATAGTTCTGAATGGCTCAACCTCGTCTCTTAAGGGTTTCAATAAATTCTCAATAACATAAGCACAGCCAATTTTTTCGGAGAGCACCACTGTGGTGTATACAACTATTTTATTTAGTTGAAGATCTAATGATACACGTCTTGTCCAGAAGTTTTGGAAAAATGAAGGCACTACTTCCTTCCGTAAATACTGAGAAGTGATACTATCTGTTTGACTGCATTTTTGTAGTACTACAAGGACTGCTTTCCTCATTTCATCATCTGGAGAGTTGAAGTGCCTTTGTATTACTTTCATGATTTCATCAGTATAGTAACTAGCGTATTCTGAGTCCATTAGTGGTATAATAGACCCAAGACATTTCAAAAATGCCGCTAGAACTTTACCCCTATGTGTATGAAGTCCCTTCCATAACGGTTTCAAAGCGAAATCAAAAGCTTCCAAACCATATGGATAAGAATTTTGTGCTAAACTAGCCAAAGTATTTGCGGTAAGAATACGAATAGGAATATGTTCATCTGTTAATCCATCAAAAATGCATTGTATTAAACCATTTAAGTAGGGTAATACTCCGGAACCAAGGAGGACAGAAAGTTGCAGTACAATTTTTACGCTAGTATGGCGAGCCTTCCATGATTTTCTCGAATGACATGCTGCATTTATGAATGGAAGTAATTTTGAGACGCCCAGAGATTGCCCAATAATTGCCAGAGTTCTAGAAGATATGTTCCTAATATATTCGTCATCATTATCGATATCAGTTCTCATTGCTGTCAACATAGTTGATAAACCAACTACAGATGACAAATTGTTTATTATTTCTTTCCCTACTGTACGCAATATTGGATCTTCATCTATTAAGAGAGGAGAAACCACAACTAGAATATCGCGGGTATAAGGCTTGACAAGAGCATCCAATTTATAAAGAACACGGTCTATAATTTTAATCAATAAATGTCTTTCTTGGTCTTCCAATTCTTTATCTAGTAGTATTGGCAATATAGAGTCAAATATGAGTTTCGGACCAAAATTTTGACATTTGTCTGTCAACTGCCTTGTTGCTTGTTTCCGTATGGATGAAGTACCATTCTTTATTCTTAAAATTAATGATAATAGATGTCTTTCCCTCTTCTCGTCGTCGCTCAAAGATTCGAATGGTTTTTTATTTATTAGTGCAGCAAAATGTAGTTTATCAGAGGCCTTGAAAAATCTTAAACTATGCGCCTCTGGAACGTCGAGAACCAAAGACTGGTCTATCTCATCTTTCAAAGCCTTTGATTCCTCAGGTATGACGTAGCTTTGAACATCCCATCTAGATTTACGCTTTTTGGAAACATGGTCTATCTCATGCTCATCATATTTGTCGTTTACCACAACCAGTCTACCTTCCTCTTTTGTTGGTTCACTAGCATTACTATCTAGCCTTCTTTTATGATATTCGTCTTCTTTATTATACGCGGATTTATTCTTTATTCGTTCCTGTAAAATATCTGTGTGTTGCTCATCTCTCTCTTTATTCTGCATCTCTTCCCTTAGATATTGCGGAATACCATATGTCCCACCGATCTGATGTTTTTGAGTACCACTAGCTTCTGTCATCTGCTGTAAAGTTGATCTTTCTAGTATTCATTCACTTCTTTATTTTATACTACGTAATCCTTCTTTATATCTTAAAATCGTCATATTCTCTCATTCGGAAAATTATAACATATCTTGAAAAGAAAGACACATACAATGTTCAACTAAAACTAACAATCGCGTAAGACATTTACGTACGATACCACTAGACGACTAAGCTATGAAGTACTCGAGGTCACTTACTGGTTTATGCCAGTATATACTGCTTTCATTGGTTTTTTTAAAGCAATTGAATGCTGAAGCCTCACAATTTTCTGAAGACGAGAGCACATATGGTGGAGATACAACCTTCCCCTACAAAGAAAATATGCATATAAAACCTTTGCCTCGCAATCATCTGATGATGAGTTTTTCATTCAACATGACATCTGAATCGTTTGTTCCAGGAAAATCTGCATCTAATTTTGATCAATATAGCCATTATTATGCTTTCCCAAAGGCGATAGAGCCTCTGCTGCACCATACTTCTACAAGAAAGTTGAACCTAAGATTTACTAGAGGTTTTTGGAATTCTAAACAATGGGGTCGTTTACCAAATGACGGTTTCATGTCTGGAAGCTCTGGTGTTGAATTATGGGCCGTGATAGAAGCAGCGTCCAAAGAAGACGCTTATAAGCAATGGAAATCACTTGCCAATTCATTGAGTGGTTTATTTTGCGCTTCTATTAACTTCATTGATAGCTCTAAAACGACTTATCCTGTACACTCATTTCAACCAGATGAAGTCACCGGAGGTGAGCTTCCATTATTTCAAGATAAGAACGATCTGTATCTAATTAGAGCTGCACTTGCAAACGAGCCTGTGTGTACTGAAAATCTGACTCCTTTGGTGAAACTATTGCCAACTAAAGGCAAAGCAGGTATTTCTAGTCTATTGGATGGTCACAAAGTGTTTGACTCGCTCTGGCACAACTTGGCCATAGATGTTAACACGAGATGTGATGATACAGATGGAGGAAAATGTCATTTTGAAATGGAGGCATTAGTGAATATGGCAATTCACGTCCCAAATGTGTTACATAGAAATGAGAATCCTATTCCTAGACCATTGCGTGGTGAGGAGTTGCGCTGTGATGAATCAAAAACTCACGATGAGTATCACTGTTTCCCTTCAAGTGAAGAATCTAAAGCACAGTATCTCTTTTCGAAAATATTTGGGAAGACTATAAGGGGGTCTAAGGCTATGGTGCTTCATGTTTCTAACATTTGTGTGGATGTGTCAGATAAATGGACAGCTTTGATCAAAGTAAATGATGGCTACTTTTCCACAAGTGATAACTGTTTTGACCTGAACGAAGAGAGTGAATATGATTTATTTTTAAGTACAGAAGACACAAATGATATTCTTCCAGTTGAAGATGTTCCAGTGTATGTGAGTAGATCTTTAACAGGGTCGGGCCAAGATTATGGTGGTCTACGTGCAGTTTTCAATAATCCAACTTCTGAACCTGTTAAAATAATTTACTTTGAATCGCTACCATGGTTTATGAGAATATACTTGTCAACTCTCACGTTAGATGGTAAGGATATTGATAATTCAAACCTACCAGATATTATCAAATCTACAAATTATACTCCTTCTATCGATCGTAATAGGCCCACACAACTAGAATTTATATTGACAATTCCTGCATACACATCTTTTTCATTGTCATATCAATTTGATAAAGCTCTTTTACACTTTAGCGAGTATCTTCCTGATGCAAATCATGGTTTCGAAATTGAATCAGCAGTGATTACAGTTATCCATCCAGTCTCATATCAGTTTAGAACTTCAACATTACTGCTTTCAATAGCTACCCCTGATTTCAGTATGCCATATAACGTCATCATTATAACATCAACCGTAATGGGTTTGATCTTTGGTATGCTATTCAATATGTTTGTTAAGAGAATGATGACACTGGAAGAAGCTGATAAAATACTGGTCACACGGACATTGAAGTACAAATTGAATGTACTCAGACAGAAGATTCTATCAAAATTTCAAAAACTAACTAAAAAAGATTAACTTACAATAATGCCATCTTTCTATATAATATTATTAATGATATATGCTGCAGTAAAAAGTTCGATGATGATATGATAGAGGTTGAAAAAAGAGGCGTACTTGATGCCACATTAAAATGGATCTTCATATGGGTCTTCTTCATCGTAATCATCATCTTTTTCATACTCATATACAATGGCCCCACCAGCAGAGAAGGACTGGGCTTCCAAAAATGGTAGTGCAACTTGATCTTTTGCCTCCTTTTGTTTGGCAGACGTAGAAAGGTTGAAGGTGGCTAAGTCTTGAAGCATTTCAGGCGTCTCAACCACACCATCTTCGGTTCCGGCCTCCATAACTATCGAGTAGTTGTGGTTTACTGTATCAACATTAAATTCATAACTCAAAGCTCTACCTGAACGTCTACGATTTGTAAATTCTAATTTGAAAGTTGGATTGTTTAGACCGCGAGGCATACGGAACCTATTTAGAGATATGTTTAATTCCTCCCTGTCTAAACTCCTAGGAAGAATTGGATTGATGTTCATTATAGTAGTCGAAATGAACTTGAGTAGTTCCACCGCAGATGGATAATTTTCAAGACCATGCTCATCGACTTCTGGTACGTCTTTATGATAAGTAGCAACTATGGTAGCATGAGGAGATGCTATAGAGGAAACAAACTGGGTGAGATGTGATCTTGAAATGCAATTGAGTGAATCAACTATGACCAGATTTTTACTCCTACGTGTCTCTGAGGAAGAAGGTAGGTAACTCTTAACTAGTTGGCCAATTTTTGCCAAATCCATATTTTCAGCATCGATAAAATTAGATGCATATTCTGGCTTATCATTTGTTTCAAAAGAAACAAATATTATGTTTGTACCAGCAGACTTATTTGCATTGAATACAAGTTCTTCGATGAGATAACTTGAAGACTGTGACACGCTGTCCAGACACAGTATAAATGATGATGGTTCTGTTAAACTCAACACCCTCTTCAACAAAATGGATGGATTGTGAGCTGAACTGGCCATTATTTTGTAGCTAAATGTACTTCTTTAATGTCTTGTTTTGGGAGGTTAGGAGAGAAGAAATGATGTAATAGATATGGTTACTAATTAGTAATTTAAGAGGGATTATCTGAAATTTTTCACTGCATCGCCGAATTCATGATGTGAGCGAGCCCTACGTTATGATATTTTGGAAATGTAATGTAGTAACTGTATATGCTTAAACGTTATTTTACATTCATAACAAGACCAGTTAGCTATCAGTGTGTGGCTACTTCCATTCATTTGTTATAGTGAAACGGCATTGTCTTCTTTGACAGGAAAACTTGGCGAGTAATTAGCTTTATTACACTACACAACATTCTTTTTTCATAGATATAGGGACCATACGAATTAGAACTGAAATAAATAAAGAGAAATGCAGGTTTTTTATGGACCACAGCCCCTGAAGCCGTTAAACACTGAAATGAGACATGGTTTTGATGAACAGTACAAAGATGAACAGTTTCTTCAATCCTTGGCTAATGAATTTATATTCTATTTCGATGATAAAAAACATCTAACAAGTGGTAATCCTATCCCAGAAGAAGTAAAAGCTGAAGACAGGGACCGTTATTATCAGCCAATACTGGATTGGAAAATTACAAAAGATCGTCAAAAGACTGTCAGCGCAGCATTGCTGCTGTGTCTAAATCTCGGTGTTGATCCTCCGGATGTTATCAAGACACATCCCTGTGCTAGAATGGAGGCCTGGGTAGACCCATTGAATTTCCAAGATTCCAAAAAAGCCATTGAACAAATAGGGAAGAATTTACAATCTCAATACGAAACCTTATCATTGAGGACACGTTATAAACAAAGTTTGGATCCTTGCGTGGAAGATGTTAAGAGGTTTTGTAACTCCTTGAGGAGGACATCTAGGGACGATCAGATATTATTTCACTATAATGGTCATGGTGTCCCTCGTCCCACCTCTTCAGGTGAAATTTGGGTCTTTAATAGGGGCTATACACAATATATTCCCGTGTCACTATATGATCTACAAACATGGTTAGGAGCACCTTGCATTTTTGTTTATGACTGTAATAACGCTGGAAATATTGTTACTAATTTCAAAAAATTTGTGAACAAGCGTATCATAGATGATGAAGAAGGAAATCATGACGCGGCAGCATCCTCACCGACTTCTGCATATAAAGATTGCTATCAACTTGCATCATGTGGCGCAGACGAGCTATTACTCATGAGTCCCGAATTACCCGCAGATCTCTTCACTTGTTGTTTAACCTGTCCCATAGAGATAAGTGTCAGAGTCTTCCTGCTACAATCACCTTTAAAAGATACGAAGTACAAGATTTTTTTCGAGGCTCCTAATCCTTCTGGACGTTCTTCGAAAGACTCCATGAGAAACAAGATTCCAAATGTTCATATTCCCGGTACACTTTCTGATAGAAGAACTCCGCTTGGTGAACTAAATTGGATTTTTACAGCAATTACTGATACAATAGCATGGACTTCACTACCTAGACCACTATTCAAAAAGTTATTTAGACATGACCTTATGATCGCTGCGTTATTTCGTAACTTCTTGTTGGCAAAGAGGATTATACCATGGTATAATTGCCACCCAATATCCGACCCAGAGTTACCAGACAGCATAGCAACACATCCTATGTGGAAGTCCTGGGATTTGGCCATCGATGAAGTTTTGGACAAAATTATTTATGATCTAAAAAACTCACCTCAAACATCTGAATTAGAGGCGCAGATGATTCTTCGACAACAAGAAAGCTTTCAATCGAAATTTGCTCAACAGGAACAGCATGATACTAATAAGCAAGAAAGTGTGCATGCACAGTCAAGATTCGCCGTTGGTAATTTGAGTACCATGTCCCTAGCAACTCATCCCGCATTGCAAACTAGAAAATCTCAAGTAGGTTTACGAACTGTACAACAATCAGCCCAACAACAGTTTACAGGATTTTTTGAACAAAATCTAACAGCATTTGAGCTATGGCTGAAGTATGCTTCTAACGTTAGAAACCCGCCTGAACAGCTGCCTATTGTTCTTCAAGTGTTGCTTTCTCAGGCTCATCGTATAAGGGCTCTTGTGCTGCTCTCCAGATTCTTAGATTTAGGACCGTGGGGTGTTTATCTTTCGCTTTCCATCGGTATATTTCCCTACGTTTTGAAGTTATTACAAAGTCCTGCTCCGGAGTTGAAGCCTATTTTAGTTTTCATATGGGCACGGATAATGTCTATTGACTATAAAAATACTCAGGCAGATTTGATAAAGGAAAGGGGCTACATGTACTTCATTCATGTAATTGTACCGCAGTTTGGTATGAGCGCCTCTTCTTCGTTAGACAACAGTGTACCCTTTTCACCACTTTCTTCCAATGCTCCGCAAAATGGAAGACTATACATTAATGACCAGCAGTTCAACGGAACAGCTACTCCGAATACTCCACCATATAATCATCACATTAACGATACCACGGATGAGCAGAAGGCCATGGCTGTATTTGTGCTGGCTTCGTTCGTAAGGGATTTTGCTCTGGGTCAAAAATATACTTTTCATTTAGAATTGGTCCAAAAACTTTGCACATATAGTACTAGCTCAGAGGTGCCTCTTTTGAGACAATGGAGCGCCATTTTACTTGGTCTACTTTTCGTACAAAATCCACTTCATAAATCTATATCAATGAAAACGGGTGTATTAGACACTTTGTTAAACTGCATACGCGATCCTGTTCCTGAAGTTAGGACAGCAGCTTTATTGTCCCTTAACTTTTTCATTTCTACTGTAGATGATAATGACTTTATAGGCAATTTGCAGCAGGAATACGAACAACAGTTTCAACAATTACAATATCAGGCACAACAAATACAAACTAATATTCATCAGAAACAAAATCATCAGCAACAACAGCATTTTGAAATCCAGTTGTCAAAAATAGAAAAGCAACTAAGCATCTGTCAGTACATGCAGTCCGAGCTTGAACTTATTGAAATTAAAAAACTCAAATCTCAAGAGATAACTAATTTAATAGCAGTTTTGGGACTTATCAATGATGGTTCACCGCTTGTTAGGAAAGAAGCCATTGTATATTTTTCACAGGTTGTTGAGCGCTATATTACGTTTTTTATTGTTGTTGCATTCAATGAGCTGACCCTAGATATTGCCCAACTAGAAGGGCTTGATCCAGAAAGCATGATTTTTGCAGATAAACATCCTATCAGTCATGGTTCAGTGTTTAATACTGTTTGGAAGGCGCTGCTAATACTTGCGGGAGATCCATATCTAGAAAATAGAAGGAAGGCCGAGCAGGTTATAGACTACATTCTTGCTGAACTAAGCGCACATAAGGATTTGGAGGTACCTTTTTCCAAACTAGAACATTACCTGATGAAAAGAAGTGCAAAAGGCAGTACAAATAATAAGATGGGTTTCAGTGTCAATCCTTCGAAGACGCAGGTTAAATCTTTTACGCCTTCGATCAATGGCACTTTCGATAAAAACTCAAAATACAATCAAAACATGCCCGATACTGAGAATACGCTACATAATAGCACATCTTTGGGTAGACTGTTCAAATCATTTCGTATTGGCGATATGACATCAGATAATGAGGATAATGTGTCCATATTAAGCAATAATGAGAAAAAAGGCATATCTTTATTAAGTGTTTCACATGGTACATCTCCTGTACCACGCACACCCAGGTACAAAGAACCTAGGCTTCCTTTGACGTTTCCTCTAAAAAGCTCTTTTCTTGACTATGCCAGTGAATACTTTCAGGAGCCTCAAATGAGAAAGCAAGAAGCAGATGAGGTAGGAAGTTTGGAATATAACGCCAAATTGTGGCGCAGAAATAGAAATGATGTTATTATAAGGGAAACCCAAAGTCAAAAGACGCTAGCACTATACGGAGACTGGTCCAAAAAATTCTCTACCTTAGACAACAAATCTCAGCCAAAAGTCATGAACTTTAATCAATTTGAGGACCAATTGGTTGTTGGTGATGATAAAGATAATATATCGGTATTTGACATAGAAAAAAAATTGATGATATCCAGATTTTCTAACGGTAATCCTTTTGGTACAAAAATTACCGATATCAAATTCATCAATGAAGATGATATTGGTCTACTTATGTGTGGCTCTTCAGATGGTATTATCAAAATCTATAGGAGCTATTCTTCCAGTGAAGACGTCGAAATGATTTCTGCCTGGAGAGGTCTGACAGAAATGTTACTGACGCCAAGGTCAAGCGGTCTAATAACCAACTGGCAACAAATACGAGGGTCCCTTTTAACCACAGGTGATGTAAAAATTATAAGGGTTTGGGACGCACATACTGAAAGTATTGAACTGGATATTCCTGCAAAAAGCTCCTCTCTGATTACTTCATTGACATCTGACCAACTGGTGGGCAATATTTTCGTTGCCGGGTTTGCCGACGGTTCTTTGAGAGTTTATGACCGACGTATGGAGGCTAGAGATGCCGTGGTTCGTCGTTGGAGGTCTACTGGAAATAATGGGGCCTTCATTAACAATGTACAAATGCAAAGAGGCGGATATAGGGAACTGGTAAGCGGTACTTCGAAAGGTGTAGTTGACCTATGGGATATCAGGTCTCAACACCCCGTAAATACCTTCTACGACGAAAACTATCAGCAGACAGGAGATCAAAGAAGAACTACAACTATGACCAGTATGCAACTGCATGAACATGCCCCGATACTTGCTACAGGTACTAGGCAGATAAAAATATGGACAACTTCTGGTGATTTATTATCTCGATTTAAAAACTCACATGGTCTTATGGGCAGTAGTGTAGCAAGTACATTTGCTGCCACAGGGATAACATCTTACTCCTCAAACTCCTTTATTTCTAGCATGGCATTTCACCCTCATAGAATGATTTTAGCAGCGGCAAGTTCACACGATTCAAACATCAATGTTTATAAGTGTGTGGACAGTGAGCTTGACTTTTACTGATGCTATTGTAAATTTAGATAGGTAATTTGTCGCCGTTATATCTATATTAAAGAAGCATGCAAGTTATATCTTGAAAGCTTTGCAAAAAAGCATTTGGGGCTTATTAGTAGGAATTGTATATATCGGTATTTTGTTGGGAGCTACTCTGCTAATTTTTTTTGTAGATATAAAACATCGAACCTTCTCGATATCTGCTCGGTATGTCCATCTTCAGATATATAAAAGTATACACTGCTTTAAAAATGATCTCCAAATACCTCATCCATAATTAATAATTGCTACTGCCTCTCGGAGTAGAGGTATAGATGACTAGCGCAAGCTTACATGTTGCATTTAGTGAACAGCAAAACTAGAGTTTATTGTAGGAGGTTCACCTACCACTTTTCTAGCTGTTTCAAAGTACAGACTTATTCTGTGAAATTCATATAGTTACCTATAGCGATCTTGTCCAGATAGATACAGAGTATACATTTTGGGCCAGTTTTTCCTTTCGAAGGTTATCACGTTTATTTTGATTGGAGCTGTTAGGTGATGAAATTAAATGTCACCTAACATATCAACTGTTTTAATAGTGTAGTGGTTATCACGTTGCCTTTACACGGCAAAGGTCTCGAGTTCGAACCTCGGTTAAAACAAGATGATTTTTTTTTGATGAAGTAGCCACAACAATTGATCTAGATTTTGAATTTTGGATCAACAAATTATACTAGATATGGTGTGCTTTGCGTGTGCCTAACTTTTTGTGTCGCAAGATATATCGTGGAATGGAACCGCTGTGTGTTTCTAAACTGTCATCGCGTCAGTAAATGACGAAAATAATATTATGACAAAGGTATCAAGTCTCTTGTGAAATTGAATTTGTGTTAGCGATAAAAATTACAAAGTATTGGTATATCCTACTGCTTGTTGAATTCACCCAGAAATTGTATGAATAGACCTTCTGAAGTAACGGACCGATCAATGCCTTTCAAATATACTAAACCTTTAAATGTGAATGGTCAGCGTACAAATATTGAAGGCTGCCCAAATACAACATGGATGGGTAATCGAAAAGAGAGTAATACTAAACCAAATAAAAACACGAAGTTTCAAACTTCAATGCTTGTTCAGGAATCTAATGAGCCAGGTTTTTCTCAAACTTTGAGCAGTACAGGAGGAAAACAAAGTAATATGCAGCGCAAAGTCCCGGACTACTACCATCATATTAAAAATCAGAATAGTAATTCGAGCTTACAGCAAATGAATACTAGTTCTCATTATAGAGTTACAGATTCAACGATTCCTCAGTATAGCAATGCTCTTAATTATACGTCCCACCAAAACGCAAATTTAACTTCTGGATATTCAAGCTTCAACGCAGGATTCCCTTATCAGTCAGCACCAGCACAAACACCTCATTACACGACTTATCCTTACTATAATCTTAATGCTGAGGCTGAGAGCGACAGTTGTATCGGTGAAAGCTTCCCCGTTTACTTTGATCCTAGAAGTGCAGCGAACATGTCCCATAAAGAAAAAGTCAACAACTGGATCGATAATATCCCAATTTATGAGATTGACGAAGATATTTGGGGTGACGATTGTTTTACCGTGGATTATTCAGTCAATTGGGATGAACAAGACTTCGATAATCATCAGAAGTACAGTAATAATGTTATTTCCAACATTACTTCTGATGAAGTACTTTTTATGCAAAGTAAGAAAATAGATAGCTTAGTTCGTAGAATGTACTACATTGAACAAGAAATAAATATTAACGTACACGATGAACTGGCAGTTGCTCAAGAGACATGATTTCTGTCAAGCAAAAAAGTGTTGGAGGAAACATTAGATATTATTCGTACAATCCATATAACTAAGTAAGTATTTAACCAGGATACATGTTGTTTTCTATAAAGCAATTTTACTTCATTGTGCATTAAATAGCATATATGCGCTGGTGTCTATATGTATAAAAATTTTGTTGCAAAAATCAACGAGAATTTAAAGTACCATTCCAAACATTTGCTTCTAATTCAGCAGTTTCAAACGTATATTCTGCCTTCTTTTGCAAATGTCTTGATGCGTTATTATGTCCAGAAATTTCTCTGACATGTCTTTGTTTCATGTCCTTTTCAATTTGTAACGGGACAGGTTTCAATACATGTATTTTGTGTGGGTTGTCCGTTTGATCAATGATTTCTTTACTAACAGTATTCTTCTTCAAAATTAATTCGTTTTCCTTCTTATTTTCTTTGAATTGTAGTGGTATTGTCGGTACTTCATAACTCATTACGCCACGAGGGCTATTTGATATTGTATTACTGCCACCATCTGCATTATTTTGTTCATCTACAAGATAACCAGGGATGAGTGACTGATTATTCATGAAGTGTGTGTTTGTTGTTAGTGGATTATATTCACTATCATTGGAAAATATTTCTGTAGTACTGTCTTCCAATCCAGTTTTAAAATTCAAGCTTGGTTGTTCAGTATGAAGCAATAATGGAGAAGGTGTGTAATCTACGGGCAAACTCTTATAAATTTCTTTCAACAGAGAATCATTACAGTCATATATTCCATTTTTGATATTTTCCCATTTTCTTGGATTGGCTCTCTCTTCTGGTGAAAGAGTTGACCACAGCTTCTCTACTCGTCTCCTTCTTAGTTCTTCAAGCTGTGGCGTAAAGTTCTCTACATCATTCGCCTCTAATGCCGCCAAACAATGGCGTACAGCTTCCTTAGAAGCCTCTTTCAAGTCAGCAGCATGTTCGTAATAATCATAACTCAATTTTTGGAACAGTTCCCTCATATTTATACGGATTTTGTCTTGAAAACACGTTCTAATGGCATTGTAACTAGTTGCTGAGTAGCTTATTTTGTCCAGAAGGAAGTTAATCTGTGTAAAATTGTCACCTTTTCTTTCTTTAATATATAAATACTTCTTGTGATCACGAACTAGATGTTTACCTACTTTAATTAATTCTCCCTCTTGTAAGGCAATATATTCTAAATTTTTTGAAAGGTCCTTTATTTTATTTGAGATTTCAAACTGAAGTTGTTGGTCCTTAGTGAATAGATCATTTATTTCTTTTAAAACACTTTCTGTATCGCCTGAGTCGTCTTTAATCAAAGAGTTTTCTCCCCAATTATTTAAATCTTTCAAGAACTTATTTATCGACTTTGATTCAGCTTCCTTCTTCAGAGCAACATTAAGAAGACGTTTTCTTAATTGTTGGCAAGTGACACGCTTGTTTTTCAAATAGTTTGATAGTTGAGCAACAGATGCCAAGTCTAAAGGACCGTCAATTTTACTAAATATATCCCCATTTTGGTATATTCTGTCTTTATGTTCGCCAGGTACGTTTAACTTTGGGGATGAAGAGTATAGGGGCCGTGGTAAAGGGCATCTTGGAATATTTTTGGCAGTGACGTTATGTCCAGTTAAAAATGTGTCTTCACTACTTTTATCATCGCTATCTTCAATTGCAAAGGGAAATTCAGCATTATTGTTTCTCTTTTTTGAATTATTAAGTTCCTCTGTTAAGTTTATTTCAAATGGAGAGAACTCTAACCCAGAAAGCCTTCTTGAATTAGTGTCTAACTCTTTCTCATCTCTTGAGGCGAAAGAATTCTCGTCTAGACCTTCCTTTAAAAGTCTTGATGTAATCCATTTTTTCACTTTTTGTACCAATTTATTATTTTCAGTAGGTTCTCTATCTTTAGTTCTCAGATATTGTTGGACCTTTGGATGACTGCGAAGTGGTTCAGGGAAGGGCAATGTAACATTCTCTAAATTGGTGTCATTACTTTTGTTTGCATCCATTTCTTGTGAACCCATAGAAAAAGGTGAACATATATGAAAAACAAGAGGCCTAGTAATACTAAGTGGTATTTATTATGGCCTTTAGTTATTTCATTCTAAGCTGATTTTCCTGTAATAATTATAATTTGTGTCACTTGTCACCTTGAAGCGACAGACCTCTCGACGCCAGGGCAGGAAAAAAAGAGCTGATGTTGATACTAATAATAATTGACTAATTTTTATTAAATCTATACATAACAGTCATAAAAGTTATTCTAGATACATACCGTTAGAATATATAATGCTTAAGCATCGTAAGTGGAAGCGGAGATGTTACCACCATGACCGGTCCAGTTAATGTGGATATCCTTACCTTCTGGTAAGTTTTCAGAAGCAAATTCTGGTAAGACTCTGAATGTGTGAGCACCGAAGTAATCTCTTTGAGCCTGCAATAAGTTAGCTGGTAATCTAGCAGATCTGTAACCATCGTAGAAAGCTAAAGCAGTGGAGAAAGTTGGAGTTGGGACACCGTAAGTAGTAGCTAAAGCAACAGTCTTTCTCCAGCCTAATTGAGCTTTGGTAACAGCATCAGTGAAGAACTTGTCAAGTAATAAGTTTTCTAAGTCTGGGTTGGTTCTGTAAGCCTTGGTGATTTCACCTAAGAAAACAGATCTAATAATACAGCCACCTCTCCACATTAAAGCGATAGCTGGGTTATTTAATTTCCAACCGTAAGTCTTGGCGGCTTCACGAATTAACATGAAACCTTGTGCGTAAGAGATAATCTTGGAAGCATATAAAGCTTGTTCTAATTCGTCAATAAATTCTTGTCTGTTCTTGACGGCATCCTTTGGAATTTCTGGACCAACTAAAGTTTCAGAAGCTCTAACTCTTTCACTCTTTATAGCAGATAAACAACGGCCAAAGACAGCTTCACCTATTAAAGTGACTGGCATACCTAAATCTAAAGCATTCATAGCAGTCCATTTACCGGTACCCTTTTGGCCAGCGGTATCCATGATCTTCTCGACCAATGGCTTACCATCGACATCATCGAACTTTAAAATATCTCTAGTGATCTCAATTAAGAAAGAGTCTAGGACACCTTTGTTCCATGTAGTGAAAACATCACCGATTTCTTTATCAGTAAAACCACCAATTCTCTTCATAATATCGTAAGCTTCACAGATCAATTGCATGTCACCATATTCAATACCGTTGTGGACCATTTTGACGTAGTGACCTGCACCAGCTGGGCCAACCCAGTCACAACATGGTTCACCGTCAGACTTAGCGGAGACACTTTGGAAAATGTCCTTGATGAATGGCCAAGCTCTTTCATCACCACCCGGCATTAAAGATGGACCGTATCTAGCACCTTCCTCACCACCAGAGACACCGGAACCGACAAATAGGATACCTTTCTTCTTTAATTCTTCGTAACGTCTGTTGGAGTCTGGGAAATGAGAGTTACCACCATCAATGATGATATCACCTTCTTCTAGTAATGGAACTAAATCGTTGATGATGTAGTCAACTGGATTACCAGCCTTAACCAGTAACATAACCTTTCTTGGTCTCTTTAATTTAGAAACAAGATCTTCTAAAGAATGGGCACCAACAATTGACTTACCCTTAGCACCGTTGGCTAAAAATTCGTCGACTTTACTAGTAGTTCTGTTGTAGGCGACGACTTCGAAACCGTGATCAGCCATGTTCATGATCAAATTTTGACCCATGACGGCTAAACCGATTAAACCTAAATCACCAGACATTGTGTTATTATTGAGTGTTTGTGTGTTTTGTACTTTTAGAACGTAACTTTGTTTTAATTGACTTAAAACTTGTTGGTACTTCTATAGAGGTGGATTAATGGTGGAAAAGAAAAAAAATACTTTTGTAAGTTTAAAATGAAATTTCAAGTGGTTTAAATAAGATAGAAACTATCAAAGCTGGAACAAGACAGAAAATGGTCAACGGTGATAATTTTAAAAGCAACGGTGCATTGTAGAAGGTCAAGGATCTTTTTTCATACAAGTACCGTTCTCTTTTCTTGCGCATATTACCGCTGCAACGTATTTTCGAGTCCAGGAAAACGCCGCTGATCGGTGTCATTAGTGATATAAGCCAATATGCTGTTTAATTGTATCATTGTAGAAGAACCGCGCGACAGTTGGCGCGGTAATGAGCCTATCCTTTTTTCGCCATTCTCCCTCACTCCATGGCATCCGTAACTCAATGGAATACCGCCTAGCAGGACAGATTACTAGCCAAGAAGGAGATTCTCCCTTTTGGCTCTTCGGGGAATAAAACTACTAATGATTGCCTTAAATTTTTGCGCTCATTTTACGTAAGAGATCCTCGAGAAAAAAAAGTGCCTTTCGTTGTTTTTCAATATAGGGGCCAAAGCAGCAAGTTTCGAGCACTGGAAACGCGGAGGAAAGAGAAAATCAGTATTACTGGGGTTTCGGCTTTTCTCCTGGGTCGAGCTCTCAGTGAAGATATGCAGTATATATTATTTTGGGAAACGAGTAATTTAGGCAGTTCAATTCTCAGAATAGATCTTGAGAGTGAGAGCACAATCATGGCTGGCAGGTGCTTCCCATACCATTGGAGAATGGTGGAATGACTATCGCTATTTTTCTAATGTTGGACTGGCAAGAATCTGTTGAAGTCAAAAGAATGATCTGCACTTGCTCACCATTAGAATTGATTCCCTATCGTTCCAGAACTTTGTGATCCGAAGGACAAATAAGTGAACTAGCGCTTGGCTATATGATCGCTTTTTGTTGTATACTCTCTTGGTAATCGTCGACAAAGACGACTGCTTTTTTTGCCTGATTATAACCCCGGCGGCGGTGCTAGTTATCGACTGTAATTGTGTTAGTCCACACTGAAAGGTCACATGACTTGGCACCGGCCTGATTTTTATAACTCCGGTTTGTCCAATGACACTAATGACCTCAATATTGAGTTATGCATAGTAATAAGCTACTGTTCTAATTGATTCTATGTAAAAGAAAACAACAGCATACAAGTGTTGGTCTCAAGAGGTAAGTTAATGTTAACAACACCTCCATAAAAAATGATATCATTATTAAGAATTAAAAATGAAAAAAATATTTGATGCTACTATATATGTGAAAAATGTCACAAGAAAACTAATGGGCAAATGATGGCTTTGACTGTAAATCCAGAAAATTGCTTTGATTTATGATTCCCAGAAGGCATACTACGGCATAAAGTGATGTAATGTAAATCAGAAGTTTCTTTCGGAATTTATTGTTAGAACGTCCAGAATAATTCAAGAGACAGAGTAGATAAACACATAAAGTAAGACGTCCCTCAAAATTTTAGTACCGATCCCTACAGAGTCCTTGATCGGCGCTATCAGTGCTATGAAAAGTTTAATCAATCTTCTTGTTTCTCTAAAGGGCTATTTGTAAGTAGATTTATACCACTTCTTCTCTTACCCTTAGGTGAAGCCATAGCAGAACTTGTCTTGAATGGCAAAGGTAAAAATTCTTCGTCCTCACCATTTTGGCTGGTTTGTAACAAAGGTATGCTGAAACTGTTTGAACGTTTAATTTCTTTTGCATCTGCTAGTCCCATTGGCTCAGCTTTTTCCACAAGTATATTCACTTTTTCAGTTAGTTTCTCAGTTTTTTTTTTTGCAAGTTTTGCTTCTATCTTGGAACTAGTAAGAAAACGGTGAATTACAGGTGTTAATTTCAAAATATCATCTTCGTAATCCTTCTTCGAAGTTGGATTTCTTACAAAATAATGATAAAAGGGTATGTCCCCATTCTCCCAAAATAAGCACTTGATGTCACCGCCTTCGTTTCCGAGTCGTTTGAAATGGCAAGATATCTCTAAAAGAACTTGAAGATTTCCTAATGGGATTTTATCTACCCATTCAAAATCATTAAGATCACGATTTTTCTTAATGGTGTCAAATAAAATTGATGGGATCAAACTATCGGGTAATTCAGTAAGCCACAACTTCATTAGATCAACCCAATCCTTGGCGACAAATTTCGTCGTATTTGAATATTTTGAAACTGTCGCCTGTAGCGCCAACGAGTTAGAATCTATATTGTCATTAATAAATTCCGTCAAAATTTCTCTCTTCAAATTGTTTGGTCTTATAAAGCTTACGTTACTAGCCCAATTTTTGTAGATTTCTTCTTTTTCATAGCCTTCGATTGTGCAGAGTAAAAGTCTCACTGAATTTGAAATATCAGAGTCAATTTCACTTGTTCCAAACATAAACTTTTGCTGCGAAGAAGTTAGAGAATTGGACCATTTTGTAAAAGGTACAGTGTTACCTCTACAAAAGAACCCCATTGAATAATTTATATTTTCTAAAGTCTTTTCGTTTTCAATTGTATCTTCACTGGCCGAATGTCCTTGGGTGTTTTCTATGAGTCTTTTGAAAACTCTGTTCGTTTCATTTACAATTTTGTTCGTTTCAAGAGAAATATTTTCATATTTATTGCATGAATGGAAAAATATATTCTCTAATTGAGCCTCAGAGTACTCTAACCTGTTGAATCTTTTAACAAATGTCTTACGCCATTCAGTAAATTCGAAAGATAATTTTTCTGCTTCTGAATTGTCGTCCAAAGTAGTACCACTAACTTTCCTAATCCACGACGATATGGAAGACTGTATGCTATTTTCCGATTTTAAAGCATTGGACGTCTTAGATTTATCAGGTGAATCAACTTTTTCGGCTAATATCCCGTTATTCCAATAATAATACTTGTTAATATCAAAACTTTTAGGATTACTACTGTAAAGAGAATATTCAGAGATTAAACCTAAAATAAGCAGTTGCTGTCCAATATGATTAACATTGAAAGGAGAAGAATTTATCCTTGGTTCAATTTTCTTAATGGCATTTATAATATTCTCAGCTTTGAAAAATTCATTCGTCAACTTCGGAATTGGAACAATGCTCCTTTCAGTCAAAGTTTTTTCCTTCAATGCAACACTAAAATCAAACAATTCTTTCTCATTCTTGAAATTCAATTTATCGTCCAAAACAAAAGGAAACGTTACATTCGCGAATAAAGGGACAATAGAAGGCTCGACATTTGTCTCCTCAACAGTTTCATCACCTGACTCATTTTTTATCTTTGTCTTTGAGGGAAGATTAGCACGATTTTCACATTCTATGAATGCTTCTTTAGTTAATTTGAAATCGTTAGCATACGCATCAAATAATTGCATTAATTCTTCATTCAATTCATGGTGCATCTTCCAATTATCTCTGTAAATCACTTGTAAAACCTCTATGCATTGTTCATTTATTGTTTTTTCGATCTTCAGTCCATTGTATCCTGTTACAAGATTCTTTAAAGCCACTGGAACCTCGTGATCATGCTCCAATGCTTCCAGATGAGAAATAAACGGTCTCCAGCATTTAGCCAGATAGTCAGTATAAAATTCTATCTTATCGTGGACTAACTTGTTTTCACTGGCAACCCTCGTTAAAAAGGCTTTAATACCAGTTATGTAATCTTTCGACCAATAAATGTTTCTCAAACTATATCGTATATCGCTCATAGTGTATGGTCTGTCGAACTTGATTCCAGCACTTTACTATGTAATAAGTGATCACCTAAAAGGTCGATGCGAGGATTCAGTTTTCTTCAATACTGACTGAAAATCTAAAAATATAATGATGCTCTCAGTTAAAACGCAAGTTCTCTCATTTTAGAACTGCTTCTATATACCATACGAACTTTATAAAACTTGATTGCTTCAGATAGCCAAAGGCTCATATTCTGGTTCGATGTCGAATCCAAGTGTTCTAAGGACGAGACGTATCTGTTTTCTAATATTATTGATGACTACACGAGCCAAACCAACGGTTTTCTTACGTAACCTCTTTGGAGCCTCACTATCTAGATCTGTAACATCTTGCTTCTTATTTATTTCGGTGGTGGTTGGTAAAACGTAATCGCCGGCAGATAGGGAGACAAAGAGAGCAAAGGGTATGAACCAGATACATAACGCAAAGAATGATGCCACTTCGGAGAAAGTCGCACGTCTTGGTGGTACGTAGTTTGGATTATATTTGAATTGAGGTGGAATCTCGACGTGGTTGAAATACTTAAACCAAAAGTAGTGATTTAGAATAACACAAAGACAACTTAGAATGAAGGTTGGACTTGTTAACGAGATAAATGGGAATTTCTTCAAATTCTGGTAGTAAATAACATGTGAGATTATAGAGAATAGTGTCAATTTGAATGGGAACTTGTCGAAG
Source organism: Kazachstania africana CBS 2517 (assembly GCF_000304475.1). Classification (NCBI taxonomy): domain Eukaryota; kingdom Fungi; phylum Ascomycota; class Saccharomycetes; order Saccharomycetales; family Saccharomycetaceae; genus Kazachstania; species Kazachstania africana. The sequence continues at coordinate 313,590 of NC_018941.1, forward strand.
AGAAGTAAGAGTACCAAAATAACCATGATTGTGTAGATAGCTCTTGATAGAAATCTTCTTGTCGGTTCACTATGTTCTTCCACTATTTCGCTGACGTAGTACAAACCGGATGCTATCGATAAAGTCAGAAAAAGGAAACCGACAACAGTACCAATGTACGATACTACCTGCAAAAACATTTCTCCTATAGGTTTCAGGAATCTCCTGTTTGTCTTGTTTGCGATAAGACTGTTGAAGAAAGCCCTTCCTTCTAAGCCCAGCTTAATATATCTTCCATTTAGTTTTCGCAGTTTGAGTGAGAGAAAAAAAAAATGAGAGCTTAATATGATAGTATAAAGGCAAGCGACAGAATGACGGGGGGCACAAGACCCTCAGTTTGGTGTTAAGAGTTGTTGGGAATTGATGGATATTCGTCCGTTTGTTTTCTTCTGCCAAGTTTTTTGGTGATTTTTGCCCTTGTAGACCTAAACTTTTGGCTATATCTTGTGTAGTAGGACGTATGAAGGGTTCAGTTTGATATGGTGATGAAGTGCAATGTTAGAACCAAACTGGGAGATATTCTAGTGTTGTGGTATTTTTTTGTGAGAAAATAGAATATTTAGCAAGTGAAAGGAAGGTGGTGGGTGACCTTAACTCGATAATAAAATAATCTCCCATCGTGTTCCTGTAAATTACAATAATAGTTCGTTCTTATGGTATCTTGAATTGAGCTAAAACAAATCAGTGCCACTTCAAGTGTTGGCTTTACATTTTTGATCAATTGTACAGCTAGAGAAGATTTCACATGACTAAAATATGTAAAAACTCAACTAATATTTAAAAGTTTATCAAAATCAATATAAAATTTTAAATTATAATAATAATATTCTGTTTTAGGTAATATTCAACCCAAAAAGAAATGCTTTTAGTCTCTCCATCCTGCATTTACTATCCTGTATAATCAGCCCAAGTAATACGCCGTAAGCCTATAGTCCCATCTCTTCTGAGATACCTCCTACAATTGATATTGATATCTTCACTTGGAAAAACTAAAAAATTATACCACTTCTCCTGCAGAATCGCTAAATTCAGCTATTAAACTAGATAGGAACTAACTAAGGGCCATTAGCAACATCGTATGTAGAACACTTGGGCCCCAACGTTTCTGATGTCGCGATGAATATCGTTTCTACCACAAATTTGGTATGATGTTCTGGGCTAGGCAAAGAAAGAAACGCTAAAGGAGAATATTTTATTTAGCATACTCTCAATACACGCCGGGCTACTCAGCTAAATTTTATTTTTTGACGGAACTGGCGTAAAGGAACCTCAGAGCTTGCCTCTTGTATAGTATTTTCATTAATTGTGTTCATACTGTTAAAGATCAGTCAAGTTAGTAAAGTAATTCTTTTCAATGGCTATACCAAATAATGCACCAGCTATATATAAAATATAATCCTAATATAAAATAATATAAAGTGATACAAACTTTGGTCAAGCTTCAGTGTTCACCTGCGTATTTATACTTTTTCAAACACATTTTGATTTATGTCAATTCTCATGTTCTAGATTTACGAGTCAACACGTTGTCGTAATTATCGTACCATATTTATTGCATGATGATATGTAGTCGTGTTTCTCACGCCATATTTATTGTTCAATTCTACTATAACATTCTAAATTTGTTATTCTAACTATCAAAACATTGAAATGCCAGTATAATGCCATTTCCAGCACATTGAATAGTTCTGGAAACGGTGGCATGTATTGGGCTTGTTTTTAATACACACACATGGAGGTTGCAAAATTAAGAAATTGACAAATCATTAGTAGTATGACTCCATGGCCAAGCTGGTTAAGGCGTGCGACTGTTAATCGCAAGATCGTGAGTTCAATCCTCACTGGGGTCGAAATTTTTTAAACTCCTCTTGATATTTTTTTTTGGGCATCTCATTTGGGCACTATAAAACATAAGAAGTAAGGTTTAACAACTCGATGAGTTGACTGTTATCGATCTATAGTAAATACAAAGTGGCAATGAGATCCAGGACGTTGAGAAACGACGAAGCAATTAAAGTATTATCGGACAAGGTAAAACTAAATCCAAATGCTAAAGTGATCTTTATGGTGGGAGCTGGTATATCAACATCCTGTGGGATACCCGATTTTAGATCACCAGATACAGGGCTATACAGTAATCTAGCAAAACTTAATTTACCCTACGCAGAAGCAATTTTTGATATTGAGTTCTTTGAGGATAATCCATTACCATTCTATACACTAGCTACTGAATTATATCCAGGTAAATTCAAACCATCAAAATTTCACTATCTTTTAAAACTATTCCAAGAAAAAAAGATACTGAAGAGAGTCTACACACAAAATATCGATACTTTGGAACAAGAAGCAGGTATTGAGAAAGATATTATTATTGAAGCGCACGGGAATTTTGCCAAAAATCACTGTATAAAGTGCCGTAAAGAATTCGACATGGATGTCTTCAAAAATAAACTGGATGAAAATGAAAGGACAGGTAGATGTGACTTTGTAAAATGTGATGAATGTGATGGGTTAATTAAACCAAATATTGTATTTTTTGGAGAGAATTTACCCACAAGATTCTTCGATACCTGGGATGATGATTTGAGTTTGTTATCAAATAATAGTTCCGAGTCCGAATATATCATCATTGTTGCAGGTACATCACTTGCAGTGTACCCATTTGCAAGTCTACCGGAGGAAGTTCCTACTGATATTCCGAGAGCTCTGATCAACCTTGAAACTGTGGGTGATTTTAGCTTAAACCCCAGAAAAACTGACATTTTATTCGAAGGAACTACCGATGACGCTGCACAATTGTTAGCTGAAGAACTTGGATGGGCGGAAGAACTGAATAAGTTGGTAAGAGAACACGATATCGTCAAGGAATCCACCATTGAAGAAATGAATACTATTTTAAGCGAAATGAAGAAGCTGGATATAAAGGATGCTTCGGAAGATGAAAAGGAAACTGAAAAACCGGACAATGCAAGTAATGACGGAGGAGATTCCAATTCTATTCGTTCTTTCAATGAAAATTCTAGCAAAATAAAAGAATAAAAACATTAACGCATCTAGTAATGATTACAAAAAAGACAATTGAAGTGCAAAAAGGAATATCTACTATTCATCAATAAGAAAAAAGTACAAGCAAAGAAGTATTATTTATACGTAATTTTTTGCAATATTTACATATTAGAAATAATATTCAAGAGTATGAAAAATAATTAATAACTATTTAGTACTATCTGATAAAATTAAATGCGCAATATAAATTCTCATTCTGACAGCGTCCTTATGATCAAATGTCAATGCAGAATCTTTACTTAGATACAGTGCATTCATGCAGACATAAATACCACAATCGAAACCATTGGGCTGTTGCGGACAAACTAAATGCATGAACTCAAAATCTTCCCCCATCATTTTTCCACTTTCTTGTACGACGTAATTTTTCAAATCACTTAAAATGGCAAAACTCATTGCACTAGGACCATTAGACAATGAATCAACATAACTAATCGTCTTATCAGGAATATTAATTAGACATAAAGCCCAGTGAGATTGATTTAAATTAATTGGAACAAAGATCTTATCTAACTCTCCAATTTTCACCTTCTTTCTTTTCATCCACCTTCTCACACCTTGATAACCACGTTCAGAAAGACTTGTGTAAAAAAATGAGTTGAAAGCAATTGTTCTTTCTGTCTTTTTCTCAATGGACTTCATAAAATATTCGATTATAGTATCATTTAGCCACCTTTTAGGTGCTAGAGTTTTAAGATCTCTAACTCTTATTTCCAAATTATCTTTATTCATTACCATGTTGTTATCATTTCTGCTTAATGCCTTTTTAACTAAAGCAATCTTAGAAGCATCTAATTCGGGGATCAGTTTCTTTAAAGCTTGTTTTTTAGTTAATTCTTCCTCTCTTTTTTTTCTTATTAGATCCTGTATCTTCTTTCTTTCTTCCACCAACTGCTTATAGTTTTTGAATTCTTTTTCGAAATTGAGAAGTGTTTGATCTAATTTCAAATTTTCATTATAGAATTCTTTATGCTTTCTTTCTAACGGTGTTAACTTCTTTTCTTTAATAAAAATCAAGTCATCCTCCTCTTTTTTCTGTTTTAAAAGTAGGGACTGTTTATTATCCAACAAAACATTCTTTATTCTCTCGGTTAGATCAATCACAGTTTTCTTAAATTTATTATGGCGCTGGCCAGTCTTTCTATCCCTCTCTAGGAGCTTCAACTGTTGTTGTCGTTCATCCTCAATTACCTTTGGAAGAGTATATTCTCCATTAAAAATTTGCTTTAAATATGAAACTTCATCTGAACGACCACGTAAAATCATTTTAGCATCATTGATATTTTCTCTCTTTGATTTTTTTCTTCTCATAAATCTTGTACCATACTGGACTGGCTTACTATCATCTTGATCATTTGGGCCCCCAATCGGCGTTGTTTCCCATTTATTCCAACCAAAAGGATCTTTTGAAAACTTCAACACATTGCTGCCGTCATCATTGTTGGATTGTAAAGGTCTCGTTTTCTCGAGTTTAGTTCTTTTTGAAGGTGTAAAAGAGGTTTCTTTATAATCAATTTCATGCTTACTATTAGTTGTATGGTCATTTAACTGTGAATGCATGATATTAGATATAGCAATTCTTCCCGAATCATATAGACTTGTCAGAACACCAGATGTCTGTCCAATGTTACTTGAATTCAATATTGAAGACTCGGAGTCATGAAAGTTGTGTGATGATGATGAAGATGAAGCGCACCTTTTAAGTTTATTAGGCCCTGTATTGTGCTCCATTGTATCTACTGCACTCATAGTCCTTCTTGGACTAAATAGAGAAGGTTTGCTCATTGCGGTTCTGTATATTGTGAACGATGAGAACGATGGTGAATACGGATTCTGTGAAGTCCGTCTTTTATAGTTTGAAATGGACATGTAGGTTCTGTTCTTCTCTGAAATGCACGTTATTCCTTAACAAAAGCTATTAATATCTGACTTAATGAGCAATGACAACTTTGCTGTACGTCATGAACTCCGTTCTCTTGATAGGAGTGTTACTGTCTATTCTTTTTCCAATTCACTTTTAGAAATTTACAGCTCTTCGCCTTATGAAAAAGTGGTATCACTAATACTATAAATATAAAAATAGAGCATAATAAATCATATTGGTAATTGATATTTATACGTTCATATAAAGATACATATAAGGATACATATTGTAGATAAAAAGTACTTACTTACAGAGCAATAGTGAAAGGTGTGATAAAAAAAGATGTACAGTCATTGTTGCCTAATTTTTATTTAGTTTTATTTTTTTCTTAGTTATACTTTCAACAGCAGTTGGCCTTAGACATGCTGCTGCTGCTAGATTTGATGTTAACATTACCATCATTAGTGTTTTTAGCATCAGATAATTTATTGCTGTCAATTTTATCTTGAATTAGTCTGGCTAAGGTGAAGAAAATCTCATTCACGTTTTGATCATCTTTAGCACTGGATTCGACAAATGGCAAACCTAATTCTTTGGCTAATGCTTCACCTTGCTCGTAGGTGACTAACCTAGTGTCCATATCAGATTTATTACCGACCAAAAGTAATTGTGCATCGTCGTTAGCATGGTCATTGACGGTCTTGAACCATTGCTTGATATTGGTGAAGGTTCTTTCATCAGTAACATCGTATACAAGTATAATACCCATAGCACCACGGTAGTAGGCTGTTGTAATAGTACGGAAACGTTCTTGGCCAGCAGTATCCCACAATTGTAACTTAACTTTCTTACCGTTGATATCAACTGTTTTGATTTTGAAATCGATACCTATCGTGGTAATGAAAGAGGGACTAAATTTGTCTTCCACAAATCTAACTAACAGACATGATTTACCGACACCAGAATCACCGATCAATAAGATCTTCATTATAGAATCATAATTTTTACCGTTACCAGACATTTTGTATTAGGATATGTATCTCGTAATTTAATCTATTTAATTCTGCTTTCTAAACTTAATTGGGAACTCTCCAGAAGTATGTGACACCTTATAGACAGTTCTGAGCTCAATCAGGCAAATTCAACGTCCCAATAGGATATACTTTTGTTGATGTGTACTACTTTTACTATCTTCCCGTGACAGAACTCGTTCAATTTTCCACTTTTACAAAAAAAAAGCTTAAGGCTGCACTATATCTAATGCGGTGCGGGTAATGATAATAGCGCCAAAAAGAAAGACTATAAATTCTATAAATTCTATAATATATTTCATGTATATGTCGTTTATGTGACGATGATACTAGTTATATGAAATCAGCAAGTCAGAAGCCTTCGCAGTATCCTTTAAGCGTAATAACTTCTCCATAGTACGCCCTGCAAATCTTCCAGCTGATCGCTAGTAAATTCTAATCTATCAAATTTCCAAGTATCTGCCCTAACTTTCTTGAATTCACTGATGGTATCCTTTGCAGAAGTTCCTGCCATACCACTGGTCCTTGCCCAAGAAGACAATTCACTCAATTCCTTTGGTATCCATTTTGGTAATGGGAAAACGTATGGGAAAGCTGAGATTACAGCTCCCAAACCGACTACACTACCGTGTATTTCCATGCTAGTCTTGGATAATTTCTGTTTTTCTTCCCATGTATAGCCCTTCAACTTGGCAGAAAAATTTTCTATTAATGTTTCCAATTCTTGTGAATCATCAATGTTATGAGCAATATCTGATAATACATCTGCTGCACGAATTCTTACTTCAACGTAATTATCATTATAAACTTGATCAACTACGAATTGCAATATCTGAGACTTTTGCTCCGTAGTTAATTGTAATAATTGCGAAGAAAGGAAGTGTTGTACAAATGCCAAACGTAATTTCAATCCATAGGAAGTGGTGTCATTGGAAACTTCGGTGATAGAATCAACAATTGGCTTAATTTGTTCTTTTCTGATAGGTAAGTACGCTATTCCGAGGTAAATAGACGCTGGATCTATACCACTTAACTTACAAAGGTCCTTTTGAAGAGTCAAAGTGGTCAAGAAAGGGATTATGTAATCTACCAAATAGGGAATTATAATGATTTTGTTTGGTCCCTTGATCATATCTTTGACCCAATAAAATATCGTAGAGGAAATGTAGTAGTAACGGGTCTTTAAAATTTCCTGAGGGGACAAATGTTTAACTTTGTCATATTCCTGGGTGATTTCATGGAATTGCTTCCTGATAGTTGAATCAATACCTGGTGACGCTGATTTCATTGGTAAACCAAGGCCATCAACATTTGTAATCTCCAGGTTCATGAGCTCTTCACTGTTTTTGAATGAAGGGTAGCATTCATTTTGCACTAGCGTTGAAAATAATTTAGCAATCGAAGAACGGACCTGATCATAAGGATGCTCGAATGGCAAATTTTTGGAAATTTCTTCTGTGCTTGGACTTTTGAATTCTAATCCCATTAGAAGGCTCCTTAACATTAAGTTTCTTTGAGCCTGTTGAGCGGCTGCATCAGAAGTGATATCAGAAAAGTTGTCAATCTGAGAAATAATTCTATAAAATGGTTCAAACCTTCTAATATCAACAATTGTAGGAAGCCACCAACACACTGTGCTCCAAATTTCAAAAGCGTCATGATTAAACCCATGATCTAATGCATTCTGCAGAAAGTTTTCGGCAAATACGTCACGTTTCTTTAATTCCTCTTTATTCATATATTTGGAGGCACAAATAAAAGCAGAAAATATTTCAATAGACATAATCATCGAGGCTTTGTCATCTCTATCATAAAATTTTTCACACAGTTTGAAGAGATCTTCGAGAGTCAAGTTTTTCGTATACTTCTTGGAAATTAAAATAATCATGAAAGTGAAAAAAGATACATCCCCACTACTAAAAACACTACGCGTTTCGTTATCTTGAACTAATGTAGTCATCATATTTTCTAGCCACTCCAAAGAAACCAAATTACCTATACATTTAACGGCTTCAACTTCATTTACTTCCAAGTTAATTTCCACACGAGATGATTTTACAACTTTCAATTTTCTACCCCAACATAGCCAGCCAACGCAGCCTCTAGAATCTATGAAATAACTTGGAGATTTGAAATTATTCATTTCTTTTCTGAAAAGTTGGGTCGATGCTGGAGAAGAAGTGTCGATTTCAGTAACAAATGGCGGATCATATGAAGTTTGATAAGCTCTTGATATATCATAACCATAATCAGATAAGGAAAATACTTTATTGAAAATCGCTAAAAATGATCTCAAAGCCAAATGAACGATGTCTGGATGTCTAGCTTTACTTTGAGCAAAAATGGCAGCTATTGTTTTGGCACGAGTGGTGGTTTCCAAACTGGATTGAATTCTCGCAATAAATTTAATTATGATAATAGGAATTTTCCAGCTCAATGACTTCTCATTTTGTAATACGATCAGCAATCCCGCTTCCAAAGAATCAAGTAAATCGAGGTACTGCTTACGCTTTTGTTCCTTGGCGAATTTCACAGTTTGGACCTGTAAATCAATTTTTTCGTCAGGAGGTTGAATTGGGATAAACATTTTTTCATTATGCACACAAATTGATGATGGGATCTTCAAACCTGAGGCTATATCAGTGATAATCTTTTCTGCAAACAAAGAAATGTCCAATTCATTGATTCTACAACATTCTATCAAAGTCAAGCACAACTCTTCAAGGTTTTTGACATCAGACATCAGTTTTCTATTAATTTTCTTTATCAATAACAATTTCAATAAAACTTTAATTTGCATGTTTTCTTGCAACTTCACGTTTTCTTTCAACAATTTCAATATTGAACTAACGATTAGGGTGTAGGATCCTGTTATGTGTTTCATACAATGGACCAAAGCTCCCTGTGCTGGCTTATGAATATTAGGGTAAACTGAACAAGATAATTTAATTATGTCTCTTAGCAGTATGTTTTCCAATTTTGAACCACGCCTACTTGTGGAATGTAACAGAACACGACTTTGATGAACATTATCAACTCTAACAGCCAAAAGAGTTCTTGTATGAGGATCTTCCAGGTGCGCTAGAGACTGTATATTCTCTAAGAAGTCAAGATCTAGGAACGCACCAGGATCATCATTGAACGTATTTTCTTGTCCTACATCACTGAACCAAACCTTTAAACCATGTAGTAGACTCTGGTAAATGTTTGCATTGTGTTCATAATTACGTGATAAGAATTGTGACATTTTGTGGAAAAAAGAACCAATATTTGATCTGATTGAATGAACTTTGACGTAAAGTGGATTTTGAAACTTTTGTTCTATCTCATTGCCGAAATAGTAGTTACATGAAAATATATTCAGATCAGTGAGCCCTGTCGTTGCATGAATGGATGTATGAGGAGAAAAGTGACCATTTTCGGTTAAGGATGGGGTACAAAGACGAGAAGCGGATCCTGAAATGCTTTCGCCAGAATCATCGTCATTTTCAAAAATCAAATTTTCTTCAACTTCCTCATATTCTTTTAATTCAATTTCATCGTGGTTATCATGAGAAACTTTTGAATCTATGGACTCTTCAATGTCTTCATTCTTTTTAGTATCGACTAAATCGTCCTCATCATAATTGATAAATTTTAGATCTTTCAAGATCCTCAGCTTCTCATTATGGGGAGCTCCAATTGATTTATTCGAATTCACAATGCTCATTTTATGTCTATTGTAATCTGGATCATAAAGAAGACTTGAACCAGAAATAGAATGAGTCAAAATCAATACGAATTTTTGTATGCTGTCAACGAAGTATGTGTTGGCTTGAGGCGATTGTAACAATTTTTCAACTTTGTCAATACAATATGAAGAAATTGTTTCAAGAATTTCGATGGCTAATTCAATCTCATGCTTTGATGGGACATGCCATTTGAAATTCAAATTTCTTGGCTTGTATTTCTCAATATTATCAAACTGTAATCCACCCCATTTTGAATCAAGGGTCAATTGGCAATCCTTTTCAAATAATCTAAACTCAGTAATTTCAGTAGAGGTTAGTGTTAACAAGACATTGTGTATAATTAATGAGGTGATAACGTCTAATGGTGGATTGGTAATATTTTCATAAATGTATTTCATAAATTCAAGTAATTCTTTCTTATATTCGAAGATTGAGTCATGAGATTGTCTTAATACATCATTCAAGGCGGTTAAATATAAAACCAGTTTTGTATCTCTCTTCTGTATCTCTGTTGAGCTTCTTATAGAACCTGCCCCACGACTAACTTGATCCTTTATATTGAAGATCAATGCTTCAAAAATCTTTTTACTCAAAAACTTGTTTCTTTTAACTAGTGCTGCTAAGGGAATAGTTACAATTTCGTAATTTGCATCTTTATCCTTGAAAGCATCATTTTCCCAAAACGATCTTTGTAATAAATCTGAAACATAGTTAAAGGCCTTGTCATCCAGAGATTCTATCATAATCATCGTAGTTTGATTAACCTTGGTTATAAAGCCATCGTCCAATTCTATATCCGCTAATAGAAATAATTTATCTATGTAAGCTTTCAAAATGTGATTAAATATAGTGGTAGAGGCTCTAAAAGCACTTTCTAAGACATTATCATCATACTCGAATGTTTCAGACGATTTACCAGACTTTAAATGGTAAAAATGTTGTTCTATGAAAGGTAGAGTATGAGATTCGAATGAAAGGTATTCTTTATCCTGGACTGGACATTCCAAGGGTATGAAGGAGGCTATGGACACAATCCCATTGATAATATTACTCGTTAAATTGATATCATTTAAATCAATTTTTTCAACGAAAGTGGAAAGTATATTAGTGACATGAACGCGGTACAATTTGTCCATAACTAAAAATCTTACTACTCTATTAAATTGTTTTAAAGATGCTATAATTCTATGTCTTGAATTGATATATTCGCCTGATAGTGCGTCGTAAACATCTGTTAATATCTTATCCATAACTAGGTACTTATTAGTTGGTTCTAAATCTAACAAATATGCGAAACATGAAATGTAATAATTTGAAATGTCAGTATTTTTATTTTGAGCCCCAATATTTAATAGATCAAGAAATGTTTCTACTATTTTATCATTACAATCTGAATTTAGGGCAATTGGACTTTTAAAATTGTACTTTTGTTCTAACTTAACTCTACCATGATATATTTTAATGAAAGAATGGATAAATTTAGCAATAGGTTTGGTCCAAAATCCACTATTTGATGGATGAACAAAAGTTTTAATCGATTTAGTTAAACTGACCAAGTTTTCAAAGAAGAAACCATAGTCGGAACCATTAATGGAATAAACGAATGGTTTTACAGTTCTTGAATACGAATGAATTTGACCATTGGTTCTTAAATGACCTTGTAATCTATTAAATAAGAAAACCATCTGTTCCCTTGTGAATAAGCCATATTCGGAGAATAGATTGTTTACAACAGCAATATCAATAGTATTTTGTAATTGATTAAAATGAATATCTTCAGATATAGAACCCACAAAATCATACATGTGAGTATCTATGACAATATTTGCACTAACTGAAGACCAAATACTGAACATAAATGGGAAGTAATCGGTTATTTTCTTTTTCGTATTGTAGTGATATGGCATAAAAGAAGTTATAATTGGTAAAACAGATGACATTGTGGATGGTGCAAAACTTGATAATAAAAAATCCATTGAATTAGTTAAAATATCTTCATTTTCTCTATCGAAAAATTGTTTTGAAATATGTGCAATTTTTAATAGTAATCTAAATAATTGTAGATCTTCTTTTGATTGAACATCATATCGAACATAATCGGAATCAGGATATGGTAAAAATTCACACAAGAATTGAAAAATTAATTCATGATTTAAAATTAAACCATCTTTTTTAAGCATTGCTACATAATTATTTCCTTTATCATCATTATAAAGCAAACCATCAAGAACTTCAACATGTAATTGTCTATAAATTTTTTGACCTTGGACTAAAGCTAGATGATAGTATACTGTGACTAAAGATTTTCTTAAGGATAATGGTATGTTAAAATGCAAACAATTTTTTAATTCATTGGTCCAATGATTAACGTTAATAATAGCTGATGACTCTTCTGTAATTTTACCGATTGGTACAAAATCTGGTGCAGATAGATCGAGATATTCATTTGATTCATCAAGATCCTCATCTTCATCATCTTCTCCTTCATCAAAGTTGGCAATATCATTATTTGAAATTAAATCGATATCATTATTTAAATCATTAATTTGATTTTTTAAGCCTGTTAAATCCTTTGCAGAAATTGACAGAAGCCCTTGAATATCCAATGAGGAAATGGCAATGTAAAGATTGTAAATGATATGACAAAGAAAAGTTGCTTGATCTTTATGAGATTCTATCTTGTATGGTAATTGTGAAAGTACATCAAATTTTGGTTTCTTTAATTTAGAAAACCATTTAGAATTTGGATCATAGATTTCTTTTAAATGGAGTGTTGGATCATCTAAATAATCTAGATTATAATTTGATAATCTTGCAAGGAAAGGATCTTGTGGCGAAATTTTAAGCTTTTTTTGGGAATTAGAATTTAATAAATCAACTTTATCATTGTTAATCTTTCTTTTATTGAACATTAGTTATTGTCTCTTGTAGTTGCTTAAAGGCAGAAGGGGTCCTAAATCTACAACAAACTTGCTTTGTGTAAGTATAATAATAGATGAGGTTTGTTAACAAAAATTAATTTATTTTTTTTTTTTCTTCGTTTCGTCTTTTCTTTTCAATTTCCACTAATTTCGCTTCGAACCCAAAAAGTCAAAATTAGAATCTTGAAATTATTTTCGAAAGAAATCCATTGAAAGGAACTGCCCATTCGCTCGAGAAATTGAAAAGACGAAAAAAAAAAAAAAAAAGAAAAGGAGATACCACTTCAATTGAAGACAATTGGTAATTGTGGATGAAGCTTAGTGATGAAAATGGCCTTCTACTTACGAAATGTGAAGTGATGATCATTTGTTGGAGTCTTTTGTTGCTGTAATCAAAGAGAATCAAGACATGTGTATTGAAGATAATCAGACGAGGGGTGGATATATACATACATATAGGGAAAGAAATGATGTTTTTGTTAAAAGAAAAAAATGGCATATACCGTCCCTTTTTATATCTGTTTTTTTTCGCATTAGCCGCTGAAAATTTGAATACAGAATATTATGAAAACGACAAAATCTTGGCGGCTATTTTGCAATATCATAAATTTGCCATTTAGCCGCGTAATCTTTCTCTCTGCGTAAAGCCGTTCCGTTTCTCCGCCAACAAGCACCCATACACATCCCCGGAGGAATCATAATGCACGGCGGGTTCATCACTCCACCGCCACCGCCCCTCGTCCCCGCCCCTGAGACGGTTCCCCGTACAATAAAAACAAGAGAAAAAAACCGTAGTGGTCACATAAAGATTCTCGAAAGGGGTAACGTAACTCCCAAAAAAGAAAATAAAAAAAAAAATGGCAGCAATTGAAAATTCGATGGATGGGCGACGATGAGTTTCTTCACCATCACCTTACCACTTTTTTTTTTCTTCTTTCAATCTCGGGACAGTAAAAATAAACTGTCACTTCTTAACTCAAGAAGATGATGATCCTCAAGGATTTACCCTTTTTATTTCTAAAATTCATCATCATCATCATCATTTCCAGTCAACTACAAGACAATAAACGATGGGTCAATTCAATCTACAAAATAAATTCATCTTCTACTTGTAACAATAATACTCAATTGCTCTTTCATAACCAACCATACACTATCAATCGTTACCATCCACTATCTTTTCTTTCTACGTTAACATCTTCTCTTTTCTCTTTATATAATATCCAATTCTCTGCATGAACTCTCCCCTCCTCCTCCTCCTTTTTCTCTTTCATGGCCTTTTTTTTTTTTTTCTTTCTTTGGCCTCGTCATATCTAAAGGGTTTTTTTTCACTATGCAAAGTACAAAATATATTCAGATTGTACACATTATAATAACATACCATATATAAATACACTTTTTTTTCTTGAATTTTATCCCTTACTACAAGAAATTTTTCTTTCTATTAATATTCAATCTACTAAGATAAATAATAATAGTAAAGGTACTTTAGAATATATCATCAAGCTATGCACAAAACATATTCCTTAAGAAACCAAAGAACTCCAACTGCTCAGCAGATTCAACAACCACCACCTCCTCCTTCTTCAACAAAATCAAGATTTTTCGGTAAATCTTCCCTAGCTTCTTCATTTCGTAAGAGTACAGCTGGTAGCTTCGGTCCTGAACTATCAAGAAAATTATCTCAATTGGTTAAAACTGAAAAAGGCGTCTTGAGAGCAATGGAAGTGGTGGCTAATGAAAGACGTGCCGCTGCAAGACAATTGTCCCTATGGGGTTCAGAAAATGATGATGATGTATCCGATGTCACCGATAAATTAGGTGTCTTGATGTACGAATTGGGTGAATTACAAGATCAATTTATTGATAAATATGATCAATATCGTGTCACTTTAAAATCAATTAGAAATATTGAAGCTTCTGTACAACCTTCAAGAGATAGAAAAGACAAAATTACCGATGAAATTGCACATTTGAAATATAAAGATCCAGGCTCCACTAAGATCCCTGTATTGGAACAAGAATTGGTTAGAACTGAAGCTGAATCTTTAGTCGCTGAAGCTCAATTGTCTAATATTACAAGAGAAAAATTAAAAGCTAGTTTCAACTATCAATTCGATGCCGTTAGAGAATTGGCTGAAAAATTCGCTTTAATTGCAGGCTACGGTAAGGCGCTATTAGAACTATTAGACGATGCTCCAGTTACCCCAGGTGAAGCAAGACCAGCTTATGACGGTTATGACGCTTCCAGACAAATTATCATGGATGCCGAAGCTGCTTTAGAAGCTTGGACTCTTGATATTGCGGTTGTTAAACCAACTCTTTCCTTCCATCAAACGGTAGATGACGTCTACGAGGAAGTGGATGATCAAGAAGAGGATGAAGGTCAAGAACAAGGTATTGTCGAAGATGATTACGCCGAAGAAGGATTAAGACAACCAGCTAATACTAACGAAGAAGACTACAGTTGAGGATTGGGCCTCTAGTTAAGTCTCCCTTCTTTGGCTTCTTTTTATCATCTTTTTTCGAGAAAAAACTTTTTTATTTTTATTTAATGACCTATATCTTTTATTCTCTCTATGCTAATTTCTTTTTTTTCTATATTCTCTAATATAATTAATATTTTCATTACTATTATTACTTCTATTATTGTTATCACTATAATCTTGATTTGAAGATCGATATCAATACCAGTTTATATCAATTTACGATCCTTCAACTCTTTCGTTAGTGCCTCCTTCCAATTGTTGGCATAGCCAATCCTCTTAATCATAGCATTTTGTACAGCAATGTATCTAATCCTTTTACGGTATTCAGTCTTCTTTGCTTTAGTTTCACCCGATGTTATACAATGCTTATCACGCGTTTTCTCCCTAGAATTCCCATTATTATTATAAGGAACACAATGTAGGTATCTCAACAATTTACGTTCATCCCTGCTCGAAACTTTGAATAATTCCCATTTCACTTTCATTCCCCCATTTACAATGTGTTCCATCAAATAGCCGAGCTTTTCCAGATCCTCACTTGTAACTTGTTTCAAACAGTTGAACTTAGAAATAGACTCACACTTAACTAACCAATAATTCTTCCGATAACCAAGTTTCATCTTTAACTGAAGATTTTTCAAAAATTTCAAGATAACTGGGAAATTCACACTGTAACCGTTTCTAACCAACGATTTATACAGAAACTGGAATGATTCCACATTACTTGAGACTTTGAAAACGTTCTTAAAATGATATAGGATAATCAACGACAAATCAATTCTACCACTTAAACTAACATGATTCAGAAATAGGTTCAAAATTTCAACATTAAACATGTTCTGATTCTTTCTATAAGCGAAGTTTAATAATTCCCATGCAACTTCAAGTGAGTTCCCATTTTTCGTGTCTTCTAAGAGATGCTTCAATGTAAATTTTAAAATTTCAGAATCAAAACTTATCCTATTGATTTTCAAAAAATTCAGCAATGTGATTACAATTGTTCGACCGTTTTTATTCCCATTTTCATTCTTGAAAACAGTCTCGAAGACCTTCAGGGCAAGGCTTTGGGTCACTGGAATTTCTTGTTCTATCATTTTCTTGATATAAAATTCTAATGCACTTTGACTCATTAAAAATTGTCCCAGCAAGTTCCACGTAATATAGTTCACTCCGATTTTTCTGTTGATCATATCATTCAAATAATAAGCAAGTTCACCATTAACCTTTTTGACCTTTCGTATTTTGGAATTTTTCAAAATAGCTGAAATGATTATGTTGTATGTAGCGGTGTTTAACTGACAGTTAGCAATTTTCATTAACCTAAAAGTCTCTCTCATTGATGCATAATCAGATCGCTGTTTGAAGAAGAACATGACATCATTATATGTTTGCGAAGTCTGATATGGCAAAGTAACCTTATTTGATGGATTAACCATCATTTTTAACATTTTTGGTATAATACCATTTTGTTTCGAAGAACTTTTATATCTAAATTTAGTGTGAGTCAATAATCCAATATAGTCCGTGAAAACCATCGGATCCTCATCAAATTTGGGAACTTGAGGTATCTCTCTCATGGACTCTCTTTGAAATAACCTTCGCTTATTAACATGCGGGAGATATACCCTGAAATTTGCCAACTTTACCATTAATGGTAGCAATTCATTTAGAAGTAATTGATCCTCTCTCTCCATCCAAGACTCATTTTGTAGCATCTGCTTCCGTAGATGATATAATTTGTTTGCTTTAGCGGTGTCGTAATCTGCCTTTATCTCCTGTCGTTTGAATTTGTGAGTTGGCCTATATGGTAGTAGCATTTCTTGAACAAGCTTCCTCTCGAAAGAAGAATTTTTACCTACTAGATGACTATTTTCTGCTATTTGCAGATTCCTTGACTTTGACTTCTCTGATCTGTCTTCCTGCCTATTCTTTTCCATTGGCTTACTTCTATCTAATCTATCAACATTAAGGTGATTAGTGAAGGTGGCGGGAAGGAGAATCTCGCTGAATGTGGAGCCCGAGGTTGCTCTCTTTATCCCATTCGTACTAATTGCTTTGCTAAGTGTTGTTAATATATCCATTCATCCAGTCATCTGTCGGTAAGTGTGCCTTTTTAGCCACTACGTTATGTGGTTCATTCTGTTCCACCATAGCTATTTTTTTTTTTAATGTATCAGGAAATGTTCAAAAATAGCATGTTTTCCAATAAAAACGTTCTAAATCTGCAAAAAAATATCTTTTAGGAGAAAGAAACGAAAATTCATTTGCTAATATACCGAAATTGCTATACAAGGACATGTTGGTCTATCTTTTTGCCTTTAAATCTGATTGGTTAAGGATGAAAATAAAATTAACTTCTCATCAAATATTATCCGATATAGTGTAACGGCTATCACATCACGCTTTCACCGTGGAGACCGGGGTTCGACTCCCCGTATCGGAGCAATTTGATATAGATTCTTTTCATAAATTTTATGTGCAGTTTCATTGCTACATGCACAACTAAAAAATGACATTAACGTAAGTGGACGTAGATCACCTGGAACTTGTAGTGTCTCTTGTAGTCAATATCCGTATTTTTTATTATAGTCTATAAGAAAATTATATATCGACATTTATGCTTTGCATTTATTTATGCTTTGCATTTATTTTAGCTGCATATAATGATGATGCTAGTCCATCCGTTTGGCCATGGGTTGTCCGATGATGAGCCATTCGTAAACACATGCACTCAGGATATTTCTACAGGAAATGCATTATTACTGCAAGTGCTAATATTACGAGAGTCCGAAGCGTTCTATCATGAAGATTCATTGAAAAATGTTACCCTCTATGTACTCTGTGATCTATCTAATCCTTCAGGATCATTCAGCCACAGGAGGATAGTAAACAGGATACCTTTCCTTCTCAACTGGAATATAAGAGTTTTTGAATGATAGGAAGGTGTTCCAAAAGATAGATATTGTATTGACAGCTAAGAGACGATGTTGCACTGGTATTAGCGAGAAATTTACAGCCTGGAAAAGTGGCCAGACGCACCAATTGGTCACTAGAGTATTCCACCATTGTGTTTTAACCTTGATTTTTGCATCATCAAAAGATTTTCCCTCCATCGCAGACATACACATAAAATAAAATGGCAAGGATATTGGAGCAAACCCCAATTGATCCACACCTACTCTGCAAAGCAAGTTTGTATAATGATTGCTTGGTTTATTGGGTAACTTAACCTTGTAGTTCAAAAATTTGTACCATCTATCACCCACGAATGAAAATATCAACGATCCATAGACTATGGCCCTGGCAGTACGAGAAAAGTCATATTTCCACGCTACTTTCCTCTTATGATTCTCCTTTGATTCTATAGTACCTTTATGTTCTGTATAGGGAAAGAGAAATTGTGCTGAAACATCACCTGCGCCAAATAATGCACCAGTTGTAACGGCATTTGTAGTCTTGGGATGTTTTTTCAAAGCAAGCTTATATAGATCTAAAATTCTCGTCATAATCTACTGCTTCTTGATCTAAAAAGCGACATATAATGTCTTTGATAGTTCATACGTATGATGATCTGCTCATATATAAAATGAACATAAATTTTTGAAGGAAATTCCATTATCTTGCATTGACTTTTAGAAGTCCGCGAGGTGTCGCAGGGCTAAATTGAAATTACGTATTTCATTAAGAACGCATGGATTGTTTAAACATGTAGAATAACTGGTTCCAACTTAGAGACATATATACATACACACATATATACATTATAAGATAGCACACATAAAAGCAAAGAAGATAGATGTGCTTAGCTCTCATCATTTTCTTCCTCATCAAAAGTAACAGTATCGTCGATGTATCCCCTACCACCAAACATTGAAAGCACAATTGGTAAAAAGACCAAAGAATGTAAAGCTGTCATTAAAATTAATGACATAAACATGCGGAAGAAATATGTATCAATTAGCTTCGATTTACTGAAGAAAAGCAAAAGAAGTGCAACGAACTTGGTCATTATAACACCATAGAAAACAGAACAACCAATTGACTTCACTGCAAAAATTGACCTTAAGGATGGGTTATTCTTTGTACCATGTGGAACAATGGTAAATGCTCTGGCAATGTGGATACAGGCTTCTGAGGCTACACCAACAGCAATGAGCAAATTTGCTAAGCTTATTGGGTTTAGCGAGATATTCAGCATAATCATCATAGCGAACATATTTATTAGGATCATGATTATAGTACCAGTTAACAATGCAGCAGTTAACACTGAGCCTAACAATATCGTTGAAAAAATAAATACGAAAATAAGTGACACTACCAACAATTTTGAAGTGACTGACGCCATAGAATTGTATTGTTCATAAAAGATGTTGAATGGAGAATATGCAACAACATCCAAACCACTCTTTTCCTTGAAAAGTTCAACTAATTTGTTTTCAGCATTGTAAGCCTTGATGTAGCTTTCCTCTGAACGTAGTGGCCCATTGAAGGAACGGAATGAAGACGATGTTATATTGGTATTGTTGAAATTGACTTGTCTCGAATATGACAGTTTACCACCGAAAGGACATTTGTCATTTGGTGTATCAATCCAAATCTTGAAAAATTTAATGAAATCTTGACCCTCTGGAAATCCTGACATATTATAGTTCCAATGATCCTTTTTGAGACATGTTTCACAGCCCCACGTTGGGAAATAGGGAGGACATACTTCATGATCTGATTTTTTTATGCGGCAACATTGATCAAATTCTGGATTCATAAACATAAAGTAATCATCAATCCAGTTTTCCAATGGTTCAATCATCTTTGAAGTTGATCTTTCTTTTTCAAAGACATTTGATAATGAATTATTGTGGCAAGTAGAGAACTCACCACAGACCTTTTGTTGGTTTTTTCTCTTTGTCAAGTCTAAATCTTTCACCACGAAGTAAACTGGTGGACCAATCTGTAGATGGTCAGAGACATCATCGTAGTAATCAACTAAATGTGATGTACTTGGTACATATAATCTTTGATCTAAGCCGTATTTCAAACAGGGCAAAAGGGTTATAGACAATAAAGTCAAAACGACGAAGACAGCGATAGTTTTCTTTCTCTTTCTTGTCAATAGGTTAAAATAGCAACTTTCAAAACGGCCTGAAACCCTAGCCACACTATTCGTATCAGAAAGCCTGATTGTTTCAAATTTGTTTTCACATACGGAATAAATAGAAAGATAAGTGGTTAGTTGTAGAAGCATATTTATACCTAGAGCAACTGCAGAATAGATTGCGAAATTCCTAGCCACGGGCATTGAAACGAAGACTGCTAGAAGGACAGAGGAAAGTTGACAGATAAAGGCCAAAAAAATTGATGGTGAAATTCTACTAACTGACTTCACAATTTTTTCATCAGTAAACCAATTAGGTTTGACCTCGGATATCTTATCAAACTCATCACTCAAAAGGAAAATATTATCGATTCCAATGGCCAAAATTATAAATGGTAAAATCTTTATAACCAATGGTGTTGGTTGTACTCCAATGGAGCATAGAAGCCCAGCTGTGAAAACAAGTGATATAAAGACTATTAATATGCCAGCAATTCCCATTAAAATTTTAATTTTACTCGAACTTTTCTTTTTCAAGGCCCATGAGACGAATAAAAACATCAACAGATAGGAAAAAGTTAGAGTCCAGGATTCAACGTTGTCATCAACTTCTTTATTTTTGGATATCTCGGTACTAAAGCTGATTCTAACACCCTTGGGAGCATCAATATCCAACAAGAAATTCTCTAGATGGTGTTCCCAATGTTCTGCAACATCAGAATGATTGCTCAATAACAATGTAACAATAATTGCTTTAGAATCCAAGACATGAGTAACGTTCGAAAAAAGTGCACTCTTTTTTAATGGCTCTTGGGTACTTGGAACACACATCCCTGGAGTATCAGCACATAGCTCTAATTGAGCGTCCCAACTCGATTTAGCTGGTGGGATACCATTGAAATATTGTGTCAACGACTCAACAAAACAAGTTGAGTAATTGGTAGGTCTGTGACATAGATCTTGATATGTAACGTTCTTGTAGTTTACTTGGGTAGTTAGGTTCTTCTCAACTTCAAACCACCATTTTAATGTAGGGTATGATAATACAGGACCTGTTTCGTTAACAATCAGTATTTGTTCAGTCCTGAAAGATGGACCGAAGTTATCTTCAAAATATTGCTTGTCTTTGTAAGATTGAGAGTTCCTTGGTGCCCATAAATCGGTTGAATCAGTTGTGGGATCATAGTATTTGTATAATAAGAAGTAACAAATAATAAACAATGCTCCCGTAACTGCCAGCACAGTCTTTGCATACACGGTGGAACAGCCAGCAATTTCACTCAAACCTTTTGCAACAATATTGTTGATTTGGTAAGGTCTTGTATCATACGACTGTATTACCTCGTTGCCTGCAGTTTCATTTGTATCCTCGACTGGTTCATCGGCGAGTAAAGTCATTTCCTTACCTTTAACTCTTAGATAAACATTCCAACCAATAAGTGCAATAATGACCACAGCATAGATGGACAATAGTACGAAAGAGAAGTAAGGCAACTTGCCAACTTTCTCATGCTCATTTGCGAAAGTTTGAATTGCAGGGCAAGATTCCTGGCAGTCATTACAGGAACATTTATATTTCTCATCATTGCAGTCATAAACATCATAGTCAAACAAGTCATAACCTCTTGGAGCGTCATATTTGTAGTTGATTTGGAAAGGTGATCCACCAAGTAAAGGTTTTTTATCGCCCAAAAACTTCAAAAAGTCACTATAATTTTTGGCATTGCCACCAATAAACTTCATTGCATCACCATTGGTACCTGAATATTTGACATTTCTACATGAATTATAGAATCTTTCAGCCCACTCATCATCCAAAAACACTTCTAATTCGTCCACCACATCACGACCATCCTTTGACTTGCTCCTTTCCGTCACATTGACAAAAGAAGCTTGATCTGGGGAGCATGTAAAGTGACAGAATAGGTTTTTAAAATTTTCTACACATGCAGGGCATGATTTGATGAAATTATTAGCCTTCTTAAGTTTTGAATTTAAAGCTTTGACCTGGTCACTCGTACAACAGAGGGAATCTGCGTCCTGCCATTCTTCACCACACGTCTCAATCAGCAAATTAATCAAGTCGCTGTCTGGTGCAGGTGGATCAAATGACTCTGGGTCCTCTATTGCACACGGTAATTGAGAACCAAACACTGATTTCTTACCGCAATTGCCATATAAAGCACAGTACTGTGCTGTGACTATATTCAAAAGGAATAGCAACGAACACACAGATAATATGTAATTATACCCGAACATCCTCGAACTATCGTTTGATATCTTCTTGACCTTGATGTCTTATGTGCTCCTTTCAGTTATTTCCTTTCCCTCTCTTTATATGGGCTCATGCGATGCTTAGGGATCCCCTTGTAAAAGAAATAGAACTGGAATGTTATGATGGAACTGGCGAACGCAGCGACGTTATAACACATAGTTAACCTTGTCAGTCCCCGAGGGGGGGGGAGGCTACGTTAGCCTCTCGATCTTACTACAATGGGATACGTGCTTCAACGTGGACACTGTGGGCCTCATGTGATTGTTGCACGCCTTCCTCCCAGCATTACCCTAGTATCCCGTCAAACTGAGCGTTATTACGCAATGGGTAACGTGATCAGACAGTAAGTACGACGGATAACCCCATCGAGAAAGGTAAGTTATGCCAACAATCTATATATCCTACTTTGGCATACATTATCATTGCAGAAGAGGAAGTAACATTACCGCTTAAGATGGCTGTGGTGGGTCTCTTCGACTTCTTAGTTTACATGGTCTCGGCATCAAGGCGAGGCCCTATGTATAATTTCAAGAATTTTATTTAGTAAACAAAACAAGTATATAGAAGAGGAAAGAAGGGATCATACTGGAATACTATTCGTTATGAAACAGCTAAGAGATCTGATAATACCAAGAAAGGACTTGCAGGACTGGGATGATAATATTACGTGGGTGAAGGACGGGTCAATTTATATCACTACGGTGCCTGAGTTAACAAAAGCGAATCCAGTGTACACTTCAGAAGTGAACTATCACTCTAAAAATCTATTTCATTTGAAGGAACTGCCTCTAGAGCTGGCTAATAAATTTGAATTTGAACAGGCCTCTAGAAATGCCTTGCTAAACTCAATTCCAAATTCTAATGTCAGATTATGTAGGGTAGCAAAAATGGATCTCAATTACGTCGCAATTTTAACAAATAATTGTAATGTTACGGTCTTCGATCCCGCTGGGAACGCTGTTGTCAATTTGGATGAACCAGATAGGAGTGTTGAATCGAGGGCATATCATTCCGTAGATTGGAGCCCCCAGGATGAATATATTGCAGTCGGTAATGAAATGAACGAAATTGTTATTTTTGAAATGAAACAGGAAGATCAAACTGTAAAGTTCAATCATTTTAAAACTATACAGCTAGATGCTGGAATTGAAAATGCGTGGGTAACCAACATTAAATGGTATGAAAATGGTAGAATATTGGCAGTATTATCAAATAATGCGGTATACTGTATTAATGAGCGTAATTGGGAAGCGTCACTCATATCATCGCCCGGAAGATACAAAATTATTGACATACAGATCGTGGGTGAGAACTATGTGGTAATCTCCATGGTAGGAGTCATCCTGAGAGTGGATCTCAGAACAATGAACACTTTTCACTTGGAAACAGGCCTTAAAAGCGAATCCAAGATCATCCCAATAATAAATACAGAAAATATTATACTATTATCAAATAATAGTAGTTGTAAGATTGATATCGGTGCAAGTACACCAACCATATCAAATGATGATGTAATATCCCCGTACTTGGAAAAAAAATTCAAAAAATGGAACGATGTATGGAATGAATTTAATAAACATGAGACTACGTTATCCATTTACGGAATTTCACTGTCCCCAGACAAATTTTCAGTTGCAATCCTCTACAATATTGAACGTGTCTCCATAAAATATCTGATCACTTCTGAAAGGCAATATAACATAACGTTTATTCCTCTGTCAGATAACTGGAAGATTTCTAGATTTGCCAAGGGGTTTGCCTGGTATCAAACCTACTCTATTTACAATAATAAACTGCCAATTATTGAAAATGCCGTTGACACATCGTCGACTAAGTTCGACACAAATACAGATTTTAATTCGTATCTGAAGACGATATTGAATGATGAAAAAATGAACTACATGAGATTTTTCAATTTCACCAGAGAGCATCCAAAAATCGATGTCTTTAGGAAAACAATCTACGAATATGCCATTGCTAATAAGGATTTATTTACCAATGATCTGGATATTGCATGTTTCGAGTCACTGGCTTCAATACTACACCTTGACTGCCCAATTCATTTGAGTAATTCAATACCTATCAAGAGTGACTTTATCCAAGAATCTTTCAATTTTGGAAGTAACTCTGATAATCCAGATGTTATCACTGCAGAAGGGGGTAATAATTGGAGGCGTTGTTCCGTCACATTATTACCTATACTAACTACTGAAGTCAAAATATGTCCAATGAGTAAGCAAAGGGTGATATCTTTAGAGCAAAGTGAGAATCTGAATGAATTTGGCTGGTTCACAAGAACTTTATTGCAAGTGTTTAACGATGTTAGTGTTTATTGTGGCACAGATATGCAATGATGAATTTAATTGAATGTGTATGTATATATGAACTGTTTACTTTTTTCTATAAAAAACTTCTGGTTGCATTCATTATAGCATCAACCGAATTGTCCTTTTGAATTCTTCTCTTGACCCAGTTGGATAACTTGTCTCTTATATTGTCATTGTTATATCTCTTATCCAACAGGTAGATATTAGAATAATCATTTGCATGTCTAATAGCTCTACCGACACACTGGTTCACCGCCTTCATGCAAATATTTTCCAGAAACTCTTTCGTGGCCTCTTTCGCTTCTTTCTGAGTTCCACCATTTCGTATAGTTTTCTCTTCAATATGCGCTCTTTTTATTGTCAACTCACCGCTAAAGACATTAGGAAAAGGGAGTCCTACCATTACAAGGGCTCTACATAGATTATCTTGGAAGTTGATACCTTCAGATAATTTCCCTCCAACGACGGCAAATAAGACTGAACCATCTTGGACACACTCAATGTATTTTGATAATGGATCTTCGTTGTCCTTCGATTCATAGAAAATTTTTCTGATTTGATTCAATTTATCAAAGGTACCATTCTGTTTCCAGTTATCAATAACAGTCTTTAAGTACTGATAACTTGGTAAAAACACTATGATACCCCCGTTTTTAGGAACGTTTTGTGATAATTTCGTTATGAAATTGTATAAATCTGCATTGATTAGCTGTGCATCGGTACGTTTGCCAAAGGTGAATTCAAAATTAGATTCTCTATCAACAATGAATGTATTCAAATTACTATCAGGTATGATATGATCACAGGAAAACTTAACAGCTTCATTTTTTGGAATTTGAGGGAATAGGTTGTCATAAAAGTCTGATACTGGTTCCATGGTGCCACCGGCCAATATAACCTTCAAAGAACCATTAACAATAGATTCAAATTGTTTATTCGGTTCTAATAGCATATATTTCATTGCAGGGCCCTTCTCAAAGAAAAATTGGCCCTCGGACGAGGGATTATTTAATGAGGAAAGGAAGCTAGAAACTTTGAATAGTAGTGGTTGTGATTTTGAATTAATGATCAAAGTTGGATCGAGTTTGTCTTTAATTCTGACCAAATAGGTGTCTATCTTGTAGGCAATTCTTGATGTTTGAATATATTTACTCAATTTGTGAATATTTAGGACATCAGTGTTTGTACCTGTCATAATATCATTGATGTCGATTTTAATACCAGGCTTTGTAAATTTTTTGGTTATAAATTCTATAAAAACATTGATAAGTTTTATTAATTTTAATATGTTTACACGATTACCTGGATTTAATCTTTTCTTAAAATTATTTAAATAAAGTTGTAGTCCTTTATTGCAAATTTTGAGTTCGGCTAATGACACTTCGTTTGAATGAATGGAATTTATTGTATCTATTAGATTGTGGGCTTCGTCTATAATCACAATAGAATTTTGTAAATCCAAATTCATAATCCTTCTCGTTTGTTCAGATAGCAGATATTGGTAAGGTAAAGTGACGATTTCAACACCGTCTAAATGGTCCCTAGAAGCGTAATATGGGCAAATATGTAGAGTTTCACCCAGAGAGACTAAATCCTCAATGTCGTGTACTTTGGCGAATATATTATCCCTGAATGTATTATTGGCCAAACTTTGATGCCATTCGGTAGTATTTGTATAGTAAGGACAGCCGTCTTTTGAGTGCCTTAATTCTGAGCATGCATCATTTATTGCTTCTAAAGTTTTCCATTTCTTAACGCTTGGCTCTATACACAGCTGTTTCTTAGATCCCAGTGGTAAATATTTTATTCTTTCTGAAGGTACAAGATTCTTATCAAAGGAAGATGGAAAAGTTGGTAATCTCAATTGTGATGCAAATTGATTTAATTGTGAGTGAGTTCTTGATGCGAAATATATTTTTACTGGATTCAAAGAAGCATTGACGAAAATGTTTGAATCATTTGATTTTGCAGTCTTTCTATCAATTTTCGATAATAATTCCTTAATTTCATCGTTTAATTTTGCTTTCGAGGAAGATGAAGAAGAATCTGATTCGTAGGGATCTGGTAAGAGTTCTTTATCCTCGATTTCAACTTGAACTTTTTTCCTTCTTTTCTTCTTCTCTTGAATGGATATGACTTCATTTATCTTTGTATTCAATTTTAAATCGCTCAAATGACGTTCATAATCATTTAGTAGTACCAGTTTGTCCTTCAAGACGGAAGTCTTGTAAGTTTCATTGACCCAATCTTCATCATCACTGAAATCAGAGTCGTTAGAGCTGTCCTGAACCAAAAAATTCGATTTATTTTCTCTTAGCCATGTAATCGTGGAACAAATCAATGAAAGGGTCTTCCCAGTACCAGTAGGTGATTCCAAAATTGCAATTTTCTTGGTCTTATCTGACAATGTATCGTAGATACATTGCATTAACTCTAATTGAATATCATACGGTTTGAAAGGATGATTAAAATTACCTCGGGACTCACTTTCTCCACCACTCATTGAAAACTATCCATTTCCTTGTGTATCTAAAGATCTTATTAAAGAATCACATGGTTTTTAATGAATAACTGGAAAATATATGTCAAATTGTCCAAGAGACTATTGCATTCTTGCCATTGCATTACGAATGTGACCAACAAGCAATCCCACGTATTTTCCTACCATCCACCCCCACCGCACCTCTCTCTCTCTCACTGTTTTTTCCCACGTGACGCGTCAACTCGTTCTCGTAATTTTTTTTCTTACTCCTTTTTGACGAACTGACGCGTCAACTCTCGGAGGCGGAGAAGGACGCCCACCCCGTGTGTATTGTGTGTGTCACTCGTCAGGGGATGTAACCGATCCTGTGAAAAGTCGGAGTAGCAGCAGAAGTAGCATAACTCAAAGAGAATATCCCGTGGAGCAACAACACAACAACTCAGCGAGAGAGATTGTCCTCTGCAAAGAATAATCCATCAATTAGGTGTGCACTGAATTCAGTGGCTTGCGTTCTGCTAATCAATTAAACGAATATTTCCTGTTCGGCGAATTTTATGCAAAAAACGTAAGTGAGCCATTTATCACTTGACTCGCATTTTCCTTTCTGGCTCGAACCCCAAAGAAGTAGCTGGAGGAATAGACAGATCTCATCGCAAAGCTCCCACTACACATACGCTGTTCCTCTCCTTCCAACTCTCCTGGAAAACCGAAGTAGGCTCATTCTCCGAAAGTTTATTTTCAAATATGGACAGCACTCCCGCATTTACACGAGAATTGGTCTCTTTATGTGCAAGTCTCTGTTTCTCTCTTAGTAACCTCTCGACAATGGCCTTGAAAGGCATATTAATTTCAAATAGGAAACTTTCATAACCCCCCCCCCCCCCCACAGCTCCAATGTAATATTGTTTTGTGTGGGTCATATCATTAACCCGTCAATTTTTAATTTACAATTTTGGGAATTACCTACAACTCAACTGATACTTTTACAATATTTAGTTGAAATACGATTCTCTTGACATATGTATATATAGTGAAATAAAAAAATAAATATATATCATGTAGGAAAGTAGCTCTCGTACTTTAGTTTCTCACTTGTGCTCCACACAGCAAGGAAGCATTATCCATGTTATTAGAAAGATTTCAAAGTAAATTCCATAGTTTATCCATTAGAAGTACGGAAGACCGTGACAAAGTAACCTCTTCCATCGAATATCATCAACCTGAAAGTGACATCAGTGCGTTCGGAAATGATACGATAAAAGATCCAAGGTTTATCACTCCTTCCGCAACACCAGTCAATTATTCAACGGTTCAAATGCCCTATCTTAATAAGACTTTCCAAAACAGTTCTTCTTCCCTCGCAAGCTCCGTCTCTGACTTCAGCGTCGTGAGACAACATCAGAGAACTAGTGTCTTTACTCCTCAGTTTGTCAATTTATTGATGGAAATATATGGTTTCATATGTTCGGATCCAACAATTACTCCCTTTGACATTACCAATCCTCCTTCTGGTATATTGAACAAGGTGTCCAAGATTGCAATAGAGGAGTCTGTTTCCAATAATATTGAAATTGGAGTGGACAGCACGAACCATTTATTGAGTCTTACGAGGAATAGATTGTTGCAAGAGATTAAAAGAGACTGTTACATCGCAAGAAATAATTCATTCAGTTCTACGTCTAGTTTTAATCCACTAGATGCGGATTGTTCAACAAAAATCACAATTCCACAAGAGATTATAAGTTTACAAAAATTCGGTACAAGAAGGTCAAGAAGTAACACTGCTTCTTCAATGGACTCGAATTCGAATTTCGGACCTGGCTTATCCTATAACTATGCTCTTTTGAACCCAAAAATCAGATTGAGCAGAACTTCTTCACCTTTATCCACTAGTGTAACCTCTTCGAATAACAACCGCGACTTTATGCAGGAATCTGTAAGGAAAAACGTGGATTTTGTAAAATATCCTAGATAGATTATTACTTGTTCGTTGAATTATTTTTGTGCCTCTTCGTCCATCATCATATAACGAACTCTTTTTTATACAGGTATATATCATTATTATAACTTTAGAATCCCAGAACTTTTTTTTCTCGAGAAAATTTATTTACAAGATTGCTTCTTTCACTAGTCAATTTCTGTCGGTGGTGATATTGTCTCTCTCTCAATAATATTATGCATGGACCCCCAATTCTCATCCAATATACCACATTTTTTAAATATTCGTGTCACAGTGTCACTAGGTTGTGCACCGACACCAATCCAGTACTTCGACCGTCCAAAATTCAGATTCACTTCCTTGATGGGCATTACACCCTTCAATCGATCCGTGGGACTCTCCCATTTAGGTACAGGATTGTACGTCCCAAGTACCTCTATCGGCTTAGCATCTCTTGCCTTACTTGCATTTGCCACTACAATGTTATATACGGGATTGTTCCTTCTTCCAAACCGTGCCAATCTAATCCGCACCAGCCCACGTACCATATCTGCCGTACACTACCCTCATTAAACTGTTCTCTTCCAACAGTAGTAGTATATCTTCCATCTTAATTCAAAGAAATTAAGACGGAACCTTCATTCGTCAACAGTGAGGATCTGAAAATTTGAATTTCGGAAAATTTTTCAGATTGAAAAGAATGAAGCTCATCGCATCTCAAGAGTATTTAACAGTAGAACTAAGTCAAGCCTTCAGTATAGCGCCCCAAGAAGTGATGGATTCCGATCAAGTTGCCCATCTCCTGGAGTTAGAGGACAAGTTATCCAATATAAGGGCACAGATCAACTCGAAACTAGACAATCAGAAACATATTGCTATTATTTTAAGCGCTGTCGAAGAAAATATCAAAGATCATGCAACTAATGACACATCCAAGAACTTGGTCAACTATCTAGTCTCTTTCATGTCACTATTGGACCAGGCCATGGATTCTACCACCCATGAAATCAAGGATTTGCAGTTAGCCACCTCGGCAACCTACTTGCTGGATATTATCTTCCATTATTGTCCCAAGAAGTTACTAAGGGCACAATTCGCAGAAGTTTTAACAAAGATTGCTCCATGTATCACCGATGAAAAGGCTGAGGCTCCAATAATCAGATCAGGTGTGGGTTGTTTGGAGGCCCTTCTTATCGCTCAGGACACTCAAGCATGGAATAATACACATGATCTAACTATTACCCCAAAGAGAGGTTTACAAGGCCTTTTAGAATTATCCTTAGACCATAGACCAAAGATCAGAAAGAGAGCATGTGAAGCAATAAGTAATATTTTGTTAAATCCTCCAGTGGCCCCAACTCCAGAACATGTCGCATCTTCATTGATTTCTGATTTTGCCATCAAATATTTATCCAACGTTTTAAATGAATTTTCAACATTGTCAAACAAAAAATTGAAAAATCAAACAATTAAGGACGAATATAACGGTAAGATTATCCGTTGTTTGAAACTAATCAATACTATTGTATCAACTAAACAATGGCCAACATCACAGATCGAAAAATTGTGTGATTTGCTATTGGAAATAACAAAAAGCACAGAACAATTCTTAGTTTCATCTTCATTTGAATGTTTCGAAAGTCTATTCAAATCCATGGGTGAATCTACTGGTTTAGCAGAAGATAAATTCTTAAAGGTATTAAATACTATCTTCCAATTAAAGCCTTCAAGTAGCGACATCCATCTAGCTGGTTCCTGGATTGCCGTTGTTGTGAAAGGTGTAACAACTTATTCTCTACATGAACCATTTAAATGTGTAGCCAAATTACCCGATATATTCAAAATCATGTCCCATTATTTACAAAGTGAAACTATGGAAATTTCATTCAGTGCATCTCAAGGTCTTATTGCTATCCTAAGTTCTTCAGTAAATGATAACGTTCTGTTATCTCCTCCACAGGTAACAGAAGATCAATATAATTTGGTCAACGATGTTATCACAGAACTATCTGACATCTTTTCCGATTTCCTTTCGATCAGATACAGTCATTGTTCAAAGGAAATTTTAAATATTTTAACTGTGGCATTCAACAAGTTGAAATCTAGATCCAATCCAGCTTTACTAAAACCATTACGCATAGTGGACAAATGGAGGATCAATGAAGAGAATTATCTTGAATTAAGAGGTGAGGTTGAAACCGTTATTGGTGCAGCTATCGAATTTATGGGTCCAGAAATTGTCTTACAGGTACTACCATTGAATTTAGATAATTTCGGGAATGATACCTCTAGACCAGGTAGAGCTTGGCTGTTGCCTATTTTAAGGGATCATATCAAACACGCTAAGCTTGCTACTTTTATTGGTCAATTTATCCCATTAATAAAATTATATGAATCCAAGTATGAAAAGTTACCAAGTGATTCTGTCCAATTAAGAATCTTCCAAACTGTCGTCGATCAAATCTGGTCCACTCTACCACATTTTTGTGATGTACCAACGGATTTGAAAGAATCTTTCACCGACGAATTTGCCTCTGATTTATGTTCTTTACTTTATAGTAATGTTGAATTAAGATCTACCATCATAAATGCATTGAAAAATCTGGTTGAAAGTAATTTATCATACGCTGAAAGTGATAATGCTGACTTGTTACCAATGGAAACTTTCCCTAGGGAGGAATCTCTCAAAAATATTGAATACCTAAGTACAACAAAGGTGATGAATGTCTTAGCGGTATTATTCAATGTTTATACACAAACTCCAGCCAATTCCAGAGGTTACATTCTTGAAACCATTGAATCATATCTAAAAATTACCAAAGAAGAAGATATGACGAAGACCTTCAATAATGTATGTGCCCTGTTGAAAACATCAATGGACGAAAAGCAAGCTAATTTAACCTCTACGTTGTTAGATATCATTATAGTAATGGTCAAATATTTATCTACATCTGCCTATGGTACCTTATTCAATATATTTGGTCAAACTATAAATTCCACAGATACTGCTGTCCAAAAACGTTCATATAAAATTATCTCTAGATTATCGGAAACTTCTGATGAAGCAAAAATGATGATCTCCTCGCACATCACAGATATTGAAAACATTATTTTATCTAATTCTGAGAGTGTTCAAACTTCTGCTAGATCAGGTAGATTGGTTGCCATAAAAACGGTTGTTGACTTATTACCTAACGACCATTTAGGTTTCATTGCCCGTATTGTTGCTGAAATTATTTTAGCCACCAAAGATGTTAACGAAAGAACGAGAGATACTGCTTTCGAAACTTTACTTTCAATGGGTAAAAGAATGCAACAGGGTGGTATTATTAAGCTAGGTGACCAAGACGTTCAAGAAAACAATGCCAATATTGCTGAATTCTTCAAAATTATCTCCGTTGGTTTAATTGGTGAAAGTCAGCATATGGTCAGTAGCACAGTTACTGCATACGCGTGCTTAATGTTTGAATTCAAGGATTTGTTAAGTGAAGATGTGATCATGGAGATTTATGATACCATTGAATTGTATTTAACTTCTAACTCTAGAGAAATTGCCAAGAGTGCAATTGGTTTCACCAAGGTTTGTGTTTTAGGTTTGCCAGAACCATTAATGAAACCAAAAGTGCCAGAATTGATTCCAAAATTATTACGTTGGTCCCATGAACATACAGGACATTTTAAGGCTAAGGTTAAGCATATCCTTGAAAGATTGATCAGAAGATTTGGTTATGAATATATCGAGGCTAATTTCCCTGAAGACGATATGAGACTACTCGCAAATATTAGAAAGACTCGTAATAGAAATAAACGTAGAGGGGAAGGAAATGAAGAAATTAACCCTATGGCTTCAGATAAATCTTCAAAGGCATCTAAATTCATGTCGGCATTTGATGAAGCCGTATATGATTCTGCTGACGAAAATAGTGGAAGTGATGATGAAAGCTCCGGTGGTCAACGAAAGAGAGAGCAGTTTATTGTGGAAAAAACAGGTGAGAATCCTCTAGATTTGTTAGATTCACAAACTTTAGCACACATTTCTTCGACTAGACCAAAGAAATTCAACAAGAAGGATCAAAAGAGAAGATTACAAAGCGACGATTCATTTGCGTTCGATGCTGAAGGTAAGCTTATAGTTAAGGGCCAGAAGGGTAAAGCCTCTGTTGAAGATGATGATCCTTTGAAAGAAGTTACAAGTGGTATAAACGCGTATCTTGAAGCTGTTCAAAATGGTCCAACAAGGGGACAAAGAAATAAATTAAGGTTCAAGAAGAAAAATAACGGTGGTGATGATGGTTTTAGTGATAATGAGGATAACACATTACCAAAGAGTAAGCCAATGACGAAAAATAAGATCGGTAAGAACTTCAAAAAATCAAATCAAAAATTCAAATCAAGAAGAAGGTTGTGAGGTCTATCTTCATATAGATACATTGTAAATTAGAATGCAAAATTAAATATATTATTTATATTATTAAAAAATTGACTGATTATCGTAATCAAGAGAATCCCTCCTTTGAAAAGTGTTGTCCATGTCTTCCATTTCACTAAATTGTAAGTTATTACCCGTAGTATTAGTATTGAACGGTTCATTCTGTTCTTCTTCAACATAATCTTTCTTTTGACTGTGAAGTCCTTCCTCTTGCTCTTCCTTTTCATCTTCTTCTTCGGCATTTTCATCTTCAGAGACATAGTTATCATATGATAATCCTATATTCTCTATCCTGTTTCCCATTGTCATTGCAGGTAATATTTTTTCCAAATTTGACCCAATTTCGAATAATTGATTACTACCTATATTTGCATCATCCGTCGTTATATCATTATGATAAGCTTTATTTGATGAACTTAATTGTGACGGCAGCATTTCGTTTGGTGATTTATGTGCATTATCATGACTATTTGGAACATGGAGATGTAGACTTCTACTCAATATAGAATGTTTCAAGCCCGCAATGTTTGGCAAATTATTCATATCTGGAACTTTATTTTCTTTATTATTTGATTTTTGTAACCTCCTTCTTATCAGATCTAGCCTTTGTTTAGTAATTAAGAACCTTATCCAATCATCAGTTTCCCCATTATTAATTAAATCTTCAATCAAATCATTCTCCTCTTTGTTTTCTTCTTCCTTCCTGGGAGCATTTCCATTGGTTCCTTGTAATTGAGTTATATAGTCTAGTTTATTTGTAAGTTGTTTATTGTTAGAATTGTCTGTATCATTAATACTTTGGTTTTGAATTTCAGATGATGATATTTTCAACGGTTCAATATTAGGAAAAGCTACTTTAATTGAGTTTTGAAACTGAATGCTGTCGAGAATCCACTCTCTAAGTTTTGTGAAAGCTTTATCGTGTGCAGATAATCCTGGATTTTCATCGTATACATCCAATAAATCAATTGGTCTTATGAGACCCAGATTGACAAAACTTTGTGAAATGTCCTGTATAGCTATGATGCTGTCATCCAGGTCACACCTTGCTCGTGCCAGTTTTTGAATTTCAGATATCAAAAGATTCAAAAACTTGATGTATAAATCAGTTACTGTATCAACTGTGGTTGGTTTAGATTTATCGAAACCCTGAGATTTTAAAAGCTGCAGCATTGATATGCGCAGCAGTCCAAAATAAAAATCATTATTTGAAGTTGCCATATCAGCCTAGGATGATGCAGAAAGCGACCGGGGAATTTACCAATCTTTGATAAACAAATCCTCTGTAGTTCATGTATTTACAGTGAGCATTGAAGGATTTCTGTCAAAATGCCTTTATAGGCATGAAAAAAAAAAAGATCATTAGCAAATATTGTTACCCGCATTTAGGTTTAGGGTACGCATGTTTATTAGGGCTAATATTGAGTTTTTAAACTTCCCACTTTACATGCCCGGATTTCAATTAGGGCTTGTTTTGTATCAAGGTCGGATTTTTCACGTGATCTAATGTTCGGGTAATAAATTGGTACATTTTTTGAAAACTTGTCAACTTGATTCCTGAAAAAATGATTAATAGTTTGTATTGCAGTCTGGACACAGTGTATTTAATTGCCAGTTTTCTATAAAAGGGACTATATAGCATCCATTGATTGCCTACGAATCGCCGAGCATACTTCATTACCATTACTAGTATAACATACAATGTCAAATTTGTCGCTCTATTCGGTCAATGCAATTTTAATCTTGGATAATCACGGGAATAGAATATACTCAAAATATTATAAGCCACCTCATTTAAATAACGTTATAACTGATAGTTTGTTTGATAATATCAAGAAACAAAAAGAATTCGAACAGAAATTGTTCAAAAAGACGCATAAACAAGATTCTGAGATTCTAATCTTTGAAAATAACATTATATTATACAAGGAATACATCGATGTTACAATATACCTGGTTGGCAACATTAATGAAAATGAAATTATCCTACAAAATGCATTCAGTGGATTCAAAGGTTCAATGGAATTGCTCTTGAACAACGGTATCGACAATAAAAATGTCAGTGAAAATTGTGATTTAGTTTACCTTTTAATTGATGAAATTATTGACAACGGTGTCATTTTGGAGACTGATCCAGCATCCATAGCTTCTAGAGTCACAAAACAACCAACCAGTGATACTTTGAACCAAACTCTAGACTTAGATAAGGGCCTCTTAGGTGCTTGGGGATTTGCAAAGAGCAAATTACAAGAGAGATTACAACAAGGCTTATAATTTTATGTCATAAATAGTTGTTCAATGTATATATAAAAAATATGAAAAAAGTAAATTCATTTATGATTAAGTTTTCTTATTTAAACGACAACATGGAAATTAGAACGAGATTTGCTTAGACCTTTAGATACAATCTTTTCAATTTCATCAGGATCAGACGTAATACCTGTTAAATTCTCGTGACCATCCTTGGTAATTAAGATATCATCTTCGATACGAACACCACCAACATACATATATTTCTTTAGGACATCGAAGTTGACCATCTTTGTTCTTTCAGGGTACTTCTCCAAAAATTCTTTCATTAAAAATTCATTGAAATAACAACCAGGTTCGTTGGTAACAACCATGTTCGCCTTCAACTCACGTCTTAAACGCAGAAAGGCGAAGTACGGGTTAGGATCTTCGTAATTTGGCTTACCAGCAACGTCATGAACATCAAGACCCATTAAATGGCCAAGACCGTGTGGATAAAAGGCACAAGTGACTTTAGATTCAAAAATTTCATCTTCCGTGAATTCATTTCTCAAGATCCCCAAGTTCATTAAGTGTTTGATCAAAACTTTGTGTGAAAGAATGTGTAAATCTTCCCAACGGGCACCAGGCTTCATTAAAGACATTGTTTGAGCTTGCATGTCTAGAACGGCTTCATAGATTTCACGATGTTCCTTCGTGAACTTACCGTTAATTGGGAAACATCTGGTAACATCAGTGGTATAGTTCATCCATTCACAACCAGAATCAATCAAGACTGATTCCTTTTCTTTCAATTCTTCAGTGTTTGTGACGTAGTGTAAAGTTCCACAAGCTGGTCCTGAGCAACAAATTGGATCGTAGCCTAAAGTTCTTGAACCTTGTCTCAAGGCATGATATTCAAATTCAGCTTGAATCTGGTATTCAGTTAATTCAATAGGCAAGGCAGACATGACAGCCAAATGACAATTGTCATTAATCTTGGATGCATATCTCAAAATTTCAATTTCATATTCATCTTTAATCAATCTTGCTTCATCCATAGAATTGAAAAATTTCTCATCCTTAGCAACGATTTTTTTAGAATCTAACAAACTCTTGAAAACAGATTCGTTGACTTTGAAGTTATCTAGATCAGTTGTATAAAGTTTGGTAATATCATTTTCATACATTCTGAAAATGTTGTTGAATTCTTTCAAGTAGTGAACTTCATCCACGTCGAATTTCTTGGAAGCCTCCTCTATAGACATTGGCATACCACTCCAGATAATGTCATCACTGTTAACATCTGGTAAAAATAAAATCAATTTCTTTAAGGATGTTAGGTAAAGTATAGTAGAATTCGGAATATCCACACCGGAAAGATAGTAGAAATACCTTTCTTGCCTGAAAGGTTTTGAAATATCACAGTATTTGACTCCTTCAACGTGATTTCCACAGATCAAGAAGGCAGCATCTTTTTCATTTAAATGGTTTTGCACATTTGCATTATGTAATTTTGCAGGGTATTTTGTGTCTTTTAACGATTTTGGAAGGTCTACACTTAAATTTGCAATTGGTTTCTCCATTTCTCTTCTTTTTCCTCTTAGAGTCTTGGCAGCTAGATACGCAAAGGCAGATGTCAAAGCTACTGGTGCTAATGAGTTCATCTGATTAAGATGATTTATTTATGAAAAATGGGAAAAAAAGAATGTGTCAAATTAAATTTTTCAATATTGAAAAATTTGAAATACCTGAAAATCATAGAGTCATCGAGTATGAAATTAAAGGAAGCAAGGGTCTTGAAGGCTGGAACAACCTGCTTCGCTAGTGATAAAGAATGGTTAAAACGAGTCGAGAAGATGATGATGGTAGTGTACAGGACTTGAAAAAACGGAAAATAGAGTCGGACCATGAATATATTGACCAGATTAATGTCAAAAAATTGGATTTCGATCAAAATAAAGTGTGTTCCGTAACACTGTCCCCCATCAACGTATATTGCTGTCTGCAATGTGGGAAGTTTTTTCAAGGTCGTGGTATTCAATCGCCCGCATTTCAACATTCTATTGATGAAAGCTCACACAAGTTACTCATCAATTTGAATACAACGTCGATTTATATATTGCCTGATAATAAGGAAATTTTGAAAGACAGTACTGATCCACTGGTACGGAAGATACGATTTGCCATTAATCCCCAATATACAAGAGAAGATATCGTGCAATTGTCACAGCGTGTTAGTAACCATTACGTGTGTGGATTCATTGGTATAAACAACAACAATAGCGACTTTGTAAATAGCAGGATCGCAACTGGGAAAAGCATTGAAATTGACCATATAAACTCAGCGCTCTTAATGTTCTCACATATATTTCCAGTAAGAGACCATTTACTGTTGTTAGATCATAAAGATACCAAGATTAATGAACTGTCTAGGAAAATTTCTTTGATAGTAAAAAAAATTTGGTCACCAAACTTGATTTCAAAATATCACATATCTACTATTGAAGTTATCACGTATCTTATGATTCATGAGCCTCATCTCTTCAAAAATCATAATCCCAAATTGATGTTGACGTGGTTACTGAATTATTTAACTAAGAAAGATAAAGATATCGGTTCTGTATTAAAGAAAAATCTTCAAGGGACCATTGAAATGCGCTCCAAACATATTAATTTTTGGCATTTGACGGTTAGCCTTCCACCTATAACTGTTTTCAAAGATGGTAATAATGTAAATAAATTCCCACAGGTTAAATTAGAGACCTTAATTAATAATAAATTTCTTTCAAATAACGCAGAATATAAACTGGAAAAATTGCCGAATTATCTTATAATAAGTATTGATAGATCAGAGAATGATAGTACACTAAAGTTTCCAATAAAGGATAGAAATCAAACTATGGTTGAGTTCTCTTTACAATTGACCTTGTCAGGGGATAAGTATAGATTGATTTGCAATTTAATTAATAAAGTTAAGAAATCATCCAGGATTGATAAAGATGATGAGAATAGATGGCTTACACAATTATATAATGAAAAAATGGATAAATGGTACGAAATTGATGGTGTTAACGTCTTAAGTAAAGATTCTGAATTGTTATTCCTTAATGAGACTTATATTCAAATTTGGGAGAAAATTATATAATTACTAATATGTACACTTTTATTTGATTGCAACTGAATTGACATTTGATGTAAGAGCAGAAACTGTATTTTCTTCTAATACTTTTTCTGCTGTATCGATTAAATGCTTCTTTGGATCTTGTTTACCAACATAACGTGTCTTTAATTGTGTTTCAGTTAACTCTTTTTCCTCTTCAACTCTCTTTGAATATAGTTTTGCAATTTTTACCATCTGTTGAGTGGCAGCTAAATTATTGTGTTCTTTTTCTTCGAAATCGTACATTTTCAGGCCTGATTGCCATTGTTCCTTATGTAAATTCATTAACATTTTAGTTTCAGCTGCAGTTCTACGATAATCAATATTAAGTGAGTAGTAATGTCTATTTAAGCCATGTATTAGCGCTTGGATATTTGCTTTATTCATCAGGCCTGCATTTGAAGTAGTTTGTCTTGGTTCTTGGTTATTGATTAAAGCACCAGTATCGATCAATCTGAAAGCATCAATGACAACTTTACCCTTAACGGATTGAATTGGATCCACGACAACAGCCACAGCTCTGTTATTCAATTGTTCAAAGGATTTTTGTGTGTTAACATCGACTGAAGATAACCAACAACCAAACCCTGGATGTGAATGGTACCATCCAACGACCATTTGGTCTCTACCGGTTTGCTTCAACATATCCATCATTTTAGCTTGGAAAACATCGTCAACAGCTTCAACTGACACACCAGTACCGGATTGTGGCATGGCAAAGACATCTACGACATTTACTGTATAATCATCAATGAACTCACCGAGCATCAAACCCATGACTTCCATAGGCACACCGGCTCTACCATGCTTCAACATCTTAAGTAATGCAATTGATGAGATATAAACTGTCTCCTTAGTGTCGTCACGATCTGCATCCACAGCTCCAACTTTAGAGTTCATCATCAGTCTCTGTAACCTTTCCATTTTTTTTCTTTCTATTATTTTCCCTTTACCTTCAGCAATATTCTAAAGTGAATTCGAATATCTAATCAACTTCCTGTATCTTGACTAAACTTCTGCCTATTACTCTTTTTATTCTAATATTCTCTTATATAGATGTATATGGTTTTGCCACCTTTTTGAGAATTTGAACTGGCTTTATGCAGAGCCCAGCCGGGTGACTCTCCGGATCCTCACGATTAAGAGCAAATTGGCAATAAAGCCCATCAGTGGAAGGATATACATATAAAGTCAAGAGTGGATACTACACAAGTTGCACGAGCAGTACATTTCGACAAACTGTAGCATCACTTAACTTCTTGTAAAGATAGATTGCCATAGTTACCAGGAAGATTGTTTTGGCTTCAAAACCAAATCATTTGCGACGTTCCCGCATTTATATTAACTTTAATGGTTAATATATAAAGAGCGATGGGATATCTGATAAAACTTGTAGCACCTATTAATAGAAGCCGTTGCCCTAGGTAGTCTTTATCGTACTAATTATCAAAGCGGAATAAACCTATTCACTATGGTATATCCCCTATCTACTGACGGCCAGCAAGGCTCTTCACATTCTATGAACTCACAGACTATAACGCTCCCTGCACCTGTACTGAAACTTCGTGGTGAATCGAAAGAGAATAAGAGTGATGATAAGGAGAAAACAAGTGTGAGATGGAAGCAAGATACTGTTGATAATGAGAATCTAAACAGGAAGAAGACTAAGATATGTTGTATCTTCCATCCAAATGATGAGGAAGAAGAGGATGATCACGATCATGAGCATCACAAACCTGATCCTGCAGATAGCAGTTCAGATAGTGACTCAGATTCATCTGGAGATGATCAGGGTTTCGATTTCAATGAAAGAAGACAAAGAAGAATCGAAAGACGTCACAAAAAAATGCTAGAGGATAAGGCTCCAAGTCCAAACGCTTATGAATTTCAACCTGATTACACGCATAGACAAAATAAATCGACGTGAATTTGTTTAATCTCAAAAAATCTATACACTACATATAATGACAAAGCTATTGTGTTTTTTATAATCCAACATCCAAATTAATTAATGTACTATAAGTTTCTCTAGGCATCTTGTATTGAATCATACCCGCGTAGACCATACAATTCTTGGCAACTTTCTTTAATGCATCAATTTGCTCTATCTTAGACATTAATTGGTATTCACTTTGATTTAAGCTAGTTATTAAATTCGATAAACAAGTCATCGTTATTATCAAAAGGTTTGGTATGCATTTGATTATATTTTCGTTCAAAGTGGTGAAATCTTGTGCTTTTTTTCTAGCAGATAATTCGTCTGTAAACGGTAGTAAATCAATTTGTTCTATTGCTGACAAGGTATTTTGCCATTGTTTTGCAATAAATAATTTTCTCACTTCAATTAGGCTCAACAATAGAATACACGTTTCTTTATTTTTAGTATGGACTTTCTTTGAGATCTCTAAATTCTCCATATAGATTGTAATTAGTTTCTCAGCCAAAAGAATTGGATTTGTTTCACTGTTATCATTGAAGCTGATGAGATTTTGATTTAGATCTGTATTGCTTAAAATATCGCTCAGAAGTCCATTGACAATTGTAATGACAATATCATAATCTTCACTCAATTGATATAACAATAAACTATCACTGCTTCTACCGTCTTCATCTGCTTTACGCGCTGCTTGCTCTGTGATTGTACGTAAAAACTCCTTCGTATCTCTCAGTTGTAGTAATGATTGTCTTTCTTCTATGACACCTGGAATCCTTGAACCATCTCTATTTATCTTACCTAATAGTATGGTGAATTCGTTTGTTTCAAGTATTAATTCTCTTAAAGATTCGTGACAAAGTTCAATTTGTTCGGCATTACCATTATTATTTAGATTGATCAATATCAAGTACTCTGTGGCAATTCTTGGGTCTGAAAACTTGAATGACCTAACGTAATTACCGATTAATTTAGCAAAATTTATTTCCCTTTGGTTTGTCTTTTTGTTGAAAACAACTAATTTACTGGAACTGTTGGTATCACTTAATATTGATTCTATAGACGCAATTTTTAACAGATTTTCATTGGCAAATCCAATTGCTAAATGAACAGCATCGAATTCATTGAAAGAATAAGCATATTCAACCGCCAATTCGTATAGGCCACTTAATACAAGAACCTGTAAGTAATTATTGGTAAATCTGGCTTCTCCATAAGATAAAATGATGTTTTGAAAGTCTTCTAGAGTATACCTTTCATAGATTGGATCATTGTCATTAATATCATCTTTGATTAACATGAAATGAACCCATAACCAATCTTCTATGCTCAAAGTAACTGAGGAAATGTTTTTTCTTGTTAAGTCACATCTACCAATGATCTTATAGACAGCTAATCTATATGGATCACCATTCAAAGAATTCTTAATGTGTTGATTATATTCGGTATGCAATTTGTTTGAGAATTCTATTGGTAACCTATTATCGTTTGAAGAAATGTAGGCTTTGAAATAGGCCAAAAATGATTGTTCAACTTTTTTGAAACTCGATTTATTATTAATCGCAATTTCTAATGCTTCTTTCTTCAAACCTGCTCTTAGTAAGTAAAATATTAATGCCCAAATAGGTTCTCCATTGACAATAGTCAAGTTGCTTATTTTCCATGTATTACTGGAAGTATTTTTCAATTTGCTTTCAATAAAAGATTTTATCTTATTGATATTTGTTGGTAATCCTTCATCCATGTTCTTATTGTATAAACTATCGACGTACCCCAAAAATTGTTTTTCCAAATAGTCCTTAGCATTTGATACAGTATCTTTATGATCTGCTATTCCACCCAAATTGTCAAGGACTTTCCAACTTTCTAATAGCTGTCTCTTTTTAGAGTCGTTAACATTGTTGATGTGAGCGGTGTTACTTGACAAGAGAGAAATGAATTCTTTTGTTAGAGGAAACATTTGTCCCATTTGTCTGGAATTATTGAATGCGTGAATAGTTTTAGCATATGTTTCGAAAATTTCTCTAACTAAATAATTTTCATTGACATTTAATTTTGATTCGTTACTGTTGTTATTCAAAATCTTGAAATTTTTATTCTTATTTTTATCTAACCCCCAATTCATAATTTTAGAGGTGGCTTTTGAAGAATTGGATTCATTTTTATGAATAAGAACACCGAAGTTTTCTTTCACTAGATCTTTTCTTTGATTCCAGTCGAGATTTAAATTTTGATTAATAAAATTATCAAAATCTTTTGCCGCGTATGATAAGAGTTGTTCTATAGATGCCAAGATATTTTCATCCTTCTTTATCTTTAAATAGCTATCAATTTCCATTCCATCTGTATTTACCTGTCGTTGTTGTTGTGCTGCAGTTGTTGTGGTAGTGATTGTTTTA
Source organism: Kazachstania africana CBS 2517 (assembly GCF_000304475.1). Lineage (NCBI taxonomy): Eukaryota > Fungi > Ascomycota > Saccharomycetes > Saccharomycetales > Saccharomycetaceae > Kazachstania > Kazachstania africana. Next base: position 356,999 of record NC_018941.1, read on the forward strand.
TTCAATTTATTATCTTTTAAAAAATTTAAAGAAGAGTCGACATCTTCAAAGGCTAGCCCGCTACCAGCTAATAAATAATGAGCTTTTGTGTGATCTCTCACTGATTCTGGTTTTCCATGTGTGTATGAAGATCTTAAATCTTTCGAACGTCTGTTGATTTCATTAATACTCAGTTGAATCGAGCCTAGTTCTGAAGAAGTAGTTGGTAGAGTCTTGGATGACTCGATCAAGTCATTGAACAATTTGCTCGTGCTCTTCAAAGAGGACGCATTCTGCTGCTTCAAATCACCATCCATTGGTCGTCCTGAACTGGTTCTTATCACTGACTTAGGCTGTTAGAAACACTAAAAAAGGTCCATGGGTATCAAATGAAAAATAAAAAAATTTTCGATCTTGTTGATATCAAAATCTTAGCGAACAAACAGATATTATTACCCGACTGTCACATGTGACAATGTTTGGGTTCTGGTCGACTCATAGGGCTTTCTTGCGGTTTCTTTTTTTTTCTGTGCCCTAATTTTTCCAAGAAATAGTCGACCCAACAGCCGTTAGGTGTTTAGGTCTTCGCACTTTAAGGTACCACCACAACTGTGAGGTCCGGCGGTTACAAGAAGATGTGTAGCTAAATTAGAGCCATTGGTATATTAAAAGGCATATGTTGCATCCAAGTATCATGAACATAGTGAGATTTTTTATGAGATTCTTGATATAATCTTACTTCTTCACGGTATATGAGCAGATATTCGGATTGTCTGCCCTGACACGCTATCCATGGGATATATACCGTTAAGAGGGAGATCGGTCCCATCCTTGAAATCAGATTGAAGGAAATACGTATGAAAGGCTATAACTTTTCTAACGTCATGTGTTTGACAATCGAAGAAGTGGTTTAAATCAAACATATAGCAACGAAATACTGCTCTTATTTGTTGAGCCAAAATTGATCCAAGTACTCATGCACGGGTACTGACTCAAATTTTTTTGAGTAGGAAATCTTTAAGATGTTCTCAACATGGGCAGGTTCTTTTTGGTAGTGATCTTTCAGGTGGTTTTCAAATTTCTTGAGTAATAGTGGAATGCCCTCATCTCTTCTGAATTTGTGGCCCACTGGATACTCAACGACAATTTCATCCAATATGGTACCGTCATTGAGTTCGATCGTCAATGCATTGGGAATTGATCTCTTTTGAGGGTCAAGATAATCTTTTGTAAATTGGTCGTCTCTGACACAGTACATCTTGGAACGCAAAGTGTCGATATCCGTATTTGACAATGCAACTTCATCATGATAGTCTTGAGCGGTCAGTCTTCCATATATCAATGGGATAGCAATCATGTATTGAATACAGTGATCTCTATCTGCATAATTATAAAGCGGGCCAGATTTATCTATTATTCTCATGGCAGCATCTTGAGTTCTGATTCTAACTGATTTTATATCCTTATAACTCTTACCTAAATTAGTCAAGAGCGTATGGGCCTTCATTGCAGCTTCAACTGCTGTTTGGGCATGGAATTCAGCGGGATATGAGATTTTAAATAGGATATTTTCCATCACGTATGAATTAAATTTCAAATTAAATTTAAATTGGTTGCCGTTGAATAAAACGTCATAGAATCCCCAATTTTTTGCAGTCAATACGGATTGCATTGGTCCAATATTTGAATTCTTTACCATGAATGCGAGTTTAATTGCTCTTGAGATGGCATCACCTGCAGCCCATGACTTTCTTGAATTTGTATTTGGTGCATGTCTGTAAGTTCTCAAAGGGTGACCATCTACGAATGCATGAGATATGGCGTCTATTGTTTGTTGAATATTCAGACCAATCAAATTAGCTACAACTGCAATAGAGGCAATTTTAACAAGTATTACATGATCCAATCCCACTTCGTTGAAAGAATTTTCTAGAGCAAAAATACCTTGAATTTCGTGAGCTTTAATCATGTTTTCTAAGACATCTCGCATTTTGAATTTTCTATTTTCTGTTCTATTAAGAAAATCTGTTACAGCTAATATAGCACCTAAATTATCCGATGGATGTCCCCACTCTTTTGCTAACCAGCAGTCATTAAAATCTAACCACCTAAACATTGTTCCTAAGGCAAACCCGGCGTGGATAGGTTCAAATTGATGAGAAGTGCCTAGAATTTTCACACCTTGGGAAATATTTAGTGGTACGATTGGTTTTATTATATCTTGAACTTGCTTATATTTTAAAGAGGCTAATCCACATCCTAATGTATCTAAAAAGCATAATTTTGCTGTTTGATAAGCTGTGAGAGACGTGATTTCTTTGTTATGTACATAGTTCGCAATATCTACTAATACGTTATCAGGATTTGGTCGTTCATTGGAGGTTTGAAGAGTGGAGTATCTGGATAAAAATATGTTTGTCTTTTTCAAATTGAATATTTTCGATCTTGACATCGAAGTCATCATCTTTTTCTAATTTTTGTTGGAGTGTGGCACGATGACAGAAAATTTGAAGCTTTGATTTATGAAAGTTCTCTGTTTATATAAAATAAATTAAACGAAATGTACCTAAAAATAACATGTGTACATATATATATGACGGGATAATGGAGGAGTGAGGACCTCGATAATCATGGCGAAGTGACCAATTTTTTGAGGGAATTTAAATCGAGGCTCTTTGGTCTTTCAATTGGTAAACCGTATATGCGATCCCAAACTAATTGGGATAAGGGACCAATTGCTCTCGAACATGCAAATATAACTGTCATGAAAAGTGTTTGTTTCAACCCGTAATGATAAAATAAGATTCCAGAGGCGGAATCGACATTTGGATAAGGGTTTTGACATTTGCCATGCTCAGTTAATACTTTAGGAGCCACTTTAGTCAAATTTTGCATCAATTGGACATGACTATCATTTGCAAATTCTTGTGATCTTTCATGAACAAAGTTTAAAAGGGAGGTAAATCTTGGATCTGTATTTCTTAACACGGCATGACCATAGCCTGGAATTACTCTCTTACAACTTAGTAAATTCCATAGATAATTTTCTATTTCCAAGAGATTTTTTGGGCTTGAAATATTAGAATTCATTTCAATTAAAAATCTGACAACTTCCTGTGCGGCAAGACCGTGTAATGGGCCTGCAAGTCCATTGATTCCGGACGAATAACTGAGATATGGATCTGTAAGAGCACTACCTACAAGATGGGTGGAATGAGCGGAGACATTGCCACCTTCATGATCTACATGAATGCCCAAATATAGTCTCATTAAATTTACGAAATCTTCTAATTGTCTGTTGGACAAATTTGAGATATTTGATGAATCTGAATTTTTGTTAATTCCAATTAATGAACATATGTTGTAACTCCAATCCTTACTAGGATTGAATTGACCCAAGGGTTTACCTTCGTTTATCATATTGGAGTATATTTTTCCTGCTAAAAGTGGCATCATTGCTATCAAATTTAAGGAATCTTCAAGTGTATCTTCCCAATATGTGTCTTTATTTAAAGTACCATTCTCATAATTTTTTTGAAAAAAGGAATTTTCTTGTAACAGCAACAAGCCAATTGATAATTGCGTCATTGGATGCATTTTTTTTGGTAATTGTGATAATATATTATTGACATTCGGTGGTAAATTTCCATTCTTAGTTCTTTCTGATAAATCATTCGATAATTGCAAAGATTGTTGCAAAGTTGGGATTTTACCACCCGTCATAAGAAACCATAGCATTGACTCAGGTAAAAAAATATTTGAATGATTATTTTGATTCAAACCCGGCAAAGAAGTTTGGCATTGTGATAATGTAAAATTATTAAATCTGATACCTTCAATTGGATCTAAGGTAGTACCTTGCCAAAACATTGATTTATTACCACGCATGCCACTTAGAATTGAATTCACAGTGATTGTATCAATTTTCACATCTTTAAATTTTTTTCTAAACAAATTAAATTGCTGTGTTTTTTGGGGAATTAATTCTTTTATTTCATCTTTCAGAGAACGTACAGTGTTTTTAAGCATTCTTCCTCTCCAAAAAGGGGCGTACGCATTTATGGGCCAAGATGGTTTAAAGTATGTTCTATATAATGAGTTTATATACTTTTTTAATTCTCTCAAAACGTTTCCCCAACGATTGAAAAACTAGAATATAGCCGCCGAAATGAGAGAAAAATAAATGCTTTTTAGCCGCTGAAAAGGGAATACAATTAAAATAGAAAAAAAACTAAGATTGGAAAAGAAGAATGATCTCTTTGTTGTTGCTATCTATTTATTACTAATATACAGTGTGGGTGTTCCATTCTTCCAGGTCGGAGATATCGATATTGGTCTCATTGTGTATAGATTTATTACTACTATAATTCTGGCGGAAAAAAAAGTAATGCAATTGGCGGGAGAACGCTTTTGACTTTAGCCGCCGGAACTCTAAATATCAAAGGCTGGTGGAGGTTAATTTATAATGACAATAATAATAATTTAACGTTGGGTCTTATCCTCTAGGCAAATGAAACAGATTTCTTCTTGCCCTTTTTAGTGTCTAACGATGGTGACGACTCTTCACGACGGTTGTTCTTTCTACGAAGACTTCTTGCGACACTGGCTTTCCTTTTAATTTCTGATTTTTTATCATCCAAGACAGCAGCTTTCTCTGCCTCTTTCCTTTCCAATTCCTTTCTCTTCAATTCACGAATTTCTTCCAATCTTCTTGCCTTTTCCAATTTACTCTCAGTGACCTCATCCTGTTGATCTCCAATACTCTTGATCAATCTGTGGAACAATAGATTGTCATGATCAGCGACAAATTTCTTACCTTTCTTACCTCTTTTAATCTTAACGCCTGGCACCACAGCTTTATTCAATGTTGGAATACCCAACTCTTTCTCATTATACTCTCTAGTCTTGTTTTTCTTACCATAAAGTCTCACTTTGGCTTGCTCCTGACGAACTTTCTCTTTACTCAATTTCTTGACTCGAGATTTCTCTGTTAATTTTGGAACATGAGCCAACTGATTTCTAGCTTCCTTATCCTCAAACATTTCAGGAACAACCTCCCTCCTCATATTTCCGGAATCCTTTCTAGACTTCTTAATTGCCATTTTTCTCTTGTTGATCTATTTCGATTCCACCGTATTCACTCTATGGTATTCACTAAATAGTAATAGTATCAGTAGTCGTAGTAGTGGTCAAAATTTATAGTGGTCATCGCCATCTCTTTTTTCTTTCTCGGGGAAAATTTTTCTTTTTTTTTTTTTTTTTTTTTGGGTCTGTGAAAAGAATAGAGTTACCCGTCTTACATCAAACAGAGTATATACGTATATTAGAACTCACAGGCTGATAGAATTCTTTCATAATCTTCCTTTAGAAGATCAAATGATTGCATAATTGCATTTTTCTTATCTTCATCATCCTCAAATTCCATTAAACTCTCGTAATTCTTCAAATATATCCTCATCTTCACTTGTCTTTCAAAATTTGTAACTAACCCCATATGTAATAAAATCATCTCAATTATTCTATCAAACTGTCTCTTTTCGATCTTGTATTTCAACCGTTTGTCATCAATCCACTCTGTATCCAATAATTCCTTCTCGTCAACCTTATCGTACAATTCCTGGAAAAATCCTTCACGAGATAGCATCTTCAAATCATTTCTATCTCTTAAATCATCAAAATTTTCGTTAGGGTCTTCTACTGTGATCTCAATGATCCCATCATCTTTAAGCCACCCTTTATATAGACTCTCATAAAGCAAGGATCCATGTCCACAATGTTGGTATGGTGGTAATATTAAAAATTGTGATATCTTACCATTATATTTATATCTCGTATCCTTATCAAATGTTTCATTACCTTCATATTGCCAATATTTGTAACTAGTAGCAAACCCGATGAATTTTTTATTTTGCATGTTGAATGTAACGTAGAGTTCCCAATTAGGCTCATCTTCATAATTGATATATGTAGCGGCTTCAATGAATAATAGTGTGAAAATTTGTATTCTTTTGAATAATTTATTAATTTTATTATCACTGTATCCATTCAGTTTGAATTTATAAACACCAAAAATTTCACCTTTTAATTCATACTCATCAACCTTGAATTTGGAATCAGGTAGTGTGTAACGAGATCTCTCATCCTGGAAACAGTCAATCCATTTAATTTCATCCTTATAGATAATATCATCTACAGGTAAAAATTTCATTATCTTCTCTTTAACATCTCTCTCTATTGAAACATCATCATTCAAAATTGATTCACATTTAATATTCAAAAAAGGTTTCATAGTAATTGAATCGAAAACTAAATGAATCACGAGATCTTTAAACCCAAATATCTCTTCTTTATCTCCATATATAGGATAAGTGAAAAGTGGCTTGAATTGAATAGCTTTATCTTCTTCATCGATAATAGAAATCTTCAACGCCTCATTCGACGATATGGTCCACGTTTCTGGCCTGAAACCATCCATTCTTGTAGTCCTCCTTTCTCGCCTTTAAATAAACGTTATTTATCAATTTTTGGATTTTTTTTTTTTAACTTTAACGAAATATATAAATTAGCAAGCATTCATCTCAATAGAAAAGTACCAGATTTTGGGTACAACAAGCAATGAAAAGATTTGGTGTATCAGCTTTCGATTCTCCGTCTTTTGATAACAATAATAATAATAAAACATCATCAATAGATAAGAAATCAATCGAATTGGATGAGCAACTTCAAATATTTCAAGGTAAATTAGTTGAATTCTCCAAGAAACATAATGCAGAGCTACAAAAGAATCCGAATTTTAGATCAAAATTCTTATCAATGTGTAGCAAAATTGGTGTCGATCCTTTAAATCTTTATGACAAAGATACTCACCTATTTAACGTGGATGATTTTTATTACGAAATTTGTTGTAAAATTGTCAAATTTACTAGGATCTTAAATAGTGGTATCATTTCATTTAAAGAATTATTGAACAAAATTCAAATTGAATCGCAAAATACAAACATTAATTTGCATGATATAGAAAAGGCAATCAATATGCTTCTTACCCTAGATAGTGGGTTCGAAATAATCACTTTAAAACAAAATAAAAAGTTCTTGAAATTTTTACCCATTGAATTGACTGTGGACCAGTTTAAAATATTAGAAATTTGCTCTATCCTTGGTTACGCAAGTATATCACTACTCAAAGCAAATTTGAGTTGGAAATCAATGAGATGTAAGGCAATACTGAATGAAATGGTTGCTAATGGTTTACTTTGGATTGATGACCAGGACTCTAATGAATTATTGTATTGGGATCCTTCTTGGATAACCAGGTCTATCAATTAGATTCTTTTTTATTTTTAATGACATATATAGTTTATTTATTCTTTATTTCTTCTTATCCTTACGTTGTTTGAATTTGGCATTTATGGTTTCAACTGTTTGCATCACTTCTCTGTCCATCATCTTCTCATATTTGTTCACAATCTTACCTTTACCATCACCCAAGTTTATTCTTGTTTTATCCGTGAAATCAACGTCTTCAAAATGCAATATTTGCTTGAAAACCTCTGCAACTTTTGTCTTGATCTGATAATTTAAAGTTAATGCGTCTACGGCTTTACCATATTTAATGGACTTATAATCATCTACGTTTGTTTCAATCCATTCAACGTCATCAGGAAATTTACAGTCGTATAATAATAAAGGAACATCGCTTGCCATCTCGTAAATTGGCTTCTGAGGTGTCTTCACAACGTCCATCATATCTGGAATTAATTGTGGTTCTTCCAATTCTTGCCCTACTAGGAATAAGTTTGCCATCATACAGCGAACTTGGTGCCACAAAAATGCTGAGCCAATCAAGTCGAAACAGTAAAAATTATTTGATATTTTTAAAATTTTAGCGCTCAATATCGTCCTTTTATAATTCGTAATCTGTTTGGACCCATCAATCTTACAAAAATTTCTAAAGTCATGCTCTCCTTCAAAAAACTTGGCAGCTTCTTCCATTTTAGTGAGGTTCAAACCAGAGTTGTGGAAAATATATTTATAATGACGTGCTTTACAACTGAATCTTGCATCGAATCCTGGTGGTGGTCTCAATGAAACAGCAAATACCCTAATGTCAGCTGGCAATAACTGATTCAAAATAGTAACGTATTGGATCTCTCGGACATCATTTTGTGGATCCATCTGTTCTTCTTCAGTCAAATTAGATCTTACCCTTAGAGATATAACCTGGTTCATAGCACTGACACCTTTGTCAGTTCTTCCACATCTGCTGAAATTGTATTCTTGGGGTACCATAGATGGTATTAGTTTGCATTTGTTCATAGCTTCTAGGATTGTTCCTTCTACGGTTGGTAGCTTGGTTACTTCCTTTTGAATGGCTAAACCATTATAATTCCAACCCAAGTATGCAAATTTCAAGGCAATAAATCTGGTACTATAGTTCGAATAATCGAACTCTTTTTTCCGGTTTTTTTTAACCTTCTTTTTAGATTTAGAGTCAGCGATAGCAACAGTGTCGATCCTGCGTTTATTAGGAATGTTGTCCCTTTCTAATTCAATGATGCGTTCAACTAGTTGTTCTTTTGACCATTTGGCGTACTTAGATCCATCCGTTGCAGAACCAGCTGACCCACCAACAATGGGAGTCTTTCGAGCACACTTAAAGAAATTTGAGAAACTAACCATACAACTCTTCTTAAATAAGTTTAATTCTGTAAGATGTCAAACAATTAGACAATATCTTGTTTTCGACGAGCTTTTGTAATATTTTAATGCTGGATTTTTCAGCAAAAAAAAAAAAAAGTAGATATTTTCAAAAAATATAAATGCGAATTCTGTGGATCGAACACAGGACCTCCAGATCACAGTTGACCGAAGTTAACAATCTTCAGTCTGGCGCTCTCCCAACTGAGCTAAATCCGCTTATTTTTTAATATAATTTGTTGTAACATAAACAGTGGAAGTAAAATATTAAAGTCTAACTTCGTGACAATTAAAACTTAGACACCCGCTGTCCAATTTATTAAACTAAATATTTCACACTATTGAATTTGGTTGAATATTAGTGAAAACTTTTCATAGACGCAACTTTTGTCATCTCGAAGAATTGCACACCATAAAAAGGAATTCTTCGTCATATTTGTTCTTAATCTTTTATTTTACTTTATAATTTTATATATTAAAAAGACAAGCTTTTGATACGCTTTTAGCTATAGTTACACGATCAGATCGATTTCCAAGCTCTCTGTCACTGAATTAGAATATACACAAGCCGTGTCATATTCTCTCTGTATTATCTGTCTTGTTACCGTATTGAACTTACAATAATAATTAAGCTGCTTTGATCTTTTGTAATGTACGTTAATGCACTTGCAGACCGAGAAGTCATGATGTCACTAGGTAGCTGAGCGCTGAAAATGTCGTTATACTGACATTTTAATGTTTTGATAGCTATCCTGACAAATTTAGCCTGTTAGAGAAGAATTGAACATTAAACATGGTTTGATGAACACGACTACATATCATCATACAATAATTATGGTACGATAATTATGACAACGTATTGACTCGTGAATCCAGAACATGAGAATTGACATGAATCAAAATGTGTTGGAAAAAGTATAAATACTCAGGTAAACACTGAAGTTTGATAAGAGTTTGTATCACTTTATATTGTTTTATATTATGATTATATATTTTATATATAACCGGTGCATTATTTGGTATAACCACTGATTGATAAGAATTACTTTACTAACCTTTAACAATATAAACAAAATTAATGAAAGTAATATACAAGTTACAAAGCTCTGCTCTTCCTTTACGTCTGCTGTAAAGATAGACTAAATTCTTCCAGACTATTCATAATATCAGTTATTCAAGTACACAGGATGATTTCTTGGTATAAGTTATGTTACTGGCCCTTAACTGATCAGATTATTAACTATTAATTACTTGGAGCTGAAAAAATAAAAAGAAAATGCGCAAGCCCGGAATCGAACCGGGGGCCCAACGATGGCAACGTTGGATTTTACCACTAAACCACTTGCGCTAATTATTTGCATCTTGTAATCATGATACCATTGGCAAATTACCACATTTTTTATAATACCAAACGATGTACAGCGGTTCAAACTTTGATCATGCTGGAAATGGCATTATACTGACATTTCAATGTTCTGATAGTTAGAATGACAAATTTAAAATGTTCTAGAAGAATTCAATTGCATAATAATGAGGTAATATGAGAAACAGTAAATTTATCGGTAGTTAACATTACATAATAATATGGTAATGTGATAAATCGATGAATTTATCGGCAGTAAATATTAGAGAATATTACAAACATGATTATAGAACATGGAAAAATGTTACAAAGCAAAATATGTTGGAAATTGTATAAATACTCAGGTGAACACTGAAGTTTGATCAAAGTTTGTCAAAATGTATATTATTTATTGTATATTTTATTGTATAGAAAACCAGTGCATTATTTGGTAAAAACACTGATTAATAAGAATTATTTTAATTATTTGACTGAGATCCACAACATGAACAATATTAACGATAATAATATACAAGAGACATCCTTTGATCTTCCTTTACGTCAGATCAAACTTCAGTGTTCACCTGAGTATTTATACTTTTTCCAACACATTTTGATTCATGTCAATTCTCATGTGCTAGATTCACGAGTCAATACGTCGTCATAATTATTGTACCATAATTATTGCATGATAATATGTATTCGTGTTTATCACGCCATATATATTTCATGTCAATACATTATCATGTTTATCAGGCCATATTTATTTCGTGTCAAAACGTGGTCGTGTTTATCACCATAATTATTGTTCAATTCTTCTATAACATTCTAAATTTGTCATTCTAACTATCAAAACATTGAAATGTCAGTATAATGCCATTTTCAGCAGAATATTTGAGATATTGTTTATAATCAAGAGCAAGATTTGAGGAGAAGTATAGTCTAAGGATTATATTAGTCTCACTCAGTCGACTGTGAGGGATTATAGATGAGATAATTTCATCAACACTTCTTTTGATACTTGCTTTTTGGATGCCTTGATACCAATCCAATTATTATATAAAGCATGAAATAAGAACAGAATTTCCTTAATTATTTCATTGCCTTCGTATCTCTTTGTAAAATGGCAGATAGAGATATATATCGACTTATTACGATAATGACTGAATAAAATAAAGAACTTATACTCTTACATGCTTATCATGTCTAATAACACTATTAACAGCAACAATAAGGAAGGTATGACTAGCTCCTAGGACGTTTCCGTCCAACTTCGATGGGCCTTCAATTAATTACTTCTTAAAGCAATTCAAGCCTTGAAACGAGAATGGAAATGATACATCTTATCAGAACGACATTATTTCAGGAATTTCTCATAATTTGGAAAGCGAAAGCCAGTCATGATTTCTAATCATTGACTTTTAATCACCATCTAAATGTAGTATAGTGTATAACCTCATACCCTGCCATCGTTCCAATTTACAACCTCACATTCCTTTTAATTGGCACACAAAAGTCGTGCTTAGGATATCACAAGATGATCGTCATAATTTTATTTATTTACATGGGAAAAATACTATTACTAAATCAAATTAAGCGTATGTTGGAAGTACGAATCAGTTTTTCTCCATTAGTTTTAGCTTTTTAGTTAATTCTGGTACGACTTCAAACAAGTCACCTTCCAAAGAATAGTCCGCTATTTGAAATATAGGGGCATCTGCATCATTATTTATTGCTACGATAACTTTCGAATTCTTCATACCTGCCAGATGTTGAATGGCTCCGGAGAGGCCAATAGCAAAATATAAATCAGGCGCTACTATCTTGCCTGTCTGTCCAACCTGGAGAGAATTGTCACACAGCCCGCTATCTACGGCAGCCCTTGTAGAACCTATACCCGCATGTAATACATCGGCTAGTGATCCAAGGAGACCATCAAAGGTTTTCTTATCTTTTAAGGCTCTACCTCCAGAAACAACTATTTTCGCCGACGCCAGATCAGGTCTCTTATTAGTTACCAAATTTTCAGCATCCCATCTAATGCCTACATCCTTCTCGGGTGTATATGAATATTTCTCGATTGGAATTCTCTCCGGAGTTCCTTCCACAACGGGCGGAAATGATGATGCCCTTATTGTGATTAACTTTTTGCCACCATCCTTCTTTATAGTGGCTAATACATTACCTGCATAAATAGGTCTTTCAAACGTATCCTTATTGTGTATCATAGTAATATCACATATTGGCTGTGTATTCATTAATGCACCTATTCGTGGAAGGACATTTTTTCCAATTTCTGTGCTTGCCATCACGAAAGAAGAATACTTTGATCCTTTCATAAGTTCACATATTAATGGTGATATATATTCCGGCAGAGTGTGATCGTAGATAGGAGACTCTGCCACTATAATCTTTTCTAAGTTGTTAGTGTTACCCGAGGAGATTAAGTCAGAAGCAGCCTTCATGGCATTTGCACCTAGAATCAATGCATCAATTGAATCTCCCAATTTTCTAGAGGCAGCTAAGGAACTTAAGGCAGAAGATGTGATCTGACCATTTCTATCTAATTCAATGTAAGTCAAAGTAGAGACAGATCTAGAAGACATGATGCCTCCCCGAATCAGTCTTGCAGAATTTAATATAGAAAGTTTATACATCACTTAAAGGGCTACGTTTAGTTGAAAGTCACTAGAATGACGGTAACTTGCTTTGCAAAAATTCGAACCGTTTACAACAACACAAAGAGCAGGTTCAATGCAATCAGCTCTTTAAATCTGATATATTTCTGTTTTACCCCGTGTTATTTATTGGTTTCGCTCCACTTAAATGGCTAATTCTAATATCCGAAATTTAATTACGAAATAGAATTAGTTCTCGATCAAACGGTATTGATACGCTTACATATAGGAAATATGACAACACATTATATATTTCTAGTAACTTGCGATGATTACTGTTGACAGCTCTTTCTTGTTTGGTATGTAAATAAGTCAACGTTGAATAAAAAAATCAACCCCAGTGTGAAATACCCAAAGTTCGAAAATTAGCTTTGTGCTACTAACCAAAAATATGACGGAGCTCAACGAATTTCTATCAAACTAGCATGAGATCTCATTATTTCAGATTGCCAATTTCTAAAGCGATAGGAGTTGCTCAGGTGCAATATTCAACTTTAGATAGACCCCGCCTTTTTAACATTGAACTCTGTACCATATTTAGCTCAAATTTTGATTTACCCAATGCATCACGATTAATGGTTTGTTCCTTTCCGTTAAACGAAAGTGCACTAAAATCATAGTGCTCAGTGAACTGCTCTTTTTTTACAGTTTTTGGGATCGGAGTCTTTCTTAGCTGCTTGTGCTCGACATGTATTATCTTTGTCATCGGGCTTTCTATGAGAACATGTTGAACAGAATTATGATTGCATTTGTTAAGAATCGGTGTAATTTTTTCAGCTTGTCCCTTAAATTGTGTTTTCGCTTTTAGCTTCGACTCACACTGGCCTTTTAAATTGCATTCTTGGTCCAATACTATTTTTGGGGTGCCACGGTTATAGTACCCCAGTCTTCCATGCATTATGTCCCCAGTATCTAGTTCACTGTCTTCTTCGTCGCAGCTATTATCATCAGAATCGCTAGTATAATTATCAACGCTACAAAGATCACTATATTCATCATTAACTCGCTCATTTTCTCTGTAACTTATCTCAGAAGTTTCTTTTCTTTCGCAAGCCTGCTCATATTGCGTTATGTTATGCTTTTTATCTGAAGGGTTTGCTACCTTTAATATCGTCCTGGTAATTTTATTATTGCGTATATCAGCTGCAAACTTGTACCTGCCTGTTGAAGCTATTTTGCTTGTCTTTTTAGATTTGGATGAAGGACCGGAGCAGATAGAATTTTCTTTCGATTTCCGTGTATGATCATCCCTTGATGGAGATTCAAGTGCGTTCTGTTTATCCAGAGGGCTCATACATAGATGTGAGGACCTTGCAATTTTTTCAGCATCTTTTGATTCTTCAGAACAATCAAAATTATAACTAAAATAATCCATCCCTTCTTCTTCAAAACTTTGTGAGGGATATATGAAATAATGTATACCCTTTCGTATAAACATGTTACAGGGAGACGTACCTACCATATAACGCTTGTCAGCCTCTCTAGCCGCTCTCATGATTACAGTGTTTCCATTTCTATCTATACCACGATATATACTATAATCGTGGCCGAGATATATGGCATCCCCCAGGCTATAACCATTTATGGGTGAATTAGATGATAAACCAGTTAACATTACTAGCAAAAATATTGAATAGTCGAACTTTTTTTAATTTAATTATTCCAACCAATCCAGAATATATTTAATGCAGGCTTCCCAAAAAACATTCGTCATGTTGAATATCAAATCAAATGTAGGCAGGTATCTTTTATATGTATAATTACCTTCCTTGATATCAGCTTTAAGATCTATTTTTGGATCAATATTTCGTTTTGTAGGAGCTTTTCCCTATCGGGGAAATTCACTCTCTCTGGGTACGAATTTTTCTCGAACCAAACTTTCTACTGGGCGGGCAAGTCTTACGAGGCTAAACAAATCGATCTGTCGCAGCAAAGTTTCAAGAGATTTAAAAACAAATCTGTTATTTCCTCTTAAAAAAATTCGGGGGTAACCACGTAACTTACTTTGTCGCATTGATTTTTCGGTTTATCCTCGATTTGTTCGATTTCTGCGAGAACCATTAAGAGATCAGATGAAAGTTTTGTGAAGGAATGTGGGAGAGAGGAACCGCACTCCTTTTTCTATTGGATTCGAGGTAGTTCTGCATAATCCAATCATTTATGGATTGCCAGTCTGCACACAATAAGCATCCAGTCGTCTCTCAACTTCTTTCAAGTATAAAACTAAGAAATTAGCTTACCTGGTGAGCTGTTAGGCCATAAGGATCAATAAACAGAATAGTCAGCACCACTTCGAGGATAGCATCCTATCTTGGCCCAAATATAAGATGGTGATTAGAATTGAACTTCGGTAAAACTGTCGCCTCCTGTACTCCTGGTATGTGAAGTTGCACCATTCTGAACAAGGCTCAATATCGAGTCAACGTATTCCACACCTGACCAGCGTTGATGTGTGAGCAAGTCGCAATTAGTATTTTTCCTTTTTTGAACCTGGTCGACATATGCTAACATACCGTCATGCTCAAATCCTTTGGCAAGTTCCCAGAAGTTTACACCGTTAACATGCACGCCTGCTAACGATATTAATTGTAGTACAAAGCCCTCTTTCGCTAAATCCCAAATGAAGCCTTTAAGGTTATCTGCTGAGAAGCCGTATGCACACCAATTAAAACTTGGAGATAAATTGTAAACTAACTTAATGTGTGGACAAAATGAATGAATCTTTCTAGAAAACTCCTTTGCTTCTTCCAAGTTTGGTGTTTTTGTTTCGAGCCAAATCATATCTGCATAAGGTGCAAAAATAAGAGACCGCTCAATTGCAGCTTCCATACAACCTTTGAACATATAATAACCATCATTAGTTCTAGGAGCATCCCAATCAAAAATTACTGTCTTTTTTGGAGAGGCCTCTTTAGCGATACTCCTCATTTCTCTTAGACTTAACCACCTTTTTTTCGTAGCTTCCATTTGTTTTGATTTTAAACCTTGGTACTTGTTGTACTCTTCAGCTGAAATTTGCCTTTCAACAGCTTCGTCATAAGTGAAAAGCTCATGCGTTTCATACCATTGTGCTTCAGCTTCGCTAACTCCTTTATAATCAATAGATTTAGATTTCATCTCTGTTAAGGAATCAACCCATGCAGTGACATTGGACCCAATTGTCCCCTTAATATATTGATGATCTCTTGGGTCAGAACTACTGCCGATTAGCCTACTGTTGCATGCATCTGTTCTTGCTATGATTAAATTTTCTGTTCCCATTATATCCCATTGCAGCCTAGTGGCTATCAACCTTGTCACATGCGTACTCACCGGTGCCAGTACTATTCCTCCTAAATGACCGCAACGTTTACCTCCCATTAATTGATCTTCAATATGAACTGCGGCTGCTCCTTTCTCAGCGAAAAGTTTCGCCAATTTCATTACAGCAGTAGGACCACCATGTCCCATATCAGCATCAGCAATGATAGGTTTCATATAATTATACAAAGGAGAACCGGAATTAACAGCGTCCAAAAACGACTTCCGATCGTGCAATTTTTGGGCCTTAAACATTCTTTCCACTTGATTTGGAACAGTATCATATGGGTAGTCACCAAAGTCGGGTGCGACTTCATTTGTGGAACTAACATTTGTGGATGAACATGCCCATCCAGAAACGTATGCAACGGGAATTCCTTCACATTTGGCTAATTGTGTCATCTGAACAGGATCAATGATACCAAGTGTGTGTACAGGCTGACGTGCAAGAAACTTGTTTTCCAATAAATTATACAACTTCTTTGCCTGAAATGACGAAGGATATTTAGTATCTTCTAATCCCAAACTTCCTCGATGTTTAACAACGTCCAGTGCAGAATACGATCTCTTGATTCTTTGAAATCTATCCTGCTTCCACCACTCCTCCACCTCCTTGACTTGGCTTTTCACAAATTCATTTAGACTATTTACATTTCTAGTACCCATATGTTGCTGACGTGCGATTACTTTGATAGATGTCTTTGGAAAATTCATTTGGAATTAATATTACTGCTGATCAATCCGATCCTCTTTGGTAAATATACAATTCGTTATATCAAAATTCAAATTTCTTAGCAAATATATATTTATATTGATCAAATATTATACCAATACTAGGTTCACCGATTTCGCTATTCTATTGACAAATTCCGGAATTGCCCAGATGTTTTTAGCTAATCGCGTCGGCGGCAAACCACAGGCATATCGCGAGTAAAAAAGGCAAAAAAAGGGCTTAAACGTAAATAATAATGTCATCGCTATTCCTGATAAGAAATGACTCCGTTTCATCACCGATATTATCTTGGAAAAATCTGACGGAGATTAAATCTTTGGAAGCTAAGTCCAATAATGTGAAAAATGCGCTGGCTGCTATACTTTTGGAGACAGTCGCTTCAGCATCTGTTATTGTACTTGGGACAACGTCTTCAAAGAGGAGTTTCTTTTTGAATGGCGGAGAGGAATACGTTGCTTTTCCAATAAAATATGACTTTTCTTTGAGATAATCATAAAATTTTCTGGTTGGATTATCCAAAATTGGTTGGAGGCTGTTATTATTTTTCTCATGAACCGAAATAGTCTGGATTAAGCTACCGCTATCACTTTTCTCTTTATTTTCAAGCGCTGTCCTCCGTTTGGTGCTAGCTTCTAATATATCAATTGTATCCTCCTCTTTTCGTTTCCTCCATGTCGAGCTTCTGCTGGTAGACCTTCCTAAACTTGAAGGAGGAAGATTGAAGTTTAAATTCAAGAAATCCTGAGAACTTTCCTCCAGCTGTTCCTTGTTACTATGTTCACTAAAGACTTCATGCCTTCCTGCTTCATGTAAATAGGTTTGTTCCTCTAAATCCTCGTTTATCTGACCTAAATTAAGAATCATATCATTGGATTCCCTCACATCAATTTCATAAAGTGATCTATTAGATTCAGAATCTAAAAAGGATCCACTGTTATAACCTATTTTACTTTGTTTTCTACCTTGTTCTTCACTTCTGGTGCTATTCATTCTTGACATGGTGAATGTATCCGGTAATTGAGTTTTGGTCTGTACAAACTCCTCAGAAACGCCGAATGGAAGGGATAAAATTTCATGAGGTACATCATGCAAAAGGCTCCTCCAAGTTTCAAACAGAAGTTCAGGCTGGTAATCGAACGCATTTGTATTATATCTGGCAGAAGTTCCATTCTTTTCAGCTCTTACTTTTTGGTTGAGAACAGACATGAAATCCAAGTAGTGCTCATGATTCCTTTTGAGCACATCTGTTGATAAACTTATTTTGCCGTCAAATTTGATCAACTTGGGCGGGATATGAAGCAAATGACCATTTCTCTTGGCTTTTTTATTATATTCTTTATCTAAAGGGCTGCCGGCTCTTTTTTTAAAGCTGATATGAGCATCCTGCTTTCTGGCATCATTAGAACCTGGAAGTCCCAGGGCAAAGTTGACAGATTCAGAACGATTTATCACATCTTCACTCATATTAAGTGATATATCTTTCTCTTGGTAATCAAAATCAAGGTCATTACTACCTGTATGAGAACTTGTATGTGTTCGCATTATTGTACCTTGGTGGCTGATGATATCTTCTAATTCGAGATTGAAATCCATATCAATAGGAAGTTCGTCCAGCGTTGAAGGCCGATTAAAATGTGTTTCAAAACTTGTGGTATTTGTAGCATACTCGTATTTATTCGAATTACTAACTTCGTTTATGTAATCCTGTCTCTTGATTGCCTCAGATTCTGGTTCTACATGGAGTGCTTGCAAGTTCTCATCAAGATATTCCTCAAAATTTCCTATATAAGAAATGTCGAAGTTAGGATCATCATTTAGAAAGATATTTTTAGTAACAACTTGCGGCCCTTGAGATTTCTGTTTAGCAGATTGAGTGGTAGTGCTTTTCCCATTCCCTATTATTGTATAATGGATATTACGCTGCACTAAACTGAGTAGATTTGTAAGATCACTCAAAACATATTCAGCCTTCCTATTATAGCATACAGCCACGCCATATAACAAATTTGACACATGACGCAAAGGAAGATTCGACTCATTTGATTCTATCAGTTGACACGTTTCAGGAATACAAATATCTAGGATATCTTTCTTCTTCACATTTTTGGTTTCGATAGCCACTGACGATGTCCCCCTTCTGGAAGTACCGCTACCTAGCGAAGCCAATAGCCAGACAATTGTAACATTACTCGATAGCGAGTCGTGGTTATTTAATAGTGAAGCTTGAGGTAACGAAACCATCTGTACAACTCTTGTAAACTAGATATTTCCAATTGTTCTCTACCCCAAATTTTCAAGATACGTTGGACCCTCTTTTGAGTTTTCCACTTATATAAAAATGTAGCTATGTGAGAGCGACAATTAGCCGCTCAGAAAATAATAGTACTAATACCATATGCAAAAAGAATATATATATGTATATGTAGTCAGAAGAGTAAGTTTTAATGAACTCATGGAAACAACAAATTGTTTAATAAAAGAATAGCGTAGCGAGCCTATATGTTGGCTGCAGAGATGATGTGTATACTGGTTTAGAGCTAACAGGTAGTTAATAACTAAAATGTTTATGCAAAGTATCTCATCACGTGTATATATAATAAAATTCTATTATCAAAATAATTAATTTTCAAATAGAAGTTTGTACACGCGCTCCGAACTAATAATATGTGACCTTTATATTTCAATGTTACCCGAAAAAAATGGAAAGCTTTTTTTTCTTATTTCTACGAGAATGTTTTTTTTATGACGACTTGTTAATCTGACTGAGCGTTTGCACACTCAGCTTGTCTAAAAGGGACGATTGAGTATGCTATCGTGCACTCCCTTCTTATGTGATGGAAAACGACGTAAACATAAAAACTGGCACCTGACAACTGACAACTGCTTAATAAACCAAATAAGTAGAAGTTGTCCCTTGTACTTCTTATCGACAATATGCTACGATGATGTTTCCATAATGTCCCTTGTACTACCGCGATCTTTCTACGAGGTTTCACAGCACATGTACCAGTTTCTCAAACACTTTGACCCACGGGTTTTTTAGAAACTTCGTTACCCACGGTTTTTTCTCAATGCTTTTAGTCTCGGTATTGAGAGAACGATGTGGGAGCGGAAGGAAAAAAGAAAGAATCATAAAACTCCAACTAAAAAGCATTTATAAATCAAATAAAATAAGAGAGGCTATTATCCATCAATCCCCTCATATAACCTAGTTATTGCCAAATAGAAGCAGAATGGTGTTAAGAAATGGCATAAAGTATGCCTGTGAACGGTGCATTAGAGGCCATAGAGTTACCACGTGTAATCACAGTGACCAGCCTTTGATGATGATAAAGCCCAAAGGAAGACCATCTACAACATGTGCTTACTGTAAGGAACTAAGAAAAAATAAGTCTGCCAAGCTGCAAGGAACGTGTACTTGTGGCAGACAGGAGAAAAGACGATTGGCGCAGAAGGCAAAAGAAGATGCCAGAGCTAAAGCGAAGGAATTAGAAAGAAGTAACTGTAAATGCAGTGCAGATACTACCTGCACACATCATGGTAGTAAACCACAAAACAAGAAGCTTCGAGGCAAATTTTTGGAAAGAGCAACTTCATCTACCTCATTGGATAGTGCTTTTTTATCCTCACATAGTATTTATTCAGATTCATCTAATTTTTCAAGTACTTTCCTAGATAGCGATATCAATCCTGGAAGGATTTCTAAAGATTACCATCATGTGGCATCACTAGCTTCGATTTCATCGCTGCAATCATCTCAATCTTTGGACCAAAGCCTATCCTCTCCCCACAGTCCTCCGTCGCATCCACAGTTCAATTTTTTATCAGATTTCGATAGCCTGACCCAGTCAACCTCTCAAGTTAACCTTTTAGAAAATGTAGATTTCACCCCCAACTCGACTAACAAACTGAAAGAACATATTTCAAGCGGTAGATCGAACGTGGGGGAGGTTTTAGTTCCATTGGAGGAATATATTCCGCCTGATATTGATGGTATAGGAAATGTAAATGACAAGACAAATATGCTTAACGGATTTTCCCCAAATGACAACTCGATTAAAGACAATCAAAATGAAACGCCTCCAAATAGAACTGGCTTGGATAGTGCAACTATCCAGACAAATCCAAGAGAAGCTGGGCAAATAAGAATGCATCCATCACATGGACTTTTTGATATGTTTTCAGATGTATCATCAATTTCAACATTATCAAGAGCCAATTTATTACTACAGAAACATAATGTAAAAAATGTAGAACCGGAAGAGGGAATTTCTAGAGATATTCGGCACAGTACTGACTTTAATGGTGTGAGATCAAACTTTGCAGGACAGATGCAGTCGTATAAAGAGAATTCAACTAATAATGTTGGAGAAGCACAAAGTACGCAAAGTGTGGAAGTTTTATCCATCACACCAAGTTTTATGGATATTCCTAGTTGCGAGCATATCGGTGGTCGGAACTATTCCGCTCAGTGCAATTCTGTCGCTGCTAAGGTTAGGTCATCCAGTATAGATAAGAACCACAAGTACCCTAAAAATATCAACGATGCCAACATATCTTCAATGATTAAAGAAGAAAACAACGAGTTCGGCGGTTTTGAAGCAAATGTAGAAACAGAAAATAACAGCCGACGTATAGTATCTTCATCAGACTTGCAGATAACCCCTGGAGAAATTACAGGCCCAATTGTTGTAAAAGAAGAAATTCCTGAAAATTCAACTGTTGACACGGCCCAAAGTTGGGTATTAAATAGTCCTCTCTTAAGTGAGCAAGGGTTTGCAGATTTGGACAACTTTATGTCCACTCTGTAATGGAAGCTACAGCCACTTTTGTTTAGTTGCCTTACACGGTTTAAGATATAATTCTATATAATACCTGTAGGAAGCCTTTAATGATGATTATGCATGTAAATGTTTCAAGAAGTCTAAACTATCCTATCTTAATATTAGTTTCGTTATTTTTATGGCAACCTATATAACTAAAATGTCTGGAGTGCATAAATCTATACTCTATATCAACACAATAACTAAACCGAAGAATAATACAGTGCCTCTTGTTCACGCTTCCTCCTCTCCCAAATCTTTCTACATTCATCTGCAATGAATACGGTACTACTTAACAATACCAAGAAAACCAGATCACCCACACTTAAGCTTTCAGTTTTGAAAATTTGTTGGAAAAAAGGAACGTAAATAGCACACATTTGTCCCAATAGAGAAAATCCAACAGCGACATTAAACATCTTATTTGCGAAGATACCGATTTCAAAAATTGATTTTGTAGCATGTCTACATGCCAATGCGTTAAACATATCAAAGAAAACAAAGCAAGTAAAAGTCATGGTTGTATCACGTGCTGTAACCTTTCCATCTTCGGCCATTTCCTTGACAAAAACATAAACAGTACCAAATATGATACAAATAGCAGCGGTGACCAGACGGGTCAACACTCTCTGTGTCAAAATTTTTTCAGAACGTTTCCTTGGTGGCTTTTTCATAACTTCGTGATCCACAGGTTCAACTCCTAAAGATTGTGCGGGCGGACCATCCATTAAAATATTGATCCATAATATCTGCATAGCATTCAAAGGATTTGGTAATTTCAGTGCTGTGGATAAAGCGATTAAGGATAAAGCTGCAATTGAAGTCGATAATTGAAAGGTCAAAAAGTTTTGAATGTTATTGAAAATACCTTTACCTTCTTCAATAGCTGTTAAGATAGTACTGAAATCATCATCTGTTAAAATCATATCGGAAGCTTCCTTTGCAACGTCTGTCCCCATTTTACCCATTGAAACACCAATATCGGCTAATTTTAACGCAGGTGCATCATTAACACCATCACCTGTCATTGCAACAACATCACCACGTTTTCTCAAGGCACGGACAATATTCAGCTTGTGTTCTGGTGTAGCACGGGCAAAAATATTGACATGATCTATTATATTTGCTAATTGATCATCGGACATTTCATTTAACTTATCACCGGATAACACGGAAAGGTTTGGATCGATAACAGGAATACCAATTTGTCTTGCAATATTGACAGCTGTATTTTCGGAATCTCCTGTAATCATAATGATATGTACACCACCTTGGAGTAATTGTTCAATTGCGGATTTCACGGATGGTCTTGGAGGGTCGTTCATACCAACCAATCCAGTGAATATCAAATCTTGAATGCTTTCCTCGGTGAGTTTTTCAACATCAGCTTCTGCTACGATGATCTTAGCGAAGGCTAATACACGTAAACCTTCAGAAGCCAAGGAATTTGCACATTCGTTAATGATGTCTTTCTTACCTTCTGTTAACTTTTCTATCTTACCTTTTTCATTGAGATAGTACGAAGAATGCAATAGCACTTTTTCGAAAGCACCTTTTACAAAAATCATCTGTTTGTCCTCAGAATCAATAACTTTTGTCGCCATATATTTGCGGCTAGAATTAAAAGGAAGTTCTTCGATCTTTCTTACAGTGTTTCTCACATCCTGTAATCCAAACTTTGGTAATTGTTCTAATAAGGCAACATCTGTTGGATTACCTAAATGCCTTCCATGGTCATGAGAAAAAGTAGCATTATTGCATACATTCCCAATAAACAGCGTATTTTTGACATCTTCAGTCAGGTAATTCTGTAAATTAGTAGACTTCTTCTTTTCCAAGTTCAACACATTTAATTTGTTGGCCATACTACCTAAACACCAAAGCTTTGAAACGGTCATATGATTAGAAGTAAGGGTGCCGGTTTTATCAGAACAAATAACGTTCACAGAACCGAGAGTCTCGACACTTGGCAGTCTTCTGACAATAGCCTTACGTTTTGCCATTCTTAGTACCCCAAGAGCTAAGGTAACGGCCACAATGATGGGTAAACCTTCTGGAATAGCTGCCACAGCTAAAGAAACAGAAATTTGGAACATTTCTAACCAGGATCTCCCTTGTATGATACCAACAAAACAAATGAAGCCAATAATAATAAAACTGAATAAAGACAAATCCTTTCCCAGCTTATCCATGGATAGTTGCAGAGGTGTCTTCGGCTTTTCAATGTTACTCATCATTTCAAAGACAGAACCGAAAGAAGTGTTAGTTCCGGTACCGACGACAATACCTTTACCGTGACCTTCTTTCACCAAAGTACCCATATATGCGATGCAAGTACGGTCTGCTATTGGGACAATCGCATTGGGCTGATCGTTATAACTGTCTCTATTTATTGGTGATGATGATTTGTGAACTGGTTCATTCTCGCCCGTTAAATTACTTTCATCAATTGTGAGGTCAAATGATTCAATTATTCTTATGTCTGCGGGAATTCTGTCACCAATTTTGAAACGTACTAAATCACCTGGAACTAGGTATGAAGCCAGAACATTTGAGGCTTTGCCAGCCCTTATCAAATGGCACTCAGCTGGAACTAATTTGTTGAGAGCCTCTAAAGATTTCTCAGATCTATATTCTTGCACAAATCCAACGGTAACAACAATAAAAATTGCCAAAGTAATACTGATAGCATCATCGATATTTCCCATAAAGAAAGAGACTAAAGCAGAACCGATTAATAACAAGATTAAACGATCTTCAACAAAAGTCATAAGGAATTTTTTGAGTAATTGTTCGTCCTCCTCAGTTGAGATCTCATTAGGTCCATATTGATCTCTTCTATAGTTTGCTTCATCTGGTGATTCGAGACCTGATTCAGAATTTGTACGAAGTTTTTCCAGAGTTTCTTGTACCGTGAGAAAACAGAACTCGAGAGAAGAGGTCGGTTTCGAAAGCAACTCAGAAGTTGCCTCTAGTAGGAGTTTATCCTCATTTTTGTCATTCAAATATGACTCAAATGGATTATCTGTCATTAAATTACCTCCACTAAAATGAATATATTCTTTATAACAGCTAGAGAAAAAAGCGTTCTTGAAATAACGAGTGGCAAACGGAACTAATTAGTGCTACAGGGAAATGAATGAGGTCTTTGAATAGCTTCTACGGCCTAAAAGCTATAGATTAGCAAACCTGAGATTGGTGTGTTTATAGATATTGTATATTTGCTAAGGTGAATGAAATTGCTTTTGTCTTCGCGATATTTTTTCAATTGACGTTTTTTTTTGCACGTTGAACGAAACGTGCTGCTTTCAATGATTTCGAAGGGCTGCACTTATTTAC
Organism: Kazachstania africana CBS 2517; assembly: GCF_000304475.1. Taxonomy (NCBI): domain Eukaryota; kingdom Fungi; phylum Ascomycota; class Saccharomycetes; order Saccharomycetales; family Saccharomycetaceae; genus Kazachstania; species Kazachstania africana. Next base: position 381,890 of record NC_018941.1, read on the forward strand.
TATTAGTTCAGAAAACAAATTGGTAGAAACTTTAAATAGATTGTGATATAAGTATACATTTAAGAAAAGGTTTTCTAATTTTAGCCTAGCTTTGTTTTATAAAATGTCGTATCAGTAGTCCCATTAATCCCGCTACGAGCTTGCATGACTCGATTATATCATATAATAGTTAACAATGATGCATATATTAGCTCTTCCTTCTTTACTAGCTCTGTGATAATCACTGATATCTATCTTAAACAAATTAATTTGTTTGGGGATATGTAAGCCAGTAAAGTATCAACAAATGTTATTTTCCCCAACCAACCGTTTATCCTTTACTACATAGAACAAATCTAAAATTTTACGGTCGACACTTACAATATCTTATATCTATACAATATAGGCATTCATCCCAACTTTTTGAAGGGCAACATTATTTTAGAAAGATTACTGCTGTCAGACATTTTTCTTTAGATTGATAGGCATGACAAACTCGTTAAATGACATCGTGTCCATTTTTATGATTGAAAAATTATAAATTGTTTTTCTTGAATAGGTATTCCACGCCTTTGAAGTTCAAGGTACACTATCCATAATGCTTATTTTTGTAAATTTGAGGGCAATAAATTGCGTAGAAAAATATTTTCTTGCATTCAGGGTTTCCTTGATGGAAGTATCATTCCAAACTTTCGATTAAGAAGGGCAAAAAATTTAGGGCCTTACAATACGATAGTTACTGTAATAGTGTACTGAAATGTACACTTTTTCGTTACTGGTACAAGACCCTACCGAATGGTATCCAAAGGGCAGATCGTGAAGTTTCTAACTGAAACTACTGCCATTCCATCGTCAACTATAATAAATTGTTTATTGAAAATGATTTACATTGTTAAATAGAGAACAATTAAAACTTAATTGACTTATTTATTGTATTTTAGATTGAATAAAGGCAAGTATGGTATTTTGTTTAAAAAAAATGGAAACAGATTATTCTTTCTCGACGGTTTAGTGACTTACATCGTTTTTCGAATCCATCTGAAGCAGCGTTCTATAGTAACCAAAAAGTTAATTATCCTTTTCATTTTCCTTTAATATATCATTAAGACCTGATTGCTGAGGATTGGCTGTGACTCTTAAGCTATCATCATAAGCAAATTTCCTGTAAGTAAAATAAGCTCCAGAGCACAACGCGACACTCACGGCCAAAAACAAAGGTGTTAGTTCAATAGGAACAGTTTTGCTAACCTTTTTGTTCTACAGCAATGAAAAAACTTACGAAGTTTTCAAATTAACGGTCAGTACACATTTTATTCACTTCAATTATGAGCCATCAGCAAAAACAATATTGTTCAAGCCCCTAAGAAAACATAACATACCGCAACATTAAGGAGTACCTGTGAAGATCTCATATTGTCAGGACTATAGCAGATGAGGATTAGATAATATCAAAAGGTGATATGAATTGTCAGTATATAATTTTTTATAAATATTAACATGAATATATATGCTTCTCACTCCTTATTTTCATAGTCCGAAGATTATGAAACATCGATGCCGGTATCCGAGCCAACCATATTGGAGTTAAAAAAATAGTCTTACAATAGTTTTGATGTCCATTTGTTTAAAAGAGTCGAGCTAGTTGAGGTCTAGCAAGTAGCTCTTCTTATATATATTTCAGCCGAAATTGTATGTTGTGCATCACAGTCTCTTGATGCTATTGCAGGTCATTTCATAAACTAGCCAGCTTACCGCAGTAGAAGGTACCACTTTTAGTAAATTAGCCTCTAATCCCTTATAGTAGCCTCGAAGGCCTTCTGTTCGAGCAATTGTCTTCAGAGCATCATAAATGCCTGTATAGTAGAATCCCAACTCATTATTGCCCATTGTCAGTATCTGAAATCTTCGCCGGAGTAAATCAAAAGGATAGGTGAGAGTCTGCGCTACCCCTCCACTTATCGCGCCAATAGTTAGCATATAAGTATTTTGCTTTAAGGAAGATTTCAAGTTGTTGACATCCTCCTCTTTAGGTAAATATTCTCTTAATTGCTCGTAAATAGTAAAGTTTAATGCTACGTATGGAATAATCCCCAGAGAGGTGGGCCAAATGCCTCTAAATAATCCAAATACTTTACCTTCTTCTCTATAAACTTTGCTGAATAATTGCCAAAATCCAGGTGGCTTTAAAGTATTGGCAGCTTTACTATTTCTTAAATTTTCTAGGTTCGACGTTTGAATTGACAGCCTAGTTTTCAATAAATCTAATGGATATGTAGCAATAATACTGCAACCGCCACATAAGGCACCACTGATCAAACGCTGGACATTGGTTAATTGCGCCACTGCACTATTCTTATCAACGTGAAATATGTTTTTCTTACAATAATCATAAACAACGAACTGAACTGCACTATATGGGAATACTCTTATACAGTTGAGACCGTTTCCACGGAATAAACCCTTGACATTCTCTTCTTTATAAACTTGAGATATGGCCTTAAATACACCATTATTGTATGGAGCTCTTGTACTTTGAACTTGTAATAGAATTTTGACTCTCTCAAAGGGTGAAACTACTGTCCTGGATACTGCCCCAGCGATTCCACCTGATACGAATGTAACGTTCGACTCATTTTGTAAAATGGTCTGTGCCGTTGAAACCATCTCATTCATTTGAGAATAAGATGGATGATACTTGATTCTGACGAGGATTGTATCTTGAGATGATCTATTTGGTAAATAATAATCTTGCTCCGTTTATCTTCACGAACCTTATTGTAAAATGGAAAAGCGGGCCCACTGATTGATTTTCAAATTTCACGTTTAGTCGAGGTGAGGCTATTCTGGAATCAGAGTTCAATAAATTTCTCGGTGCCCTGCCAAAAAACAAAACTTGACAAAACTTATTGGAAAGGACATCTTATGTTGACTATTTCGCTGTTTTTAATCAAGAACAAGAACTGTGTAATGACCCTCTTACCATCAAAGATCTGATGAGGGAATATTTTTTCTTGCAATCGTCAATTGAAACAATCAAAGAGCCTTATTACAAGCTGAAATTGTCGAGTCGATGTTTGCAGACAACATACAGGATTGAAAGATTCCGGCTGAACTGCATAAATGAGATTACTATGCAAATGAAGGTCGACCCTACATAAAACAAGAAAGAAACAACAAAAAGAAAAATGAAATGCAATTTCCAAAAATAACTGTGAGGCGCATATATACCTACACAACAACAATTGCATACCACGATGTTCTACCAGCATTCATTCTGACGTTAACGAGGACGAATATTGTTAGTTGGAAAGGTATGGTGTATTACCGGTGTATATCGCTCTGCACTGGTAGTTCCATATCAAGACAGTTGTGGCTTGATATTTCTCCGATTTAATTGATTCTTTACCCACCCGTAAGGTTTTCCACACAATCATTGGTATATCTTGCGTTGTATTTTGAAACAATACTGCACTGTATACGGACAATACCCTCAGTTGTTTCTCCCTTAACGTATCGTAGGCAATGAACGCGTCGCATAGAATATGCACCCGACGGCTGCAGGAAATTCTCTTCAACGTCAACATCTCAAATGAATTTTTAACCACGATTATGGAAATCATGTGTCGGAAGCCATTCATGCAATAAGGGAAACTGCTAGAATCGCATGGAATTCTTAGTTCTTAAACCCGGGAACCCCATGGATCCAGTAAGCACGCCTTACTTCACATATAGCTTGCTTTCTCGCATTCAATAATAACTTTAACTTTAATTAACTTTGGTTCATAAAATACGGATTTTATTTCAATTTTTTGAAGTATCACATTCTTCTTAAAGGTTTAGGATGGCTGAACAGACCGTGGTTTAAAGACTAAAAACGTACCATATGCAAAATTAGATGAAAACATCGAATGTATAGTGAAGTCTTTTCGGGGACAAGAGAACCCAAGTCTCCTTTCTTGGTTCCACAGAGAGGGTTTAATCCGTTCGAAAGACTCTTGTGAGACAGCTACAGTTTTACAACAAATCTTTATGCCGCACATTCATTACAAGAAATCAAAATAATAAAGTATACTTCTTCTTGTATGATATATCGGCATAAGTCTCGTCAAAATCTTTGACAGTGTCTCTCTTTGACTCTTGTTTAATTTTTTCTTCTTCTATAATCCAAAAGGCAACCAGAAAATGATTTTTAATGAATATTTTTGTAAACAATTGGTAGGATCAATTATATGGCTCTTGAGGGGCAAATAAAAAAAATGTAGCGTTTCAATCGTGGTGATACAAAAATTAAGAACTTGCAATACCATCAATTAAAAAAGTCAAATCATGAACTTGAGTCGAAATTTGAAGCTGTTTCTATCAGCTTAAATAGAGAACGATTAATAGATAAAAAGTATTAGAGTAAAAAGCAAACTCAATTGGAATATATTTATTAAATTTTTATAGGAGATTATTTACTTGTGCAATACGCAATACTTCCAGTACAGTGAAAAAACAAATTTGATGTACAAGAAAACGTAGCCCACGGTAAGAATAGTGAATATAGTGCAAAATTTTTCAAACAAACGTTGTTTAATCCGTTTCATTTCAAGCATTTTTTTTAGTTAAACCTTTCTTTCTGTTCTTCTTGATCAACCTTCTTTCATGAGATTTTAAATGTCTCAACATATTACTTTTCACATTGAATGATTTACTGCAATCTTCCCAAGTACACTTGAAAGGCGTATCACCAGTATGGATTAAATAATGCGTCTTCAACGTGGAAGGTCTTGAACAAATCTTACCACAAACTGGACATTGCTTCCTCAATTTAACGGCTGAAGTGAAATTAACCGTATAGTTCTTCTTGTCTCTATTTGATTTTGTGCTATTCTTTTTGGACGTCTTATTCATTGTATCTGGAGAGGTTGAAGTAGATCTTGAAGATGATGATGGAGATGGCATTGTTGGAGAAAAGTAAGCATTTTCCTTATTGATAGTATTATCTACAAGATTGGCATTATTAAAAGGAAAAGACTGTTCAGGCATATTATCTATGGCACTAAGAGAATTGACTAATGGACGTATAGGCTGTGGATTCAATACAGATGGACTTGTTATTGAAGGATGCTGCTGCATATGATAAGTATTAGTATTGATATTACCATTATTAGAGGTATTATCATGCTGTTGTAATTGTAACTGCTGATGCTGTGGTTGCTGTTGTGAAATCACATAGTAGTTGTTTAGTAATTGTTGTGGTTGTGGTTGTATGTAAGAATAATATTGCTGTTGATAGAAATGAGATTCAGGTGACATATGGTCATCTCGCATGTTCAAAATTGTATTAGATCCTTCAAAACTTTGTACAGATGATGTAATACTTTGTGGGGTAAGATGTTGTTGTGGTGTGACTAGCACTATTTGGGTTGATCTTTGTTGTTGGGGAGGTACTTGAGGCTGCTGCTGCTGCTGTTGTTGTTGTTGTAATATTGGAGGTGGAGAAGGTGTAGTGGTGACAGCCACGCTAGCTTGTTGGTAATATTGAGAATCATTGAATTGCAATGAAGGAAGTAAAGAAGAAATAGATGGTAATTTTAATTTTGGCTGTTGAGATTCGAAAATAGATGAATTTTGACTGATATTATTATCATTTCCATTCAATATTGAAGGCGGAGCAGGCAGTATAGAATGCAATTTTGGTAAACACTGATTTCTATTTTGAAATCTGTTACTAGGAATGGCAACGTTATGATTAGAAACAGAAGTAGCTGTAGGATTGTTACCATTATTGTTGTTGTTATAGGCTTGCATTTGATGAAAGTTAGCAATGGTCGTCATTTATGAAGTCTACGATACTTTAGATGGAAAAGATCAAAGAAAAAGAAATGTAACGAGATGTGGTTATTTGCAATTTTCCTTTTGACAATCTTCAATTCTCACTTATTTCACTTAAATGAGAAGAAGAATAAATGAATGATGTTATTATACACAAGAATAAAGAACTTAACTGTGTATTGAGTGGTTTATGAAATTTATTGATTTTGGAGAAAATAGTTAGTTATGAAAGAATAATGTTAGCTTTTGTTATCGAAAGTAAGAATAAAAAGAATTTTTATGATATATTAGAATACCACTTTTAATTTTAATAGGATAACGGAATGATATTTATATATGCAGTAAATCAAGAGGTTCTCAATTATTTTTTTTTTCTGCCTTGGGTCAAATTTGATGCTAAGATAGTTAATAATGCAAGTTGAAGCAATTGATCTCTAGTATATTCGAATGGGAACTGTGTATGGAAAACTCTGATTATCAATGCGATTTCTTAGAACGATACAGTAAAAACGAAGAGAAGAAAAAATGTATTCTAAAAAAGATTGATGGGAGGAAAAAGTTTAATCACGCAATGAACTGCATATGAGTACGACAGACAAAGAAATTTGTTTCAAGCGTTAGTTGAAACAGGAAGAAGAAGAAGAAGAGAGGGACAGAGACAGAGTAAATGCTCTTGGGAAGAAGATCAAGATTGATTCAGTGTTTTTCATTCAGGCGTAATAGCCAACACATGCATTAAGTTAGTTATTTTAAGATTTTTCAATGGGAACACCCGGTGTTTATTAAGAAATGAGTATTAATACCGTACAAATCTTTGGAGTGAATTGACGTAGAGACAGAATAATAGTATGTACTGCAAGTGAGCATGCAAAAAAAGAAACGTAGTTAGAGATTAAATTAGGTGATTATCAAATGGGGAAAATTTCAACACTATGGGATACCGTTGGTGGTAGCTACTTTTCTTTTCCTTCAATTTCCTAATAAGAAATTTTTAGAGAAAAGATAATTGATCGAGATTTTTTTTTTAACAAGAAAATGGAAAATGAAACGATTATTCGCTATATTTGCTAAGAAAGATAAGAAGGAGGAGAGAAAGCGGATAAGAACTATATAAACGTATCCATGTTTCCCGTATATCAGTAAATCAAATGAATTTTAATGCCTTCCATTCTTTAGACGACAAACCAGTAAATACGCCGAACAGAAAGCAGTGGGGGATAAGTAAGTAGTGCTTGCAGTAGAGTTCTTAAAAGAAAAAAGGACGCATAGTTGTCATATTTTGACTACCCGTTGTGTATATGCTCTCTGGATCGTAACAAAGGGCCACGTCAATTGAAAATGGGAAAGGAAAAAAAGTAGGAAGAATGGTGAGAAATTTGTCAGAGAAGAAAAGAAAATGATGAACAGTGACAGGCGGTGCAAGCAATTGTTTGAGATCAGTAAGATTTGCTCGTAAAACAAAAATAATAGGAGAAAATTGCACGGGATTATTCTGGCTGACGCTGAAACCGTGCAGGAGAGACCCATTTCAAGTAGGAAAAAGTCGTATTTCAAGTATCCCACGAGACAAAACAAATAGAAATTGAAAGTTGAAATATGCAAGAATGTGTGTCTCTCCTGTAACTGAGTGGAGTAGCTACTATGTCTTATTAGGAACGTGTCGCAGAATGGTAGGAAATGCGGTACATTTTCTTGCAACCATCTGAGTAGTGTCTTGGAACCTACGCACACGCAATATATTATTGCTACTGCTAAAGGATCACAGAAAAAGAAAAGAATTTAGCTCAAGATTATCAAAACAATAATCAGTAGGCAATCGAAAGGTAATTATGATTTTCAACGTACACATAGGCCAATTTGAAACAAAAAGAAAAAAATCATTTGAACGGAATATGCTGATTTAAAATATTAAGTGGACAGGGATTATGAAACTAGAAATATGTAATCATTCAATACATAGTATTCTTTCTCTCTGTAAAGGTGGGTCTGTCACCTTCCTTCCAAAAAACAAAAGGTTATTTTGCTTCCATTCTTGATGTTGGTCTACCGATCAAGACACAGGGACTTTATATTTATTACAATTTCATCAAATTCCGAAACTTTAGCTAATAAAAAAGGAGCTATTTATAGGCCTAACAAGATAGATAGTAATAAAAGTAGAAGGTCTGGAATTTATTTATATATTCGATCTGTTTTCTATTCTACAATAAGTACAGCGTGTATTGTATGAATTAGAAAATCAGTAACCAACGCAGGTGAGTCATGCCTACGTCTTGCTATTGGAGTACATTCTTCTATGATGATTTTTATTTTTATTTTCCCTAGCAGTTTACTAGTATGGGGTAGGAATGTCAATTTGACACCAAATATTGTTTTTCTTTCTTTTTTATCAAAGCGATATATTCAGATTGACAGTGAGGCTTTTATGAATATTGTTGAATTAAGTTGTCGTCAAGAAATTAATCTTTCAATATGGTATTAATCAACATTCAATTAAAATGATGAACTCATGGCACATCCGTTTAATTGTATGGCTTAACTTTTATTGTCCTATCTTGTTGAATAGGAATAAGAAAAATGCACCCCCTGATATTAAAATCCTAATAATATCAATTGAACTAAACCTCATTGTTCTCAATTCCTTTCGTCATTTTTCAGTACCCACGAGTGTAACAATGGATCATCTATATTGTCTTCCTACTTCTCAGTTTTGCCTAATTTTTCCTATTTCATGGATACTACGGATCGGTATTAACTTACTACCTAAACCCCGTCGTAAGATAGCCATTTTCCCATTATGGACTATCTGATGGGGAAAAAAGGTAGACGCACTGTTGTCTTCTTCATCAATTGTTGTGACCTAATTATTGGTTAGTATTGCTCCGCGTATTCCCCTTTCAACATAGTACAAATCATTTTATAACATGCATTATTTCTCTTCGTACGCGCCTATTGAATAAACTTAGGCATCGTTTCTAAAACAAATAGAAAGTAAAAAAAGACTTGTAAAACATCTAACGATCTTGTCACCAGCCACTAGATCCTATTGTCACCACATAAAAATTTAAAATATATCCTATCTATTCTTAATAGAAAATCTAGAAGGAAACGTTGTACCAAATTCGAAGCCTTGCCTATCAATTTGTCGTGAGGGTGGAAAGAGATCTCTAAACGGATGTTTCCTTTTTCAGTTTAGCTTTCTCAATAAATTTTTCCTTGCACAGCTATCGCAAATGAATTTACCGCAACACTTTATTTTTTTGACTCTTGATTTCTCTGCCGCAAATGTGCCTGTCAAAAGTTTAAAGAACTCGTTTCTTTTTCTTTGGTTCTCAATTGCGATTTTTTCCTCAAAAAAAATGGTTCTCTGACTTTCCAGTCAACATCCATTGTACAGCAAATTCTCATAAGAAGTATTGTCATCTGCGTACTCTGTTCAATTGACTGCACCAATGGGAGCACCATTTGCTTCCCTGCCCCCTCTTACCGCCCATTCCGGTATATTTTGACATTCAAGTATCACTGCTAGACTCGTCAACATAAAGAACTCTAAAAGAACTTCTGCACTTATACATCCGCAATTCCCACATCCGTGGTCCAATCCTTATTTTAACAATCCCATATGCATTGACGAATGCATAATCTCCTGATAAATACTGAAATCGATCACAAAATTCAGGGAGATAGAAGTATACTAAGAGCAAGAAGAAGAATCTAGAGAAACTTTCGAAATGAGAACGGATCAGAATGTCTTATTCGGGATTTTTGTAAAACTTGACAGCAGTACGTGATATTTTTTTTGAATTACTAATGAATCTGAGTGCAAAAAGTTAATTTATTATCGCCTGAGTCTCGATAGTGCAAATGAACTCATTAACATAGATGTCCTCTTTAGACATTTACAAAAGGCTCAACTTCGTTCGCTCTTGATAATTTAACGAACCTATTTCAAATTTCAAATTCTCTGTTATTCTTATTATTGGTAAGTACGGTCGCAACACGATACTCAAGAATGTTGAAACAATTCTTACTACACTAACAACCCTAAACTTTTGTCACATCAGGTCACATTGTAAATCATTTTTACGTCATTTTATTTCCTCTTCTTTTCTACAAAATGTATATACAGAAAGAATGCCAGTTGCCTGCATTGAAATATGGATTACGTTTTTCCCTTCCTTCTAGAGTCCTATTCACCTACTTTTCTGTATCAACCGTTGCGCATGTAAGGTTTGTTTTACTTTCGAGGTCAAGAATGATTTTTCGTTCATTTATTTTTTTCGAGATCGAAATTATGACGTATTTCTGTTTTTTCTTGATTCATCGTCTTTCTTGCGTTGTTTTTTCCATTCATCAGGTCCAAATTTTACAAAAAAATTCATTACGTATTTGAAAAGTTGATCTTTACGCGTACATTCTTGTCGTTAAATTTTCCTCTTCTTCTTACGTTGCTTTAAAGTCCCCGAATACAGCATCATGGTCATTCACTATTCAAAAAAGTTATTGTCAATATTTAAGGTCTATAAAATTGAAGCGGATATAATATATATGTTTATTTACGTGTCATTCATAGTTTTTTAAATAAGATCCTTGCCTGCCTTAACAATCTTTGTCTGTAACTTTTTACTCAATTTCTTTTCATGACTCTTGACGTGTCTCAGCATATTGCTCTTAACGTTAAATGCCTTGGGACACCCTGACCATGTGCATTTGAATGGTGTATCGCCAGTATGAATCAAGTAGTGTGTCTTCAAAGTAGATGGTCTAGAGCACATCTTACCGCAAACAGGGCATTTTTTGCGTTGTCTTATCTCCCTACTTAAATGTTTCTGTAAAGGCATACCTGATCCTATTATGTACCCGTCATTCAATTGTTTTTGAGAAGGTAAGGATGTTGTAGAAGAAGCTCTTGAAATATCATTACTATTTTTCCTGCTACTACTGTTACTACTAGGAGCAGAAGATGATGTATCTGTAAGAGGTAATAATGGAGTAGTACAAATTGGTTGATTTGAAATCTCACGTAATTGTAAGGGGGCTGCAAAGTAGTAGCTTTGAAGTAACTGTTGCCTTTTGGGACTTTCTCCTGAAGGCGAACTATATGTGTTTCCTAAGGGAGTTGATGCTGTACTTCCAACTGGCGATGGGTAATAACTTGGTACTGTATGGGGAATCTCTGTAGGATGTGTTATTACTTTATTTGGTGATTGAAAATGATGAACATATTGTGCTTGAAAATATTCAGGTGTTCTAGCAACCATTTCATTGAAGGATGGTAATTTAACTTTTGGGATATCACTATTTTCATTATTTCTGATGATATTTTGTATAATGGAGCTTGTGGATGGCTTGATATAAGGCGTTGAAGGTGGCAGAATCTTATGAAGCACTAATTTAGCATTATCAATTGGTGTGCAACTTGGAAAAGACTGGTTAGGATATACCGTTTCATCATTAATATTGAGGCAGGTAGCTCTTGGATATGACATTATAGAATATTTAGTAAATCGTTGAATCAATGAGTAATGCAATTGCAAAAATTACCGACAAAGAAGTAAAACGAAAAATAAGAAAGCTATTAATTTGAGTCGTTCTACTTACAATTGCAGTGGGCTTCCTAGATATATATATAAGAGTGAATCAACGACTGAGTGCGAATAGTACCTGATTATACAGAGAGGAAATGGTGCGTGAGAAAACCGATAGATACTGTTGAGAAAAAAAGTCATGGTTTCAAGTTCGAAATGGTTGTCCATGACAACGCTCAAAGAGAACGGATGTGCTGAAAAGTGTAACTTTGCCATTTAAGGAAATTGGATATCTCTTTGGAAATAAAAAAAAAAGAAACAATAAAAAAAATGCATCACCAAGAGATTGCCGTAGGAGAATGCACGTAGTACAGAGAGACACGCTATTTTGCAGCTGGACACATCCGCTAGCTACGACTACTTGGTAACCATAATAACAGTGAAACCCTCCAATCGTTTGTCAAATTTTGAGTGGGGTGCAAACGAATGAGAAAGTAAGCTTGCTCAGTAATGGCGAAGCACAAATTCAAATAACTATTATACGTGGGATTGATTGTTGTTCGATGTGTTTTTCCCGATTTACGAACTCAATTAACGTACACTGGTCTAACATTCAGTGCGTTCGGTTTCCTTAGAAACAAGAGATCATGTTTCTTTTGCTTTATTGTACGAAGATTTAGGGCCAACATTTTACTAAGGCTTCCTTTTATCTCTCCTAGCATTTCACGACTTTCTGTAATTAAAGAGAATAATAGTAAAAGAAAGGAAAAATGCAGGAAAACTTTTATTTTTACTTAGCAATTTAAACTGATTTTTGGGCATATCGATCTAAAAAGATCACTAGAAAGTCAAGGGATATAGGCAAATTATATGCGATTTCAAAAGTATTACATCTGCACAAGCAATTTATCTCATTTTTCTTGCTCCTAGTTCATTTCACCTGTTTCTCAGACGATACATAAAGGAGGGTGTGCCAAGTTATTTATATCTATTCAATCATCATATTTTGGTGTTTTCCTTCTTGAAGGCTCGGTTTTAGTATTATTAATTCCTATGCATTCCCAGACCATCTATTTCTAAGCGTATGATTTATGGATTAATACAGGACAAACTCTGGTCCCAACAGTACTTGTGAATAAAAACTAGATTGATAAATAAAAAACAAGAAAGATACACTCTCGCAATTTTTATTCATAATTGAGAAACCGAACTACGAAATGTAAACCCAAAATGCATGGCTAATCATTCGCTTGAAACTTTGTGTAACAGGGCTCAAACCTTGTTAATCGATTGAATATAACGCTACAACGAAGGGGGAAATGGGCTACTACGCATACTGTAGGGATACAATGGCCTGCTAGGACGCTTTCTATATATGTTACATTACCCACGGCATATATTCTTAAAATTATCAATGATTATGACCTTAGCGGTTACAATTGAATATTTATAATTGAGAAATCATGCCGTAAAATCTTGCTTTAAAGTACTGTAGCTTGAAAATATTCAAATGAACTTCATTAATTGAGTATTGAACCATTAAAGTTTCTACGCTTGATGATAAGGTTTTTCACAATATTAGTTATCATTGATTCTACATTGGAAAATTTGGCTTTATCAAAAAGAGCGTGGGGGCAGAAGAGACGTATGTGCAGATTATTATAACAGTGATATTAACTATCTAGACATTTACTTAATAATTCAAAGGCAGTTTATAAATTGAAGGACTTCACCTTTATGTGGCATAATATCTATCATTTCCTATTATAATTCCCAATAATATGAAATGAGTGGGTAGAGCCACTTCTTTTCCTACGAAACATGAAAATATATCGTACGATAATCTCTCTCTGTAAATTCATCTCAACTATGTACATAATGGTTGCTGGAGGTCCTCTCACAAAGTAATGAATAATTCTATGTCCTTCCTCTTTGAACCATTTCGGTACGGCTATAAAGAAAAGGTGCAACGAGACGATTGAAGTTTATGGACTTTAATCAAGGGGTCGAGATCTATAAAGCTTTTTTATAAATTTTAAAGAATGAAAGGTACTTTGAGTAAAATAGGTGGAGGTTAAATCCTCGCCATGTTATGGAAACTTCTATACATTACATATAATACCATGTCTTGTCGTTTAGGTTTCCTGTTGCGTTCATCGTCCTTCAATACAAGAGAACTTTAGAATACATTAAAGAATTTTATATACTACAACTGTATATAATATGATATGATGTTGACTTCTATTGGTATCATCTATGAGTAAGTTTCGATTAAAGTATCACGTAAGTTACCAGAGATGGATTCTGGGTTAGCATCTTGTAGACGGAAAATACTTTCAATGACACTTAATTCTGGTGCAGTGGTATCGAGACCAGTGACGGCTAGATAGTCATTTACGACCATACCGGCACCGACGACAGAGCTACCACGATTCACAGTACCAGCAACTAATGGTACTTGTAATAGAGATGACAATTCTTCTTGATCTTGAATGCTAGTTTGTGGATGAACTAAACCACCTTGATTACTCAAAGCACAGTATGAACCAACAAGAATATTACCAGAAATTGTTTGACGGAAAACTTCAACACCCAATACATCACTTATTAATTCTTCAGTTTCTCTGTCAATATCAGGATGTACTAGAGCAACGTAATCGTTACAACAGATAACGTTACCTAAGGCAGATAATCTTTCTTCAACTCTTTGGATCTTGACAGAATCTGGTAGAGTATTTCTTAAATGCTGTAATTCCTGATCAGTGGTTTGAGTTGGGACTAAAAGACCTCTACGGTTACCTGCAGTCATTCTACCGATGATACGAGTACCAGCGATTGTAGTATGAGCGATTGGAATAGCGTCACCTAATTCAGCCTCAAAAGCAGAATAGAAATTTTCAGAACCACCAACAGCAACTAAACAATAAGTGTTTGTTAACTTGGAAAATACACCAATTTCATTAGAGTTTTCGAATTGAGTTCTAGTAGCCATTATGAATTATAAAAATTTCTCTCTCTTCCAGTAGGTTCGTTCTTTCTTCTTCTCCTTAAAATATACTTCAGAAATAATTTGAACTCGTAACGATTCAAATATGTCTGATGTTATACAGAGATGACTGTTACAGTATAAAGATATAACTATATGTAAGACGGATATATAGTGATGTCGACCTCTTGAGCTATCTATATGATTCCCGCACTATGAAGGAAAGAAAAATTTTCCCCCCCAAGAGAGTTAAGCACGTTCCCGATGATATCAAAAAGGAAGAAAAAAAATATCACGTGGATAAGACCGGGTTATGCGATGAGCTTTTTTCTAATTGAAAACTTTGAGATGTCAGAGAGAAACAGTGACGGAAGAGCCTGCACAATTAAGGTATCTACCAATCACGCTTAGGTCTTTATACATTTTACACTCCTCAAACTGATTAGGTGCAGTGTCTGTTTGTGATTACCACCATCCACAGTACTAACTTCGCATACTACACCAATTGGTCCCCTATCACAATCAGCGCAAATCAGATATTTGAGACACCTGTCAATCTTGTACTGGTCATCTGCATATTTAAAAACAAACTTGTTTAAATTGTCTTGTTCCAAAATTTCTGATGGAATATCCTTGGATACACCAATATTATCGAAATCCCACACATCTTTCGTAATGAAAAATTCAGAATTTGTCAAATCTTCCTCCCGTTGTTGCATCAGTTGCAATGCATTGAACATATCAGTAGCAAATTCCGTAATCATATCTGAATTTTCATCTTTTATGGTTATTATCGAACATTTACAGTTTTCAAAGGAACACGTTGTCTTAATCATCTTCTGGGTTTTATGGGGATTGTCAATTAACTATTCTTTATTACTGGTGACTTCGATTATATTGCATCTTCTTTTCTTTTCTTGCTTTTCATTTCAACCACCACTTTTTTTTCTCTTTTTTCGAGCATCTATGTTCTGACTTTTCTCTCATTTGTAGACGTTAAGTCCATTTTGCTTGAATAATTAAACGAAATATTATATGCACCTAATCTATAAAATATTAGATATGTCCTAAAATGACTAATCCGATTCTATGGTTGCTTCGTTTTCTGCCATTTTCCGTCTCTTGGTTGCTTCGATCATTTCCTTCTTACGTTTTCTCTTTAGCTTATCAATCTTAGGCACGGTACTAATTTGTTTCCTTTCCTTATGTAGTTTACCCTTCTTCAAGGCTTGCTTTTCATTTTTACTTATCTTAGAAATCTTTTCCATCCATTCTGCAACTTCACATCCACTTTGCTTCATAACATTGATAATCGGTTTTACTCCAACAGCATCTTGCTTGGTGTAAAAGGTTATAGCCTTACCTGACCTACCACCTCTACCAGTTCTACCAATTCTATGGACGTATGCTTGAGCATTTCTTGGAATATCATAATTGATAACTAGATTAACACCTTTAAAATCAATACCACGAGCTAACACATCTGTACAAATCAAACACCATAGGTCTCCACTTTTAAACCTTTCAATAATTTTATCCCTTTGTGTAGCAGTCCTTTCGGCGTGAATAACATCGACATTCATCCTATCATACATTAGTTCGTGATAAAGGGCTTTGGCCCTCACAATGGATTCCAAAAATATAACTACAGGTGGCTTAAACTCACCTTCTTGAACTAATTGCCTTATGGCAATTAATTTACCTTCTTCGTTACCACAATAGACTAGTTTTTGTTCAATGTCAGAGTTTGCGGATTCTTTATGACCAATGATAACTCGTACAGGATCCAACATTAAACTCTTTGCAATATCTTCAATATGAGAAGGGATTGTAGCTGAATACATAGATTTACGAAGCTTTAAATTCTTTGCGCTGATTAAAGACAAAATGCTGTCACTTTGTTCAACAAAAGTCTTATCAAATAATTTATCAGCTTCATCAAAGATTAAATGCCTCAAATTGTTCAAATCAAGAGCTTCCGCATTCAAAAGATCAATAAGTCTCAATGGAGTTGTAATAATGATATCATACTTTTTGTCATTGATTACTCTATTCTTGAACTTCGCACTCAAAGATCTAGATAATAAACCTATTTGCAATGGTTTCTTTTTCCCAAGGAAAATTCTATTCGTAAGTTTTATGCATTCCATATAAATTTGGTTTGCTAGTTCTTTTGTTGGTGAAATAATAAGACCTTTCAAACCTTCCTTCTCTTTTTGGTTAATGACTTGTTGTACCAATGGAATTAGGAAAGAGAGTGTTTTACCAGAACCAGTTGGGGCACAAGCTAACAGATCACGGTCATACAACGTTATTGGCAAACTTTCACACTGTATAGGCGTTGGTTCGGTGAAATGATTATCGATTAAGTTGGAAAGTAGTCTTTTATCTAGGTTGAATCTAGTTATCAAATCTTCAAATGAGCCGATGGGGAATGGAATATCCTCACCTGATATATTACCTTTATAAGATTTACGTAAAGCAGTAGCTTCTTCCGCATTTGTGATTATTGGCTTGATTGGTTCATCTTCTACAGTTTCTTCTTTCTCCTGTCCTTCTTCGTCTTCATTTGTTCCAGTAGTAAATTCATCTTCTTTCCCTATTTTTTCTTTCTCAACTTTAGTAATAATCCTTTTATTACGGAAGAAATCTAGTTCTCTCGTTAGCTGCACTTCTTCATGTTTGGTACTTTTTTTCTTATTGGTCTCGAGACTATAATCAACTGACTTTCCACTATTGGATTGATTTTTTTTAACAGAAGCACCTCTAGTCAATACTCTAAAAATATCCATAGTCAGTTATGCAGCAGTTGGGTAGTCTAACTTGTAAGATCAAAAGGTCAAATTATGTAGATGCCTATTAAATTTCAGCTCATCGGTAACTGGAAAATTTTCTTGCTTTTCAGGAAGAGATGAGTCCCTGTTACCCTACTCCAAAAAAAGCTTGCTAATGAAATTGAAAATGACCTTACATATCATGTGTAGTTTGCTACCATTGATAATGCTATATAAAATACAAAGGCATGTTTTATTATGCTAATTAGACATTTTTTCAATACTTTTTAAATAAGAGTAAAACTTCAGATATGTAGAGTGATCAAATTGAGAGAAATTATTATCGAGGTCAATGAATGTTTTTGAAATTTGGCAGCTCTTATAGTAGTAATTCAGATAGGTGGCGCTATACGGATCAACTAAAGGACTGTAAAAATCATTATAGATAAATTCATGATCGTCGCCATTCGTATGGCTCCTAATGAGCCCGTTTCTATTGTGAAGCGAGCTATTCATACTATCGCGGAATCTTGCAAAAGAACTGGCTACAGATGGGATTTCATCTCTTATTGTGCTTTCGGAAGAAGTAGCCCCTACTTCAGGTTTATCAAAATCTAATGGGAAAATATTTTTGAATAACTCATATGCAGCTAGTGTAAAACCAAATTGTGGTGAACTTCTCAATACTCTGGCGCCACCGCCTTTGAAGAAGCTCCTAAAATTTTCTTCTCTGAGAATTGTCTTGAAAGCATGGAATATTCCAGTGTACCTTGTTTCACCATGCTTCGGTTCAATCTGAAGTCTAGTCTTGATGACATCAAGGGGTGTAGTCAAAAATGCTGCTGGCATCCCAGCCAGTGCACCGGCCGTCAGTAGTTCCCAAGTTTTCAGCCTTTTCCGTTTTCCAGGCTTATTAGGATCAAAGTGAAATATGTCTTTTTTTAAATGTGCATAAGTTGGAAAGTAGATTGCTGAAAAAGGAACATCTCTCATGAGGCACGCTGTAATTCCCCTATATAATCCTGGAAACCCTAGCTTTTTTATAATGTGCAGACCATTGGCCTTGCCATAAATAGAATCTGCTTCAGCTAAATACTCAGACCTAACCTGTAGTTTAATTTTAACAATTTCAATAGGATTTGTTACCAACACTTGACAGGCACCTGCTATTGCACCTGCAAAAACCTCATTTGGTAGTTTAATTGAAGCATTTCTTTTATCTGTTAGCTTATTTCTCAAAAAGTCATTTATTGTAAGCTTGATAGCCTTTTCTGGCGCTACACCAAGTAGTTGGAACCCTAGGCCTGAAAATAATCCTTTTATACCTTCTCTACTATAAACTTTAATTAGACAATCAATAGAATTTTTATATTTTGTTAGCGACCGCTGCGCTTGCATTCTTGTCTTAATAAAATCAATAGGATAAACAAAAGTTGAACCAATACAGCCAGCCACAGAACCTAACGCAAAATTGTACATTGAGTCAAAAATTGGATAGAAATAATAGTTGATGTACAACGATTGACTTTGAAATTTTTCAATCTCTAATTGGTGGACCAAGTCATTCAAGTAATTTGGGTTTAAGATTTTCAAAAAATCATCTATAGTAGTCTCTAAAGCGTCTTCTGAGTTACTTATAATACCTCGCTGGTCGGAATTCACAACCTTTTTCAATTGATTTGTATCCTGCAAGAATTCATTTGTTATATCATCATAATTTACATTGAATTTCTTAAGATCTTCCTTTTTGTCGTCCGTCCGATTGCCGTTTTTGAATTCATTATGAATGAAATTGTCAATTGCAAGCACTTCATGATGTGAATTATGAACCACACTAATCGCCCGTTTAGAGTTTGCAACAATTGAAAATAACAGATTTATTTGAGATGGAGAGAATTCGGTGATATTATTAACTTTATTGTATTGAGCATTTAATAGTTTTAAAAATTCTTTTTTTGTAATGACATGACCTTTTAAGTCATTTTCCGTCAGGTCATTCTTTGTAACATATCGAATAAGTATCTGATTCAACAGATCAAAGTTTTGAAACAGGTAAAAAATGTCTTTAAATATATTGAAAGTAATTGCGTTATTATCTACTGTCATATGGGAAGCATTAGATAAATTTAACGACCTAAATACATTTGCTGGGACTCTATGTGAATAAAATAGCTCCAAAAGATAAATGAGCTGATTTTTACTCAGAGTAAGAGCATTCTTCAAGGGATTATAATGCGATAATCTATCAAAACCCATGAAGAGCCTTTCATTTTTCAAATCATTTTGTAAAATTGTTAATAATGAATTTAATGTCAAATATGAATTATTATCATTTGCTTCAGCAGAAACTGAACTATTATTTCCATATGGATACGTTATATAAAATTTTAGGAAGCTGAATTGATTCCAATCCAGAAATATGTTGTTTCTTTTGATGAAATCATCATTCACACAGTCTTGTAAAATTTCAACGGTCTTCTTGAATTGCTTCAGGTTTAAATACAAGTTGTCGAAGCTCAGAGATTTATCATTATAATTAATTGATTTTGTTCTTTTATCGGCAACACTTCTACCAACGTTTCTTGCCTTGATTCTTTCAATATCAAATTTCCTAAAAAATTCATAAAGTAAAATAACATGGAAATTATCATGCTCTAAAATATTATTAAAATAAAACCAGTCGTTAATCGTTAAGTAACCCTTATTATTTTCATCAATCGTGAAAAATATGCAACCAAAGGTATCATCAGGTACTTGATTCAAGTTAAATGAATGGTCAGTAAATTCTGAAAAAAGTTTTTTAGAAGTGGAAATCAATTTAATAAAGTCGTTATATGTCAAAACCAATTCTCCATTTCCAGAAGCTTCGTAGCCATCTTGTTTTGGAGTTGCAAATTTCCTAAAGATATCTGTCTGCTGAATCTTCTTGTCGCTGTTAGAGTTAATTTGCTCCATTTCTGGGATTTGTTATTAGCTAAGTACTATATGAAACTAGCTATAACTCCTTATCGGTCTTTTGTCATGCAGTATTGAAAAGGCTTTCGTAGGGAAACTTTCTTAGCACGAATAAATGAAAGTATTGAAGAATTAATCTACCTCGTAACTACCTACCGATACTCAATAGTTCAACGTTGGCGTCAGAGGGATCATCGGATCTGCCTCTTTATATATTAGCGCACTAAGATGTTGTATATGCTCGACGACATATTTGCACGCAGATTCAAAGCCCGAGAAAATTATCAAATCAGAACCTCTAATGAAAACTAATTAAAAAGACTACCCAAGACTAGATAACTTTTATAAAGTAGTTGTCATAAAACTTCTTCCACTCAGTGAAATCAGTACTAGAGAATTACTGAAAAACTTAAAAATGAAAAATTTGATTTCGCCCAGGATCGAACTGGGGACGTTCTGCGTGTTAAGCAGATGCCATAACCAACTAGACCACGAAACCGTATTTTGTTAATGTTGTGACATAAACGGGGAAACTACAGCTTAAGCTGTAAGTTCGTCTGACTGCTTTCCCAGAATCAAAACCTAGACACCCGCTGTCCAATTTATTAAACTAAATATTTCACTTTATTGAATTTGGTTGAATATTAGTGAAAAATGATCCTTCAATTATGTCATATTGGATATATGTCACTAAAACTTGTCAGCACAATGATCGCTACATTCATAATCATCAAAAATATACTGCCTTTTGAGTTACTAGAAATGATAATGGTAGATTCATGAGAAAAAAGTGCTTGATTGCCAACCCAAGTTCATGACTTCTAAGAAATCAAGTTTATTATACATCATACATATCGTTACATAAATAGTCTTTCTTACCTAAAGTTCGTTCTAAACAATGGGAAAATAATTTTCCATATTCTCTACCTAAATCCCAGTAATTCTGCTCAAAAATAGAAACCATATATTTTAAAAACCCCGCTAATAAGTGGGTACCTTCTATCTCTTTGAATTTCTTGGCTTTCTCCAATATCTGATCTTGATAATCGTGAATATTTTGATAATTGACCCTAACGTATAATTTGTCATACAATTTTATCAAATAATTTTCAAAAGATTCCAAGGGCATATAATCCCCTTTACGGTGTTTATTTCTATCATCAATTAATTTTTTAGTTATTGGATCAGTATCATCACTGTAGTTTTCCCATATTGTGGTTTCTGGACCATACAAAATAAAGCAGTGACTCCATACGATCATGATAATGACTGCTAAACTGAATGGTCTAGTTGCCAATATATCTGTGTTAATATCATAGTTTGAATTGATCTTAACTTCTTTACCATCATCAATTATAAAAAGTTGGAATAAAAATTGTAAAGCGTAAATAATTGTTACATCACCAACTGAATCTTTAGCAAAATTCAAGATTCTGCTATAGGACGCGTTATACTCGAGTAGAGTAGATTTGACGTTCATTCTCCATGGTGCACCGACATAAATAAAATAATCGTGATGAAGTGTTCTTAAAACAATTTGCGCCATGTGGTAGATAGGTAATTTACAATCGTTGTTGTTGAAATTCCATTCACAAATTTTCAATAGCGTGTTATCTGAAACAATATCATTGGCAATGAAGCAGTTATTGATTTGATTACAGCTTTTTTGGATTTCAAACAGCCAATAATCATAGGCAAATGATGTGATTTCTCTCCACGAATAATTATTATTCGTTTGCATTATCTTGTTATTATTTTTGTTGAACATGTAATTACTTAAAATGGGAATAATATTTTCCTCTTGGCATTGGAACGAAATAGAAATGATACCAGCCAACAAAATTTTTTTACCAAATAAACTTTGGATTTTATGGCAGTCATAATATTCATTATTATCGTCGTTACCTTCCGTCTTATTATCAAATAAAAGAATAACCTGTCTCATTAAACTTTTCAAAGCATTTAAAAATGTCACATTATTGAATTTTTTACTACGTGATGAACTATTGATATCGTAATTTCTAAAGAAACCAAATTCTTTCAAGATATCAAAGTTCAAATCATAACTTTCCCAAACTTCATCAGCACAAGGTAAATCCAATTGAACTTGCTTGAAATTAATGGATAAATTTACATAACCAAATACTGTGGCATGAGAAACATCCATATAAAAAGCGAAAAACGCCACCCTTTTCAAACTTTCAAATTCAACCCATTTCAAAATTACGTTTTTAAATTCGTCTTCTTCATTAGTATTTTCATTCTGGTCATTCAAATATGCATTATTATTTTGAAAAGGACGGCCACCTAAAGATGATGTTCTTCTTAATAATTGTAGGGTTGTAGCATGATGCAAATATGACCTTTCATGTAAATATCTGTTAGTACATGTTTTTTCATATTTCTCCAACAAAAGTAAAGATTGAATAATGTAATTTTTGGAAGGTGGTTGGAAATCTGAATGTGAGAAAATTATCCATCTTAATGGTCCACAAATTGGATCTGAAATTGTTTCTCTAAAACTTGCCCCCAGATAGCTGGCACCAGTCATAATTAAAGCTAGTATCAGTATATCCTGTGCTGAATTAATCTCGAAAGATGGTTTATGTAGTAGCCCATATTGAGGGTGAAAATTGATCCAAAATGATTTCAAAGTTGTCTCAATAGTCTCTATTGGTATAAATCTTAATTCTGGAATCAAAGTATATAATTGTTCACATTTTTCTCTTGAAATTTCGAACTTTGAAGATGGATCTTTATGAAATATAAGTTTGAGTGAGGATTCCAATTGTCTCTTATATTTTTCCAAAGTATCTTTATTTATTTTTTTCTTGTGATTAGAATGAGCCGTTTTACCCTTTTTCAACTCATTCATATTTGATTTTTGAGCAAAAATATTATCCTTTATACTTGCTTTGAAATCATCCTGAAATTTGTTCTGAGCTTGAGGGATTAATTGTTCTTTAATAAGCTGTTCATTTGTTGCATTTGCAAAGTTACTCAGTGTAGTATCAATATTTGAAGTAACTTGTTGCGTAAAGTTTGAGGAATTAGTTGACAGTGAAGAAGATCGATTATTGCTGTTATTTTTACTATCAAAGGGTGAACTACTACCTGTATACAATTCGCGTAGGAAAGTTTGTAAGGGATCAGAATTTGTTTCGTTATTGATAGCAAATAAACTTGAGAAATTTGCTGTTTGAGGAAAAGATGTAATGTTACTAGTGGTGTGATTGTTTGGTATATTTGAGGTACTAGCGCTCGTACCGGTTGCTGAGAAAGGTATAGGAGCTACTAATTCAGCTGAGGGGCTTAATGAAGTTTGGTTCGAAGAGGACAAGTGTTGATTTTGATAATCTACTGGTGATAGTATATTAGTATCAGTAAAATTTTGTGGTGAAACTGCCTGCGATCGTTGATAGTTAGCCGCTGATTTAGCGAAGTCTAGCTGTGCATTTGGTACGGGCTGTACTGCTGTACTATTAGGATACCCAAAGGGCACTTGTGTGGTTTGAGTAGTAGATAAATTATTTATGAAAAGTTGGTTTGATTGTGCCATTTTTGGTGTATTATCAAATAACCAATCGAAAAACACTTGATTGTTAGAATCTGTAGTACCACTTTTATTATTATTATTATTATTATTATTATTATTATTATTATTATTATTATTATTATTAGTACTATTATTACTACTAGACACTGTAGGATTAGATGATGTGGATAAACCGGTGCTAACATCAATTTTCTTCGCTGTAGCAACTTTCTTCTGACGACGATTAACACTATTATAGTGCCTCTTTTCATGTCTTGTCAAAAGATCCTTTCTCACAAACGTCTTGTCACATATGATACTTGAATTTGGGAATTTGAAATGACATGTATAAATTTGTTTTGGCCAATGATTCAACTTATGCCGAGAAAGATGCTCTTGTCTGGTAAAAGATTTGTTACAATCAGGATGCGGACAATAAAATCTTTCAGAGCCACTCTTTTTTATAGTTGGTTTACTCATCTTCCCAGTATACATGGCCTCTCGAGCAGCCTTCCTTAATGATGGAGTGTAAAATTTGCCGTTACTACTACTATTGTTATTACTACTATTTTTATTATTTTTATTATGATTATTATTATTTATTTTTTTTCCTTCTTTTCATGCTAAATGACTAAAATTAAGACTACAGAAGGAAAAAAAAACAGTTTTTTCATGCAAGAACAAAAAAATGGTACCGTTTTGGAAAAAAAAATCTTTTAAAAGATCTTTTAAAAAATCGGCTTTGATGGCTGCTTGTATTTGGTTATACGATTGAATTACATACCTAGGGCTACACCTTCGTACTGGCTGGATGTATTTATATAATAGGAATCGCCATCCTGATCGATCTTGTCGAAATTGAAAAAATTGTTAAATTCCACGGTGCTTAGCCAACTTAGTAGGATATCTGCATGTTTTACGATCACGGAGACACTTTGTTCATCCATGGTTGTTGTTGAGATCAATTCTGGCAGTATACTGATCAGTCTTAGTAAATGAATGGAACCGTAGAAATTGCAAAGATCCAGGTTGTTATTACCATGTTTCTTCAAGATTTCATCGTATTGTAACCTCTCCAATCTGTATAGAAGGATCTTTGGTAAAATTTTGTTAAAATACAATTTCATACCAACGATGAACTCATCCATTAGTGATTGATTGATTAATGAGTTTAATTGGTTTGTCTTCTTTGTGATGAAATATTTTTTGAAATTTTGTAAGATTAAATTGATATTATTTTCAGTCTGTGGTAATTTTATTATCTTTTTATCCTTTGTAATGAATTCCCAATCATCTACCAACTTCGACTTCAATTTTACAGGGATATGTACTGTAATCTTTGAGATAGGTATTATAATTTGTTTATTGTAACTATTCAAATTGGAATTACTGTTTTGTTGTGGAGACGTTGATCTCTTTGAGGATTCGTCTTTAGAGCCACCACCACCACCACCACCACCAGACGATGATGATGATGATGATGATGATGATGCCGATGCGTGTTTCTTCCTATTGGGGCCACTGGAGGCCCCACTAGCTGTTGATTTACGTTTCTGTTGCAATTTTTTAGCATTTCTAGCGTCTTCCACCAATTTTTTCCTCAATTGCACGTTATCTTCATTAAACTCTTTGATTCTGTCAGACCCAATCCATTCATCCCATGTGGATTTCCAACCTTGGTAGTGAATGAAATAACAATCTTCATCAGCCAATTCCACGGGTACCTCATCCGTGTCACTTCCCTCCACCGTTGCAGTAACACTACCATCATTCAAAGTCTCAACCTTCTTTTGTTCGGAATCCCATATCTTCAAGATCTTAGCTTCATACAGAAGAGGCCCATGGAATGCCAAACATTTACCACCCACTTCAAAAGACATCTTCTTCTTGTTCTCGATCTTCTTGCTGAGTCTCTCTCTATATCTGTGTCTCCCTTTCTGTCTTTCTGACTTTCTGTCTTTCTCTCTCAACTTCTCTCTTTCTTTCCACCACTGTTATTTTTCTTGTAGCAAACAGCAGAATTACGCGGTTCCCCAGCTGCACTTGGGATCATCAAACACGTCTGTTTGCTCGGCCGTATCTCTGGAATTCCCCTCCACCATCAGTTGTGCCCATCACAATCCATCAACAGTGTCACTCTCACTCTCACTCTCACTCTCATTCACCTTAAAATACATACAGCAATATGTATTTTACTACAACATGCTATACACTCTAACTCCATATCCACCTGTAATATACACCACGTGCTCACCCGCTTAATTATTGAATGGCTGAAAATTTAAGATTCACAAGCGCTGCCTTCCAAAGAAGAAGAAAGAAAAAATAAACAAAAACTGAAAATTAAATTAACAATTACAATTACACAGACAACTTTTATTTATTATACCAACATTAGGTCCCTCCGCATCTACTACTACCATCTCTTCATAGGCAACACAGCATCTATAGTCGGTACCAGTATCCCACAATCTCATTCTAACAGCTCATATACTGGCCTCATTACTATTCTCACAAAGTCATTGCAGAAGGGTATATAAGGAACCACTCTCCATCCCCCCCCCACAATATTTTTTTTTTTTCATATTTATAAAGCATTTTCTCTTCTCACATAGATGCAACATCATATTAATACTACGTCTTCTTTTTCTCGTCAGCAGCAGCAGCATGTCGTGGGAATACACTACGCATTGGGTCCTAAAATCGGTGAAGGATCCTTCGGTGTCATCTTCGAAGGAGAAAATATACTAAGTAACAACAGTTTCAATCCCGTTGCCATCAAATTTGAACCAAGAAATTCAGATGCCCCTCAATTGAGAGACGAATTCAGATCATATAAGATTCTCAATCGCTGTGAAGGTATTCCAAACGCTTATTACTATGGACAAGAAGGTATGCACAATATTTTAATCATTGATCTTTTAGGCCCTTCATTGGAAGATCTTTTCGAATGGTGCGGTAGAAAGTTTTCAATAAAGACAACATGTCTTATTGCAAAACAAATGATACAAAGAATCAAAGATATCCATAATAATGACCTAATTTATAGAGATATTAAACCCGATAATTTTTTAATATCTCAATTTCAATCAGTTTCAAATAATAAAAAATATATTACGTCGACGGCGAATAATGATCCCAATTTGGTTTATTTAGTAGATTTTGGTATGGCAAAACAATATAGAGATCCGAGAACTAAACAACATATTCCATATAGAGAAAGAAAATCATTAAGTGGCACGGCAAGGTATATGTCAATTAACACACATTTTGGCAGAGAACAAAGTAGGAGAGACGATTTAGAATCTTTGGGTCACGTTTTTTTCTATTTCTTAAGAGGTTCATTACCGTGGCAAGGTCTAAAAGCACCAAATAATAAACTAAAATATGAAAAGATTGGTTTAACTAAAAAAAATTTGAATCCAAATGATTTATTATTAAATAATACAATACCAGAACAATTTGCTACTTATTTAAATTATGCAAGAAATCTAAAATTTGAAGAAGAACCAAATTATGACTATTTAATGCATTTAATGGATGAAGTTTTATTACAACTAAATTTACAAGATGATGGACATTACGATTGGATGGATTTAAATAATGGTAGAGGTTGGGATATAAATATAAATAAGAGAGCCAATTTACATGGTTATGGTAATGCAAACCCTAAAAATAACAACAACAACAACAACAACAACAATAATAATAATAATATCAATCATCATCATAATAAACAAATCAATAAGATTAAAAATAACCTTACGAACTTACAATCTTCAAGCAATATTAAATTAAGATCAAATTTCACACCAATATCGGAAGTTAAAGATGGTGGTTTTTCAAATTATAATGCTAATAAGCGTCAAATGCAAAAAATAAATTACCCATTGAAAAAAACATCATATAATGCGATAAACAATAACAGTACTGATAACGATAATAATAAGAGCGTAACAGCTATGAATAATCGAATGCAAAATCGTCATATTGTAAATGGTAGTAATAATAGCATGAATAATGATAATAAGGCTGGAATACTTTCAAAATATTGCATCTGTTTATCCTGGTGCTAACGATATTAATAATATTCGAATGATATTACATATTATTGAGATGTAAATAGATAACGTATGAGCAAATAAATTAATGAAGATTGCATTTTTAATATATTTATATATTAATTTTATTTAATTTTGCAAGTTGATGTCAATGAATTTTCTGATGAATATGAATTTTTAATATGCGGTGAATCAAGATTTAAATTTGGTTCAAAAATGGAACTAACATCTGTTTCATTTTCAGAATCACTCGATGGTGCCGGATTGGTGGTAACAATTTTTTCCATAACGTTTATTATCTTATGGTAACTAATTTCTTTTAAACCCATACCAAATATACCATCATTTGCATTACTGAAACCAATTTTACCAATATCACCATTTCTAACGATCATATCCCCACATTCCACGACGTTATTTAAACTTGTTTTATTGTCATATTTTGTCAAACCATTTTTGAAAGTCCTATATTTTGAATCATGTAACATATCCCAAATTGATAAATTCCCGAATGAATCCAGTACGTACATTTCATTTTTGGAATTATTCCAATTAATTTGTTTACAATCAATTTTTCTCTGATTATCAAAAAGACATTCAGTCACTGTATCCTTTGTATTTCTTAAATCGAATATTTTGATCTTATTTGAGTCATATTCATAAGTGGCAATTTTTCCGTTATTTAAGAATTCACTTGTGATAAAATTACCAATTTTCAGAATTGTTTGAGAATTTGAACGTAAATCAATGAATTTTAATCCATCTTTACAATTCAATGTAATTGAATTATCATCTTTAATAACAAATGAATTTAATCCATTAAAATTATTAAGATAATTTGGTCTCTTTGAGTATTCCAAATCATAGATGAAAATAGATTCATTGATAGAAGAGATGAAACTAGATTCATTAATCGAGTCTAAATGATGAATAGGGGTATTTGAAAGGTTGGTGGTATTATTATTATTATTATTATTATTATTATTATTATTAGTAGCAGTTAAAGTAGATTTCATAAATTTAGCTTGATTGAATCTTTTAACAATTGATGAATTATCATGATTAGAAGTGATTAAATTGACAGCGCCATCTTGATGAGAAGTTAATAATAGGTTAGAATTTATCTGTTTTAAATTTGTTATTTGAGATTTTGGTACAGTAATTGATCTTATTGGTTTTAATTTTGTTTGATTCAAATTATCTGATATTTGATAAAAATTCAAATTATCTTGCATTGAATTGTTAGCAATGACAATTTGGTTACCATTAACGTCGAAATCAATCAAAGGGTTTACATTTAGATTCCAAAATTCAGATCTTAATTTCTTGGTGTCGTAATAATCATTGAAATCATCTGACACTTTTCTTAAATTTGAGCTTTTGAAATTGTAGACGTTATGATCATTCTGCCATGATTTATTGTATTTAATTGTAGCTTTCGAATGAGCAGCAGGTTGACGAAATATCCTGACCGGTTCGTAGTAGTTATTATTGGTGGGATTGATTATTGTAGTCATAATTCGATATGAATGAATTATCTGTATGCTGTTTTCAAGAATATGAAAAAAGACGTTGTGAGTTATCAAGAAAACGATGAGGAACAAGAATTGAGACTACGATAGAAGAAGGCGACGACGGTTTATATATGTTTGAGTTGAGGATGCTGGTGTCATTATGCCAGCATAGACAGGTCATTATGTACTCGATGTCAACTTTTAATTTTTTCCAGTTCGTTTGTTTACATTTCCAGTCGTTTCGCAAGCAAAGCCAAGCGAAAAATAAACAGACGACAGTGCCATTTTTGGCTCGACTGCAAGAATTAAGCAGAGGACTGAAGAAGATGAAGGATGTGGCAATGCAGCTGCATATATATATATATACGTATGCATATAAAGGGACACGGACATTTCCTCATGGTCCTCACTCCCACGACTCAACGTGCCATCTATCAAAACAGCACACGACGCTTAAAGTCTGCGTGATAAAATTTATCAGGAGAGGGAAAATCTGGGCTGAGAAAGACGCCGCCGGCACTGGAAAATCGATTCATTCTCTTTGGACTGTCGGTGTTTTGCAAGGGACATCCCTCCCTCCTCCGTCCCAAACGCATACCACACCATCACATATCTACCTGGCATACACCTATACCATCCATCCATCCATCCATCCATCAGACGTCGCTTTTAGCAGTGATAGTATCAGTCATCACATATTTACAAATCTCTCTTGCACTATATAAAATTAATATACCTGTTTATTAAGCCTTCCCGAGCTTTGTGAGAGAAAGATTGTGGAGGAAAAGAGGAAAAAAAGAGACAGAGAGAGTGAGAAAAATTTGTAAAATTCCCAAGAGAAAAAATAACACTTATTTAATTGAATTGAAATCTCAATTTAACAAATCAATACAGAGAACTCCACATCCCAGGTACATCCCCACCCAACCGAACTTGTACAACTGATACTTCTGCAACTATAAAAAGATATGCCCTCTATATCGGTAAAATTAGTGGCAGCTGAATCACTGTATAAGAGAGATGTTTTCCGCTCTCCTGATCCATTCGCTGTTTTAACTATTGACGGTTATCAAACAAAATCAACTTCAGCTGCAAAGAAAACTTTAAACCCTTATTGGAATGAAACTTTCAAATTCGATGATATTAATGAAAATTCTGTATTGACTATACAGGTCTTTGATCAAAAAAAATTTAAGAAAAAGGATCAAGGTTTCCTTGGTGTTGTTAATATTCGTGTCGGTGACGTATTGGGTCATCTTGATGAAGATGGAAGATCTGCAAGAGAAGAAACTATAACGAGAGATTTGAAAAGATCAAACGATGGCATGGCTGTAAGCGGTAGATTAATCGTAGTATTATCAAAACAGCCTTCTTCAAGTAGATCACATAGTTCTACTACCACTACAACCACAACCAATGCTACCATTCCTGGCACACAGCAACCTGTTCCTGGTGCAATCACGAATGCTCAGACAGCAAATCGTTCGGCTAATCCAACTGCTCAGGCGGTAGAATCAACTCTACAAAGTGGTGCTATCGCCCAAGCAAATAATGCTGCTGTCTCGTCTTCTCCAAATACTCCAAATAATACTAGACAATACTCTTCTTTCGAAGATCAATATGGTCGTCTACCTCCTGGTTGGGAAAGAAGAACTGATAATTTTGGTAGGACTTATTACGTCGACCACAATACAAGAACCACTACATGGAAAAGACCTGCTTTAGACCAAACCGAAGCAGAAAGAGGTACTCAATTGAATGCAAATACAGAATTGGAGAGAAGACAACATAGAGGCAGAACTCTACCCGGTAGTAATTCTACTGATAATTCCGGTATCTCAGTACAAGTAAATAATACTGCTGCTACCCCTGCAGTTAATGGTACTGCTGCAGCAGCTTTTGCCGCTACCGGTGCTACCACTTCTGGTCTTGGCGAATTACCATCTGGTTGGGAACAAAGATTCACCCCTGAAGGTAGAGCCTACTTTGTTGATCATAATACAAGAACGACCACTTGGGTTGATCCAAGAAGACAACAATACATTCGTACATACGGTCCAACAAATACAACGATACAACAACAACCTGTATCACAACTGGGTCCATTACCTTCAGGTTGGGAAATGAGATTAACCAATACAGCTCGTGTCTATTTTGTTGATCATAATACAAAGACAACAACGTGGGATGATCCAAGGTTACCATCATCATTGGATCAAAATGTTCCACAATATAAGAGAGATTTCAGACGTAAAGTTATCTATTTCAGATCACAACCTGCATTAAGAATCTTACCGGGACAATGTCACATTAAGGTACGTAGGAAGAATATCTTTGAAGATGCATACCAGGAAATTATGAGACAAACTCCAGAAGATTTAAAGAAAAGATTAATGATTAAATTCGATGGTGAGGAAGGTTTAGATTATGGTGGTGTCTCAAGAGAATTTTTCTTCCTTTTATCTCATGAAATGTTTAATCCATTCTACTGTCTATTTGAATATTCCGCACATGATAACTATACTATACAGATTAATCCAAATAGTGCAATAAATCCCGAGCATTTGAATTATTTCAAATTCATCGGCAGAGTCGTCGGACTTGGTGTTTTCCATAGAAGATTTTTGGATGCATTCTTTGTTGGTGCATTATATAAGATGATGCTAAGGAAAAAAGTCGTTTTACAAGATATGGAAGGTGTTGACGCCGATGTTCATAATTCATTGAATTGGACTCTAGAAAATAGTATAGATGGTGTCTTAGATTTAACTTTCAGTGCTGACGATGAAAGATTTGGTGAAGTTGTTACTGTTGATCTAAAGGAAAATGGTAGAGACATTGAAGTCACAGATGAAAATAAAAAGGAATATATCGAGTTGTATACACAATGGAAAATTGTTGATAGAGTTCAAGAACAATTCAAAGCATTCATGGATGGTTTCAATGAACTAATTCCAGAAGATTTGGTTACCGTTTTCGATGAACGTGAATTAGAATTATTAATAGGTGGTATTGCCGAAATTGATATTGAAGATTGGAAAAAACATACAGACTACCGTGGTTACCAAGAATCTGATGAAGTTATTCAATGGTTCTGGAAATGTGTCACAGAATGGGATAACGAACAAAAGGCAAGATTATTGCAATTTACTACAGGTACATCAAGAATTCCTGTCAATGGGTTCAAAGATTTACAAGGTTCTGATGGTCCAAGAAGATTTACAATTGAAAAAGCTGGTGAAGTACAACAATTACCTAAATCCCATACTTGTTTCAATAGAGTCGATTTACCACCTTATGCAGATTATGAAAGCTTAAGACAAAAATTAACGTTAGCCGTCGAGGAAACTATTGGTTTCGGTCAAGAATAGAAATTGAGACCATTACGAGCAAGATACCAATTTTTTTTATTTTCTTATTATATCAAATTTTTTTTGCTTTTATTTAAAGGATAAAAATATGGGAAAAAAAGAGAGAGAGAAAGAGAGATATGAGCTTATTATTATTTTAAAATTGATTTACTTTTTTACGATTAATGAAGTTGATTTCAGTATATATATGCCTGTATCACATTATTGATACAAATATATAATATGCAAAAAAAATAAAAATAAAATATACACTATTATGAGTTTTTTCAAAGAAGAACATTAATATTAAATGCTTCAAATTTTATTTATCATGATGTGATAGACTTTATGTAATATACAAATGTTTTAAATAATATTATCCCCAAAATTAAAATTAATATTTTCTATACAAGTAAGACAGCATTAACACAACCATCTCTTTCAGGTTCATTTGTAACTTGTGCGTACTTACCCCAGACAACTTTACCACCAGAACTAACCATACCTAATTCAGAAACATTGACTTCGATGATCGTACCTTTGGTTAAGACACCTAATTGTGTGTACATTGGAGATTGAGGATTTTTCTTGACACTTAATATCGGTAAGAAAACAGTGACACCTAATTCTGGATGAGTGACATTAGCCTTCTTCTGTCTTAATGCACTTGGCCTGATGATTCTTTCAGTTTTTACCGGTCTTCTGGTGAAACCTTCACCAACAAAAGTGTGCTTCGTAATCATTCTCTTCCATGATTTAGATTTAGATTTACCAGTCTTAACCACTCTAAACATTTCTTCTTCACTGATACCTCTGACTTTAGGCAAAGGAACACTGAATTTATCTGCTTTTTCCAGTCTTTTCTGCTTGATGGATGATGAAATGGCCTTCGCAGTATTTGTTTGTTCTCTGTCCAAAAGATATGTAGGTAAAGCTTCACCATTATCATTCATTGGCTTAGAGTCACCCTTAACCTTGGATTGCTCATGAGCCTTTATCTTCTTCTTCATAGCAACCTTCTCAGCATAACGTTTCTTAGCAAATTGCTTACCTTTCCAACCAGTTAACTTCTGAGCCTTTGTAGAAATTTGATGCGCTTCTCTTGCTTCTCTCTTACGCTTGCGCTCGTCGTAATCCAGTCTACGACCATGTTGCTTGATATGTTGTTCGATATACTCGTTTTGAGGCATTGCTAGTACTGTTCTGTGGGTCTATCCAAGTGGTCGATATATCTCTCAATAGTCAATGTGCTCATCAACTATACAAACCTCATCGCAAAATTTTTCAAAATTTGCTGGAAAAAAAAATAATCGCCGGGTAAAAATATTTCTGGAAAATTTTTCTCGATGAGGCGATGAGCTTCAAGAGTTTGAAGAGTTTTTAACGAGTGTGAGATGAATGGTGATAGCAGCAGTAAGAGGTAAACAGTGTGCGGCAAGAGGCATGTCTGAATTAAATAATTTATTGAGGCAAATTAATGAATCTTTATCCGCCACTTCTGAGTCTATCAAGAATTTGAAAGCGGTGTATAATGAGGAAGGTAGAGATGAAAGTAAATTGAAATTTTTAGAGAACTTTGAAAATACAAATGAGAAAGTGTCATTACTGTCATTGAAAAATGGCTCCATGCTTTCGTATGTGAATGCATTACTTTTGCTAATAGCCAACAAGTTGAATGACAGAAATGATGAGGATGATGAGGAATTTGATCCGGTTGTTCAAAAGACTATTGAAAATAGAATTGTTATGGAACGTGGTATCAGACCAATAGAGAATAAATTATCGTATCAGTTAGATAAACTGATTAGAGCATTTTTGAGAATGGAAAAGGAGTATAATGACGCTGAAAAGCGTGCTCTTGAAAAATCTCTTCAAAATAATGTCAGTGATGAAGAGGAACAAGATAGCGCGAGTGACAGCGATGAAGAGGAGGAAGAAATGGCATATAGACCTGGTATGATTAAGAGTAAATCTTCTGGGGACGGAAAAGGAGAAGTAGAAGACAACAGTCAAGAAACAGATACTTATAAACCACCAAAGATCAGCGCAATGCTACCACCAGAATCCATTACCTCAAGACATTTTGAGGATAAATTTAATGCTAGAGAACATAAAGATCGTAGCAATCTCTCACGTATGCAAGCGATGGAGGAATATATCAAAGAGCAGTCAGACCAACCAGATTGGGGCAGTTCCATCGGTTCGAATATTGTTGATCACGGTAGAGGTGGTGTCAAATCCAGTAGAGATACAGAAAAGGAAAGAAAAATACAGCAATATGAAGAAGATAACTTCACAAGACTTAATGGAAGTGTCATGGGTGCTACAAAGCAAGAAAGAAGGAAAAAGAAACAGAGAGAAAGAATGGCTAAGGTCAATGTCATTGGGGGTGAAGATTTCAGCATATTCAATTCAAAGAGAAAATTAGAAGACAGCACATCAAGACGTAATAATAAGAAGCCAAAGTCAGCTTGGGATAGAGCTAAGAAGAGACTATGAATAAGTACATTGACTATGTAGATACACAAAGTACGTAAATAATTTTAGTTTTAAGCATTCAAAAGAAGTCATTATTAAGAAAAGAAAAAAAAATTGTAAAAACAGAAATCTTACTTGTTGGAACTTTTCAACCAGATGAATAATGAATATGTCAGACGTAAAGTGGGCATTAGGGATATGAAATCATGCCTGATATGTCAAAAACCAACCACAGTAGTACTTTACAACAAATCTATTCCGGATTTGATCTATTCTTGTGAAATCCATTTACAAGATAATCCACAGTTTGTGTTACCAATACAGAGCACAGAATATATCAGGACAGTAGAAAGGCTCAAAATATTGAAGCGGGAACTGGCTGTAGCGAATGATAATGACAAAACTGGGTCATGGGACAATTGGGTGACCAAGATATTTAGCAGTAAGAAATCTGAAGGAGAAGTTGATGATGATAACAGTAAGAAGGCCAATGATAGTGCAACTCCATCGCCGGATCAAGCAGACCCTAGAAAGGAGTACAACGAATTGCTAGACAGAATGGCTCAGTTGCAAAACGATGTGAGGCTGTTCAAATTGAGTAAGTCCATGTTTGAATCAAGAATACATCAACGACAAATGATGTTGAAACGCATTGAACTGCAAAAGCGGGAAGAACAAAGCTACTCAAACACCGATCCAGACGAACTCACCACCTCATTTAATTTTCCATCAACACCAACAACCAAGCCAAAGTAGTGCTAAAAGAATCCATACCATTCACTGTATAATAAAATACACGTGATTTATATATTTTTTGTTTACTCATCGAGCTGTCGTTCAAGACGAGCGGATTTCGCACCACCGATTGATCTGAAAGTATATAAAAAAATTAGCAGGCGATGGGTCTTTTAAGTATCATTGAATCAACTTTTAAGGCTTTATATGAGATTCTATTTGATAATAAAGTGACCATTATTAAATTGAATCTTATTTAAGAGACTCCCAAAACTGTTGTATAGGCCGTACACTTTGTTATATCACCTTACGCAGTTGTTGTTTTGTCACAATAACATCGCATTGTTTCTAGTGAACTGTCAGTTGCACTATGTTAAACATTATGAATGAAGGCAAGACGAATAAAAACACTACCGGAAAACATGATATACCAACAATACATGAAGAACTTGACATACCCGCAGAGCTACAAAATAAGCTTGATATGTCTTTAATTGAAAGTAGTGATTCATCAAGGAAGAGTTCAACGAATAAGGAAACTACTGATATAAGTCCGAATAAAAACAATCTATGGATATACTCCCGAAATTCAGATGACAGGCTTTCCATAAAATCGTCATCATCTATTGATTCCCTGAATATGCTATTAGAGAAACAGAGGCTACGACAATTAAATCATCCTTTACATCAACAGCATCTAAGGTCTACAAGTACTAATGGTAGTGCTAGCAGTACTAGTAGTAAAAATAAAGTAAAAGAAACGAATCAAATTTCATTGACATACGATCCTGTATCAAAGCGTAAAGTATTAAACACTTACGAGATTATCGGAGAGCTGGGACATGGTCAACATGGTAAAGTTAAATTGGCTAAAGATCTTTTAACAAACGATTTAGTGGCCATCAAAATTGTGGATAGACATGAAAATTCATCAAAGTCTTTGTTTCTGTCGAATAAAAAAATCGCATCAAATGACAAGATTAAAAAGGAGATTGCCATCATGAAAAAATTGCATCATAAACATGTAGTGAAATTAATAGAGGTATTGGACGACTTGAAATCCAGGAAGATTTATCTCGTACTTGAATATTGTTCAAATGGAGAGATCAAATGGTGCAATGACGAATTGGAAATGAAGGCTAAGGGCCCACCTGTGTTAAGCTTCCAGGCTACCAGAGAAATTATTAGAGGTGTCATCATGGGTTTAGAATACCTTCATTATCAGGGCATTATCCACAGAGACATCAAACCAGCAAATCTTTTAGTGGACGAAGATGGTATTGTCAAAATTTCAGATTTTGGGGTTTCATTAGCATCCACAACGATAATGCAACAAAGTACACATAATCTTGACGACAGTAAAGATGAAAATGACAATGTAGACGAATTGGAGTTAGCTAAAACTGCAGGAACCCCAGCTTTTTTTGCTCCAGAAATTTGTCTTGGTGATGAAGTTTTTGAAAAATATAATTTCGATAGAAGCGAATTGTTTAGTGGTTCATGTGTCTCATTGATGATTGATATTTGGGCACTAGGTGTGACACTGTATTGTCTTTTGTTTGGTAAGTTACCTTTCATTTCCGACTATGAGCTAGAATTATTCGAAAAAATTGTAAATGACGCTGTAACCTATCCAACATACGATGAAATAGCGAATAATGGAATTTCAAATGTCAGTGGGAAGGAAGAATATGATATGGCTATAGATCTGCTAAACAAGTTACTGGAAAAGGATCCTTCTAAAAGAATTCGAATCTGTGATATTAAAAAACATTCTTTTATCTGTTGGGATTTCAACCATATTCCTGGTTATAGCGATCAATTAATTGCTTCAAAATTAGAAGGTAAAGAGAACTTCCAAAAGAGTCAAGCGGATTTAGTGGCACAGATATCAGTAACGAAGCATGATCTGAGAGATGCAGTTTCCGGTATAGGTAAGAAGATAAAAGAATCTGTACTGAAAAAGATACCACTGAAACATTATAATACTACTAGTACTAAAAGTGGAAATAAGCTAATGCTATCAAGTTCTCCTATAAATACATTGCTAACGTCGGAATCAACGTCACCAACATCAACAGTATCCAATTCTTCATATAATGTGTTGATGAATCCAGGTTTGAAAACTCTCAAGGATAATGATATGAGTGTATTACTAAGTGAAGGATCTGTGCTGAGTGGTCTTGAATCAAAAGAATACACAATAACAAATACAAAGACTTCAAATCGACTGTTCAATTCGGACCAATCATTTTCTAATATGAGCGAGGTATTTGAGAATTATCAGGCGAATAGTCGTGACACAGGAAACGCCAATATCACTTCTTCGCAATCATCCTTGTTACAACTACCGGAAGCTACACACAACTCACCTTCATCACAAGAGATGGAGGAAGAAAAAGAAGAAGGAGAAAAGGAACAGAAGGAGGAAGAGAAAGTAAATGAAGCAGAAGAAGGGCAACAACAATATTATGACTATGACAATGATGATGACGAAAATATTCCAGAATATCAAGCCGAATTAAAGAAATTTGAAGAGAGAAGGGGAATGAGAGACAATAATAATAACGTTGTAAGTCTACCTATAAATTCATCTTTTGCGTCATTGGATTCTTTCTATATTGATAACTATGCTTTAGCTAAGATGGGGATGTCAGATACTAACGTCTTTACGAATAATAACTCAAGAGAACCAGAGAGTAATTTACCTTCAGGAAGAAATCCAAAATCGCCAATTGATATAACTTTTCTAGGGTCTTCAAGGAGTGAACGAACGTCTTCTCAGAGAAGTTTGCAAACCAAGCCTTTTGCTCCACCAAGAAGAATACGAAGAGGAAATTTTGTGGATAGCTTAAATGAAAGCTCCTCCTCTTCCTCTACCTCTTCAAGTTCATCTTGTACGTCAAGTTCAGGGTCTGATTCAGAATCAGAAGCGGAATGCCCGAAGTTTGCCATCGAAGATGGTAGTTTGGTATCAATTAACTTTAATGGTTTGAATAATGGCTATAGTAGCCATATAAGAGATAGTCCTCCTAATAATGAGCGTACTAAAAGAGCATGACTCCAATTTCAAATATCCAGTTTTAATTTATTCATATTTCTCAAGTTCTCATCAAATACATCATTATATACATTTATTTATTGCGAATACCGCAAATGCATCTTAATAAGAAAACGGATTATTAGAGAACGCCTGAGTCGGATAGGTTTGTTGTTGTGGAAGGACCTGTTGCTGAACGAAAGGCTGTTGTTGAACAACTTGTTGTGTTGGTGCTTGTGAAGCTAATGGCTGCATTTGTTGCTGATATCCTGGCTGTTGCTGAAATGCTTGCTGGGGTTGTAGGGGTTGCTGTTGAAAAATTGCCTGGGGGAAAGTTTGTTGTGTTTGAAGAGGCTGCTGCTGCTGCTGAATTATTTGTTGTACTGGGAGAGATTGTTCTTGATATGTTGGTTGCTGGTACATGTTTTGCTGTTGGAACATTGGCTGTTGTTGCTGTTGAATTGTTGGTTGTACTGGTACCTGCTGAAAAGTTTGCTGCCCAAGTTGCTGTATTTGCTGCTGTTGGAATGGCACCTGAGAGGAAAATGGTTGCTGATAGCCTGTTTGCATAGAATTTTGTGAATAATTTGTCTGTTGTGGATACATTTGTTGTGAAAAATTAGTATCTAAACCATCAAAAACAACGGTCTTGGGTTGATTACTGCTTGTTGGTGCAACTGAATTTCCATCAAAGACAGCTGCCCTTGGTCCAGCTGTTGTATCTGGTCTTTTAGGCAAAGTTGGCGCATTAAAGTCATTATCGTCATCATCAGAGACATTTGATGTATCATTGTACTCAAGAATATCTACCGCTGTCTGTATATTACCATGCGATAAAGATAGCGCCTCGATAATGTTATCTTCGGTATAGAATTTTGATGACATGGATCTTACTTGTCTTATGTGAGCAGCAAATTTACCTATTTCGTAATCTCTTGCTCTTCTGTTAGTCAACAATGGTAATTTACCTACCTTTCTTCTACTTATCTTCTTCATTCTGTCTTTCTTCATTAATGGGTCCATATATTTGCCTTCAATTAGCTTTTCTATGTCATAATTGTTATCAGAAATAGTGTAAAGGTCGTATTTTATTGTAGAGTCTCTGGCTCTCCTAAAATCGATCAAATTGTATAAATCATCTTGGTTCCAGTAATCCAATGTAATTGACTTGATATTTGAGTAATAAGGGTCTTTATTCAATATTTTTTTATGCAAAGAAGCACATCTTGTACATAGAAAGACGTTAAAAGTGGTAGAGCACCAGGTAGGATTTAACGCCTTGCAGTCAGAACACTGATTATTATGAGGTGGTGAATGCAAACACCTTTGCAATTGAGATTGATAGTCACTCATCCTAGATGATCCTTTTGATCTTTACCCTCTGTTTGCTCAGGATGGACTTTTCACCTGATACTTTTTTTCCTTCTTACATCAAATATTGTTCTTTCAAAACGAGGTGAAAATATCATTTTTATAGTCTATTTTATAATTAAATAAGAGATTGAAGTGTATAAAATAATCAGTATAATATATATGAGAGAAGCGCATTCCAAGTAGAAACTCAATTAGTATTACTATGTGTTTTGATGTGTTGATTTAAATTATCGCTTCTACTGAAATGTTTGTCACAAATATGACAGTGGAATGGTTTTTCGCATATATGCAATGATCTAATGTGCCTTTTCAAGTGTTCTTGTCTTTTAAAACGTCTATCACAATATTCGCAAGAAAATTGCTTGGTTCCGTCGTCCAGTAGAGATGGCTTACGCCCACGGATCTTTGGAGTGTCACTGATACCAGATTTTTTATTTTTCAATGCTGGTTTGTTATCTTGGGATGTAGCTTCATCGGTAGTAGTTGCTACAACTGGAGACATCGATGAAGATGTGCTTTCACTGTTATTACTCATGTTAAATGGGTTTTTGGAGGAAAAGGAACTTGTAGTTACGAAGGGAGTTGAATTTAAATTGCTAAATGGCGAAACTGGATTGATTGTACTTGGTGTTATCGTTTCATTGTTTTGAATCAATTTTGATGGGTTGATTAGAGTATGAAGATTTGTTTCTTCTATTATAAG
This sequence comes from Kazachstania africana CBS 2517, assembly GCF_000304475.1. Lineage (NCBI taxonomy): Eukaryota > Fungi > Ascomycota > Saccharomycetes > Saccharomycetales > Saccharomycetaceae > Kazachstania > Kazachstania africana. The sequence continues at coordinate 422,719 of NC_018941.1, forward strand.
ATCATCTAAATCTTCATTCTCTGAAGCGAATTCGCTGAAATTGAATACGGAGACGTCAAAATCCATATCTATATCATCGTCATCGTCATTATTATTACTAAGTCCATTTATGTTGCTTCTGGAATTATTAAATTTTTTAAACAATTGAGAAGATTTACCAGAACTCCAAAAATGTTTCTTTTTATAGTTGTTATCAGTACTGATTTGTGAATCATTATTGCTGTTATTACCACCAAAAAAATTATTAAATTTGAAAATATCTCTTTTTCTTCTTCTCATAGTAGGTAATTGCTGGTCATTATCATTATTGATTAGAGGAATGTCTAGATCATCTTCATCATAAGTTTGGAAGTCATTATCATTAATATCATTATTATTGTTTTGGTCAATCATTAATAGATCGTTATTATTTATATTAAACTGGAAATCATCATTATTGACACCCATAGAAATTGCCAGGTCATTTCTCTTTACATTTTGAAATTCTAAATCTAAATCAATTTCTTCAATTTCAAAATACTTTGATTTATCTTGAACGTAATTTGAAATTGATAATCTTCTTTCCTTTTTCGTATTAAGAAGTAGATCATTTTCAATTTCAAGTAACATATTATCACTTAGTTCATTAGTTAAAGTATTACCTGTGAGATCATTATTGATATTATTTGTTACGGCAGTATCTGCTTGTTTGACGAATTGTAAGGTATTTGTCGATGTCATTGTTTGATAATTGTTGTTTTGATTATTATAGCTTGATGGTAGTAGTTCTTGTTTTGAATAATCGAGAAGATAGTTTATTGTTGTATCTGAATCGAATCTTTGCAAAAAAGGTGCAGAATATGACATGACTGTTTGGATGGAATAATGATATGGGTGCAGTGTAGAATGATGGACGGGTTGGTTGTATGAAATGAGTACTGTATGTGTGTGTATATATATATATATATATGTAATGTATGATCGAGAAAAGGTGCAAGAGAAGGAAAAAGCTATGTGGTGAAAAAGAAAAAAGCTGTTCCTGAAATTATTAGTTGATAAATTATAAAATGCTAAAGGCTTTGACTTACCGAAGTTAAACTGAATTCCAGATCATTTCGTCTTGAACAACAAGCGGAAGAGTGATTTTCGGAAAGGTTTGTTCGAGACGGCAACAAAGAATATCCCTCTAGTAACGTCAGCTGCCGGATTTCCCAAAACGATCGTTCCGTCGGCAGCCTCGAGTTGACACATCTCTCCCACCGTTGCGTGAGAGATGGCAAACGGTTTGAAACGAGAGGGTTGTGATGTGCAAAGTGGCGATGGTGATACTGACTGTTGATGGCTGGGTATAGTCAGTATTTGGATACTGAGTGTATGTGTATAAATAGACGGCTACCTGCCATTTTTGTATAGCAATTTCCTTTTTGGGCGAAGAACATGCGCCCAATTTTTGTTTCTTCATTCGGCTCTTGTTCGTCAGTAACGAGGTGGGCCCGGAGCGGAGAGAGAGAGGGGCACAAAAAAAAAAGACCAACGGAGAATTGCTTCTTACCCGGCGGATACATGCCAACTATCACGTGATATAGTAGTTTGACAGTCTCGATTGCAATAGTGGGGTAGTATGCTTATAGTGATGAGCGTGGAGTAAGAAAGGGCAAGTACTTTATTATTTGCATTTGAAAAATTTCAGTGTGACTGCTTTTTACATCCATACATCCACCCTTGCATTCTTGATAATTTTTTTTTTCTTGTGCTGCAAAATTGGAACACGCATCGCTGCTGCCCTCGGTTGAAGCGTCATTTCGGGGGGTTAGCGCAGTAAGAGATGCGCTGAGAGGGCGTGCGATACCGATAACCTTCCTTCGAGAGAGAAGCATGCTCTCTCTCTCTGCCTAAACTTCCAACTGCTAGACAGCCCTCCCACTCTTCCCAGGACCAGAATCTCTCTCTAGACTCACCGTCATTCTCCCCACGCAGAGGAAATCTCACTCAAACATTTCGCCTACTGGGCCCATCTCTTCTATCTCATTCCATTACTGACCCTAATACTCAACTTTCCATTAAAAGACTTGGTTTATTACATACATTATTAACATCCAATTTACTCTTTATTATAGCTTAAAACCACCAAGTAAACTAAATCGTATGTTATACTCACATCAACCAACGTTCTTCCTATGAATTATTGGATCCTAGGCACATTATAAAACATGAATTAAGCCTTCCAGAGAATATATTTACTATATTATACAATCCCGTTGCAAATGAAAATATTTTAGAAGATCTACTCTTTTTTATTATTCATCATCCAATATTACATAAAGGAATCTGCTTCAAAACAAAGTGAATAATTATTTACTAACTAAATATCTTAATCTTTTTTTAATAGATCTGCAAATATGCCAAAGAAGAGAGCTTCCAACGGTAGAAACAAGAAGGGTAGAGGTCACGTCAAGCCAGTCAGATGTGTCAACTGTTCCAAGTCTGTTCCAAAAGACAAGGCTATCAAGAGAATGGCTATCAGAAACATTGTTGAAGCCGCTGCTGTCAGAGATCTTTCTGAAGCTTCTGTCTACTCTGAATACGCTTTACCAAAGACTTACAACAAGTTACACTACTGTGTCTCTTGTGCTATTCACGCCAGAATCGTCAGAGTTAGATCTAGAGTTAACAGAAGAATTAGAACTCCTCCACAAAGACCAAGATTCAACAGAGATAGCAAAGTTTCTCCAGCTGATGCCGCTAAGAAAGCTTTATAAATTTAATTGAAACATTTATATCTATATAAATATTTTAAAATAAAATAATTTACAAAATTCAATATTAATAAAAGATGTGTTTTTTACCCTATCTATAAAAAAATTATATAAATCTATCCTATCACTTCTTCTTGGCAAAAAATGGGAATCCGGTGTTATCATTGTTGATCTCTTCCTTTTTACCCTTATCATTTTCAAAATTCAAATCACTGCTCCCTTGCGATGCCTTCTTATTATTATTAGCAAGGATTGAATTGGTACCAACCAAGGAAACCGAAGTTCTCGGCGATATTTGTTGCTGTAGAATGGACGAACTTCTCCTTAACTGATCAACAGAATAATTATTCATCCTACCTGTTCTGTTTTTCAAATTCGATATAGAGTTTCTATACTTCAGTTTTTGATGTAACACACTTTCAGATCTTTGGCGTAGTAGTGTAGGCATTTCCCTATTACTATTACTGTTGCTATTACCACTCAGTTTTGATTCATTCGTCGATAATGGTACTAAAGTACTATTTGTCCTCATCTTACCACTTTTCCTCAATTCGTCATCAAGTTTATGTATCTCTTGGCTCAATAATTGCTTCTTCGTCTTCTTTAATGACTTAGAAAGCTCCAAACAGTTCATACATCTTAACATCAATCTTGAATCATTCACTAACACAGAAGTTCTATAAATGAGTTTCATGATATTATCTAAGGGAGGTAATGCATTTGGAGAAACTAGATTTTCTAACGTCGGTTCTCTAAGCCCAGTGGCATTGTTTTCTTCGTCATCTTCTTCATCTTCTTCATTAGCATTATTAAGTGTATTTATTGACTCGTGCAATGGTGGTTTAGAAGGACCTGGTATTTCAATATTCAATTGTAACGATTTCACATTCTTAGGACATGTATTATCTTTCAACTTGAATAGTGGGTCGACTGAATCATCTAAGTTGGACGTGGTCCCCTTACCAATAGGCTCTTCCTCAATTTTGCCACCCAACAATTTGAAAGAAGAACCACTATCTGGTCTTTCAGGGGTTTCAATGTTATCAGTAGGAGTATTATCGGATAATTTCTCTTCATCATAATGAGTTGATTTCAAATCCAGCTCGGATAATCCACGTAATGTTTCCTGCTCAATATTGTCTTCTATATCACTATGACTTTCCAAAGTATACAACATCAAATCCATATCTGGAAGCGGTTCGAATTCCTTACCAAGACTTGATTTCTTCTTTTGCCTCGAAACGTTCCCTCCAGTAGATAACCTTACAGGACTTGTATTCAATGGATTTTGTAAAATATTTGCGCTAATAGGAGATGCAAGTGAACCAAGGGAATGTTGACTTTCTCTGGGACCCCCAGAAATCACATTTGACGCAAACTTATTAAATGACATAGAAGATCTCGAACTATTGAAATCGTTGCTGAGATCATTTTTTCTGCTTTCCTCGTCATCCAAACTATCTTCATTCGTGCTCACTGAAGGAGCTCCGGAGTATTCATTCAGTAGATCAAGATCTAAGAGACCATCTTCAATAATCTCTAAGGACTTCTTCAATCTGAGTAATTCGGAAAAAGTGGCATTTTCATTAAGAAACTGACCAACTTTTCCCTCATTACCATGGTACGCTCTTGACACAAGTTCATGAAAACCGTGGTGAGTATCTTCAATACTTAATGCCAAACTCTCCTCTTTCTTGCCAATAACTGAATATAGGACCTCTGTTATAAGAGTATACAACAATGGGACTTCGTAAATTCTAGCCATTACTAGCAGATCTAAGATGACAGGCGTTAGTAAGCATTTACCATTGACTTGACCAGTATAAAAAAATTCTGCGAATGCTCTTACTGTGGCCGTTGGCCAAGGCATGTACAGTGAACGAGGTGTCAGTAGAGGTTCCAATTCAGGCATATCATTTATGGCATTGGAAATGATTGAGCTTGTGACACTTCCCTCATTTGAATGAGAAGAATATTTACGTGCATCATTTGGAGATACACCGAAGAAGTATTCAAAAGAGTTTTGTCGAGATATTTTGGCTTCTGGCAGACTTAGTCGATGCCTAGATGACCGACGAGATGAAAAGGGACTGGCCCTCACCGAGTTATATGTTTCCACAAATGATCCCCTTCTCGATGTCGGCATCGACCTTGGTGGGGGCGGTAAAGGATCAGTTGGGAGTTGACTCGGTGGAGGAACAGATATGCCTAAAATTGATGGAATCGGAGAAATAGGACGACTATTGTTCAAACTACCAGTTCCACTTAAACTGCCTCTTGTGTGTTGTCTAGAAAGCTTGTCGGATATAGAACTGATCCCTGATACAGTGCTGGTTTGAGATGCTATAGATGCTTTCCTAGAGCTTTGGGCATTGGTAGCAAACCGGAGAGATGGGCGTCTTCCAGTATTCACCTTTCCAGGAACTGCATTATTGTCATTGGCATTGAAACATATTGTTGGATGAGAAGCTCGACGATGAGCTTGTTCAACAATGTTATTAGTTGTAGTAGATTGTGCCGATGTTGCAGGAACAACCCCAAAGGATGACCTTCTTCGACTTGAGGAGGCATGTTCAGTATTACGGCTCTTTGAAGCTTTGTCATGTGATGGAATTTCTTGGAATGGTATTCTAAAAACCATGCCACTAGATGAGCTCATTGTCGGAGGATTGTTTTTACTTGATATTTTAGATTCATTGATGGTTTGCATATTGTATGTTGATGATGATGGAGATAGTCTGTTATAGTTTGGGTCTCTTAAGCTTTCAGTCATAGAGATTCTACGATTTCTTGGAGATGCTTCACGATCATCTAAAAATGAATGTATAGAAGAATTTGTGCTGAAATTTTCATCGACTGGTTGTAGATTTGTGCTCGACCCAGCTCTAGAACCTTGATGCGGATATTTTACTAGTGAAGATTGACACCCTTTATAATCATAAAAATCACAAATGGTAGAATAGCCCTTTGACAGAATTAGATCAAAATATCTACCCCAACGTTTTCTCAATAGGTAGAGTGGAACGGCAATTGAATCTCCTTCGCTCGTGATTAGTTCAAAATCAGCTAAATAACTACCAAAAATTTCTAGAGCATCTTTACCTAAAACCATTGCATAAGGCGCAAATACCGAACTTGTTGATTCAACCTCCAGAGGGGCAGTAATATACTTAATGTAACTTTCAAATTGCGAAGTAGTACTTGAGGCGAAACTTGGTTTTCTGAATGGGAAATAAGTATTTTCACCTGTTCCAGGAGTAGTAGGAGTAGCTGGAATGCATAAAGGATTGGTTTGTATGCTTGAATTACGCACTACTTTATTAAACACGTTTATCATTGGTAAATCAAAGGTGAGAATTGAATCAAATTTCTGCACTGATGGCAAGTAACCGTCGTCATGTTCTGTACCTAACAGTAATGCTTGGTGATGGGAACCCCAACTGAACAATTTCCAGTATCTGTGGTGCTTAATATCGCTGTCTGGGCAAGAGAGACCAATCTTCGACCACTTAGCAAAGGCAAGATCATAAATGAAACAATGAAAATTCGAAGGATGCGGAGACTGATAGAAACCCGCAATTATAAGAGTATAGTTGAAGTAAACACCTGTTGGGCATTGTAAATCGAGTGGCATCGCAAGAAATTTGTGATCTTGGGAGGATGGCATTGAAAGTCCCTGAGACCTTGGTATGAGAGGTAGTGCCATGATGGAAGAGTGGCTATTTCCTATCTTTGTACCCAACAATTTCTTTTTTTCTTTTATTGGTGTATTTTTCTTCTCAGCTGAGTTAGACCTTGAAGTGAAAGTTGCTGTTTCACCTATTAAAGTGTCATTCTGAACTGCATTTTCATCTTCTTCGCCCATCAATAAACCTTCATCGTTACCATTATTACCGACTTGTTTTTTCTGATCTGACATAGACATATAAAACGCTAGAGTAGGGACCTCCGTCTCAGTATTTTCGAGCAATAGTGGAATATTTCCATGTTCAGTTAAAGAAACCACTTTACCGTCAATATTCGTCACCATTTGATTTGGGGATTTAGTTGACTCCCAAAAATTCTTTTTAATGTTGAAAACATCGATGTGATGGACTGGTTGATCTAAATTATTCAGACCGCCTACTATGATAAGCTTGCAATCTTTACTATCTTCTGTACTACTCTGTATGTGTATTGTATGATTAAATCTTCTTGTAATTTGTGGATCTGAACTTAATAATGACCATTTTCTTGTAACCATATCTAATTTCCATAACTCATTAGTTGCGACTAGCTCATAGTCATTTTTAGGGGAAACAAGAAGTCCACCAAATACATACAGGTCTTGTTCGAATTTACAAATGGAATGGAATAGTCTACCCTGCATAACAGTTAGATTTGTCTCATCTTGGAGAGAAGTTGAAATTCTACCCCATTTTCTCGTAATTAAATCTAAACGGAAAATTTCTGGACTAATCCAGTCATTTAAGTTTTTAAATATACTACTCTTATTTTTTTCCTTTGCAAAATATAATATGACTTCTCTCTGTATATCCGTTGAGTTGATACTTGTTAGATTCAACGGTATTATTAAACCACCATGCGCGAATATACTAGATCTTGAAAGTTGCAATGCGGCACCAGTACGATAATCTAGGGATAGTCTTTTTATTTTCAATTCATCTTTCGTTGCCTTGTTGTTAGTGAGGTCTGCTGGTAAATCCGGTAATTTAAGCTTGTAGCAAATGCTCGATGAAGGTTGTTCCAAGGGCATTCTCGAATATTTGAGTATATCTGAGAAATTTCGCTCTTAAGTGGAAAAATGTCGAGGACTAAAGTATGTGAGATGATGCACTAATAAAATATACCCTTTAATAAGAAGTTCTTGATGGTACAATGGCGGGAATGATGTTTGTTATTTTACTTATCGATAGAAGTGTGTGTATATACATAAATTTAAAGTCTTCGGCCTAGTCTAAATTTTTGATGCCTTGGGAAAGAGAAAAAAGAGGTTACTACTTTAAGGAGTATGTAAGGTCAAGGTTACCATATCAATGAGTAATTCCACTTATGGGGTCTTGAGTTCAAGGCCTGTGAGCAGCCTATGACGGATTTCCAAGATCGAGAGATATACGCTTGTAATGGGTTTTTGAGATCTCAGTCAGCTTTTTTCGTACCAGATCTTGTCTGTAAGCAGAAATACATATATATATATGCAAGCACAGAGTAGTCAACTACATGGCACACATTAATACACGAGTCTGCAATGAGAAGTACCAGCAACATTAAAAAAAGAAAATAATTTTATAATTTTTTCAGAAGGAAGGCAACATAAGTTTTCTAATCTTAAAGATCCAAAATCTTTATTCAGAGATTGTTCACGCTAAATGTATTCATCATAGTAAAATTATAAATTTGTTTTTCATTTTTCTTTTGTTCTTTTGAGCAGTTTCGAACCCAAAACCTTTTGGATAACTACAAACCGTCGAACTAACGGGGGTCATCGAAACTAATATTCTGGAAAGCGAGATCGCTCCACATTGTATGAGAACAAATGGCCGCGGGAAACCTTTGTGCTTACAGAAATGAAGATGTGAAGTTCAGAAATCTACACCGGAAGGCTATGATGGTGATAAAATTGTGTCACTTCAAATTTGGGCTCATTTTACGATTTTTCCGTGTATTTCCTTTGTCGATGATTCATAGTGAGAAAGGGAACACGTTTGCTTAACAGTTAATGATCTTAAAACAAAATTGGTGGTTGCTCGAGAACTGTATGAGACTGATACTATTTCGTGAGTTAATTATGGTTAGATGGATCATTTACTGGATTAGAGGACCAATATTCCATAATACATGAGAAGCTCATGCTTCAAGGCTTAGTGACACCGGAGGCTATCGCCGCGTCTAAAGGATTTCCTTCAATGGAAACACGCCAAATTCAGTTATAGAAGCATCTCTACGGTTTACAAACTGGTAAATAGTACGTGTATATAGCTTCTTGTTGCAGGAAAACTGTTTCCACCTAAGAAAGCCCGACAGGGCATTTTCATGTAAATTGACCCGCTATAGAATAAGATGACTGCTGCCATACTACAAATCGTGCAAGAACCCGGGGTAATCCGTAGCGACCTCTCTCACGGCAAAATTAAGAGCAGGTCCATCGGCCTTGTACGCACTTTTACACCCACGAGAATAGACAAAATAGGACCCACTGTCCCCATGGTATGCTTTAACCCAAAAGTATCACCAACTTGCTCAGCTGTTTTCCAGCAGGTAATAAAATAATTCATTATGGCAATTTATTTTCAGTTGAAAAAAAGATCTCCGTTCAGAAAATTTGAGCGTGAGAAAAGAAAATTTTTGGAAAGATAAAAAAAATTGGAAAGTAAGAACAACAAAAAAAAGTAGAAATATTACAAATTACAAACAACTTTTGATCTGTAAAACACAAAGAAATACAAAGACCAAAAACCAAAAGTCACCCCCAGAGAACCCCGTTAAATAATAATAATAACTATGGATGCACAGACTGTTGATGTAGATAATATTATCGATAGATTATTAGAAGTTAGAGGTTCCAAACCTGGACAACAAGTGGATTTAGAAGAACATGAAATTAGGTATCTATGTTCAAAGGCAAGGTCTATATTTATCAAACAACCTATCCTCTTAGAACTAGAAGCTCCAATAAAAGTATGTTGATATCGTTTTATTTATGATTCTAACCCATTGGCTTACCATATTCCCTCTTTCTTAACCATCCCTCTTGATTTTTTTTCTACTAAAAAAAAGTTTGAATTTGACCATGTTTTTAACCGAAAGCAAAGATTTTTCAAAGAACTATAGTACAAGATTTTACAAATAGAGATAGAAGTAATACCGACTTATCCATTGCTTTCCAAGACTTGGTCCGTTAAAGATGGCATTCTCCATAACAAATTGCCCCTTTCCATATTGATTTTTCTTGTTACAACGAAATTTTTTTTTATTTTTTTGCCTCTTTCGTGGTGCGCTCTATGGAAAGACACAGGGCCAATTTTTTTTGTGCGAGAGATTAAGATTTGCTATGATGATGGGATTATTGAGTTAATGATGTGGTTTCATTGAATCTATCAAATTTTTTGTTGTTTTACTAACGAATTCCTTTTTTTTTCTTTGCTAACCAGATTTGTGGTGATATTCATGGTCAATATTACGATTTACTTCGTCTATTCGAATATGGTGGTTTCCCTCCAGAATCTAATTATCTATTTTTAGGTGATTATGTTGATCGTGGTAAACAATCTCTTGAGACAATTTGTCTCTTATTAGCTTATAAAATCAAATATCCTGAAAATTTTTTCATTTTGAGAGGTAATCATGAATGTGCTTCAATCAACAGAATCTATGGGTTTTATGATGAATGTAAGAGACGTTATAATATAAAACTTTGGAAAACTTTCACCGATTGTTTCAATTGTTTACCAATTGCTGCTATTATTGATGAAAAGATTTTTTGTATGCATGGTGGTTTATCTCCAGATTTAAATAGTATGGAACAAATTAGAAGAGTAATGAGACCAACTGATATTCCTGATGTCGGTTTACTTTGTGATTTATTATGGTCTGATCCTGATAAAGATATTGTTGGATGGAGTGAAAATGACAGAGGTGTTTCTTTCACTTTTGGTCCTGACGTTGTTAATAGATTTTTACAAAAACAAGATATGGAGTTAATTTGTAGAGCACATCAAGTTGTAGAAGATGGTTATGAATTTTTCAGTAAAAGACAATTAGTAACTCTTTTTAGTGCTCCAAATTATTGTGGTGAATTCGATAACGCTGGTGCAATGATGAGCGTTGATGAAAGTTTACTATGTTCTTTCCAAATCTTAAAACCTGCTCAAAAGAGTCTTCCAAGGCAACAAGGTGGTAGAAAGAAGAAATAAATATAATTTAAGAGAAAAATTACTATGAAAATATTAAAATCTTTAAAAACACAAATGGAGAATTTTTATTAAGTGGGAAAAATTATATTTTTTTATTTATTTAAAGTAGAAAAATGGTTAAAAAAAGAAGAAGTAAGTGAGAGGGCAGGAAGTTTTTTTCTAACGAATAATATTTAATAGATAAATGAAACGACACAATCAATATCTGTATAATAATCATGATAATAATAGCGCATAAATAAAAAAATAAAAAATAAAAATAGAATGAAATTATCATTATTTACTCATGTATCTATCTAACATCTTTATTTTATTGTTATTATTATTAACACTATTATTTTCTTAGTTATGTAACATTAATACAGTTTTCTTATAATATTGGTGTGGGTAATATGATAATAACTTTAAGGACGTGAAAAAAATTACAAAAAAAGAAAATTTGCCATCTCCTAGAATCGAACCAGGGTTTCATCGGCCACAACGATGTGTACTAACCACTATACTAAGATGGCTTATATTTCTTGCTTTTGTTTGCAAAAATTAGACCTAGCGATACATTGTATATTATTCCCTCCCTGGCCGACTTGCTGGAAATGGCAATATACCGACATTTCAATGTTTTGATAGTTAGCATGACTAATTTAGAATGTTATAGAAGATATGAACAATAATTATGGTGTGATAAACACGATTGTTTGTTGACACGAAATAATTATGGTATGATAAACACGATCATTTGTTGACACGAAATATTTATGGTGTGATAAACACGATAACGTATTGACTCATAAACCTATAACATGATAATTGGCATAATTCAAAATGTGTTGGAAAAGGTATAAATACTCAGGTGAACACTGAAGTTTGATCAAAGTTTGTATCACTTTATATTACTTTATATTATGATTATATTTTATATATAACCAGTGCATTATTTGGTATAACCACTGATTAATAAGAATTACTTCAATAACTTGACTGACATCCACAACATGAACACTATTAACGAAAGTAATATAAAGGGATCATCCCCTGATCTTCCTTCACGTCACGACTGTCGTCTTTCCAGTATATAATATGTTCCAATCCAAATATATAGATGGAGAATAAATTCAGTCCATTCTAGGACGTCAAAAATATTATTTCTCCAAACAAAGATTTAGAATTGATCCTAATACAGCGGCTCCATTTCGTCCGCTATTCACCAATATCAATAATCTAAAGAATATCCATAATGAACTCTTTAATGTTTCTTCGAATTTGTTTTCATAAGACCCTATTGTTAACAAAAAATCTTCAATTCTTCAATCCATTTATCTTTTGTATTCTTTTTTTTACCTGAAGCTCCAGGGAAATGCATCATCCTCATGCTCACCACCAAGCACACTATGATTAATATAGCATATTTAAAGTGTAGAAACAAAACCTGTCACTGGAAACCATGTTGCTGCACGCTTCGAATCACTTGCGAAAACTTATTCCTTGAAATAAGCCTATATATGTATATATATTATATATGGTAGTATTTTGGATGGTACATAATTTCGATTTGCATGCTGCTAGTCTATCTAAATAACTCAAGAAAAAAATTATTGCAGCCTGAGATATCCAATTTTTACCGTATCTCCTGCTAATCGATTCATGAAAAATTTGTCACTAGACAATTTTAATTCAAGCACCTCTCGCCAAAGAAGGAAATTAGAATTTTATAGATGCAAAGGTATAACAATTTGCTAATAGTCACCTTATGATTACCTTTTGATGAACGCTCCAGTTTACACATTCTGTAAAGACTGTTCGATGTTATTTCTTCAATGCGCTGTCGTTCTCATTTCTTTTTCGGATAAATTTCAAAGGCATTAAATTCTTCGAGACATAATTGAAAAATTCGATATAGATTTACGGATTAAGTATGTATTATTAGTTTCTAAAACGTAAGAACTACGTCAAACAATGACAATCTCCAACTATCCAGAAGTTGCTGCTTTCGATTTAGATTATACAGTATGGCCATGTTACTGTGATACTCATTTGAATCCGCCATTTAAACCGATCAAAAATTCGAATAACGAAGTCCATACTGTCGTGGACTCGTCAGGCTACGAATTATCATTTTACAAAGATATTCCTAAGATTATTTCTGACTTGAAGCAGAATAACGTCAAAATCGTTTCGGCATCCAGAACTTGGGCTCCTGAAATTGCCAAACAGTTATTGAAAGTATTCAAAGTTGAATACGAGGGCAAAATCGTTCCTTTAGGTCAACTATTCGACGCTATGGAATGGGGCGAAAGAAGCAAAGTTGGTCACATTAGTGACGCTTTGAAAACTTTATATGGAGATGCTGATATAAAGAAATATAAAATTTGTCTGTTCGATGATGAAAGCAGAAATAAAGAGGTGGAAAGGCACGGTGTGGATTTTGTTTTTGTAAAAGACACTGAAAAAGGTGCTACTTGGAACCTTTATCAAAGCTACTTATCTGGCATTTAGCCAAAAAAATTTCAATTGAATTTGAACGGTTTTGATACGAGGACTTCATATTTTTTTCTTTGCCAATTGTAGTGCACTATTTATGACCTATTTCAGCGCTTGAATGAAGCCTTTACAGAAAACATTTTTTATCGATGTTTTATAGGACTCCTATCTACAGTATGAAACTTTCCAGGTGACCGACAAGCTTTTACTATACTCAGAGCTCAAGTAACAGCCTCATAATTATACGAAATGTCAACATACTACATTAGTGAAAATGGTTGAGGGAAGAATATTAACCTCTTGATATATATATATATATATTATTCGTTATATAACGATTTGTCATATGTCAACAGATAGTATAACATTGAAGGATAAGAACAGCATTCATGGTATTGTACTTTTCTAGTGTCTTTTCTGTAAATAAGAAGTCAGTTACCTTTCATTCCCATCTTAATTATATGAATTTTGTTACTATCTACTAGTCAAGACATTGACCATGTTAATTATGATAAACCGTATATGTTCGAAAAACCGAATTAGATATGCCAATGAGGAAAGCCTCAAAAGGCATAATTAGGGTCGTTTGACATCATGCTGGGGCTCAGAACTTGAAAAGAATTTGAAGTAATATTTAAACGTATAGTCCAAGTTAGATATTATGGTCATGACGTGAAGTTTATGCAGCATAAAATAAGAGGGAATGGAAAAGTGTTATTCATTCATTGATTGCTTAAAAATTTTCGTGTAACACCTGAGCGGGCATATAGTACTGCAAGGTATAGGTTGTTGGAACGAGAGTTTGATGGGTATATAATAAGATAGTACATATAGTTAGACGAGGTTATTATGCAGTGGTAAATAACTACGAATAGTGTGAACACAACAGTTTACACTAACAAGAAGATTTGCGATTTGTGTAAATACGCCGAATCTATACAAAATCGTGTAAGTAACAAGTGAAGATGCTTTATCATCTTATCGAAGAGAGTGTCACAAGTTTATAAAATATAAATATGCTGGAAATGCTAGATAAAGCTAGATGATGCCAAGCATTGATTATAGAGGATACCTCGGATGAATATTTGAGCATTAGGCTCCTCAGAAGGCCGTGAGCTTATCATGTCCAAGAACACTATTAACAACAACAGTAACGGAGGTATGAGCACCTCCCAGGACGTTTCCGTCCAAATTAGACGTCATCTAGTATCAAGAGAATATTCTTTCCTCTCCTATTGAAGATATGTTTATATAGGAAAAAAATACGACGAATATTGTTGTTTACTACGTAGTTTTTGACATGGGAAGTCCGGATTTCTTTTGGTTTACAAAGGGGAATTTTGGATAAACTTTCAACATACGGTCTCTTGGCCCAGTTGGTTAAGGCACCGTGCTAATAACGCGGGGATCAGCGGTTCGATCCCGCTAGAGACCATTTTTCCTTTTTAATTCAAATTATCACCTTTCATAACTCGCAATATCCGGTTGGTCTGTTTTTTTTTGTAGTATTTAACTTGTATACACGTTTATTATATTTAGAGGGCTCAAGGAAGTCATGTCAGGCTACTTTAAGCGTTCATAAGATATATTTTTTATTGTTTGACAGGAAAAAAACATCTGCATCGATTGATACTATATTCGGCCGTGGTAAAAATTACTTTTGGAAAAAACCTTTGATATCTTCTTCTTTTACTACTTCACCTTTTTCTGCAAAAGTCTTGAGAAAGTCATTTAATTTCGATTTCAGTGCCTGAAAGGCCAATATACCATTCACTGCATTTTCCTGCTCAACATTTCTGTGTAATGCTTGCGTCGCCAGGTCAAAAATGGAAAGTTCGTCATCGTCTTCATTGGGCTCATGTATTGGTTCACTTTCAATCAAAAAGGGCGCAATTTGATCCAAAAATGTGTATAAATGCTTATCTTTTTCTTTATCTAGAGTGCCTTTTAATTTCTTAAAATTTTTGGAATAATCATTCTGCAGGAAAATAGAGTATTCGTTTAAATTATGATCATCCTCCGGGGAAATACTTCTTTTATTATGCCTGTTTAATTCATCTTCATTCTCTTTTTCTGAACGCACTAATTTACAGGCAATAATCGAATCAGCTAACTCATGTGACTGTAACTTTCTGAAAAAGTATTCGTATTTGGAAACACATTTCCAGCAAATAAAGGCATCGAAACTCTCTAATTTTGGAAATCCGCCTAAAACAGCTTCTCCTGCACCTGTGTTTTCATCTTTTGTTCTCTTTAGTTCTTTGGACTCTGATTCAGTTTTGCCTAGTATGCAATAATCATGATACCAATCTTCGTCACATTCTAAACCGAGTATACACTGAAGCATAACGGCGTCAGAATCTGGATCGTACTCTTGCGCACAATTACAAAACAGGCCTTTGAAATTTTGACCGTACAGATTATCCATGGCGGAAATATCTTTTTCAATGTTCTTCCTTATCTCACACTTGATATGGTCCTTTTCTTTTACCCTACTGTCCCTTTCTGTCCCACAATCACACGTGAAATGCCTCTTGGAAAATAGTTCAACAATATCACAGGAAGTATGGCATCTTATTGAGCATGAATAGCATATTCCTATATTGTTGTGCGTCCTACAGGAATAAAGTTGCTGACGCAAAGGTCCCATCTCATATGTACATTTCTTTGGATTCCATGGCATTAATTCTCTCGCCTCCTTTTCTAAAACAGTTTGTTGACTTATGAAGTCTTCTGCACTAAGATGATCTGATGTCGTGCTCATTGTATATTGTATTCCCTAAATAAAGTCTGAGATGTTGATATATATGGTTTATTGGTATTTTCGTGTTTTTCGCCTTCAGATAAGTTATGCCGGAGAATCTTAACTTTGATATGCGAGTAGTTTGGTTTTTGAAAAAATTTAAAGAATAATGTACAAATTCAAATATATATATTCATGTGTTTAATTTAAAATTCTTATATTTAAGCTGAGCTTTCAGCGGTTGCTCCTGGCTCGGTAGCTTCACTAGGTGAGGCTGTTACTTCTTTTCCTTGTTTTTCGCTCTTTTGAACCTTGGAATTATCTTTTGCGGTAGTTTCGATACCGAACACTCTATACAACAATTCATGTGAGTCTTCCTTGGCGACCATTAAGTTGATACACTTAGAACCCTTCCATACAGGTAAGAATAGACTTTCCTTTGTTTCACCTCTAGAGACAAGCATGAAAGCGCAACCAGAGCTTAATTTCTTCATTTCCTGTACAAAAGTGTTATCAACTTGTTTAGCCTCAATGCTCTCAAAGTTTGGGAATGACTCAAGTAACAGTAGCTTCAACATTTCTGCGTTAGCCTCCACAACTCTTCTAGAGTTCATGTGATGCTTTAAAATTGGCAAAGATTCACTTTGAATTCTCCAAGAACATTCTATGTCACTTCTTTGAGAGACAAAAAATTTGACACCTGAATAAATGATTTTTAATCTGTCATCGTTGGCCTGAATGATGTCCTTAAGGGATGGTGAAACAGTATAGACAACTCTTGTTGGTTCACCAGTAGCATTACGGACCAAACAACAATTTCTGTCAAACTTATTATCAATACCATAGAAATCCCAACATGGTTTTATGGCCTCATGGTTTGGATCCACGAAGACAAATGGTTCTTCGTTAGCGTCACGAGGTAGTTTTTCCTTTTTCTGAGGTTGAACTGGTACACTAGCTTCTTCGGTCTTGAGTTTCTTAGCAGCAGAAGTTGATTCAACTTCAGGTGTCGATGCAACTCTCTTATTTTGTTCAGAATCTTCTTGAACCTTTTCAATAACGGTAATGAAGAAACCACCTGTATTTTGTTGGTGGGGATAAACTCTGATACAATTCTCAAGATGAAAGTTTTTGGCTTCTTCTTCAGAAGGAGGAAACCAACTTTCAATAGTACCTTCATCACCTTTATTTTTTTCAGTCATATTTCTGTCAATAACGGGCCATTGACTAATTCCTTGGCTTCTAACAAGACCAGGTAATTTATCACCACAGTTAACGAGTTTAATTTTGTCACCCCAAGTTCTTAGAGCTTGTGCAACAACAGCTTCATTTTCGATAGGGTTTAAAGAACAAGTAGAATAAACTAATCTACCGCCGCTCTTTAATAAATTTAGACCTCTGTTCAAGATGTTGTATTGTACAGTATGTAATCCTAAACCACTTTGTGTGTTCCAATCCTTCCAGACATTAACATTTTTTCTCATAGTACCGTCACCAGAACATGGAACATCACATAGGATTCTATCAAATTTTAGTAAATCTTTCTTTTTATCGGAGTCATTACTTATTTTGATTCTTGGAAAAAACTGGGCATCGTGGTTGACAACCATCAAGTTAGCACTGTTCAATCTCTTTAATTGATGAACTAACATATGAGATCTTCTAGAGTCTGCATCATTGGCGACAACAAACCCAGTTGGTTCATCAGTGTCCATATGTAGCGCTTCGATTAATTGAGCGGTTTTGGAACCTGGTGCAGCACACATATCAAGAACAGTGTGTTGTGGTTCAACTTCTAGCACAATTGGTGGAATCATGGAGACAGCTTCTTGTCTGGAGATATTACCAACTGCATTTTCTACCACTAAAAATCTTTGAGTCTTGGCAAATTGTTCATTTTTTCTAATTACAGTCTTTGAGACATCTAATTGCCAAGCCAACTTATTTGGATACCATGGTAGCTCAATAGGAGCCTTTAATTTTTCGCCTTCAAATTCAACATCGGTTAAATGTGGTAAATGTTTTTCTTTGAATAAGTTTAGGACTTCCTTTGCATGATTCCTAGAACCAGTAACCCTGAATGTTAGGGGTAGTGGTTCTTGACATGTTTTCTTGAAGCTTTCCCATTCTGTACCTGGAAATAAGTTTAATATATCTTTATAATATTTTTCCCATTTTTCGTTTTCTTTAACTAATTCAGACCAGTTTTTCTGAGCTCTCGAATCATCACGAGCACCAAATGTCTTGTTCTTACCTTTACTAAACTTCTTTCTTCTAGCCATTCTTATAAATTATAATTGCTGGTAATTTTAGGCTACAAACAAAGTGCTGTAAATCATCTAAATGTACCACATACTCTTCTCTAAAATCATTTCGAATGCTCATCTCTGAAAAATTTTTGATGGAAAAAAAATACAGGTCGTTCTACACGTTGAGTCGCATTATTCAGATATCAGTAGGAGCATCTCTATAATTTATCAATTTGGAGAGCATTTCAGAAGGTCCACCACTAACGCTTCTTGAACCGTCCTCATTATCTTCATCAGAACCAGCGTCCAATTCTAGCGTGCGGATTCTGTTTTCTTTAGCTTGTTCATCATGGCCGATGTCTTCCTCTTCTTCTCCTTCTTCTTCGCTATCGTCACTGGATTCTGATGAAGAAGAGTAGGAATCGTCCTCACTATCTTCGTCTCTTCGTCTTTTTCGTATACTTGGTTTGTTACTAATCAAAAAGTCCTCCAAAAATTTCTCGACAAGTAAGCCCAATGTGATTAAACTCGTTTCATCGAATGAATTTACCAATTGAGGATATTTTAAAAGACATAGTTGACTTACAAAATAATGCAGAACTTTCAAATCAATACGCGGTATTATGTCACCTTTGAACAGACCTTCTTTCCTGTCTTGTGAAGCTGCATTATCAAGATCTTCCCTTGACTTGAATGGTATGGGTACTAAATGGTTAACTTTCTGCGAGAGTATTTCATCTGCGCTAATTTTGTGAGTTTGAAATTCCTTAATCAAATTATTGCACGCCTCATAAACGTTCCTATCCATATCTATTCACTTTTATATCTATGCTTCCTTACCATTTTACATTTACCATCCGTTCAAGACATTGATATCGCGTTATTATGTATATAATCTTATGAGAAAAAATAAGTTAGGCTTTAAAATCATGAACAAAATTGACAAAAATCTTATATTTTATAGAGGTAAAATGGATAGTATACTTACTTACATTTCAGACGTATTTAGGTTATGGTTGCTGTTCCTTGTCCTCCCTTTTCTTCAAAACTAAAGGATGTCCAGTGACTCTGAGATAAATGTCTTCGACATCATCGGTCATTGATTCAAAATGAGAAGAGGCATCATATGATCTTGAAAGAAAGATATTGTCTTTAGAACCATCTTCTTTTGGTTCAAATAGTTCTGCAATACCCATGAATTTTTCTTCGATCGGCCCAAGTAATTTAAATGCAGGCTCTAATTCAATGTGTGGCTTATCGGTCTCAACAATTGTTGAAATGATTGCTAAATAGTGGCCCTTCGAACAGACGTTATGTGCATCGGAAACAACAGCGATGTAGATATCATTCTTTCTGTCAACTTGACTTTGAGGAATAATGATTTGTAAAGAATCAGCATTGCTGGTGTTTGGAACAGGATGATTGAGAACACAAATTGCTCTAATAACTCTTTGACCAGTTGATTTACATTTCTTTGGAAAATAAGTTGGATCTGCAATGACTAATGGAGCCTTGAACGTACCTAATTTTGTTTTAACACCTTCAAATTTACCATTAGTTTCGTCGTTCTCTGAATAGAGTACTTCTTCAACTGGAGTATCTAACATGTAAGTACCACCATAAATTGCGGAAAGACGTGCAAAACCTTGTGGAAGTTCACCAAGACCATACAGAGGATACAAATATGGAGATTTGCCATAACGGGCAACACTTTGACAGTACAACAAGATTCTTTCAAAGGAGGGTCTTGCTGGCTGCTGTAAATAATCGTCATTTGTCCACAAAGCCATTGAATGCCCGATAAATTCTTTTGTGGAATTTCCAAGACCAAACTTGTAATAAACTTCATCCATTGTATTCTTATCTAGGTCTAAACCTAGATGCGTTTGTAACTCTTCTTCTTTGTATGAACTAATCCATTCTAAAAATTTCTTCATTCTACGTTTTTCAAAGATACCCATCAATGGAGATGAAATAGCTTCATATTCATTAGCCGGGACCTTATAAATTTTACCTTGTTTGAACACGTAAGAGCCAGAGACTTGTTTGAAATCAACATATCTGGTAACGTCTGTGTGAATCAAAATATTTGTTAATTCACCATTGGCCATTAGAAATTTGGGAATTAAATCAACATTCCAGTCTCTATCCTTACCAAATTTAGATTCCCTCTCGTCTTTAGATATCGGATTTTGTTTAAACTTTGAATATAATTGAGATAAAGTGATTGATGCAGATTCACCACCATAATGATCTTGCTTATCAATATGTAAAACTTTCTTACCATCAACAGATAAAAGACCAGATAGAATACATTCAGTAATACCGGTACCTAACACGATAACATCATAATCAGTGTCCATAGTTTCATCAGCCATTGTTACTTTAATTTATTTCTTGCACTAATAAGGGGAAGTACTATGGGAAAAAAAATTACGCTTACCTTAAGTTGATGATAGTTTAGAAACTTTAACCAAAAATCCGACACCAGCTGTACCTGATTATAATCTTCTAAATCTAGATTACAGTACGCTAAATTATGATAGAGATTGTCTTAATTTCTCACTATTTGGAATTGTGCAATTATTGCAAATTTTTGAGAAATTCATTATATAAATTTTCTTCTTTTTCGAACTCTTTTGAGTTCGCATTTGCTTTTTCGTTTGGCAAAAAGACCAGAGAAGAAAAAAAAACGTCGTACTCTCTTCCCGTTTATACAGAAGAATGGCTGTGTAACGGTTGCCATGAGAATAGAATCATACTTTATAAGATAATGCATATTGATTGGATTATATATATAAGTGATATTTTATATCTATTTCAGTATGGGACAGGAAGATGGTGGTGGTTAAGAAGATTGAGACTTTTTCTTGTATTTCTTTTTGGATTTTGAAGAGGATCTGTCATCTTCTTTTTCTTTCTTCCTCTTTTTAGATTTATCGCTAGATTTTGATTCTTTCCTCTTGCTACTCTTCTTCTTGTGTTTCTTTTTTGTCTCAATGTCTACGTTGACAACATCAATCGTTGTTTCTTCAGTTTCAACTTCGATAGTGATATTTTGATTTACTTTGACGGTGCTGTCAGATAATGTCGCCAGTCCTTCTTGTTCGAGTCTTCTCTTCTCCACAGCAGCAACTTCGACAAATGCTTTAGTCTCCTCGGTATTTTTCAGGTAGTGCTTCATATACCACCTTAATTGCTCTATACTCTCTAGAATATCTTTCTTTGCAGTATGTGCGGTTTCCTTTTTTGGGAAAACGCTAGCCAGATCAGGATTGTGTCTCCTCGAAACTTCCATTATAGTACTGACGTCAATTAATCGGTAGAATAAATGATCGATCACAGTTGGAAATTCTTTCAACATAAACAATCTATCCATATGAATAGAATTACCCGCTAAGATACCCGTATTTTTCTCAGGAATATATTTTTTAACGTAATCTAACAACTCAGTTTCAACTTGCTCCTTGGTCTTATCACTGGCGAGTACTTTAGCAGTCAAACCACTGTTCCCATGATGTTCAATACACCATTCATTCATGTTATCTAAGACTGACTTATCACAGTGGACAACACTCTCATAACCAGTCTCATCTATTATATTTAAGTTCCCATCCGTTATAATACAGCATATCTCGATAATACGATCGTTAACATGGTCTAAACCTGTCATTTCACAATCGACCCAAACTATGGGTTTGAAAATCTTATTTCTCTCTTCAAAAGGAGACAAACTATTTTGCTGGCTCATCTTCCATAAACTCAAAGAAGGACGTCTGTAGTATTGACTTACAAAAGGAAGCAGTCTGCGCGCTGATGGAAGTCGTAAAGCTTTAGTTTTTACAACACTCTTTAAGAACATCGATGAAGTTTTTTGTTAGTTTTTTCACTGGTAAAATCTTGCGCGGTTTGTTTATGAACTGTTAATGAAGGAAGGTGTGGTGGTGGTTATGACGATTGAGCGAGGTAATGGAGATTATTCCAAGTTTACTGTTCATGATAGCCAAAGAAATCCCGAATAATAATACACTATTGTATTAGAGTAAGAGCAAAAAAAATTGATTTCGCCCAGGATCGAACTGGGGACGTTCTGCGTGTTAAGCAGATGCCATAACCAACTAGACCACGAAACCGTGTTTTCTTATTTTTTTCTTGTGTTTTCTTTCCCTATAACAAGATCATTTATCCTCAAATGGGATACATCAAAACTGAAAAATTGATAGAAAGTCCCTTTACCAGTTGTTTCAAAGTCATTCCACTTCATTTTTTTGAGATATACATTGGATAAAAAGTTATGTACTTTAACTATACCATATTACGAAATTTTTACTTCTTGGTAGAAGTTAAAGATTAATTATAGATTATATATATCTTTTGTTCTATCCATCATCAAATAATGGGATGCGTTCTGTTTTGATTGAAGTAAATGTAAATATTTTTTTGATCTAGAAGAACATATCCTTTATTATTTTACTGTTTAGCCATTTATGGGAAATATTCCAGATGCCGGAAAAATGTCAATTACTATGTGTAAGATAACTTTATTAAATAATTAGTTAATCCAGTCAAATATTTCAACAAGTCCTTTAAATTAACTGTAGAATCCTCGTATAAGAGATAACAGCACCTCATGTTAGTGAACTGAATAGAGTGCCTTCTGAATTTGCCAAAAAAGACCACAACGACAGACTGTCATCCTGTGACCTTGATGCAAGTGAAAAAAATAAATCTCTCTAATTGCACTGTGATGTTCAAGATGAGAAATTTGTATGACAAAAATAAATGATTCAATAATTTAACATCGAGCATACGCCTTTACATGACCCCTAGCCGTAAGTAACTTGCAGCACAACGACCTCTACAAAGTGGGGTGCGTGAGAAACTATATGTAACACTTTTATATTCTGAAGACTCGCCATGTATTATGTTCTCTGCTCTTATTATGACCTTCCTTTTAGATAGATATGCCAATGAAGTGCTGCTAAAATATATATATTCCTGCTAATCGGAGCTTTTTCGTGCGATTATCAGATAAGAATAAATTCATTTTAATTCTCAGTCCTCCCTCGTTAGATCACCCAAAACATCAGGATTTTCATTTTCTACGATATTAATCTCTCCCAACCACTTTGATAACTCTTGCTCTAAGATTTCATCCTCATTTTCCTTGTTGGCATCACCCTCATGGCCCTGCAACCCTAACTTTTTCAGACTTGAAATCAATGATTTTATATCTTCATTAGTAGCTCTTTCTCTTAGCAGCTCTTCAAAAAGGGTGACTGTATTTTCTTCACCTTGTTTAGGGATCGTATCAACAATAAGATGTATACCTACTCTAGTGAACAGAGCTTCATCAGACAATTGTAACTGATAAAATTGAGAACATCTGAAATGGAACTTATTACAATACATTGAAAGATAAGCATAAGGATTATTTTCCAGAAGAAAGTTCTCAATTTTGGCATTATTAGTCTTAATTCTACTTCTTTCGGGTGATTTTGTGCACAGTGGATACCCACATCTGTTGTTTATATTTCTCTCTTCGACTAAGTCAGAATATGTCTCAGGAGTTAAGAATCTAGCGATATACTTCAAAGATAGCTCATCTTCCAAGGCAGTGTCACATAACAGCTCCAGCAGCTCTAATATCAAGAGTTCGGATTCCCTTATAGACAGCTGTCTATGCTTCTGGAAAGGCTTTAAAACTTTTTCATGGATTGTTTGCACAGAAACGCTACTCATTTCTTGAAGTGAATGATCTATTTTTTGACAGCCAATACGCCTAATTGGATGAGGGTCGTCTACCTGTATATATGTCTACTAGTTTCTTTCTTTCTTTCTTTCTTCGGCTTTTTCATTGAATTATACGCAAAAAAAATACACATCGATTTTGAAGATTTATTTCCAACTGGTAATGGCAGCATAAAAGGCATTGAGAGACCACTTTGACCTGCTGTTCACCACAGGTTAGGACAATAGAAGAAGATATAATCATCAATTATCATTTTCATGACTGGCTCTGTAATTAGGAGCAGACATGGGGTAAATGGACCTGCTAGAAATATTAAGAAAAAAATACAAGGAGGAAGATATACCTATTTGAAAGAGTCTCGAAACTATATCTTCAGTTATTAGATGATGATTCATATCAATCAGAAGTAGCTGATGGTCAATATATTGACACGTATAATCATGAACTGGAACAGTTGTTAAATATGGTAAAAATACCATTGCACGTAGAAAAATTCATGCTATACACACTATTAGCATCATTTGATTCATTTCTCTACTATTTCACAGTGTTACCCATGAAAATAGTGGTAGATTTTTGCAGAAAGCCCAATCTTTCAAGCTGGATTAGAAAGACATATAAGGAAAGACTGACATTGTTTATGATCCTTGTATCTTCATTTGTTTTGAGCAGACTAGACACGTCAAAAGTATATCATAAAGTAAAGAGACAAAGTGTTATGAAACTATACATGCTTTTTAGTATATTAGAAATCGCTGACAAGATGCTTTCTACCATGGGACAAAGTTTGGTTTCAGTCTTACTGTCAAAAAGAAATCATGACGTCCATTATAGATACAAGCAGATTTTATTAGTCCCAATATGTTCACTATATCTAATCTGTCATGGGTTTCTATTGATATACCAATCTATTGCATTAAATGTGGCAGTAAATTCATATTCTAACTCATTATTAACATTATTATTATCGATACAATTTGCAGAGATAAAGGCTTCAGTCTTCAAAAAATTTGATACAGAAGGTTTATTTCAAATCACCATTTCTGATACCGTAGAAAGATTCAAATTAGTCATTTTATTATTGATAATAATTATCAGAAATTTTAGTGCCATGCCACTAAGTCTCAACATGTTCAAGTCCTTCGGAATTAAGAATGAATTTTCAATTTTCAACCTAGTACCAAGATTGTGGATTCCCATGATCACTTTTGTAGGAAGTGAAATACTGATCGATTGGATTAAACATGCATACATAATCAAATTCAATAGGATAAGACCCATAATGTACGATAAATTTTATTACATCATGTATAAAGATCATTCAACAAGTTTTCGTAAATATCAAGATAGATTGGGCCTACCACTCCCCGCATACGTTATAATTTCGATTGTTATGATCCGTCCAACTATCCATCAGATGTTACACACATCTCACTCATCTTTTTTAACTTCAATTCTGGTTAGCTCCTTCATTATCATGATAATTTTTATTGCGCTAAGTTTCCTCAAATTTTCCATTCATACCATTTTAGTGAAGTGGGAGAAAAGAATAGAGCTCGACTGGACAAAAAAGCAAAACAACACTGTCGTATCAGCTAATGATTTTGTCCCTGGCCTTGTCAGTGATGGTAGAGGACAGATGGATCATCAAGCGAGAGAGATTATATTTTCTGACATGTCGGAGAAGACTGTAGAGACCAAGGCCCCTTCTTCTGCTAATGTTGGACAACTGCAAAACGGAGGTACTTGTAAGGGGGCAGGTTCGTTGGAAAGTGTATCAAGATATAAAATGGTCTCCAAAAGAATATGGTAAAAACCCACTTTGACGCAATCAATCGACGCCTTGCATACACAAAAGATTATATTCACGACACATGTAAATCAAAAGTTTTAGTCTACTACATATCCCATTATATACACATATGTTGCACATCCTATGTATAGGAAATCTAGCATTTGCCATTTATACTCACGATAAATCCATGTATCGCCTGCACATTAATTTTATCAGGCCATTTGTCAACGCGTAATAAATCTCAACGCGAGTACTAGATTTTAATTAATCAAAGTCAAGCAAAAATAAAAACCTCGACTAACACAACTCTATTTTGCTTAGTAGGATTCATCTCAATCACTGCGATCGCGATGTTCAGGAATCTTTTGCTCGATAACTCTGGGATACTGAATGTTTCTAGGCGAATGCTCCTTCAGAGAGGTTTGCAAAGAAATATTTCGCACCGAACATTCCCTAATTTATCAAAATTACCAGTAACGTTCTCAAAGGAACCATTGAAGGCTAATAAGTTGTTAAAGTGCCAGTTTCAACTTTCGAAACAAGTGGGTTACAATTTTCGTTCTTTTTCTACTTCTGTTCCAAGAGACAATGCCGTGGTACCATCCCCTGCCGAAACTACTCGGACCTCCAATACTGTTGCCTATTGGTTAATCGGTACTTCAGGATTGGTCTTTGGCATCGTTGTCCTCGGTGGCTTGACAAGATTAACTGAATCAGGGTTGAGTATCACAGAGTGGAAACCGGTGACTGGTACATTACCTCCAATGAACCAAAAGGAATGGGAAGAAGAATTTTCAAAATATAAGGAATCACCCGAATTCAAGCAATTAAATTCACATATCAATCTTGATGAATTCAAATTCATTTTTTTTATGGAATGGGTCCATAGGTTATGGGGTCGTGCCATAGGCGTAGTCTTTATTGCGCCTGCTATTTATTTTGCTGTTCGTAAGAGAACTTCCTCCCATGTCAATAAAAGACTATTGTATTTAACTTCGATCTTAGGTTTACAAGGTTTCATTGGTTGGTGGATGGTCAAGTCGGGTTTAGATCAAGAACAACTAGATGAAAGAAGATCGAAACCAACTGTCTCTCAATACAGATTAACCACTCATTTAGGTGCGGCTTTTTTCTTATACATGGGTATGTTATATACCGGTCTCGACATTTTAAAGGAGAATAAGTGGGTAAAGAATCCTGATAGTGCCTTGAAACTTTTCAAAAGGCTTAATAGTTCTTCTTTAAACTCAATGAGGAAATTTTCAATCATAATGTTAGCTGCAAGTTTTATCACTGCCATGAGTGGTGGTATGGTAGCAGGCCTAGATGCTGGGTGGATTTATAATACATTCCCGAAGATGGGTGAGACGTGGATTCCAAGTAACCGTGAACTGTTCGATGACAATTTTGCTCGTAGAGAGGATAAGAGTGATTTATGGTGGAGAAACTTATTAGAAAACCCTACAACGGTACAATTAATCCATAGAATTTTTGCTATTTCGACATTTACTGGTGTGGTAGCATTACATATGGTTGCAATCAAAAAGAAGCAAATTATGCCCAGAAATGCGCAGATGAATGTCCATACGTTGATGGGTGTAGTTACTTTGCAACTTTGTCTTGGTATTTGTACCTTATGGTATTACGTTCCAGTGCATTTGGCATCTACCCATCAAGCTGGTGCCTTGGCGTTAGTGACCAGTGCCTTGATATTAGTCAATCAATTGAGGAAACCCAGAGCTAATATTAAAAATATCATAAACAATGTTTCTATCAAGCAAGCAGGAGTTAATAATCCTTCAATCAGTAAGAAAATTTTAACTGAAACTGCAAAGCTGGCTTCGAAATAATTGGGAGAATAATTTATTATCTAATAACATTGTATATATCTAACACAATAAAAGACTCACTTGTATATACTAATTCCAAGAAAATTGAATTTTAGGAATCAGAAGTGAACTCTTTTTCAACTTTGATCATTGCATCTATATGGGCACCTGATAATCTCCATAAAATGAACATGAAAATAGTTCTATATGGTGAAAATATCTTAGCATATTCTTCCATAACGTCATCATCATAAATTTTCCAATTTGTCTTCTTATGCTTGATCTTACTCTTCTTTACACCTTTCCTGTTTAAATTGTATTTTGCCACTGATTTTGGATCTTTCATGGATATATATTTGGAAAATCCTCTTGCAACACCAACATCTTCCGGTGCAAAGACGTCAAACCTCTTTAGTCCTGTTACTAAAAACATCTTCGCAGTCCATGGGCCAATCCCCTTAATACCCCCCACTAGATCATCTACTACTTCTTGATCGTTTTCATCACCTTTATGGAATAAATCAGTTATATGTTCTTCATTTTCGGCAAAGTAAGATGCAAGTGACTCTAAATATTCCAATTTACGTGCACTTAACCCACAGGCTTTAACTTCAGCCTTCTGGGCTGGAACAGCCAACGTCTCTAATAGTCTTTTATATGAGGGAAAGATACCGCCGAAATAATCACAGAAACGTCCTCTTATGTTTTTAGCAGCTATATTACTAATCTGCTGTCCAATGATAGCCCCACCCAGTTTTACAAAATAGTCCTGCAAAGCCAAAGTGGACTTCTCACCATCCTGTGGTCTCTTGAACAGTGGGAAATCACTGTATTCGATTGTTTCAATCAATGTTGGGTCCACTTTGGTTATAAATGCACAGGCTTCACCAAACAAATCTGAATGTCTCTTCAAAAACTCTTCAGAGAGTTCGGTTCTTATGGGCTCATCTTCCACCTGTACAGGCAATTGGTTCTCACAATCTCCCTCTTCTTCCTTCACGGTGTCATCATGTGTTCTTTTCATCACCAGGCAGATTCGAACGGGGCTACATATAAACTGCTTCACCTCATATTGTATTATGTAATGTGTTAATCTTCGACACCTTTCTCGAGAAATCGATGGAAAAAGAAAGGGCGAGAGGCGGGAGGAAAACTGTTGATAATCAATCAAATTCTGAAGATATATAAAAAGGCTTATAAGGAGCTTGGAAGGTGAAAAAAGGTAGTTAGAAGTGTTCCAAAAGCGATATAGATAAATATGAATTTGACGGTTTCTAACGAAGTGACGGAACAGATTTATGGCCCTGTTGAAGTTAATGAGGACATGACTCTATCAGATTTAATCGCATTATTAGAACTCGATTGTGGATTTGATACAAACAAGTCTGATCTGTATCATAATATGGACATTCTCAATGTTAATGATGATAAGGATAAGCTTCTTAAGGATCTTCAGATAGTTGACGATGATTTATTATTGATTAGAAATAGAATTACCGTGGTAAATCCAAGTGAATTGAATGATGAAGAGTACGTTGAACAATTTAGGCGTGAGTTATTACAAAATCAATACTTGAGACAACAACTGACGGCTCAAATTCCCGGTTTGGAACAGATGTTACAGGATAGACAGTTATTTTTTGATCGTTTAAGTCCAGTTATTTTACAAAGACGGTATGCTGATACGGCACAATTACAATCAAATCCCTTTGGCATTCCTCAGGATGAATATACCAAATTGATGAATGATCCTGAAACTCCTGAAAACAAGAAAAGATTAGATGAATTAATAAATCAAAGGGCCATTGATGAACAGTTAAGAAACGCCTACGAATATACCCCTGAAGTCTTTGCCACAGTAACAATGTTATACATTAGCTTAGAGATCAATGGCCAACCTGTCAAGGCCTTTGTTGACTCGGGTGCTCAAATGACCATCATGTCAAGCAGACTAGCAGAACAAACGGGGTTGTCCAAATTGATCGATAAAAGATTTATCGGTGAAGCTCACGGTGTCGGTACAGGTAAAATATTGGGGCGAATTCACCAAGCACAAATTAGAATTGAAACTCAATATATTCCAAGTAGTTTTGTTGTGTTAGACACTCAGATTGATCTTTTAATTGGGTTGGATATGCTAAAGAGGCACCAAGCTTGTATTGATCTGGAAAAAAACGTATTGAGGATAGCGGGCGTTGAAACTAAATTTTTAGGGGAAGCTGACATTCCAAAAGATTTCGAATCTGCCACTACAAACACCCTCAAGTCAACAGAATCAGCCAGCGAAACATCCGGTACCTCCGCCACGAAGACTAGGCAAATAAACGCACCACAACCAGGGGCAGTTGCAACGCCATCAACTGTTCCTACTTCAAGTCATGCGAACACATACCCCGAAAATACCATAAAACAACTAATGGATCTAGGTTTTTCACGAAATGAGGTAATAAAGGCTTTGGATGCAACTGGTGGTAATGCAGACTTTGCTGCGTCATTTTTATTCAATTAGACCATAAACAGTATCATAAAAAATTGTTCACAGTGAATACTTTTCTCAAAGATGAAAGTGTAAAAACCTTATGGAATGATTGAAGAACTTCTTCAAAAGCGAAAAAGCATATACAATGTAATGGCAAAGTACAAATGTACTGTCTTGGAAGTTTAATTATTTGTTTAATGTAGTTCTTAATGTTAAAAATCATTTAGACATTTTATATTTAGTATGACATGAGTATAAATTATCAACTCTGGATCATTGTACCAATAGTGATAAGCCGAGAATGGTTACAACTCCCATGTAGTTCCCTCAAATTTTACATTAAAGTAAATAGACCACATGTAGACATTCACGTGCGGCGGTAGCATACGACATATAGAAGAATGGTATTTCTCGCCATATATTATGCAACTGCCTGCTTACTGTTGAAGGATTTGCCCCTCACTACTGTTACCATTTAAGCCAGCTACATCGTATTAAAGATAAAGGCAAGACTAGAGATTACAAAATCATTAACAAATTGGCTAGTACGAAATGATAAACTAAGCGGGTCTCATCTAAAAGAAAGTTAACTTCCTCAAACCTTCGTCTATTAGCATCAAAATTAGCACTCTGAACATCCGTCACTCATCGAATATGGCAAGAATCGTTTTTTTGGATCTCTTTACTCACTTTTAAGTCTTCCAATTTTCACACCAGATTTTTGGTCTTTTTTTTTCTTGGAAAGCATTAAGAAAGGAAAATGAAATAAAATCGACTTAGACAAAACACTATATAGGTGAAAACAAAAAGAACAAAAGCCAATAAAAGAGATGAGTCTACCAGATGTACTACCATTAGAAGTTATTGATAAGACAATAAATCAACCTGTATGGATAATATTGCAATCTAACAGAGAGTTTACAGGTACTTTGGTTGGTTTTGATGATTTTGTTAATGTTATAATTGATGATGCTAAAGAATATATCGTAAATGACAATGGTGAAAATGAATTGGTTATGGAACATCACGGCAGATTACTACTAAGTGGTGGTAATATTAATATGTTAGTGCCAGGTGGCAAAAAGGATATATAGATTGGTGATATATTTAATTTAATCTGATAGTAAGCTTTCTAACTTTGCCTTTGTTATGGCAACTTCTTTCGATTTCATTGCAATTGTACAGTTCATCAGATGCCATAAGCCTGTTATATAGGAAATACCTTTCATCTTCTGCAGCTTCGAGATCTTGAAACATACGTGCGAGATTTGATAAATTTGATTTAAGTCTGTTTCAATGATTCTACCTCCGAGATAATTGATCAATATTTGTAAAAGTAAACTTTTCTTCAATCTTGCTGCCTCATTTTTTATAACATTCTCAGCGGTTGTCAGTAATTTGTTATTTTCATAATAATGATTCAATTTTGTGATGTATTCACTCTTTTCCCCATCTGTACTTGGTAATGGATTCTCAGTAAATGCCTCAAAATGCGATATTATCCACAATATGGTAATTGTACAATCCCAAACATTATTATACTGTATATCTGTCAATTTCACTACTGTATTAATCTTTGCCCAGATTTCGTTACAGGTACTTATATATTCTTGAATTTCGATATTCGAGTTCGTTTTGCTTATCTTTGATATCACAACAGTGTATGAATTGAGTAAACAAATCAATTTGATCTCGTTTGGTACTGATTTCTTGTTAAACATTTTTGAATAGGCTTCAAGCACATTTCGTTGTTCACCACTATCAATTTGTGTTGATATCGCATCAAGTAAAGCAGTATATGGTGATTTTTTCATATTATTCTGAATATTAGAATTTAAGAGTAAATTTTCCCAAATTTTGTAAAATTCGCAATGCAAAAGGATATCGTTATACCAATTTACTTTAAAATCGATGAATGAAATTGATTTATCACTGCAATCAATTGCTTTAATCAACTTTGTAGTTGTGTTGAAGACTTTTGGTAAAAATTTAGTCGAGAAGTTGGAATTTGGATCGTAGCAATTTGTTAGATAACTTATACTTTGTAAGAATAAGAGTACATTTTTCAAATCTTTATAATTGAAAATACCTGGATGCGTTATTTGGAAGGACAGGTTATTCTCCATGGTGATAGTCACAGATGGATCATGAATAGTTAACTTGTCTTTATTTGAAGCGAAAAATTCCTTAAAAGCATTCAAATTATTAGTGATGTTTTCGTCGTTATAAATTTTAATAATCATTTGTAATATTAACTTCCATACGAACAACCTTTCACCAACAAGTTCACTGTTTATTTTATTGTTCAATTTATCTAGAAGTTCATCGGAAATGGGTAATCTTTGTTCTAGATGGAAATTAATAAACGAAAGTAAGATGAATGTATTAAACTGTGAAATATTTTCAATATTATCCAGCGCCAACAATTCGTTAAAATTCTTGATGACCCTCTTTGTCTTCCCTAGTTTCATACAAAGACAGCAATCAACGTATTTAAATATTTTAAACCAACTTGTACTGGGATCTAGCTCATTCAATAACTGGTCACAGTTCCTCAATGCAATATTGTATTGAAATTTCGTTTCCTTTTTCAATGGTATAGTATATAACGTAACGAAATCCAACATCAGGATGTAGTCTGTAACGTTTGAATAACTACGTAGTTTCTCTCTCATTTCCACGATGTGGTCCTCCACCAAATCAAAATTGAAAGTTTCATTGAGTAAAATATCAATTATTTCCATCGTGATCTGGAATTCCTGTTGAAAACTAATAGTACATTTCGCTTTGATATATGTTAACGTAGCAACGGACATTTTAATCAGCGTAAAGTATTCTGTGAGTTCAGATTCACATTCTATAGTAGTAGAATGAGCATATGCGGTGGATTTATATTCCATAGCCAATGCATGCAACTGATTAACATTCATTATAATACTGGTAGCAGCCTCAATTCACAATATGCTAGCTTTATTTCAGCTTCAAGCGACATGCATAATATCTCAGCAGTGCTTATGCCTATCTATATATCAATATATAATTGATTCATGAGTGTGATGTTCCCAGCATTACCCGGCACGAACAATTTTCAGTAACGAAAAAATATCAATTTAAAAGCAAGATTTTGATATTTTGAAGATATAAATATTGAATGAATACATACATTTGGAGCACTCAGTGGACATAGAAAGGAGGATATCTCGATCTTTGACACGTTGTAAACATAGTAACTAATAGGCCAGGTCTCAGAACGGGAAAGGAGCAGATTTTAGAAAGTAGAACACTTCGAGAGCGATAGCACGACAAGCAAAATAACTATTAATAAGGCTCAATAATGTCCGAACAAGAAAGGTTAGAAGAATTTAAGAAGGCAAATAAGTTGGTGTTTGATCCAAATACCAGACAAGTGTGGGAGAGCCAAGAAAAACAAGAAGAGGATATGAAAATGAAGGAAGAACCAATTGAGGAGGAAGGTTCATCAACATCTGGTATAGTACCTACCTTACAAAATATTGTTGCTACTGTAAATTTGGGATGTCGATTAGATTTGAAGACAGTGGCGTTACATGCACGTAATGCAGAATATAACCCAAAACGTTTTGCTGCCGTGATTATGCGTATTAGAGAACCAAAGACTACGGCGTTAATTTTTGCATCAGGTAAGATGGTCGTTACTGGTGCTAAGAGTGAAGACGATTCCAAATTAGCAAGTAGAAAATATGCGAGAATTATACAGAAAATTGGGTTTGCTGCCAAATTTACAGATTTCAAGATACAAAATATTGTTGGATCATGTGACGTTAAATTTCCAATAAGATTAGAAGGTTTAGCTTTCAGTCACGGTACTTTCTCATCGTATGAACCTGAATTATTTCCCGGTTTAATTTATAGAATGGTTAAGCCTAAGATTGTTCTTTTAATTTTCGTTTCAGGCAAGATCGTCTTAACTGGTGCAAAGCAAAGAGAAGAAATCTATCAAGCTTTTGAAGCCATATATCCTGTGCTGAGTGAATTTAGAAAAATGTAAGTTTAGTCACATAAATATATATATATATACAACGTTCTATTAAATTTCCAAAGAGTCCAATTTTTTTTCCAATTCAATCCTGAACTTACGCTCATTTTCAAGTTCAGTTTCATATTTTCTTTGTGTGTCCATAAGAAGTCTTTTAAATTCATTTCTCATTATTGAAAGAGAATATGAGCCGTTAGGACTTGTATGGTTACTGCTATTCAGATCTGGTGAATTAAGTATATTTTGGTTCCATAAATCTGAGTTTGACGTACTTCGAGTGTTATCAGTATTATTTTCATTTTTAGTCAATAACGAATGATATTGTAATAGTTTTTCTTGTAATTCCTTATTTGTTCTGTTTAGCTTTTCGACATCCTTTGAATGTTCTGATCTGTCATGTTCGTACTGTTTAGTTAGGAAATTATGAGCCAATTTCAAATCTTCAAAAGCTGTATTAATTTCATCAACTTTATTATTTGTATCAGCATGATTTTTGACAATTGTGTTTGATTTACTTACCTCCAATAATGAATCGATATTACTTTTCAAAAATTTTAACGGATCATCAACGTCAGTAATATTTGGCTTCAATTCTATACCATTTTTAATCGAATTTGATAGAAGGTATGACGTTATTTCTTGTATTATTTCCATCTGATCATTCTTAAATGATGTAGAATCATCTTTTTCATTACTATTATTTTCCATATCATCATTATGGTTTTTCGTGAAATGTTTTAGACGTGACACGCTTAAATTTGTCCCATTGATTGAGTTTAAAAGAGCAATCATTTGCTTACACCATTCATCTGAACCTATTTCTAAATTCAACAATTTATCCATTGTCACAGTGGTATCCTTTGAATTTTGCTTACTGTAAAGAGAGGTTTGAAAGATTGCGAATTCGCAAGCGAGTTTCTTCTCGAGATCGATTTCTTCTATTGTATCATCCATGTAGAACAAGTAGTCGAGCGTATCTACATCTGTGTATGGTCTGTTTCTGTTGACTAAATCCGTCGAGGAAGTTTGGTTCTTGTTTGTACTTAGATGTTGGGCCAATTCTATTGGATTTAATGGGTATTCATCGTACCTTTCCTGAGTGAAAAGCAACGGATTGGCTTTTTTCAGCAAATCGTAGTCTATAACAGTATTCTCATCCATATTGGCGGTTCCTGGTTGGCGATAAGTTGAATCTGAGCTTGATATAACCTTGTACATATCTTCTATGTAATTTTTGGCAATTCTTAGAGAATTAATTTACGCGT
This sequence comes from Kazachstania africana CBS 2517, assembly GCF_000304475.1. Lineage (NCBI taxonomy): Eukaryota > Fungi > Ascomycota > Saccharomycetes > Saccharomycetales > Saccharomycetaceae > Kazachstania > Kazachstania africana. Next base: position 457,972 of record NC_018941.1, read on the forward strand.
CTACAAGACAAAGAAAAAAAATGGTAAAAAATTTCGAGATGATGAATGTGATAGTGAGAAAGGAATAGGTCAAAGTCACGAATAATGGAGTTAGAGAAGACCATAAGACTACTAAAGGAGGGGAAGCACTTATCTGAGGAGAGGGTATACGACATATGCCTGAAGTCCCAGGAGTTGCTGATTACCGAAGGGAATGTTACGCATGTGGACACACCCGTGACGATATGTGGAGATATTCATGGACAATTACACGATCTATTGACGTTATTTGAGAAGAGTGGAGGTGTGGAGAAGACGCGGTACGTATTTCTTGGGGATTTCGTCGACCGTGGATTCTATTCATTGGAGTCATTTCTCCTGTTACTTTGTTACAAGATTCGATACCCAGATAGAATAACTTTAATTCGAGGGAACCATGAGACTAGGCAGATCACGAAAGTGTATGGTTTTTACGATGAAGTGATGAGAAAGTACGGAAACAGTAACGTTTGGAGATACTGTTGCGAAGTCTTTGATTATCTTTCATTGGGTGCGATAATAAACAACCGAATATTTTGCGTTCATGGTGGGCTTTCACCTGATGTGAGTACTATAAACGAAATTAAGGCCATTGATAGAAAACAGGAGGTACCACATGAAGGTGCAATGTGTGATTTGCTGTGGAGTGACCCGGACGATGTAGATAAATGGTCATTATCACCAAGAGGAGCAGGATTTTTATTTGGTAGTAACGAAGTGGAGGAATTTTTACATACGAATGGATTTGAATTGATTGCTAGAGCGCACCAGTTGGTTATGGAGGGTTATAAGGAGATGTTTGATGGTGGGCTAGTCACAGTTTGGTCTGCGCCGAACTATTGTTACAGATGTGGGAACGTTGCAGCTGTGCTGAAGATAGACGATCAATTAGAAAGGAATTACACCATATTCGACGCAGTACAACCACAGGATGGTGTTGGAAATGCGATAATCCCAACGAAACAACCACAAATGGACTACTTCTTGTGAAAACTTTTAAAATTACATTGACGAATACTCAATTTCTTTGTCCCCCCAAGTCTAGGTGATTCATTTACGAAAATAGAATTATACTCTTCCGTTCTGAGAGTGACTCTATACCCTTTTTGGTGAATAGAGTTTTGCATTTACATTGTTTTTGGGGAATAAGAGCTGCGGAGAAAGGAAACCGCAGTGAATCCTTTTCCTGTTTATTATTCATTTGTTTCCGAAATCGGAAACGCAAGTGGGGGATGCGCGACACATACCGGAAAGGGTAGTGTCAAATACGTAGTAGGTGCCTGTTTTCCCTTCATTTAGCAAAGATACACGTTTTTATTCCACCCCACCAGCATGATGTAACCGCTCTTTATGTGTCTTTTCTTCCCTCTTTGTACGCATTCCCTTACTTCGACACTTGCCGCCCAGCTAATTCTTCTGTCTGTCATCTATTTTTAGCACAAGGTGCATCGAACTGCTCGAGGAAGAACAGCCCCACGCTCGAAGAAATTTATGGTTAATCCTCTCTGCTGGTCAGTTTACATGGTCTATAAATAACTCGTCGTCATCCCGAAGAGGGGGAGTTACTTATTCAACTCATTGTTTAATGTTGTTTTTCAATACTGATTAATAATAGGTATAGTGGCAGCAACATTTTTTGGTGAAATTTTGGGACTCGATGACTCTAAAAGTATCAAATGAAATTGTATATAAACTCATTCAATTTCCCTCTGTCTTTCATTTCTTTCTTTTCACGTTCCTCTCACTTTATCCTTTTTAATAATCTTGTAATAATACTACATACACACATACGCATACAAATCAATGAAATTCAACTCTGCCGCCGCTCTTCTTTTTGCTACTACAGCATTTGCTGGGAATAGTACCACAACCAGCTTCTTTACTACTACTGAAGTTGTCACAGCAATAACAACATTCTGTCCATCCGCAACTACAATAATCACTAACGGTGAAACTTTTACCGTCAGTTCCGCTACTACCCTAACCATCACTAACTGTCCATGTACCATAACAGTAACTAGCCCAGTAGTAACTACGTCTCAGCCACCTTTTGTTAACACAACTACTTCTGCTCAATCTGTCACAACTACTCCCGTCCAATCTGTCACCACTACTCCTGTTCAATCTGTTACTACTACTCCTGTTCAATCTGTTATTACTACTCCTGCTCAATCAGTCACAACGACCCCTGTTCAATCCGTTACCACTACTCCTACCACAGCAGCAACAACAGCAACAACAGCTACCACCAGCTCCATTCAAGTACACACTGGTGCTGCTAACCAATTGATGGCTCCATCTATCGCTGGTGTTCTAGGTGCCGCTGCTCTATTATTCTAAGTCAAAAATATCATTTCTTTCTTCTCGATTGTATCTCTAATAGGACAGTTCTCCAATTCCAATTCAAAAATAAAATATGTATTTTGAGGGGGAAAAAGTTTTTGCTTTCTTTTTAAATTTGTTCTTTTATCTGTATCATTATATACTCTATTCTTAATTTTAATGATTTCTTTTATTATTGCTAGTATTTTTATTATTATTATTGCTATTATTATTACTTAATTAAATTCACTTCTTTTGATACATCAGAATATATGCAGTTCTCGAATCGTTGTCCTCTTCACCTCCTTTCAAGACATCATCTTCTTCTAATTCGTTAATATTAACATCATCAATCCTATACCATTTCTTACTCTCGGAATGTAATACATCCGCAGTATAATGACCACCATCGGGACTTAATCCGTGATGGTATATCACACCAGTCAATGAATATTCACGATTACTCATAGTAGCATTGCTTGAAACTGATTCCGAGGGGATTATAAGTTCGTGTCCATAATTTATCTTCTTACGAATCTTTTCGATACGTCCATTGTATGCATTGTAATTAGTCATATCGTTACTCTTACCAACATTACTCACAAATGAAAACCTTTTCAATTGAATTAATAACACCTCAGGTAATTTATCAATAAATGTTTGCTTTTTAGCCTCGACATCGGTTCCTGATGATGTTCTGAACGGTATCAATTCAAATTCGCTAAATTTCTTGAATGCTCCTTCTAAATCAATGACACTGGAATCTGATATATCCAATTGTATCGTTTGGAATGGATCTAAGGTAATCGATTGTCTCTCTTTATTATTTGGGATATCTAACACGGAACGGAATTGTCCACCAAATAATTTGGAAATTGGTGATGGAATCACTTCAACAGTTCTTTTTGCTGCAGTCTTATTTTTCTTACTACGTTTACCAGAGCTGCTCACTTCATGCCAACCATCCTCCTCATTCTCTTCACTAGCATTGCCATACTTGCTAATCAATTCTTGTAACTGAACACTTGCATTGTTTAAGAATTCAGATTTCTTAAACCTAGATAAATTCCTAATAAAGAAAACTTTCAATTCTTGATCATTGATGCTTTGCAAAATATTTTGAATTTCATTTTCACTCAATAAATTAATTGATGCAACTAATTCCTCATGTAATTGATCCAATAAATGCGTTAGGAATTCTTCTGCATCTTCTTGTTGACCCCACTGCAAATCTTTGAATTTTGGAATTGTTGAAATCGTTCTATAAAATTCATCAGGGTTGATAGCATCAATTACACTACCATACGTTGGTGTCTTTTCGTTATCTTCAATTTCATCTTCCACTGATTGTTGTCTCTTTTTACTTTCGAGAAAATTCTCCCTATCAAATTGTTTATAAATTGTAATGCATGCATCTAATAATTTACTTTGAGACGATGCAATTCTTGAATGAACATTTCTTGTGCTTAAAACATTTAGTACATCAATAAATGGTTGACAGTACAATAAAACTTGTAATACTGAACTTAAGAAACAGACATTTGCGGTATTAATAATACCACGAGGGAAAATTGATTTCAATGGTAATAAATCATTTTCTGAATCTTTTTTCAGTACATATCCAATGTAATCCGGATCAAAACACATTCTTAACGTCACTGAACCTAACGGTTCCGCACCTTTCGTAGAAGGTGGTACATACCTGGTATCTTTCTTTTGTGGCGTATGTAAAGGACTTGGCAGTGGGGTACTATAGTTAGATGACGCCGGTCTTGATATGGAAGCTGGTTTACTTTTCGCAATACCAGACGAAGCGATGGCAGACCATGATTTCGTCACAGGTTGTTGTTTTGTTGGTGCTGGCGCAACAATTGGCGGAGTGCTCGGTGTTGCTGTAGATACAGGTGTAGCACTTGGCGAAGGCGTCGTAGAATTGGATTTTTTAACTTCTTCTTCTCTTTTCTCCTTCTTCTTATGTTTTTCAGTCTTCTTATGTGATGCATCTGATTCTTGTACTTTTGGCTTCACTATTTTTGAAGACTTTTCCTCAGCTTTGTCCTCTACAAGCTCGCTGGCAATTGTGGTTTCTTCCATTTCTGGTATTTCTTCTATTTCTGCTTTAGACTCTACTTCAACTTTATTATCTTCCTTCTTTTCTTTTTTCGTAGAGACTATAAGCTTTTCCTTTGAACTTAACATTTTCAATCTAAGTTCGTGCCTCTTAGCTCTTGCCTTTACAAATTCATCCGCATCAGTATTGATAAAAACTGGGAAATCTTTTTTCATTTCTTCATAACTTATCTTTGAAACATCAAATTTATATGGATCATATGCAGCAGTGGCTGAGTTGTTTTTATTCATTGAAGAAGCAGGATAATATGCTTGACTTTGACCTGGATAATAAGTGTGAGATTTAGCAACATTAGTGCTTCCATTGGTGCCTGTATTATTAGTGATATTGTTGTTATTATTCCATTTTTTTTTTAAAGTGGAAGGTGTACTATTTTGCTGTGGGATAGAACCTCCGTTCTGATACATCACTTGATTTTGATTCATTAACTTAAAATGATATGATGGAGCCTGCGTTGGTCCAGTAGCATACATGTAGGGATTCTGTGGATAAGCATACATCGGTACTGGACTTTGGTACATTGGAAAATGCATATTTGCATGTGGTGGCGGCGGAGACGATGTTTTTGGGTACATGGAGTATGATTCTTCGTTATTTTCTGACATTTTAACTGATTTTTTTCAAGAAATTTTATAACTTAACAGTTTTAACTTGAGAACGAAGAACTTAAATAAAAATAATAAAACGAGAAAGCTGGTACCTTACTATTTGAAAAAATGGCCTCTTGAATAAATGTCAGACCCGGCTACACTTCTTCTTTTTGTTGTTTACCTTCAAGATGTGACTGAATTCAAATCCATTAGAATAATTTTTCTTTTTCCTTCTGATGTTGTCGTTTCGTGAAAGGTGAGAAGAAAATAAATTGACTTCAGCCCTAAATTAGGGCTTTTCAAGTTCAGGTAGAATTGATATGATTGGTCGAATTTGCAGATGACAGTGTCGTTGAGTACTGATGATGAGCATATATCAATAATCGACAGCCAGATTGTCATAAAATATGATGTGCTAGTCTGAGAAAAGAAAAATCAAGAGAGTTTTCTAAGCTGAAGATTTTGCTTTGGCGAGGTGCAGTGGTCGAGAGCGACACTGTAGAACATACGGTACGATTGCAAGCATGTACAGAAATATCTTGATAAGTAAGTTTGAGTATGTGGTATGTGCTATGACGCTTGGATGTGTATTTCAATGGGCTATGTGATCTACATTGTTACACTTCATATATACAGAATACCATTCTAAAATGGTAAATCGAATTCAGCTGCATAGTCCTTGCACACGGAGCCAAACAATTCAATACCGTTCTCAATAGTCGTAGTATCCAGAAAACTAACAGATAATCTCATGGACCTACTACCCCAATATTTAGGATCGCCAATTACTTCAAATTCTGAACCATTAGCAACCAAAACAGAGGCGATTTTCAATCTTTTCCCTACTTCCTTTGCATCATACCCCATAGGCAAGGTTATCCATGAGAAATATCCACCTTTTTGCTTTTCAACAATTGTATTTTCTGGTAGAAACTTCTTAATAGACGAATAAAGAGTATCGGCTCGATTTTTATAAACAGATCTAAATTCCTGAATTGATTTTGTTAGAAGTCCCTTTTCAATCATGGTCCCTACAATCATTGAATTCAATTGTGATGGCGTACCTCCAGACGAATTAGCGCCCCCGTTGGACAGTTGCTGTGAGAGCATTGATGAAACGGTTTCTTGATAGCCAAATCTCAGACCAGGTGCAATTAATTTGGAGAAACTGCAATTGGAAATAGTATTTCCGTAAGGATCCATGACAGTTTCCCTATCTAAATGAACAAATCTTCTAGGCGGTGTAGGTAGTGCGTCCAGTGGGTCAACGTAATTTAAAATATCATACACGTCATCTGTTATAATCAATATATCGTATTTTCTGGCAAGCTCGAGCAATCTCAGCTTTGTGGTAAGGGAATATGTATGTCCACTTGGATTTGAGTACGTTGGCACACAATATAAAACGTATCTATAAATTTTTTTACCTTTTGAATTTTCATTTTTCGTTATACACTGTGTGCCTACATCCGCTTTAATACTATCCAATTCAGCCAAATTACTTTCCAAAGTGTCAAAATCAATTGAATCAGTTCCCATTTCATTTATTGCAGTAAGCTTACCATGGAATCCAGCGTCAATGAAACAATCATTAATGAGGAAATATGTTGGTGAAATAATAAATGCTTGTCTCGTGTAGTTATTATGGGGCAAAGTACACTGTAACAAAATATTTAAAACACCGTACGACGCTCCACTCGTTAGGTTTAAGCATTCTGGAGCACTCCTGGCACCATAATTTTCCCCAAATTTGAAAATTTCTTCATTATTAAATTTACAGATAGTCGAACGCACCCAATGTGCACCTTCATTGGACCCATAGGTTAAAGGATGCCTATTTGACGTGTCTGAATCGTAGGGTCTTTCCTTAGAAGCCAATAGTTGTGTTGTTGCCTCGAGAATTTCTTCACGTGGGAGTAAATCAAATGACGGATGACCTTTGAAGAAATTGAACTTGGATGGGATATCCATACTCATCTTACCTCACAATATATCTATCGACCCAGATTTGATAAACGACTTCATTCAACTGAAAGTCCGTTTGTACTCTTCGTAATAACCAATATAAAATGTCAGTTCTTTTTTCTCTTAAAAATTTCAAAAAGCGGCTCATCGATATCTTTTGATAAAAGTTGATGAGTGTATTTTGGTGTCGATATTGCCTTATCGTACTTCCCGGTTAGCTAATTTGGCAGTGGAAAGTTGTGACCCATGCTGTCTAATATAGCTCGTTAATTGGGCAAATTCGTAGCTATTTTGCCCCTGTTCTCGACAAAGTTTTAACAATATGGCAACTGAGTCATCGAATAGTAGCGATGTGTGGCTTTCAAAAAATTTCATGAACAAAGATAGCTTATCTGAAAGATAAATTTCACTTTGTAACAGTAGAATATTAAGTAATAGGGGCAAAGTACTTGAGTTCTTGATAGTGATCCTTCTATCGTCGGTAAACAACAGATCCTGCAATGTATCTCTGTCCTTCTTGGTCTTAACACCTTTTGTCAAATGTGGGAAATCTCTAATACGATATACTACATTTTTAGGCAATTCATTCTCGATATCTTCAAGAAACACTTTCCATTTCTCACTGAACTCTGTCTTCATGCCGGTGCCTCTGGCAAATGCTTCTACTTTGCTCCTCAATAATTCAAATTTCCAGTTGAGATATTCTTCTTCCTCTATATGACCCCTGTACACCTTGTCGAAATAGCTGTAAATCTGTTCGGGAATGAATCTTCTGTCAGCGTAGAGACACAGGTTGCTCATCTGACACAGAATTTCAGGCTTTATGAGCAATATAGGGTTCCGCATCACATATTTGTGCCAAATAAAGTCCACAGAGTCCACATGGCCCCATTGAACACTCCTGCTCAGATAAACCTGCAAAAAATTGTAATCCATTTCCCTTGTAGGTATCTTTCTAGTCTCTGCCAGCACTACATCAAATTCACGGTTCAAACAGCCTAAGAAAAGTCGTCTTCTAACATCGTCAGTCATAAATCGCTTGGAAATCCTTAGCATTGGGTTTCTTGAGCATGTATGTCCCGATTGGAAGCTTCTTTATGTTTCTTCGATGGGCCTCTTTTGTAGTTCGGACTAGAAATATAAATACTGTATCTAGAAAATGTTCCAGCATCGACTTAAATTAGGATGTTGAAAAGATAGTTAACGACTTCGTTGGCATGTTTAGATCCTCGATTCTTCAAGCAAGATTGCGAATTGTATGTATCATTTCCCCTCTGTTGAGCCATTCTTATAGAAAGCTTAGTTACTGACATCAGCTTTTTTCGTAGTCAACAAATGTGGTTAGTCGAACAACAGCTTTGAAACTGGTTCCTTTGAACACCAGAGGTCAATTTAGACGTTATAAATCTACAGAGCCACAAATAAATGAGATTCAGAATAGTCTGCCTTCAATTGATGACTTATCTCAAACTTCATCAACTATATTGGATCAGGTTTCCTCACTTCCCGGCGAATTATCGAATCAAATTGGTTATTTAAATAGTATAGGTTTGGCACAGACATGGCATTGGCCGGCTGATATCATTCAACATTGTTTGGAGTACACTCATGTTTACACTGGAATGCCATGGTGGGGCACTATATGTACGGTAACCGTACTTATAAGACTCTTACTGTTCCCACTGTATGTAAAATCATCTGATACAGTGGCAAGAAATTCTAAAATAAAGCCAGAATTAGATAAAATTACAAAAGACCTGATGGAGACTACAGACTTGGCCAAAGGTCAAATGATTGCATTGAAAAGAAAGAAACTATTGAGTGATAATGGGGTAAAAACCAGATGGTTATTCGCTCCCATACTACAAATGCCTATTGCTCTTGGCTTTTTCAATGGTTTGAGAAATATGGCTAACTTCCCCGTGGATGGATTTGGTGACCAAGGTGCCTTCTGGTTTCAAAATCTTTCGATGGCAGATCCTTATCTTGGGTTGCAACTCATAACGGCAGCTGTCTTCATGGGATTCACAAGACTCGGAGGTGAAACTGGTGCACAGCAGTTTTCTGGTCCAATGAAACGAGTGTTTGTCATTTTACCTTTGTTATCAATTCCTGCTACTATGAAATTATCGTCAGCTGTAGTATTATATTTTGCAGTCAACGGGTTTTGTTCAGTCGTACAGACTCTAATTCTGAGAAATAAATGGATTCGATCAAAGTTAAAAATCTTTGAAGTCGTAAAACAACCAATATCAATATCTGTGGAAAATAAAGGTATTATGGCCACTCTAAAAGAAAATGCTGCAAATGCTAAGGCACAATCAAGAAGAAAGCAAGAAATGTATGCTAAACAGAAAAAGCTTCAGGACGAAATCAAACAAAGAAAGGATGATGCTAAAATAAGAATAGTGCGTAGATCTGAATTGAAAGACTAAGCTTCTTACAAAAACTTGTGAATAAGCTATATGTGTATATATAATATCAATACCATCAACATCAAAACGAAAGAAAATTAAAATTAAACAATAAATAATAAATATATACCAAAGTGAATTGTTCATTGGGCAAAGAAGTCACCAGGACTCTTGATGAAATGCTGTAAAATAGTTTGGATCGCGCCAAGCTTTTGACCCATACTACTTGCTAAATCTTCTTGATCTATAAAGCTCATGGAGAAAACAATGGCTAAGTTGGACGCGTCCATACGATTGTTGGAAACGTGTTGATGAACCTTATTTAAATGAAAAACAATGCGCTTCATAGTCTCATAATAGCAGGCCGGTAATTTATTTAATAAAGCTACTAGTTCCCTATTATAATCATCATACTTTAACTCGGAAGATCTCAGTCTCATGGCAACGTCAGTAAAATCTCCTACCATTTTATTGGAAAATAGAGAATTAGGAAGCTCTCTCAGGTACATTTTGAAACAACCAGCAATTGCATTAATCTCAAACCATCTATCATCTTCCAAAGTGAAGGAATTATCAACTGCGCCTTCTTCATCAAAGGCATTTTTTAGGGCATTTATACTACCCACCGAACCAGGAATTCTGTAAAGACCAATTTCGTCAAGTCCACGCAATTCGATTTCCTCCAAAAGCTTCACGACGATTGTTGGAACTATAGTACCCTCACGCTCGCAGATATCTTCCAGTGGAACTCCAAAAATTTTATTATGTGTTTTACCCCTGTATTTTTGTGAATGAAATGAGTAGCGCTTCGAAGTTTTGATCATTTTGATCCAGTCATATAAGTCATTAGCACCAACAGTTTGAAACATATGCTCTTGACCATTCTGCATAATAATTTTGAAGGAATAATTGTAAGCAGGGTTCTTTCTGTGGTTGATTATTTCCACAATGTTTTTGATTTCGAATGTCTTTAGTGATAGCACTGGTTTGGATTCATTTATCAAAATTTCAGGAAGGTATTTAGGATCAATTGATTTTTTACCATCTTGATTCAACGCAGCATTTAAAGAATAATTTGATGTGGATGTGTTGAACCCAGCTACAGAAAACGGTCTCCTAAAAAATCCACCTAGCTTTTTTCCAACGCCACCACTGGTGGTACCACTATTTAATACAGTGGAACCCTTGGTAGACACCGCAGAAACAGAACCTCTATTAGCTCTTGCCAAAGAAATGGAAGGTGAAGATGCAGATGGAGAAAATCCAGCATCATTATTGGAAGATCTCAAGCGTGCAGATGAATTGGCTCCGATTGAGATAGAATCTCTATGATCACGACTCAATGCTTGATTAACTCTTCTAGAATCTTCTTCTTGTATGGTTAACGTCTCTAATTTACTACTTTCACGTTTCACCTTCTCTGTTTCTAACGCAAGTAACTCATTAAATAAGCCATTTCCTTGGAATTTGATCGACTTAGCTTCTGTTGCGGCAACGATTTTGATGCGCTTTCTATAAGCCTTGTTGACGTCCTCAAAATCGTTGAATAGTACATTCCCAAATTTATCGTCCCCATGCATTGTAGCCTCAGGAATTAAATCCAAAAAATTAGAAATGAGATTATTAGTAAATCTTCTTTTATCGAAATTAATTAATTTCGAATTATTGATACTCATATTTGGTACAAATTGCGAAATTTCTAATAATCGGCCAATGAACCAGCCTGGACAAGTAGATAAGTTCTTTGTCTTTGTAGAAAATACATTATCAAGCTCCAAAAATCTTCTAATATGGTGATTATCTATGCTAATCAAAACGTTAGATACTTTGGTAGAAGGGCTATTTGATAATAAGTTAAGAGCTGCGTTCCATGCATGTTCGAAGTATCTACTTTCAGGTGATACCATAGCATTGCAAATTGCAGTTTCAATGAAGGATGGAATATGAGGACATATTTGACTTGAATCTTCTTCTTCAGAAGCGAATAAATCTATAGATGAATTCTTCCAGCGCACGTAATTTAAAATCTGTAAAGTCTTTGCACAGCATTTTACACGCTCCTCATAAGTTTTATTGAAGTCGGTTGCGGCAAACATAAATAAAGTACCTAAAGAAGAATGAAGCCTTACCAAAAGTTGAACAGAAGAAGGCAGTCTTTGGAAAGGCTTGAAGGATTTTTTAGAGTCGCCTTCAATGGTTAAAGAAAATAACCAGTTGAAAACATTGGATATTTCCATATCTTTCAACTGAAATGAATTTGAATTTACCATGTTAGCAGATGATGACAATAATGGATATGAGAAAAATGAGGTAAGTGATTCAGTCGATGCCAGTTCGAAAACCTGATATACACTAAACCATTCCTGCTTGCTGACCATGGCTGTCTTTCTTGCAAGTAAGTCATCTAGTTCACAAACCCAGTCTATAATCTCTTCATAACTATCATATTTTAGCTCCTTAAACCTTGAGACCATAGGATCCAAAATTTTTCCCTCTTCAATTTGAAAGCCTAGTTCAACAAGTGGCAATGCTTTATATGATTCTAAAAGTTCCATAATTTGCCTTCTTGTTTTACCAATACCCACTGGCTTATAAAGTTGATTTTGATAGTTGATTTTGGTTTTTTCATAAGTTTCTTTCAAGTTATCTACCAACAGCTCAATCTCATTTGTATTTTCATTGCTTGATTCGGATGTCTTTTTTAATTCTTTAATTCTAGCGGGCCACTCTTGCGAAATTTCCTTTTCCATTATTTTCAAAATATCTAAGAAAGTGGAGTTACATTTAGCATCTTCTGTGAAATCAATATAATGATATAGAACTAGATGGAGGATAGCTTCGGCTGCTCCAAGTTGGATTTTGACGACAGAAGAAAGATCGACCCCACTGGCGTTTGATGATTTAGAGTCCCAAATTGGAAACTTAAGTTCAGAAGAAGCGCTGTTCGCGTAATCATCGTCAGAATTGTTTAATATCCTTGAAATTGCAGCTGCACAGCTTTTAGCACCAATGAATCTTTTTGCTAGGTTTTCTAAAACAGGTAGCGTTGTCGTAAAGCTCTTGTAAGTGTTGAAGAAAGTTTCGGTGAAATTGTCATTATCCATAACCAGTTTTAAAAAGGCATAGTCTAGTAAACCCACATTGTTGTTTTCAGTAGTTTCCACATTATGTGATGCTGAGTTACTATTTCCTTGTCTTCTTCTTTTATTGTGATAATATTTTTCCAAATCCTTACTTTCGACCAATTTTGAGAATATATTGGCCGTCAAAACAAGAAGGTCCAGCATCTTATCCAATGAAGCAGCCTTCAAGACCACTTGAATGAAAGATTCCTGCAAAGAATCGGGTACAGTACCAATATTTTTGAAAAAATCCATAGTTTCTAAAGATTTGCTGAATCTTTCTGAGTCCCTTGAGGATTTGATATTTTTATTTGAGGCTCCATTAAAAGAGTATTGAGAAAACCTCTTTGGAGACTCTACCACTAAACTAGCAGCAGAGGATTTAGAATCATTGACAAAATTTGATTTGAAGATTAAATCGTCTGAAACATGAAAAACATCTGTGTCGATGTTGAAGACATCTCTGATTGATTTCATTAAAAATTGTTTACTTGAAGGAATTAACTCCAGCTCCTTTAACAATGGATCATCGATATTTTCAACCCCAGTAATTTGGTTTTTATCAATGATAGAAGGGTTCGTAGAGGAAAGCATGACTGGGTTACTCACGGGGAGCGACTTCGATGACCGCACTGATGACCTAGGTGGAGGCACGATCTTCACAGATGTGGATGATCCGGCAGCGCCAATTAACGATTGCTGAGGGAATATTGAATAAGACGGCAGCATGGTATTGAAAAGAATTGGTAAGTAACTGCCCGTTATTAGTGCACTCCTTCGAAACCCAATTTTTGAGTAGGCTTTTTGATCTATTACGGGCGGTTCTTGTTTCAAACTTAAATCCATAAGTTTTTGTATGGTTAAAGGAGGTCGAGTAATATGATACTTCCAAAACTGATAAATATTGCTAGTTTCGGGATTAATATCCCTTATCTGGCTAGCAGCTCTTACGTCATTATCTTCGGCATCAATAGCATCTAGCCTTTGATGCCATTTGTGGAATGCATTCTTGGTACGATTTATTTTTTTCTGTAAATACTTGAATTTTGTCTCTTGTGGTAGATTGTTGGTATGAATTATTAAATCGCCGAAATATGAAATGACATTTGACCTTATGAAAGAATTATCTAAATTAGGTGGTGCCAAGATAAATACACTACTCGTTGGTTTTGAAGACATGTTTCTCCTGTCTAACTGGGCTATGGTTGGTACCCAATCTCTGAAGATGACTTTTAAGGTAGATTCAGGGACATGCTTCCATGAAGACAGTAATCTCAAAATTGGCACTGAGCACATGATTGTGGCAATAGCGAGCCATGAGACCATATCACCCAAATGTTCAAATCTAGAGCCCAGTTGTACCCATTTTACCAGGAGTTTCGCTCTAAGTCGTGGATTCATATCTGAAGAAGTATCAAATAGATGAGAAATAAGTAATCTACCTAGATAGTGTACATTTTCATTATTATTAAACACTAATGGATTCATCGCTATTAATTTTGTATTAGTGAATTCAGATGAATAAAGAAGGGAATAATCGAAACGTGGTGCCCATATTTTGTCGAATTTTAAATTAATATTGTGAACTTGCTCTGCAATGTCTTTAATATTTGATGCTAAAAAGTTGTTTACGTTTAAAATAGAGTCTGTAATATCGGCATTGGTAGTAGTATCACGTGAATTGACAAATGATGTTAATTTAGTCAGTTCATTATGTTTATCTGCAACCGATATTTTTAATCTATTTGAGACTTCATCATTATGTAATGATAAAGTATCTAGCAGTTGCAACGTTGCGTGGAAGATTTCATTATCTAGAAGATAACCGGGTAATACGTCCAGAAGTGTTTTCACCACTAATGCTAATCTATCTGTCATCAAATTATCGGAAGTGGATGATATATTACAGTATTGCAAAGATTCACTTGTTAATTTGGACTTATGTTTCGTGAAAGTTAAGCCGAAATGATTGAATATTACCAAAAAATTTACTAGATGATTGATCAGTGGAAGAATTAGGATGAGATTAATGATATGTCTTTGTTCCTTAGCAGCATCAACTTGTGTTTGATGTTCATCATGGGACGAAGGAGCGCTTCTTGAAAAGACTACAGTGTGGCATAAACTTTCGATGGTTCCCCCAAGAATGTTTCCGTCTTGATCTAGTTTCAAATCTGGATGTGGGCCTTTATCATTGAGATATCTCAATTCATATTTTGAATTGTGAGTGAATTTTTTATCTGAATTTGTATTATTATAATTGTCAATGTTTGAAAGTGAAGAGTGAGTAGATGTCCTACGTTGTTGATATTCCTGAGAATTTTCATCATTTTTTTGGATCTCATCACTAGGTATTTGGGGATCAAAAGATTTAACATTATTACCAAGTCCACTTTTATACAGATTGAATACGCAACCTTTCAATTGTGCTTTGTAGATCCTATAATCCGGGATTTTTTGGGAGTCCAATATTAAACTATTTCTTGAAGATATCATTTCAGCACTATCATTTGGGACAGATCCATTATTCGTTACTAGATCTGAGTTGTAAAGTCTGCTTTCTCTGTAGTTAGTTTTGTTATCCGAGCGAAGCGCTTGATATGATGCTGATGAAGTCATTGTATTTTGTGCTATTATTTGTCCATGAGACCTATTAATCCAACCAAATTTTAAAACGGTTGAATCGTAGTTCTCGTCATTTAAATTAATTGTGTCTTGTATACTATTAGTACTTTCACGCGCCAAATTAGGAGCAGAATCATTCAACGTCATGGATGATAAAATATCGGGTAGGGTACTACGTCTAGATTGATCTGGAGAAGAACGATCGGTTTGTATAATGGTACTATTATGCATAGAGAGTGCATCATGCGATTGAGATCTATTTTTGGAAGAAATACTACCAATATCTTCAGAGATCAAAGAAGAATTTTCTCTACTAGTGGAAAGTGAGCTTCTCGTGAGCTTTGAATTCGGATCTGAAAGATATACATCTGAAGTAGTATGCGTCAGTGGGCTATTGGAATGATCTCTTAGAGGTAGTTTTGAGGTACTCCTTCTGTTGTAATTTTCAGTTGGCAAATGTGAATTAGAATTTGAAAGGGGAAGCGATAGATTTCTACCATTTCTAGAAGAATGATGCGTTCCGTGTAGATATTGCGACAGGCTGCTACTAGAACTTTGAGAACCAGACAAAGAAGACCTAGAACTAGACTTCTGAACGGTGTAGCTGTCTCTTCCCGTAGAGTTCGGAGAAGAAGAAGTCTTTAAATTTGAAGACTTCTTGTGCTTAGACGACCATAAAAAGTTTTTCATGCTATTATTGGAATTAAATAAACAACTATAAAAAACCCTGTCTGCCGATCTAATAAGACTTTGTTACCTATACTCTGTATCAAACCTTTGTTGTTTCAATGGTTTCAAACCTTGTAGGAATTTCAAGTTTTTTTGATTTGAAAAATAACTTAGTGGACGAACACGTTTAGTTATTTTTTTTTTACTTTTTTAGATTTTCCATACCGCGACTGTCGTTGCAAATTTGAAAAATGACAGCAATACCAGCAGCGATTCGATGAGCATCGACAGAATCGGCTGGTAGAGGTGGCTGTTTGGCGTGTTGGTCAGTTTAATAAATAAATAAATAATTAGATTATATATTAGGGAATATGTAATATCAATACTTGGCTTCTTTTGCTTGTTATTGCTGTTCAAGACCCATCTTAGCTAGTTGCAAGACAGCTTCTTTGGTCTTGGCACCACCGATGAAACCAGCCGCATGGATGAAAACACAACCTGGAACGCCACTTGCTTCGCTCAGTTGCTCGTCTCTTAGACCTCTTAGGGCTTTTGGTAAGCCTCTTCTGAATTCAAATGAGCCAGAGGAAACTGGAACAGTGGAGACTCTCCAAGAATTAGAGGAATCCACGAATAGAATGAACTTTGTTTGCCCTTGAATACCTAATTCTTTTTCAATTTCATACAAATGTTCCTTCCATGGGCAGAATTGTTCTAAAATGACAATTTCACCACTTTCGTAACAGGATTTTCTGTTCAGAACAGCTTCCTTCACAAGAGATTTGGCTGGTAACCAAGAGTTACCATATCCTTCCACCAATGTGACAAAGGCACTGCCAATGAAAGCACTGGCCTTCAAAAAGCACTTATCGAAATTTTCTGCGGAACTATCACCATTCCATGAGGGATTCATACCAGAAATAATACCTGGGATACTAATGGCATTGTCATTGAATCTTGCCTTGATCCCCATGTCGTCTTTGATATCGTACTTACTGATACCATTATCGTTGGCGTCCAAGGCTTCAACGAACTGCTTATAGACTCTCAAATATAGGACGTCCAAATCTTCTTCGGAAACATCGCCTAGAATACTTTTGATGATTCTCTTACCGAAATGCTTGTAAACAAGACCAGCACTTGATAACTTAGTGTGGAAATCACTCGAGAAAGTTTCCATGAATTCACGTTGGTGATGGTCAAAATACTTGACACCATCATACTGAGCACCGACATCGACCACGATATCACTTTCTTCCCAGTCCTTAGGGTCTCTGGATCTAACAAGCTTTGCATCTTTGTATTCTGGTAATAACCTTAGCATATACACAGCTAAGGACTCGTCAGCATGGAAAGAACCTGAATGAGTACAAATTTGTTTAACCATTGTCTTAACCTTTTTATCAGTATGTTCCATTACACTAACGCTCTGTAAACAAGTAGAAAATGGCAGTTTATTTCACCTCATCGATTACAATTTTTCACTGCAGCTCTTTTTTTTTCTGCTTGAAAAATTTACAGCTGAAAAAAAAGAAGGGCAAGACAGCTGACAATTTCAAGCGAAAACTACTTTCTTCCCTCAGATGGAGGAGTGGTAATGGCACACTCCATCTACTCCATTGACATGCTGTTTAGCGGTCTCTGGAATGCTATAAATCTGCTGTATATACGCGTTTTATCTCTTGTCAGTTGCACTGTGGTACAGTGCAAGTCGATTCTTTCTATGGCGGGCACGGTGTCTTTCTTCGGGCCACGAAAGTTTCATGAAAGTTAATGAACATGCAATTCTTAAATGATACATTCTAGTGAGTGGTTCTCTTAAATAATTGGAGATCAGACTATACTTTAGTGATTTTATTCAAGCTGCATGATGCCTACAACTAGAAGGGATTCATTAGTGCAAAGTATAGCCTCGCAGCCTTTCTCTACTCAAAGTAATGTGTCCGATTTATTAGATGACACTTATTTGTCTCAAAGATTGGAAAAGTTGCTCCTGTCTATTGATAAGAGTACACTCACTAGTACTACTACCTCTTCCTCTGTTGAGACCGTACAAGAGAAATTGAGTGAAAACACGACGGTCTGTGGAAGATATAAGCAATATACGGAGTATCTTGATCAATTAAATGCGAATATTGAAGGTTACACTGCAATTTTGGATCAAACGAGAAAGATAAGTGACCAGTTCGCCGAAAGTATTGTTTCATTCGATAAAATTTCTAATGATACTACTCAATTTATTGATACTACAAACGAATTGTACGAATCACATCAAAATTACACGAAACTTTCGCAGACTATACCAGATTTTTTACGTTACTTCGAATCATTAGATCAAACCATACGTCGTTTGAATCATGCTAGCTCACCAAACATTGTAAAGAAGGATTCCTTCAAGAGATTGTTATCTACAATAGGTTCCTCTTTAATCTTCCTAGAATCAAATTCCAGTTTTAAAAACGCAGAAACTTATCGGATCAAGTATAAGCAATGTTTAATTAGGGCATGCGAACTGATCTCACATTATCTAATCAATCTTTTGAAGAATTTAAACGACGAAATTACACAAACTATTAGTAAAGAGGAAAATATGTCAAATAATGCAAGAGATGCTTTGGCTTACAATAAATTTGCCTCGATTTCGGAATCTTTCTTCCCACACTCATCTCAATTGGTGGATTATGCTCACAACTCTACGTTTGTTAGATATCGGGGTGAATTGAACTCGATATTGAATGATAGTCTTGATCAATATTTCCAAATCAGATCTAGATTATTAAACTCCATTGTTTGGTTACAATTAGACGAGACTATTGTTAGAGCTAAAGATGCTAATCTTGTTAAATTTATTCAGGATAATAAATCTTTTTTCCAACAACTCTGTGAAAAAGAATATGCTCTCTTCGTCAAATTTTTCCCACCTCAAATCAATTGTAAAAAAGCTATTAATAATTGGTTCATAAAATTATGCTCACCATTTTATGATACTGTAAGGAATAAAATACTAAGAGAAACAGATATCAACCTCCTTTGTGAATCTGTTTTATTATTCACACCGTACTATGAATTTGAAGAAAATTCGAATGAATATTTAAGACAATTCGATCAAATACATTACGATAAAATATTTAAACCAGTTATGGAAATTTTGCAAAATAGATTAATCAACAGAGTTCAGGTCTATGTGGATGAAAATATAAGTAAGTATACTCCAAATATTGATGATTTTATCATATCAAATCGTAAATCCAAATCAGAAGATGGTGAAAAAGAAGATGAGGACTTTGTGGAGGCATACATTGAAAATTTTAAGGATAAAAAATCAGTAGCATCTGTAGAACCATATTATCCTCCAATTGTTCGAGGCTTAGCACTTCTATTCAAGATATATGAGATGATTA
Organism: Kazachstania africana CBS 2517; assembly: GCF_000304475.1. NCBI lineage: Eukaryota > Fungi > Ascomycota > Saccharomycetes > Saccharomycetales > Saccharomycetaceae > Kazachstania > Kazachstania africana. Next base: position 477,229 of record NC_018941.1, read on the forward strand.
ATTCTGTTGTGTTCGACAACCTGGCTCATTATGTCCTACATAGCTGTATTTTTTCATTACAACAAGGATATCAAACACTATTGAAGGATGGGAAAATTATATCTAACCTAGATGTGAGGTTATCATACCTGAGAAATTTACTACTATTGCGTAATGAAATGCAAAACTTCAACATTAATTACACATTTGATGACACAAGAACGCATGGTAGTTTTGACCTTTCGGGTATGAAAGCATTTTTTTCATCATTAAGAAGAACTAACTCATCCATATTTTCTATGTCAAAGGACTCGATTCCTGAAAAAATTAATAATATGACCGATGCAAGGTCCGAATTGGTTCAAGAACTACGTAAAGCCATCAAGGAATTTACTGAATTAGCATCGATGGAAATTCTGGGAGATATTTTACAGATAAGCGGAGAAAGTACCGAATTATCAATTTCCAAGAGTTTAGAACTAAGGGAAATTATTGACAGTCAACTTCCTAAAAAATATAAAACAATTACGGAGTCAATTGACAATAAAGAGATTGCTGGTCATTTGATTGAAGCCATAGGAGAATATATAAGTCAATCATATTCAGAATATTATGAAGCTGTATTGCAACTGGCTGATAGTGATAAAATAGAAAAAGGTTCTATTAATGATCTAATGTATCCTGATGTTTTTACAGAATTTTTGAATAATAATCTGGAAAAAATGACCACACATGACCTCAAAGGTCAGTCGAAAGAGTGAAACTAAAATTCCAGCCAATAATTTGTCAAGTTGGCAAAGTAGCCATTGTAAAGGTGATTATCTCTTTATAATCTCTTAGTTTTTTCCAATTATTCATTTGGTATCTTATAAACTAGAGTCTATTCTACATCTTATTTTTACCGTGCATATAAGTCATATAGAGTAAACTTTTGTTAAGAAATTAATAATCTCTCTCAGTTGATTATATTTGAACGAAGTTCTTGAAATATTAATTTTGTTGCTAGTGTCGCAGAGACTTCTCATTTAAAACATATTCATTGTTTGGGAAAACATTAAAAAAAATAATTTGGAATTTCAAAAAGAAAAAATATTACTCCGATACGGGGAGTCGAACCCCGGTCTCCACGGTGAAAGCGTGATGTGATAGCCGTTACACTATATCGGATATGATTTAATATTTTTGAAAGGCTCACTTAATGTTGTTAACTGGTAGAATAGAAACAATGCCAAAACCAAACTGCTTTGTTTAAAAGAAAAAACTCTAGAAATAGCTACTGAGTTTAGAATTAACTGAAATCTATATATACATAAAAAAAGTTTATCTAAAAAAATGAGTATATTTGACGCTATCGACATGAACCATCATTTCATTTCTTTTGTATTGATTGACTTCATCCCTAATTTCTCTAATCTTGAAGGAGTTAGCTTTATCATAAAATGTATCCTTTTTATTTATATTTGTAACAGAGCCAGTTCTTTCATAGTCTGAAAAGGAGAAAGTTTCATGAACATGAACCTTATCAGAAAATCTGACGGCTTTAAGATCTTCACAGTCTGCCGTAGTGCTAGAAGCATCCAGCGCACCTACACATGTATTACTTTTTCTTGAAGATGTCTGTAAAGTTTTCTTGTCCATAACAGTTTGATTTTCTGAAATGACTAACTTGTTCATCTTTTCGATCAATTCAAAATCAGGATTTGCTTTTGGTTGTTTCACATTTGGTTGAACGATTGTTTCAACTGTACTTATTGATGAAGCTGACTCTAGAGATGAACTTGTCGAAAACACTTTATCTTGGTCATGTCTTGCATGCATCAAAGAGGATGGAGGAGAGGAAGGTTGTGCATCCATTACTCCTGATACTGGTGTTGGAGAAGAAGGAGTGGAAGAAGAAGAGGAAGAAGAAGTCAGTGTGGAAAGTGAGGTTTTGGAAGATGATGAGGGGAGAAATTTTTTAAAGAATGCGCCAAATTTTGACGTGGATTTCGATCTCTTTATTGTGGATTCATTTGGTTTTACCGCAACTTTTTCTATAATAGTTGTAGTGACAACAGTATTATCCAACTTAAAACATTTATTAGAGGCGGAGCCAAAACGCTGAGTAGTGCAGGATCTAGATCTTTTTAATTGATACTTTGGAGTGAAAACTTCCCCATTTGCAAATGTGAAAGGTTGTCTCATCTGTATTTTCTGCAATTGATATGGTGATAATTCATTCTTTGGATGGAAGGTTCTATTTTGGAAGTGTGGATGATTAATATACTGTCTATGTAAATTGTTTTGACTTTGATAACTTCTCCTTTCAGGAATAGCCGATAGTTGATTAGAATAGGGTCTGCTATTTGACCCGGATGATTTATGAGAACGATGACGTGAACGAGACTTAGAATATGAATTATTATTATTATTATTATTATTATCTTGGTTATTATTATTACTGTGATTATTATTTGAATGAGTAGATTGGACGGGAGGAAGAGGCTGGGGGAGTTTTAAATGCAGTGAAAGATTTTGTTGGGCAGATGATTTTGCTAAAGTTTTAAGATCATGATTTGATATCTGATTATTGTTTACATTCAATACTGGTATAGTTGGGAGTTGGTTTATAGGTTGACAATTTCTATTATACGATACGCTTTCAGATCTTGTAATATTTGAATGCCTCATACCGTATCTTCCTAAATTATCAAGTTCAGGGATGGTACGAAAGATGTAATCATTATAAGAGATCGAATTTTGAGTAGACTTCTGTTGATAATGATGACCTACTGTATTTCTTCTTTTCAAATTAGGATTAATATAATTGAAGCAAGCATTATTACTGTTACTTGATTTTTTCGTAAGTGTCACTGATAAAGGAATTTCGAATAAATCAGTTGTTGAATTTGATCTCGGTGAGAATCTACTTGAACTTGCAATACTAGTAGAACTTACTATGGAGTTTGACGAATACAGACTTGAACTATCGGTTGAAGCGGCGGGTAAAATTGAAGTTGAGTTCATTCTTACTGTATATGTTTTGTAATAGATAATGACACGATATAATGTAATGCTTCGATGAAACTAACGAAGGATATGAAAATGATCTTTAAAAATGTGTCAAAGGCTATTTTTAAATTCGGTATATGCAGCGGCTGAGTACCGTATTAACAAATTGAGAGAGGAAGAGAGAAGAAAAAAAAATTGTTATCTTGGTAGATTTATGTTAGATTTGCAGCGGCAGCGGTGACTAGACGGTGGAAATTCTTTCTTCTTGATGGTATATGTTGTTGTTGCTTTTGTCCTTTTTGGGAATGAATTTCAGTTGGTAACTAAGTTCGAATGGAAATGAAGTTCAGTTGGGCTTTATATGTATGTATATAAATATATCAATATTCTTGATGTAGTTATAATTGACGTTGAGAAGGTAAGGCAGTGTAGCTCGTGATAATACAATGCCCCTTGATGGTGGAAGAATTCGGCGCTGAAGATACTGAAACGAAGGAGATGAGTAATTTACAAAAAACGTAATCTACTATTGTTACTGCGGCTCACAGGCAATCTTTCTATACACTATATATATATATATATAAATTAATTGCTGCGAAATGGTAGGCAACATGGAAATACAGAAGGCGTAAAGAAAACCATAATAAGGAACGACGCTTTCCTTACCTAGAATGGGTTTCTTACTGCTGCAGATGTCCTGGTAGAGGGACCATCTGTTTTCTACAGTTTTAGGCTTTCTACAAGTTCAAAGGCGGTAAGAGTTCTGAATTCTTGCAGTGGGAAACGTTAAATGGAAGTACTTTCAACGCATGCATGTGCCGCTTTGCTGCTTGTGACTATTTTTACACACAAATTATTTTATTATAATCAACTGTCGTCTTAAAAGTTACCGTTCTAAGAAATGGCGTTACTGTATTAGGAAAGTGGGTTAGTGTTCGTCCTTGCTATTCGACGAGAAGAGAGAAAATCAACAGCAAAGGGAAAAACAACTAGGTCGCCTGTTTTGCTAGAAAGAGTCGTACAAGTCGAAATATATCTCCGAATGCACACATCCCACCTCCTTTACTGCATAAATATATTGTCTCTCTTTTCCAGCCCCTCCGGGTGACTTTTCCGTGCAGCGAAGAAAGAGCGGCAAAGCGTAAATTGAAGAACTTTTGGTCTCTCAGCATCACATGATCTGAAATATCACCTGACAACAAGACCTGAATTAGGGTTTCATTTATTTGAATATATCAATAAACGTTGGGAATCGTTAATTATCATTGTTGATAGAAGATGAAATATATTTAAAAATACATGTGTGAAATGAAAATAAATGCAAAATATTGTCTATAGGTTACTAGTAGAAACGAGGAAATGAAAATCATACTGATTACGATGATATCAAGTCTCCTCTTCCTCTTCCTCATTGAGCTCTTCACCACATACATTCTCTCGTAAGAAATCGAATTTTTCATCCTCCATTATAGTCTTCTTCAGTATATCGGCCGTTATTCTTTTTGAACCCATGTTTCTTGCAACATCACCACTTTTTTTAACTAACATTGTCATGAAAAATTCTAAAGATCTACCAGCAATTACAGGCGTCGCTTGCGAAACCTTACCAATGTCTTCATCTGTTTGCATTATTTTTTTAATTTTAGCAGGGGGAAAATGTGTCCTTATCCTATCAAATACATCTTTTAATTCTTCACCACTCTCACCTGCATTGACTGTGTTTTGAACCACACTTGGTTCGCCAATTGGATTTAATAAATGTTCCATTCTCCTTGCTATTATTTTTTTTTCCCTACTTATCTCTCTCTACTCATCTCCTTCCTTTGCCTTTCTTCTAAATTTCTATAGAAACCGCAAGAAAAGAAAAACAAAACAAATGCGTAGATAATCGCCCGTACAAGATGTCCAACTGGGAAAGTCATCGACATCCAGCGCTTTTTATTTCGCTTATATACTTTTTTTTTCTGATTCCGCCAGGAAAAAGTTTTTTTTTCTTTTCTCTAAGAAGTAATTCATTATTTGTACACTGGCATCAGCAATGAAAGTATTAACTAAGTACTGTAGTTCTCTCTACAATTGTATCCCCAATTGCATGTTGCCTTACTTGATCGTTCGTTAATTATTCATTACTATAATAGAGTTTTTATATTCCAAGAAATATTGGCTTAATTTGAAAACTTTTTTAAAAAAAAAACATTCTTCCCCGCCAGGACTCGAACCTGGAGTCTTCTGGTTCGTAGCCAGACGCCGTGACCATTGGGCCACGAGGAATAAGAATATTGGTATTTTTTGTCCTTAAGCATCCTAAATGCGGCTAAATATGAACATACAATTTTCAGCTCCCTTTTCGGCCATCATCAGCTGTGATTTGTGTTTCAAACGCCTAGAGTTAGTTTAGTGCATATTATTCCACCTCTTACGACACGATTCCAGAGCAAAGTTATGTGTCAAAGGCTAGGCATTTACCTCAATAATAACAATAGTTGTCATTGACCTATTTTGAGTATATACTGTGTACGTAGCAGCTGTCCGGTTTTCAAGGACCTTACTTCATAGTGCAATGCACTCAATAGTCCATTTATAGTGGGTTTTGTGAGGCAGTGCGCAACAAACACTGCTACGATACTTCCCCCATCAAAATATTGATAGTGATACTTTATCAAATGCATTCATAATACTATTTCTTTCCCTTTAGACGCTTTTTCTCTTCTTCACGCCGCCTTAACCATGCCTCTTCACGTTTATCCTCCAACTTTGCCATCTTTCTAGCATACTCTTCTTCTTCTAAAATTTCCATCTCATTAGCTTCCATATCATCCCCTTCATCATAATCATCATATGCATAGGGATCGCGTTTTTTGCCTCTATTAAACATTGCCCAGATTTCATCCCTGTCATATCCAGGATCGTCATACGACGTTAGTGTACGTCTTTTATATCTGTCATCATCATCACTATGCTCAATAAAATCACTCAAATCCGAGTCTTCCTCATCTAGTTCATTGCGTCTATATCCCTGCTTATGTTTTTTCCTTGATTCTAACTCTTTTCTTATCCTATCATTTGGTTGTGCAAATTTATTCTTTGGCAAAGATAATCTCACCGGCTTTTCTTTCCCTGGCTCTATTTTAGCTCTTGCATCAATCTTATGTCTTGGATTAAGCTTGGAACTGGAGTGTTTGAAATTTGGTTTCATTATTCTATTAGCAGATGAAGTTTCATGTTTTGCTTCTGATTTCACCGTAGGACTTATAGTCGCATTGTTCTCAGCCTGTTTCATCAATTCTTCAAAACTCATCTTCTTTAAAGGAGCAGGTTTTTTAACCTGTGGTCTACTGACAGTAGTGTTCGACCCAATTTTCTTTTTGTATACTGTCCCAATGTCACCACCATCTTCTTTAGCCACCTTATTCTTAGGGCCTGATGAGGGCCTCTTCCGAGCGCGTGGCTTCTTACTTATAACATTATTGATCGCTTGTTCTTTTCGTCTCAATTCTTTTAATCTTCTTACTGCTGGGTCCTCATCACGTACATAATTCTTTGGAAGTAATGTGAATTCTTCTGATTTATTCTTAGAAGCAGTAGCTGTTGGCGTTAGTTTCCTGGCTGGTGGTGTTGTCTTCCTAAGCTCTGATAATTTCGATAAAAAGCTCATTCGTTGAGACTTTCTCAATTGTTTTGATCTCTAACTTTTGCAATATCTGTAAAATTGAATGAAGCATCTCAATCTTAAATAATACATCCTTTCACTGCAAAAGAAAAAAAGTGTACCGTTGATATTACATAACCTGTATCATTATATACGAAACAATGACATCAAAATAGTGGTATATCTATCCCACCATTATAGTTCCATGTCATTCATGAAGTCTTCATATTCATCATCAGTACCCTTTGTGCCTCCAAATTCATTACTGCTTTCATCATTATTGGAAAATTCATTATCGCTTTCTTGTTTCTCTTCAAAATTACCATTTTTCGTCCGTTCAGTGGAAACCGGCAGGAAACCACCCATCGGCTCACCTTCACTATACTGATCTGATAAATTAGTAGCACTTCCATCATTCATTTCTACATTGCAGTCATTCAAATTTGAAATATTCGGACCTACAACTGATTCGGAGCCTGTGACAAAGAAGCCACCAGCTTCTGGGGTTTCAACTGGTACAGATTTTTTCTCTGCCTCAACTACAGTACCATAAACTTGGTTCAATTGACTCTTGATGCGTAACTTCAACAAGAATTTGTTCCATTGTTCTAAAGCATTCAATTCGAAGCCTTTTCTCTCATCTTCTTCTATCGAGTTCTCAATGCCGGCAATGGCCGTTTCTACAGCTTCTCTATAGAGTTTTGAAACGACCACGCCGCTTAAAATTGGCTTGGACCTTTTTCCTCTTTCAAACTTGAATCCTGTTACGGCCGGTGCAAATTCAATTCCTATAAATTTCGCAGCTTTTATCGCTACCGGACTTTCGATCAAACAACAGTTTGCTGGAATCATACTTGGAACGAACACTTCAATATTTCCGAACGTGTTCTTTGTTATCTCTCCAAATGCGGAAGCCAACGGAGGCCTATATATTTCAGTATCATCAATACTATAGAGCCTTTCTTCCTCATTATCATCATCTATGTTAGAAAGCCTCACGTTCTTCTTCCTTATAACTTTTTTACAACGTGCCCCAGTTTTTAATACTCTCCCCTCCATGTACCATTGTTTACCACTTTTCAAATTGATAACATTTTTCCGTTCATATACTTTCAACACACCATGCACACGGTTATTTAGTTTCAAATATCCTGATTCCTTAGCATTGGGCTTGATTATTTGGTTTTTTCCCAAATCCCTTTCCAAAATATAATATGGGTGATTCTTCAAATCCTGTAGATTATCTGGCATGCCTTCATTCGCATTTCTTTGATCAAAATAAGCATCCTCATAATCATCAATTTTGGTACGCTTTCTACGGTTTAAGGCGTAAATAGCTCTGTTGAACCACTCTTCACCTTCTTTATCCTTAGTAATTCGCTTCTTCCTTGTCTTGGAGTTGAGCCATTGAGCATATCTACGTGTGATGTCACGAGTCCCCTGCTTACGATCATATCCAATGACGTACCGTAATTGATTACGCCTTTTGGGTGCACCGCCACGAGGTTCTAATTTGGAAGCATTTCTTATTTGTTCTATAGTTTTCAAATTAATAGGATCGATGGTAATCCATTTTTTACCGAATTTATCCCAAACTTCACACCAAAAGAGAGGGTACTTGATCATATCATCATATGATACATTAACTGCTGAGTTTGATAATGATTCCAGAGTCCTTAAATTGGTAAAATCCGGAGGCTGCATAGATATCACCAATCTTGCATTAAGATTACATGATCTCAACAAGGCAACAAATCCTTGTGCTGCTAAATCCCTATCACCTACACCTTTCAACACATTTTTGATAAACATCTTTTTGTTTAATGATTGTGAATATCCTGACCATTTCTCGTCGAATTCATCCCAGAATCTCATATAACATCCTATTGACTCGTATCTCTTGGTAATTCTCCAATGTTTATTCCAAATTTCCATACATTTTTTCAAGCCGTCCAATAACTTTCTTGTACTTCTTAAGGGCATGTCTTCATCTTTACGAGGATGCAATTGTTCGAAAACCTTTTCTGGAATTAAATCACCAAGACGACTTAGAAGTTTGGAATTATTCAACCATTCGTTTCTTAGGAAGCCATTTATCAGTAGACAAAGTAAATAAAACATATGGATGAATTTTCTTTTCCTTCTTTCTTCATTAGAACAAACATTTTTCCTAGCAGTCTTATTCTTATGCACTGGTTTTTCTTCTTTATTTATGGTGATGGAGATATCATTCAAATTTTCGAAATCAGTGTCTTCGACGTCTTCAAATTCATCAGAATCAACACTGTCATCATGTTGATCTTCAGACACTTCGGAGTTTAACATAGTGATGGCCTCTCCCCCTCCGCTGTCCAAATCAATGACTTCTGTTGCAAGTTGAACATCATTACTATTAGATTCCAAATCTATAACTTCAACGGATGAATTCTGGACATCCTCGGTGGTAGATCTGGTATTTCTCCTTTTCTTCCTCTTTAATGGTCGACCAGAAACAGCTTCTCTCTTTTTCTCATTTAAAGTCTTTCTTATCAACTCAAAATACTCCTTTGGTAAGTCACCATCCATACGTAGTACCAATATAAAGATAACTATATCGCCTTCTTTGCGTAGATCTAATGGAATTTTAAAATTTTCAGCTTGTTCCCATCCTTTTCAGGTAATTGATAATATATTGCATGTGTGTGCGATGAGACAAAAAAAAAAATAAAGGCCTATACATATAAAAGGGTAATATCTATAATAATATATAAGGGCAGAGAAATCAAAGCTTTTTGACATTTTCTGCTCTGATTTTCTCTACCTGTTTCAATAAAGTCTCTAAATAACGATCATGAATCTTAAATTCGTCTGTTAGGGGCATATTCTCTAGAGAATTGTGTAACAATTTGATATATTCGTAATTAGTCCCGCTTGGACCCACAGATTTTGCAATAATTTTTGCCGTATCATCGAGGTCTTCTGGTCCAACGAAGGAGCTATTTGTAACAGTACCGATATAGACGGACGTGGTCAAAATTCTTCTACCTGTAGATACATGAACCGGTAATGACTTTAAAGATTCTTCCAATTCGGATTCTTGTTCCGGAGAGACTTCTAAGTGAACTTGTACTTCATGTAGAGTATAACCACCTTGCTCTCTTACGTCTAGATTCTCCTTAACTTCGTCTGCATATTTTTCAGGAATGTAGTATACACAACCTAATGTAATTAAATCATCACGATCATTAATTTTATTATCGTAAAATTGACAATCATTCAAAAACTCCACGTTACTCATCACTTCATCGTAAGGTAATAAAGTCACGACACGCCCAGGATCACCTGGAACACCCCTATGGTCTGTAGAAGCCTGCCAAAATCTACGAAGGTAACCATGAATTATAGCCGGTACTCTATGTGTATAGTGCGGTGGAGGTTTATATATCAATGAACCATAACCTAGAACCCAAATACCATTATCTACCGTCATCTTGCCAATCTGACAATTTTATTTGTAGAAGAGTATATACCAATTTCCAGTAACAAGCTGCTTATATATGAAGACAGGCAAGAAGCGATGGTCATGTACCTTTTTCTTTTTTCTTTTTCTTCGAAGCTTGCTTTTTCCAACACAGCGAATTGACTAAATTACTTGTTATTACTTACTACTCTTATTAGCACTTGTCAGTACTGATCTGATAATAATGGGCCTGAAAATCAGTAACCGAATTGAATACTAAAAGGGGTCTGAAACGCAAAGTAGGGTGTTTAATACGAAAAAGTCATTTTGGGTCCAATATTCGTGAACTTACATTTATACAGGTGCAAGAATATGCTGTTTGACTACGAAAATAGTACGGAAGATAACTTCTATCTCTTCTGTCTGTGGCATTTCGCTGTGAGTGTTGGCTTCTCTTCCATCACCATCTGGACTACTTTTTATTCCCCGTGTAGGCCAGCAGCGAGTTTTGGGTTGCGAAGGACCCACCCCTCCCAGAAGAAGAAAAAAGGAGAAAGAGAGAAATTTTTTCTCGTGCGAATTCCTTCATTTTGAAGACCACTTTCTCATTCTTATACAAGTGAAACTGGTTTCTGTATTTTGACACTCATACTGGTATCTTCTTCTGGATCAGAAAGTAATACGTCTAGATGTAAATGTGAAGTGCGAGTGCAGGTATGATGCTCCAGAAGAAAGTTCTGTGGCTCTCATTGTTTACAATACAAAGCCTAATGGATATAATGGATTTTCGCCATCTTTTCGAAATGTGTTATTTGATGTAAAATTCGTATTTCTCAGCGGCGGATGCCATGGAGCAGCTGTTACCATTTTGGTCAAGATATCTTTGTAGGATTCTTTCCTCATCTCAAAATATCTTGCCAAGATTTTTTTGATACCGTGCATTTGCTGTCCTTAAGTGAAAGCTTCATGGTGACAAAAATTACCTGGAATGAATTTTTAATCCTTTCATTGCCCGTTTTGTTCACTTATTATCCTGTCAACCTTCCATGTTTCTTCCTTTTTCAAAATGTTCGTGGACTAAATTCAAATAGATATATGGGAATTCGTTCTATCGTTGTGTCAGAAAAAAAAATTGAATCTGGTCGAAACTGTTACTAGAATATGCACAACATTTTGGTACCACATTATTCTTTCTCGTCACTCGACTCAGCAACCGTTCACATCTTTCGTTGACAGCAACAATAATCACAAGTTGTAGGGTTCTGCAAAATGTCACTGATATTATAAGTCATGAGAAACTGGCACTGCCATTCTTCTCTAGTGACTAAATTAAATTTTGTGCGAAATATCAGTGAAAATTGTCTTTTAATGTGATTCAAACACTCGTAACTGACTTTAAATGACAATTCATTTCTCACAAATTTTTCATTAAAAAAGTGCACATTTTTTTATAATTTATTGTCGTAAGTCTACACAATGAATAATAATGCTATTAAACCCACTCAACAACTCATTAAAACCTTTCTTGTGTCCCTCCCACTACTATGAATTTCGTTACCCTCTTGCTTTTTTTTCATCCTAAATTTTTTTTCTTCGACGACATTAAAAAGGAAGACAAGGAAGGAAGTCATATCTCTCGTTATTTGTTTAATAAACAATAAAGATAAAAGTAACAGTATTTGCCATCATTGTAACCATACTTTAAATAATATACTACATATATTAAGTATTTCACCATAAATTACTATTAATAAGTAAGAAACGTATGGTATAAAAATGGCTGTAAAAGATTCTATACCAACTGAAATTTTACAAAATCCTGAACTATATGGTCTAAGAAGATCACATAGAGCCAGTGCAAACACGCAGCAACACTATATAGAAGATGATGATGACGATGATACAATAATAAAATCAAATAGAAGAAACAAGAAAAATAAGAATTATGATGATGAAGAAGAAGATGATTTTGATGACAATGATATTGATGATGACGAAGAAGAAGAGGAAGATTTTATTGATGACGATGACGATGATGATTATGGTAGAATAGTATCAAAGAAGAAATCTAAGAAGAAAAACAAAGTATTGAAAGAGAAAACCATAAATTTACCAACTAGATTCTCATCTCGTAATAATAATAAAGTTGTTAATTACAATACTGAATATTCTGACGAAGATTTATTAGAGTCCGGCGAAGATGATTATGATGATGAAGATGACATCGATGATAATGAAGGATTATCAGAGCATGACTACGAACAATCTGTAACACCTGCTGCTTTGGAAGATAATCATTCCATCGATCTAGTTGTGACACACAAATTAAAGGATGGCGCTGATGAATCAGCACTCAAAACTATACCTGATTTACCTCAATGCAAAAAATCATTCCAATTTCTGATAAAATGGGCAGATCAATCTCATCTTCACAATAGCTGGGAAACTTACGAATCATTGGATGGAATTCGTGGTATCAAAAGATTGGATAATTATTGTAAACAATTCATTATCCAAGATCAACAGGTCAGATTGGACCCATATATCACACGTGAAGATTTGGAAGTCATGGACATGGAAAGTGAACGTAGATTAGATGAATTCCAAGAGTATACACTACCTGAAAGAGTCATCGATAGTCAGCGTGTAACGCTTGACGATGGGACGTCTCAATTACAATACTTGGTCAAATGGTGCCATTTGAACTATGACGAATCTACTTGGGAAAATGCTGTCGATCTCGTCAAATTGGCTCCAAATGAAGTAACACATTTTCAAAATAGGTCCACATCTAGACATTTACCACAATTTTCAACTAATTATGCTTCAAATCAAAGACCTCATTTTGAAAAGCTAGATGCACAGCCCTCATATATCAAAAGTGGTGAATTGAGGGATTTTCAACTCACAGGTATTAATTGGATGGCTTTCTTATGGTCAAAAAATGATAATGGTATATTGGCAGATGAAATGGGACTGGGGAAAACTGTCCAAATGGTGTCTTTTATTAGTTGGTTAGTATATTCACGCAAACAAAATGGACCTCATTTAGTAGTTGTTCCCCTATCAACTATGCCTGCCTGGCAAGAAACTTTTGCCAAATGGGCACCTGGTCTAAATTGCGTATGCTACATGGGTAACCAAAAATCAAGAGATACAATACGAGAATTCGAATTTTATACAAACCCACAGGCAAAGGGTAAGAAAAATGTTAAATTTAACGTTTTATTAACGACATACGAATATATCTTAAAAGATCGTGATGAACTGGGAAGTATCAAGTGGCAATTTCTTGCCGTTGACGAAGCACATAGATTGAAAAACGCTGAATCCTCATTATATGAATCATTGAATAGCTTCAAAGTTCATGACCGACTTCTAATCACAGGTACGCCCCTTCAAAATAATATAAAAGAATTAGCAGCCTTAGTTAATTTTTTAATGCCTGGAAGGTTTACCATTGATCAAGAAATTGATTTTGAAAATCAAGATGACGAACAAGAAGAATATATCAGAGAGCTACACAAAAGATTACAACCTTTCATTTTACGTAGATTAAAAAAGGATGTTGAAAAATCTTTGCCTTCAAAGACTGAACGTATTCTGCGTGTGGAGCTGTCAGATATCCAAACTGAATATTATAAAAATATTCTCACCAAAAATTATAGAGCTTTACAAGCAGGTGCAAAGGGAGGTCATATTTCTTTATTGAACGTCATGAGTGAACTTAAAAAGGCATCTAATCATCCTTATCTATTTGATAATGCTGAGGATCGTGTGTTGCAAAAGTTTGGTGATGGGAGAATGACACGTGATAATATTTTAAGAGGGTTAATCATGTCTTCTGGTAAGATGGTGTTATTAGACAAGTTATTAACAAGATTGAAGAAGGATGGCCACAGAGTATTAATTTTTTCTCAAATGGTTAGAATGCTAGACATCATGGGTGATTATCTATCAATCAAAGGTATCAACTTCCAGAGGTTAGATGGTACGATACCTTCTGCGCAAAGAAGGATATCCATAGATCACTTCAATGCACCAGATTCAGTTGATGATGTATTTTTATTATCAACAAGAGCAGGTGGTTTGGGTATCAATTTAATGACAGCGGACACCGTCATTATTTTTGATTCTGATTGGAACCCTCAAGCAGATTTACAAGCTATGGCCAGAGCGCATCGTATTGGTCAAAAGAATCACGTAATGGTCTACAGACTCGTTTCAAAAGATACAGTTGAAGAGGAAGTTCTTGAAAGGGCACGTAAGAAGATGATTTTAGAATATGCAATTATTTCGCTTGGTGTCACTGATGGGAACAAATATACAAAAAAGAATGATATGAATGCTGGAGAGTTATCGGAAATTCTTAAATTTGGTGCAGGGAATATGTTCACAGCAAACGATAATCAAAAGAAATTGGAAGATTTGAATTTAGATGATGTTTTAAACCATGCTGAAGACCATATTACAACACCTGATCTTGGCGAGTCTCACCTTGGTGGTGAAGAATTTTTAAAGCAATTTGAAGTTACAGATTATAAGGCAGATGTAGATTGGGATGATATTATTCCTGAGGAGGACTTGAAGAAATTTCAAGATGAAGAACAAAGAATAAAAGATGAGGAATATGTCAAGGAACAGTTAGCAATGATGAATAGAAGGGATAATGCTTTGAAAAAAATTAAGAATAGTGTTGCAGGTAACAATACACCACCAGATTCTGATGATGAAAGTTATTCAAAATCAAGAAGAAGAGCCAGAGCCAACGACCTAAATAATATTGGTGAAAGTGAAATTCGTGCAATGTATAAAGCTCTTTTGAAATTCGGTGATTTGACGGATATGTTTGAAGGATTAATAGCGGATGGCACTTTACCTGTTAGATCAATCGAAAGATATCAAGAGGTATTCTCAGAACTTGTTTCAACCGCTAAAGACTTTACTGAAAGTGAAGAAGCAAAAAGAACTGAACTAATCTCGAAACTCGAGAAAGAAGCAAATATATACAGAGCCAAACTGAAATCTGGTGAAATCAAAGAAACAGAAGAGGAGAGTAAAACTAATCCAATAGCCAAATTGGCCATGAAGAGAAAAGAAAAGAAGGCTGCACTATTTGCATTTATGAATGTCAAACAATTGAATGCTGAGACTATAGCTAATAGAGTTGACGGCATGAGTACTTTAAAGAAACACATACATACGCATTTCAAGGATAACGTGATGAAATTTAACCTGGGAAACAAAACGCCAAAACCAGCACAGAATTGGAGTTGTAACTGGACCAAGGCTAACGATGAGAATTTATTGATTGGTGTTTTCAAACATGGATATGGTTCATGGGCTCAAATCAGAGATGATCCATTTTTGGGTCTTACGAATATGATTTTCCTGAATGACCCACAAACAGACAATGGTAGAATGGTCAAGAAAGAGGATACCAAGGATATTACTGCTAAGAAAGGTAAGGGTATTACTGGGTTTTCCAAAAAGGTTCCGGCTGCCATTCATCTGAGCAGAAGAGTTGACTACCTATTCTCTGTGTTAAAAGAAGATCAACCAGAGTATCCAGCAAGTTCAAATGTTAGCAAGAGTGGTAGTATAGACTCTTCAATTGACAAGTTGCCGAATGGAACTAAAAGGAAGAGACAACGTAAAATTTCTGCTCCATCCACGAAAGCAGGGACACCACACAGTGCAAATAGTGACACTCCTCCAGCTAAACGTATGAAACCATTCCCAAAGGGTCCCGCAGCAATGAAGAATCCACGTTTGAACTCCTTCACATCTAACCACGAAAATCAAGGAATTGATGAAAAACATGAAAAGGAATACGAAAGCATGAATGAAGACGAATGTAGACATACTATGAGTACAGTGCGCACATCTTTGAAAAAGTTAAGACGCGGCGGTAAAGGCTTGGACCGTAAAGAGTGGGCCAATATCTTAAAGACAGAACTCACGACGATTGGTAGCTTTATAGAAAAGGAGAAAGGAAGTTCCAGGAGCTATTCTGCAGACAAGTTTCGCAAGCATTTATGGTCATATGCTTCATATTTCTGGCCTGCAAATGTCAAGAGCACGAAGCTCATGGCCATGTACGACAAAATAACTGCATCAAAAGACGGTGTAAGCACCGCTGAAAAGAAAGCATAATACAAATAACCATGCCTCTCACACTCGCCTCATACAAATCCCTATATATACCTTCCATGTATACTATCTAGAACTCAAAATGCATCCTGCACAGTTGCAACGAACTCAACTA
This sequence comes from Kazachstania africana CBS 2517, assembly GCF_000304475.1. Taxonomy (NCBI): domain Eukaryota; kingdom Fungi; phylum Ascomycota; class Saccharomycetes; order Saccharomycetales; family Saccharomycetaceae; genus Kazachstania; species Kazachstania africana. Next base: position 493,555 of record NC_018941.1, read on the forward strand.
TCAACATGTCTCTTCCGCTCTCTCAGTGGCTTAATCAAGCCACGTGATACTTGTCACGTGCACATAATCATCATCCCGCACGACAGCCTCTCGCCAGAAATTTTTTTTCTTTCTTTTTCTGCTCGTTCGACGAAATTTTCATAAAAATTTCTCTTCAACTGACGAACAATTGAGCCATCTCACAAAATTTTCAATGGAAATTTAATACTTTTTTTTAAGAATTACTGTTATTGAATAGTAGTATTTTGTCTCTTGAATCCTTGAATTTTTAGTTATATTTATCTCTTCTTTCCATCTTTTCTGAGCTGTATAGTAACTTTCAAGTTAACCTAGAGGGCATAATATATAAAAGCAATAGTCAGTCCAAGTATTTTCTTTGACAATCAAGACCACTTTTGATATATTATTGATATTAATAAAAAAATAAAAAAAACTAAAAACCTTTTAAAAAAAAAATCCCAATCGTAATCATGTCTGATATCGCTGACAAAGCTGCTGAGCAATTGGAACAATTGAACATCAAGGATGAACAACAAAATGCTCCATCAAGCACCGGTTCAGAAGGTCAACAATCTGACAGCAACTCTACTTCATTATACGTTGGTGATTTAGATCCATCTGTTTCAGAAGCTCTCTTATACGATATCTTCTCTCCAATTGGTTCTGTCACTTCCATTCGTGTTTGTCGTGATGCTATTACCAAGACTTCCTTAGGTTACGCTTACGTTAACTTCGCTGACCATGAAGCTGGTAAGGTCGCCATTGAAAGATTAAACTACACTCCAATCAAAGGTAGATTATGTCGTATCATGTGGTCTCAACGTGACCCAGCTTTAAGAAAGAAGGGTAACGGTAACATCTTTATCAAGAACTTAAACGCTGATATTGATAACAAAGCCTTATACGACACTTTCTCTGTCTTTGGTAACATCTTATCTTCTAAGATTGCTACCGACGAAAATGGTAACTCCAAGGGTTTCGGTTTCGTTCATTTCGAAGAAGAAGCTGCCGCTAAAGAAGCTATTGATGCTTTGAATGGTATGCTATTAAACGGTCAGGAAATTTACGTTGCTCCACACTTATCCAGAAAGGAACGTGACTCTCAATTAGAAAAGACCAGAGCTAATTTCACCAATGTTTACGTCAAGAATGTTCCATTAGATACCACTGAAGAAGAATTTAAAGAACTTTTCGAAAAACCAGGTAAGACTTCTTCCATCGTTTTAGAAAAGGGTGAAGATGGTAAATTAAAGGGTTTTGGTTTCGTTAACTACGAAAACCACGAAGATGCTCTAAAGGCCGTCGAAGAATTAAACAATACTGAATTCAAGGGCCAAGAATTATACGTTGGCCGTGCTCAAAAGAAATACGAACGTATGCAGGCTTTGAAGCAACAATACGAAGCCACCAGACTAGAAAAGATGGCTAAATACCAAGGTGTTAATTTATTCATCAAGAACTTAGATGATTCCATTGATGATGAGAAATTAAAGGAAGAATTCGCCCCATTCGGTACCATTACTTCCACTAAGGTTATGAGAACTGAAAACGGTAAGTCCAAGGGTTTCGGTTTCGTTTGTTTCTCTTCTCCAGAAGAAGCTACCAAGGCTATCACTGAAAAGAACCAACAAATCGTTGCTGGTAAGCCATTATACGTTGCTATTGCTCAAAGAAAGGAAGTTAGACGCTCTCAATTAGCTCAACAAATCCAAGCTAGAAGCCAAATGAGATACCAACAGGCCACTGCTGCTGCCGCCGCCGCTGCTGCTGGTATCCCAGGTCAATTCATGCCTCCAATGTTTTATGGTGTCATGCCACCAAGAGGTGTTCCATTCAACGGTCCAAACCCACAACAAATGAACGGTGTTCCACCACAACAATTCAGAAATGGTCCAATGTATGGTATGCCACCACAAGGTGCCCCACAGGGTGGTTTCCCAAGAAATGGTAACAATGCCAACCAATTCTATCAACAAAAGCAAAGACAAGCTTTAGGTGAACAATTGTACAAGAAAATCTCTGCTAAGACCTCTGATGAAGAAGCTGCCGGTAAAATCACCGGTATGATCTTAGATTTACCACCACAAGAAGTCGTCTCTTTATTAGAAAATGATGAATTATTCGAGCAACATTTCACTGAAGCCTCTGCCGCTTACGAAACTTTCAAGAAGGAACAACAACAACAACAACAAGAATCTGAAGCTGCTCCACAAGCTTAAGAAGTATACTATCTTTTCTGATTGCTTTTTTTACTAGTTTTTATTGCAAGCCAAAGCATATTTGATTCCTTTTTTATTTTGTTTCAATTTATATTTTCCTCAGTTTTTTTTTGACTTGAATCCTCTTCGAGTGAATTGTAAGTAGTTCTATTTATGATATCACCTATGTGTACTGTATAATTTTATTATTAAAATAAAAATATCTCCAAGATTTCTTCTTAACATAAAACACAATTCTTTTTAATACGCCATTATTTAACTGATATTCTTACAACTAATACCATAAGAATACTTGTCTTGTCACCAAACGTATATAATACCTTCATTTGCAACGAAAGGAATTGTGATCCTGATTCTGCTCAAACTCCGGTACTTACTGTTCTAAAAATAGAACTCCTTCTTCTTGCAATGCATATAAAGGCATCCATCGTTACTATCAATGTTGAAAGAACCGTCATAGTTGCTGCCAAACTATTTGAAATAGATTAATCTCAAAAGCTAATTATTTAGATAATCTTCCATTTCCTCTTAATTGCCATTTCAGCATATTTTCGGACATCCCGCTTTACAGATTATGTGCCTTTAATTTGCTTAGTATATGAAAAAATGGATACATTATATATCAGAAACATACCTATTCATTCATATAGAATAAATACTCCAGAACCATTAAGACGCATCACTAACAGATAGGGAGGTTTTGATTTATTACGAAAAGGTCCATGTCTGACAGATATACAAATCCTTTCGAAGAAGAGCCGAATGATGAGATGCCCCCTTCGGAGAATCCATTTGAGCTGGGAACTTCAAATGGCTCATCAAATATGAATAATGGCAATACAAATCACAGATCAGGCCATACTACTGCTTCTATTATGAAAGATTCAATAAATGGTGAGTTCGAAGAGTTCGAACCCATATCACAAGATGATGCCCACTCATTCCAAGCCACCCCAAATTTGAATCATGAAGGAGCGACCTTTGATGATGTGATATTAGATAATGACGATGATAATGATGATGAATATCAGACTACAAAAAGATTTCGAATGGGTACGAAAAGGACAAAGAAAGGAGGAAAGCCCCTTGTTGGGAGAGCAAAAACCCTGAAATGGGCTAAAAAGAATTTCCTTGATCCATTTGAAGAATTTGCAAATATCAATCATGATGATGATACTTTTGATGAGTCTGGTATGAGAAATCGGTCTGATGAGCTGAGATCGATTTATTATAATATGCCTCTTCCTGACGATATGATAGATGCGGAGGGAAAACCCATTGTAGAATATGCTCGTAATAAAATAAGGACAACAAGGTACACACCGCTTACTTTCCTTCCAAAAAATATATTATTCCAATTCCAAAATTTTGCTAATATCTATTTTTTAGTGCTAATTATTTTAGGAGCCTTTCAAATCTTTGGTGTGACAAATCCGGGTTTAAGTGCTGTGCCTTTAATTGTTATCGTTATTATCACTGCAATTAAGGATGGTATTGAAGATTCAAGACGTACAGTACTAGATTTACAAGTCAACAATACGAAAACTCACCTACTGAAAGGTGTAGAGAATGCCAATGTGTCAGCTGATAATGTTTCATTATGGAGAAAATTTAAAAAGTTGAATTCTAGAATGCTGTTCAGATTCATTCGTTATTGTAGGGACCACTTTACTGAAGAAGGTAAGCGTAAAAGGGCAATGAGAAAGCGTAATCAGTTACGTGCTGCTGCTATGTCTCAAAATAATAAGCATCCCAGGACATCTCTTGACTCCATTGAGAGTTACAGAGTCTCCGCTGAATTTGGTAGACCATCCTTAGATTACAATTATGTTGCCACGGGGAATTCTAATCAAAAAGATGTTAGCATTATGGACCGTAATTTGCCTCCAAGGACGGATTGCAAGTTTGATAAAGAATTCTGGAAAAACGTTACCGTCGGTGACATTGTGCGTATACATAATAATGAAGAAATACCCGCTGATCTCATCTTGCTCTCAACATCAGATGTCGATGGTGCTTGTTACGTGGAGACTAAGAACTTGGACGGGGAAACAAACCTGAAAGTTCGTCAATCTCTAAAATGTAGTTTAGACATCAGATCTTCCAGAGATGTAGCAAGATCGAGGTTCTGGGTAGAAAGTGAGGGCCCACATGCAAATTTATATTCATACCAAGGGAACTTAAAATGGATAGATTCAGTTGATGGTGATCTCAAAAATGAACCAATCACAATCAATAATGTTTTGTTACGTGGCTGTACCTTGAGAAATACCAAGTGGGCGATGGGATTAGTTGTTTTTACTGGTGACGAAACTAAAATCATGCTAAATGCTGGAGCTACACCGACTAAAAAGTCAAAAATATCTAGAGAATTGAACTTTTCGGTCATTTTAAATTTCGCAGTCCTTTTTGTTCTTTGTTTCATATCTGGTCTGGTTAATGGTATCTACTACGATAAACAACCTGCTTCACGAGATTACTTTGAGTTTGGTACTGTCGCTGGAAATGCTGCCACCAATGGTTTTGTTTCGTTTTGGGTAGCTGTAATTCTTTACCAATCGTTAGTTCCTATCTCACTTTATATCTCTGTTGAAATTATCAAAACAGCACAAGCAGCTTTTATATATGGTGATGTTTTACTTTATGATGCTAGATTAGACTATCCTTGTACCCCAAAGTCGTGGAACATCTCAGACGATCTCGGTCAGATTGAATACATTTTCTCAGATAAAACAGGAACCTTGACTCAAAATATCATGGAATTCAAAAAATGTACCATAAATGGCGTCTCTTATGGACGTGCATACACAGAGGCCTTGGCAGGCCTACGAAAGAGACAAGGTATAGATGTCGAGAGCGAAGGCCGCTATGAACGAGAGGAGATAAGTAAAGACAGAGATACGATGATTAACAGTCTTTCTAAGACTTCTGAAAACTCACAGTTCTATCCAGATGACATAACATTTGTTTCTAAAGAGTTCGTGCAAGACCTAAATGGGGCAAATGGTGAAATGCAACTAAAAAGCTGTGCTCATTTTATGTTGGCTCTAGCGTTGTGTCACACTGTATTAGCAGAGAAAAACAAAATTGACCCTAACAAATTGGACTTGAAGGCACAATCACCAGATGAAGCTGCTCTGGTAACGACTGCTAGGGATATGGGTTTCAGCTATATAGGGAAAACTAAAACCGGTTTAATTGTTGAAATACAGGGTGTTCAAAAGGAGTTCCAAATTCTAAATATTCTAGAATTCAATTCATCCAGAAAGAGAATGAGCTGTATAGTTAAGGTACCTGGTGCTACTGAAAAAGAAGATCCTACTGCTCTTTTAATCTGCAAAGGAGCTGATTCTGTAATCTATTCTCGTCTAAGCGATAAGAAAGAAGCTAATGATGAAACTCTACTCGAAAAGACGGCCATACATTTGGAACAATACGCTACTGAAGGCTTAAGAACCCTGTGCGTTGCTCAAAGAGAAATTCCTTGGTCGATCTACCAATCATGGAATGAAAAGTACAATGTTGCAGCTGCCGCCTTATCAAACAGAGATGAGCAGCTAGAGACAGTTGCTGACGAGATTGAGAGAGAATTGACCTTGCTTGGTGGTACGGCTATTGAGGATAGGCTACAAGATGGTGTCCCAGATGCAATCTCGTTATTAGGAGAGGCTGGTATCAAGCTATGGGTCTTGACCGGTGACAAAGTTGAAACAGCCATAAATATTGGATTTTCATGTAACTTATTAAACAATGAAATGGAATTGCTGGTAATAAAATCATCAGGAGATGATATCTCCGAGTTTGGTACGGAACCAGCTGAAATTGTCGAAAATTTACTTGATAAATATTTGAGGGAGAGATTTGGACTCGCTGGAACTGAGCTTGAACTAGATCAGGCCAAAAAAGATCATGAACAACCTAAAGGGAATTTTGCAGTTATAATTGACGGCGAGGCTTTGAAGATGTGTCTCAGTGGGGAAGTCCTAAGGCGCAAATTCCTCTTACTTTGTAAGAATTGTAGGGCTGTTTTATGTTGCAGAGTTTCTCCTTCCCAAAAAGCTGCTGTGGTTAAGCTAGTTAAAAATTCCCTCGATGTCATGACTTTAGCAATAGGTGATGGTTCAAATGACGTAGCAATGATTCAGTCTGCTGATGTCGGCGTAGGAATTGCAGGAGAAGAGGGAAGACAGGCTGTCATGTGTTCGGATTACGCTATCGGTCAGTTCAGATATTTGGCAAGACTTATTTTAGTACATGGAAGATGGTCATACAAAAGATTATCTGAAATGATTCCACAGTTTTTTTATAAAAACGTTATTTTCACGTTGACTTTGTTTTGGTATGGTATCTATAACAATTACGATGGTTCCTACTTGTTTGAATACACCTTTTTGATGTTTTATAACCTTGCCTTCACTTCACTTCCTGTCATTTTCATGGGTATTTTTGATCAGGATGTTAGTGACACCATATCTATGGTAGTTCCGCAATTATATCGGTCAGGTATTCTTGGTCTAGAATGGAACCAAACAAAATTTTTGTGGTATATGTTAGATGGATTATACCAATCCTGCATAGCATTTTTCTTTCCATTTTGTGTTTACAAAGAGACAATGGTTGTTACAAGTAACGGCTTAGGGTTGGACCACCGATTTTACGTAGGGCTTATGGTAACAAGCATTGCAGTTGTTACATGTAATGTTTATGTTTTACTCCATCTTTACAGATGGGATTGGTTCACTTCATTGTTTATTGCTCTATCATGTTTAGTATTGTTTTTCTGGGGTGGAGTGTGGTCTAGCTCTTTTACCAGTAAGGAATTTTGGAGAGCAGCTGCTCGTATTTATGGCTCACACGCATTCTGGGGTGTCTTTTTTGTTGGTATGCTATTTTGCCTGCTACCAAGATTTACTTTTGATTCCTTCCAGAAGTTCTTCTTCCCAACAGATTCTGAAATTGTGAGAGAAATGTGGCAACGTGGTGATTTTGACCGCTATCCACAGGGCTATGACCCAACAGACCCAAACAGACCAAAAATACCTAAACATGCGAAATATGAAGATAGTAATGCAGGTGTTAGGTTAAGTAGGACATTTGGAAAATCTAATCGTTCCCACGAGACTATTGTCACGGAAGAAATACCGATGACGTTCATGAACGACGACCAAGGTTCACCAGTAGCTTTGAAGAGAGTTCAAGAAGAGAGCGATACAAACTGGAAGGCATCTCCTAAGGAAACACAAGACTTACTGTTTTCTCCGCGCTTACATGAAGGTGCAACCTTTGATGAGGGTACGCCTAACAGAACATCTCTAGATAGGACGAGAAATGTCATGCTAGCCTCAAATGAGCTTGATAATCGTTATTCAGTAGAAAGAGCTAGAGTTTCTCTAGATCTCCCAGGAATAACGCATGCAGAATCGTTAATAGAGGGAAGGAAGAGCTTCCACGGTAATAGACACACATAATCTGCATCAAATTATATAAATTTTATGTCATTTTATATATTTCAACTTGATATTTCATCCGATTAATTATAAGTGTACTAAACTCTACCCAATGATAGAACAAGTATATATGAACATCTCTACCCCACAGTCTAAAAAAGTCAGTGTGATTCCCGTTTCCGCTAAGTAGAAGCCACAAATCAACCTCCTGTGAGGCTACAAAGGTTACCATAGCATTGCATAAAGAATTGCTAGTCAAATATAGCTCAGGTAGGTAATATATTCGCAGAATGCTGCGTCACTGTGCTTACAACTTCTCTTGACGTCCTCCTGGCCCCCACACTGCATCGTACGAGATTGTTTTTTTTTAGGCGGAGCGGTTTTTGATCTCTGCTTAGAATTGACTTACTTGAACATTCCACTTTGCGGGAGCCTGAAAAATTCGCTGGTGGAAAATTCTTCTTACTGAGGCTCCGATCCCAGCTGAAATATAACTTGCCGTTGCAGAATTATACAGCTTTTAAGCTAATTCCAGTCTTATATCACATTTTATACCACAAGAGGGCTCAATTAGTGCCAAATAATTAAAATAAAAGGTACTTTAACGGGATCCAACGTTTTTATATTGTCTATAGACATTTGAATTGTTATTACGAATTTAGTTCATAAGGTTGATTAGTATGTCATGATTTGAAGGCTCCTACGAGCTACTGTGATTTTGATTAATATGTTTTAACTAATAATCTTTTACTAACAAGAAGTCCCCATAAAGATTACTTTAATAGCATCTCTAAGTCCTTTTGCAAAGCTTACCTTTTTTCAAAGAGCACAAGGTCGAGCTGACTAAGATTGATTATAAGTACTTGCTATAACAAACTCTTTCGAGGTTTTAAATAGTCTTTCTAAAGAGGTAACTCTGGACAGGATTTCGCACCTTCTTAGTTTTCCTCATAATGGCTAGAATCTCATCCAAACTAAAATACGCTAATGACACTCTTGGGGCTACCAAAAGTCCCGTCACAGACACTATAAGTAAATGGAAAATACCTCATTATTACAAAAGAAAGCACAATTCCGGTCAGACGTCTACAAAGCCTCAAAAGGCGCCGGGTTCTACAATTTCTCCAAAGATCAATACCATTAACAGTTCTAAGAAAGTTATCATTGAGGACTCCAGTGATAAGACTTCACGATCCAAGAAGAAAAATAGCAAATCTGAAAAGAGAAACTCAAGAGAGATGGTCTTTGTTAATTACACTGTACAAGATAAGTCACTCCCAGAGTCACCTTCAAATAATAATGTATCGTGCGCCCCAGAGGAAAAAAATCATAAGTTACGCTCAAAAAGAGACATGCTTAAAATGTTTCGTTCTGCTAAAGATAATTGCGCTCCTCAATTGTCCCCATCATCCTCAGTGGGCGCTTCCATTGTGGGGATACCACAGTATAATGCGTTGAATAATCAAGTTAGCACGCCTATGGAAAGCAATGAAGACAGCCAATTTGGGGGACCACTTAGTTTAGAGAAAATTAATGACAAGTTTGACTATGATGATTTCATGAAATATGGTATTATGACCAACTCAATCTCTGAATCAGAGCTTTTGTTAGAGTATACGCCATCAAATGGTAAACCAAGGTATGAAGAAGAAGTTGTTCCTATCTCCAAGAGGAATTCATCATTGGCAAAGCCTCTCAGACAAATTGCCAATCATCCTTATGCCAGCTCATCGCCTTCACTACCTACTATCTCAACTTTGCCCCTAATTAGTGGTAAAAATGGGAAAGCACAACTTTCTCAAAGTGAACAGAATTTTGACTTGAATATTTCACCTTCAATTTCTAATGCTGGGTCAAACGTTGGGTCAATACCAATGAGCAATAGCAGAACAAATTCAAATCGTAAAGATTACAGTTCGAAGATCATACCTCAATACATAGGACTCAACACAAATAATTATGATTGTACTGATGGATATTCTTCTTCTCAACAGGCCACGGCCGGAAACTCTCAACCAAGTGCAAGCCCAACTTCTGATAGCACTGCTCCAGTTAAAATGGGAGAAGAGAATGATGCTTCCATTGAATTCAGTAAAATGTTCATTAGAAAAAGGGCAGATACTGTGGGATCTATATATTCAGGTCGATCAGCAAGTACATCTACACCATTAAATAATGTGAGCAATTGCATTAGTAAAACGACGACACAGAGAGTTGCAAGTATAGGATCATTATCATCTCTTACAAATAGATATTCGCCAATTAGGACTGCTTCACCAGCCAGACCTCGCTCTGCCACCCGTACTTCCTCAGTCTACCGTCTATCAAGAGATTTAACGTCTTTATACAGTGTACCTGATGAGGAAGAGGCTGTCGAAAATGCAGATAATGAAACCTTTTTGGATTCACAATACCCGAGTAAATATTATACTAATAACTACAATAATCCAACCACTCTCAGATTTGGACATAAAAAGAAACAGGAATCAATTTCTGACTTATACAGGCACTCAAGGACAACTTCCGCAGTTAGTGTCACTACCCCCTCCTCCAGCTCTTTCATGACATCACCTTACTTAAACTCAACATTTGCAGTTGCAGCATCTGGTTCAGTGGCATCAACACCCACTACGTATGATAAATATGGCGCAACTAACGAAAATACTAACTCGGTTCTAACTAATGCATATGCATCATCGCGCGCTTCCAGCAATATGAATAGGAAGAGTGAAATTGATAGTAACAATGCCATGATTGAATTCGCAGAATTAAGATCATCACTTGAACATTTACCTGTGATAAAGGGTATTGGCAAGAAAAAACATGATAATAGAAAGGATACCATTTATGATTCTAACAATAATGATAATATTCAGATAAAGCAAGAAAAATCTTTTGCTACTTCCGGCACTGACGCACATACAATAGATATGGGCAATACTACGAGTCATACTATTAACAATCATGTGAATGATGATCTTTTGAGGATTTTTACTAGAGACAGCAGTGAAAATGGTAGTGTTATGGATTGCTTGATGGGCAATTCTTTATCTACCATTGCAAGTTCTACCCAAGGCCATAATTTCCCATCTAATGAAGAATATTCCTTGATTAACACTGGTGCAGGCTTGGTTGATGTAAATTTGAATCGTTTTACAAATTCACCAATGGTACAAAGCAAGGTTATATCTTCAAATCCAGGTATAAATATTCCTAATGGGGATGAATTGATGACACAATCTGCCTCGGGATTCAGTTTTGAAGGTTCGACATCGTTTGCAGAATCACAGAATAAGACCGCCGAAAGGGAAAATTCAAAATCAGCTTCCGGATTATCAAATAAGGAGGGAGCTTTTGAAGTTCCTTCCTATCATCAAGCATCTACAATAAACCCACTAGAAAAAGCATCTTCCCCCTCTACGGTCGCACCGATGACGAATAATGGTCATGCTCTTGATTTTGACTCAGTTCTCGGACCTGACTTACAAGATATTTCCCAAATATCGTCTGCTCAATCAAATAATGATCATTCCGGTCCAAGCTTTGGGTACTCAAATGTACATGCAAATTTCGATGTCAGCAACATGGATATTGATAATTTGACTAAGCTTTTTTATTCGAGCAAGTAGATGTCTACGTACGATTAGTCTCCTTACCAGCTATTGCTTCGATCCTTCAAACATTAAAACATAGCAATATACACACATACAAATATAAATGATAAACATAGAAAAAAATGCATTTCCAGTTACTGACTTGTAAAAAATAGTTATTATATAAAATTAAATTTCAAAGATAAGTAGGCAAATTTTCTTTGATATATGCAAGTAATTCATCACTTGAGCCGTGAGGGTTATCTAGCTGCCATATGATTGCATCACTATTTGCTTTTCCCAACCATGGCCCAGCTTTCATCTCTAACGATTTGAGTAACTTTTTACCATCAAGCAATGGCTTCAGGTTATGGCAATCAACCAAATCTTGGTCAATAATATAATCGTAAAATAATTCATACTTTCTGAAAATAAATTCCGCGCTTTGGTCATTTTCTGCGTTATGTGTACTCTTGAGATATTCATCCACCAAGGAAGTGAAATGCATTATTTCCCAAGTACCGTTAAAGTCTCTTAAAAAGGTGCCTAATTCCGATCTTTTTAAAAAATTTTCTTTCAAAAAGAATTTATTCATCATTCGTTGGTAATTTTGGATTGAATCCACGCATTTTGACACAATTGCTGCATCATTCTTACTAAATTTTAGCCCTTCTCTTACCACACTTTCCACTAAGGACATTGTATTATTCATCTTCTTTTTAGGCAATGAAATAATTTTTAGGTTTGAGGCGGGAATAAGAGTTGAAGCTAAGATGAAATTTTGGCAAAAATTCCTATTTTCTTGTAATAATGTCCTTAGTCTGAATACATTATTGATTAATGAATCATAGTTTTTCAAAAAAGTTAACAGTTGTCTGTTCATTGGACCATTCCTTTTATAAATATTTATGATTTTTGGATATTCTGAATTGTTCTGTTCATTAAATTCTATAACACTTTGATCACCATGCCAAAAAAAGATTACATTTTCGAGATTGGATATTTGAATCAATTTTAATGCAATGAGTGGGTTTGATCCGTTTAGAATCTTTTCCATTTCTACACCTATTCTCTCTCTAGAGATTTTGGAATTGAAAGAAAGATTGATTTCGGGATCATTCATTTCGAAAAGAACCTCATTATCAATTTTAAAATTGAATCTGGACGCAAATCTGATTAATCTTAGCACTCTTAATGGATCGTCTAAGAAAGTTTGTCTTGGTGGTAATGGTGTCTTCAAGACACCTTCTTTCAAATCCTTTAAACCACGATGTGTATAATCTTCAATTTGATCACTAGCAATGTTATAAAATAGGGCGTTCAATGTCGCATCTCTTCTCAAAGCGTCTTGTTCTGGAGTACCAAAGTTTACAATTGGAATTCTTGAAGTTTCCGTATATTCTTCTGATCTTAAATTAACGAAGTCGATCTCTACACCAAACAGTTTGGTAGTAGCTGTCTCTAAATGTTTGGATTTTTCCGGATTTTTATCTATCTTATGAATCGAATGAGGTTTAATCCCATATTTACCGTAATTTTCCAATAAATATTCGTTTAATCCACGAGCAAACTCTTCACCCGTCATAATATTTATCGCTATATCTAAATCGTGAGAACCTTGACCTAATAGCTTGTCACGTACCCAACCACCAGTAATCCGCAAAGTCAGAGGATCAATCGAAGGATCATAAGCAGACGTACTATTATAATAGTGAACGTAATCTTTTAAAAGATTACAGATTTTAGATTCAGTTTCCGTTAGTTGAATATTTGGAAGTAGTTCTGATGAAGTACTGTGGGATGATCTTGTAATCATGTCATTGACCACATCAGGTATCACGGATGCATTTTTGTCGCTTATAGCATCCAAATTTAAGCTGCTATTATTTACAGAATCTGAAATATTGTTAGCAAGACGATAATCTCTAGTACTCTTGGTGGAATGTGTCATTACAAAAGAAATAGGATATAATGCGCGGCGAATTCGATGTGTATTACTAGCAAAACCAAAACCGAACAATTTAGTGCCCCGTAACAGCATTAACTAACAGAATTGTACCCTCCCAATTACTAAATTAAAAATGTATTGAACCCATATAAATTAAGCTCATCGCTTGAAATTTCAAAAAGTTGCAGCAAAAAAAAAAAAAAGTCGACCACTTCAAGCCCTAACAAAATCCGACCCAAACCTAACAAAAATTTAAGCAAATTCCGGGCAATGAGTCACTAACCCTAATATTCAGCCCTAAAATTTCTTTTCTTCGAAAAAAAAATTTTTTTTGGGCAAAAATTACCATTTTAGGAAAGTAGCAGGGCGAAAAAGAAATTCTACCTTCTTTTTAAGGGAATATTACTTTATTAAGATCGATGAGGAAAGATTTTGGTCTTTGGCCCAAAAAAAAAAAAATTTGGTTCAAAGGGGAGAGATGCTAAAAAAAAACTTCAACATAAATCATATAGAAGGGCATAAAGTGATATTATAGTAGTGGGAAGGACTATATTGATACGAAGTTTCTAGAAAGAAATATTTAGCTCTATCGATCATACTGTTAGGTTCCAAATTTGGTACACTGTGAAACTTTATTTTTCATCGCTGGTACCTTACAACCCCTTCATCTCATCGCAACATTTTTTGGCAAGAAAAAAAAATTAAATAAGGAGAACATAGAACTCTTATATCAGATCTCTGATTTTTTTTAGTCAGCCAAATCTTGTTGAGTTCATTTTGATAATAGCGCTAGGTGTCTTACAGCTCAAGTGGGCTACAGTTTTACTTTGTCTTCAAATAGTATTATTGGCCGAATAGGAGAATTTATTATCAAAGAGAAAAGAATAAGACTATAACAAGAAGACTTTCACTTGCGTGAATAAAAAAATACAAGAGAAAGATTCATTTTAATACACAACCAAAAAAATAGAAAAAAAATACCACATGAGGATGAACGGATCTAAAGTCCCGAGTGAAGTAGTAGATGGTATTCCCGTCTTTAAACCTAACTTCGACGAGTTCAAAGATTTTTATTCCTATGTTAGCGCAATAAATAAATATGGTATGGAAAGCGGCATAATTAAAGTCATACCTCCCAAAAAATGGTTAGACATGCTCGAGATTCCTCCAAGTGATAAGACGCTGAAAAAAATTGTAATAAAATCACCTATTCAACAACATATATCCGGTAATAAAGGAATGTTCACCGTTCATAATGTAGAGAAAAATAAAACTTACAACATTATACAATGGAAAGACTTATCTCACGATTATGTCCCACCAAATAATCCACATTATCATGACAATAATACCAACAATAATGATAACATCAATAATAACAATACAAATGATAATATTCCTACTAAATCATCTTTTTTGAAGACTAAAAACTTTGAAAAATCATTTTCATTGAGTGATTATAAAGAGTTTCAAAAGCATTACAATCAAGATAACTTGGACCAATTCAAAGATAAAGAAAGATTAGAATTTTTGGAGTCATATTACTGGAAGACTCTTTATTATACACCGCCAATGTATGGCGCAGATACACCAGGTTCGATTTTCCCCTCAGATTTGGAAACTTGGAACGTCTCCAAATTACCAAACTTATTGGATTATCTAGATGAAGATATACCCGGAGTCAATAACTCCTATTTGTATGCTGGTCTGTGGAAGTCCACTTTTGCTTGGCATTTAGAAGATCAAGATTTATTTTCCATCAACTTCATCCATTTTGGTGCACCTAAACAGTGGTATTCCATTCCACAGGAGGATCACGAAAAATTTTACAATTATATGAAAGAACAATTTCCAACTGAATTTAACCATTGCTCCGAATTTTTAAGACATAAATCCATTCTTATATCGCCGAAGTTATTACGGGATAATGGAATTAGAGTCAATAAAGTAGTTCATTATCAAAACGAATTTATTATAACTTTCCCATATGGTTATCATGCTGGTTTTAATTATGGTTATAATCTTGCAGAATCTGTGAATTTTGCTTTAGAATCATGGTTGAAGATTGGTAAAAAGTCCAAAAGTTGCCAATGTGTTAACGATTCTGTAAGAATTAATGTGTCTAAATTGGCACAAAATTGGAGAAATAAAAAGAAACTACATAAGGAAAATGATAATAAGAATAATACCAGTAATAATAATAACGACGTTCTAACCAAAAATTATACAAATGATTCAAATTCTAGAGGGAGAAGCTTTAATGAGTTGTTACATTACGGGTCCCAGGCACTCCAAAACATTTCAAATGACAATGAGACTGAGGGCTCAATTTCAAAAGAACAATCTTTTTTTCAAAATAATGCATATGACAACCAAAATATGTGTTTAAGATCAACTAGTCCAACTATCAATTCTACTCAATTACCACAATTATCGTCCCAACTTCAACAATCTTCTAGTTCGCATCCTATTGTTAGTAGAACCTCATCTCCATTCCTTTCAAGAATGATGGATTTATCTAATATTATTGAACCAACATTGGACGATTCTTCGTTAAAGCTTAGAAAAACTTTAGCGTCTCCACAACCAACGACTTCGGTGCCTACTACTAGCAATATCTTGAATGGAAATAACAGTACCCTGGCACCCTTAGCCATGCGAACAAATACTGTTCCATCTTCAACACTCTTCGATTACAATGACGATAACATGCTAGCGCTTAGTTTGACTTCAATGGCAAATAGCGGTAACTCATCTCCAAGATTGAAAAGACAATTGTTAAATAACAACCTTAACTCACCTATCGATTCAGCCAGCAATGGTTTCAATGGGGCATCATTAGCCATGAAACCTACACTTTCACCACTAGCCAACAATTCCAGTCCGGGATATTTCAACGGTGCTTTTAATAATATGAACAATTTCATCTCAGTGAAGAACAATAATGGTAGTAGCACAAACTTGTCGGATCTACCCTTTCCCTCTCAAAATTTATCATTCCTTAAGAGGACAAAATCTCCAAATATTGTCACTTTGAACATATCGAGAGAATCATCCAGAAGTCCAATATCCATTAATGCAGTTGAATTGAGTAGACCATCATTATTGGCAGAAACGCCGAATTTCTCTTCGAATTTGAAAAATGAAGCAACTTCTGCATTCATCCAAGAGGATAAGTCGAATGTGGTTGCACTACAAAAGAGGGGAAGAAAGTCTGCCTCCCCCTCTCCAATACTGAAAAAATCAAAATTACAAGGAACTTCCATTATTCATCCACCACAAAGTAAATTTTCTGAAGAGGAAGTTGTAGTATCAAAAAATGGTAAAGTTTATATCTGCCAAATTTGTAAAAGACAGTTTTCCTCTGGTCATCATTTAACTAGACATAAGAAATCAGTGCATTCTGGAGAAAAACCATTTTCCTGTCCTAAATGTGGTAAGAGGTTCAAAAGAAGAGACCATGTGTTACAACATCTTAATAAAAAAATACCTTGTATTCCTGATAAGACTGATGGTAGTGCTACATCCACCAAACTAAGAAAGCAACTAGATATGACTGAAGAAAACGTTGCACCACAATCCGAAGGTAATTTCCTGGTTCCCAGTAACGAAGAAAACCCAGTAGGATTTTTGAAACAGGATGAGTCAGTTAAACAGGAATAATATCTTATATATTTTTGTTTATACCCATATTTATATACTTCTAATAATATTATTTATCAAGAATTTATTATCATCTCATCTGTCTGGATGACTGCAGAAAGTTTAGTCGATGGCTAATTTCGAGTATCGGTGATTGAATAAAAAAAACGCATAGAAATCATTATGTCAAACGAGAAAGATCATCGATATAGAAGAGTTAGGCGATGCTTCCAAGGATCAATCCATTGAGATTGTTGTTGCTTGGTGCACCAGGCTCTGGTAAAGGCACACAGACAAAGAAGTTGAAAAAATTACTTCCAAATATATTGGCTATATCTTCCGGAGATCTACTTCGAGAACAAGTGACGAAGCGCACTAAGCTTGGTAAGGAAGTCCTACAATACATAGAGAGGGGAGAATTGGTACCAGATGGCTTGATATCAAGATTTGTTACTGCACAGTTATTGAAAACAAAATCAGAAAGCGCACAAGAGCAAGTGCAGTGGCTATTAGATGGATTTCCTCGAAACTTGGACCAAGCTAGGTCATTCCAAAATACTTTAAGGGTATTAAATATGCCATTGAGTAATGTAATCGAATTGAAGGTTCCTAAGTCACGCATCCTAGAAAGGTTGGCTAGCAGATATATTCATGAAGCAAGCGGTAGGACATACAACCTCTCATATAATCCACCAAAAACTCCAGGAGTAGATGATTTAACCGGCGATCCATTGGTAAAAAGAGTTGATGATTCCCAAGTGGGTGTGATTACCAGAAGACTAGACGATTACGATAAGTTCATTACTCCATTGAGAAACTATTATAATGAACTCGGTATCCTCTCCACTGTCTCCGGTGATACATCAGATGAAATCTTCCCACAAATTTTACAAGTACTAAACCTAAATGCAGCCCCAGCTTCAACCTAATTTAATTAGATTCATTAGGACTGTTTGATGAAGCTTATCTCCTTTTAAATTAGTCGATGAGGTCGCATGTCTATGCATTTTCCTAATCACGTGATAAGTTCGACTTTTTTGAAATATTTTGATATATTTCTATCTTGTATATATTGGAACATCCCATATTGAGAATTAATTCTGGTATTAATAATCAGAGGAATTGCTCATTATATACCCAGCTTTCTCCTAATACTAGTAAAGATGAAGTTTTTTATAGATGATTTACCGGTTCTCTTTCCTTATCCAAAGATTTATCCTGAACAGTACCAGTACATGTGTGATATTAAAAAAACTCTGGATGCCGGAGGTAACAGTATCTTAGAAATGCCTTCAGGGACAGGGAAGACTGTCTCATTATTATCTCTATCGGTTGCATATCAGATGCACTATCCAGAACACAGGAAGATCATATATTGTTCCCGTACCATGTCGGAAATTGAGAAAACTTTGGTAGAATTGGAAAATTTGATGGATTATAGATCCCGTGAACTAGGCTACGTCGAGGAATTCAGAGGACTTGGATTAACGTCAAGAAAAAATTTATGTCTACATCCCGTGGTGAGTAAAGAAAGGAAAGGTACAGTGGTGGATGAAAAATGTCGTCGCTTAACCAATGGTGTCAACAAACGAAAGTTACAGGAAAATCCTGATGCTACCGATGCTGAATTATGTGAATACCATGAAAACTTGTACGATATGGAGGTAGAGAATTATTTACCAAAGGGTGTCTTTTCATTTGAAAAATTGATCAAATATGCTGAAGAAAAAACTATCTGTCCATATTTTATTGTACGTCGTATGATCTCATTATGTAATATCATCGTCTATTCATATCATTATCTGCTAGATCCAAAAATTGCTGAAAGAGTGTCGAATGAAGTCTCTAAAGATAGTATTGTCATTTTCGATGAAGCTCACAATATCGATAATGTTTGTATAGAGTCATTGTCATTAGACTTGACAAACGATGTGCTTAGGAGAGCAACGAAGGGTGCCAATGCATTAGAAGGTAGGATAGAAGAAGTACGTAAGGCTGATTCAAAAAAATTACAAGACGAATATGATAAACTAGTTCAAGGTTTACATGCTGATGATATCCTGACTGTTGCTGAAGAACCCTTTGTTGAAACTCCTGTATTATCGCAAGATCTGTTGAAGGAGGCAATTCCTGGTAATATAAGAAGGGCCGAACATTTTATCTCGTTCTTAAAGAGACTTATAGAGTATCTGAAAACGAGAATGAAGGTCTTGCATGTGATCTCAGAAACGCCAAAATCTTTTCTTCAGCATTTGAAACAGTTGACTTTTATTGATAGGAAACCATTGAGATTCTGTTCAGAACGTCTCTCTTTACTGGTTAGAACATTGGAAGTGACCGAGGTGGAAGATTTCACGGCTCTGAAAGATATTGCAACTTTTGCAACATTAATTTCTACTTATGAAGATGGTTTCACCTTAATTATCGAGCCATATGAAATTGAAAATGCTGCGGTTCCTAATCCTATAATGAGATTTTCCTGTCTTGATGCATCAATTGCAATAAAACCGGTATTTGAAAAGTTTTCCTCCGTAATTATTACCTCAGGAACTATATCACCTTTAGATATGTATCCAAGAATGTTAAATTTCGAAACAATCCTTCAAAAATCTTACTCAATGACACTAGATAAAAAATCATTTTTACCCATGATTATCACAAAAGGGTCAGATCAAGTGGCCATTTCTTCCAGATTTGAAATCAGAAATGATCCAAGTATTGTTCGTAATTACGGTTCTATGCTGGTGGAATTTGCAAAGATTACTCCAGACGGGATGGTGGTCTTTTTCCCCTCATATCTGTATATGGAGAGTATTGTTTCGATGTGGCAAACAATGGGTATATTAGACGAAGTATGGAAGCACAAACTGATTTTGGTCGAAACACCGGATGCTCAAGAAACGTCCCTAGCTTTGGAGACATATAGAAAAGCTTGTTCCAATGGTAGAGGTGCCATACTTTTATCTGTTGCCAGAGGAAAAGTTTCTGAAGGTATCGATTTTGATCATCATTACGGTAGAACTGTGCTGATGATCGGTATCCCTTTCCAATATACGGAATCACGTATCCTAAAAGCTCGTTTAGAGTTTTTAAGAGAAAACTATCAAATCAGAGAAAATGATTTCCTGTCGTTCGATGCAATGAGACATGCTGCACAATGTTTGGGTAGAGTCTTGAGAGGTAAAGATGATTATGGGGTAATGGTGTTGGCAGATCGTAGATTTTCAAGGAAGAAAAATCAACTACCAAAATGGATTGCACAGGGTCTATCAGACGCAGATTTGAATCTCTCGACTGATATGGCTATTTCAAATACAAAACAGTTTTTAAGAACAATGGCCCAACCAACAAATCCAAAGGATCAGGAAGGTGTATCTGTTTGGAGTTTAGATGATTTGACTAAGTTTCAACAAAGCCATCAACAAAAGACGAACAATGGCAATCAGATGGCTAATATTGACAAGGAAAATGTTGATCAAGAGGGTGACACTGTGATGGGTTAAAAGGACAAAAAGGTTATTAAATACTATGAAAATTCTGATTTAAATATTTACTTAATGTACTGAGGGATATTATTACTTTTTCTATATAATTTTCATACATGCATCAAATTACAATCTTACATATTATTATTGCGTATTTTAAACAACTTCGACATTGAAGGAAATTTCCTTGTCAGCATCTAAATATGAGTCGCAAACGCTCCAAGCAGTTAGATCATATGAGCCTTTTTCATTTAGTGTAAATTCAACGTCAAAAGATTGGGTTTCCTCAGCTAATGAAACCTTTTTTATTGCATAGAGTTCTCTTTTAGAGATACTTCCGATGACTATCCACCAGCTTTCTTGTTTATCATAAGGAAACCTTTCTGACACAACATCTAGAGTTTCTGGAACATCATCTTTGGTTAACTGAACCGTAAGAGTTCTTGGAGTATCTTGCTTTATAGGAGTTGCCGTATCAAGAGAATACTTCATTTCAATGTTTGGATAATTATTAATAAAGTTGGCGACCGTAATTAACTTATTGTGCTCCAACTCCATAATGTATTCACGATCTTCATCTTCTAATGCCATGATATCGTACACAGTTTCAATCTTCTTTTCAGAGCACTTGGCTAAAATAGTATCATCGAAGAACGGTATCTGTCTTAATGGACTGTCCACATCCCAGACAGCTTGAACTAACATCTGAGACACATCCATGGCTATTGTAGCATTTAAATATCCTTCACTTGCAAGTAAATCGACAATGGCATTAATCAAAGGAAGAGCTCTTTTCAGAACTGATGCCAAATCCTGTTGAAGCTCGAGCGATAATCCTAATCTTGAAAAATATGCCTGCAGAAGGACAAAAACCTTGAATTTAGTAAATTCAGTTCTTGCGTTACCAGAAAACTTCAAAGGGCACAGATTATGCAATTTTAACAGCTTTGAATAGTCATCCTCTCTTGCTGGAAGATTAGTAAATTCGTTTGCACCAGCCAAAATCTCAACAATGTCTCTAAGGGTCGAATTACGTGATAGAGACTTTGAGAATGAATGCATGGTGTAAAAAGACAGTTGATAATGGGAGCATATAAGCGCCCCATTGAGGGGTTCGATTGATTCGATATTTTCTGACTCGCCATTTTGTTCATCTTCCTGTTCAGGTAAGCCGCCCATGTCTAATTCAATCAGTGATGCATCAACTAAATCTTTCAATGTCGACTCTACCAGTTCTGTCAAGAATGCTGATATTCCATGTGAAGAAGAGTCTTTAACACCATAGAAGCTTGGATTTGCATGGATTCTTCGGAAAAAATAAGTGTACGTTATCCAATCGATACAATCTTGTTTGCTTCTTATTATTTTATTATTGATCTCATTTATAAAAGTGTCGTGCAAATAAAAGTACATGAAACTTTCAATTGGAAGAGATTCAGAAAGAAATTTTTTGTAATAATTTTTCCTATTGGATGTGGTTAGTACAGTTACCTTTGCAGGGGCTATCATATTAGTACTTTTAGCATTACCAACCATCTCAAGAAGCTCATTAACCGAGTAATTGACATATCTCTGTTCGGTGCTTTCAAAGAACTGCGTCCCTAAAATAACGATATTAGTTGAAGTTAAAGATTCATCGTGACACTCTCTTTCAATTAATAAAAGGGATAATATTCCTTGTTGGTAAAGCTCCACTATAATTCTTCTGTCATTTGCGTCCATTGCCTTGTACAACATACCTACCCCGTTTGCCAACATATTTTTGAGAGCTTTCTCATGGACGGCAGTGGTGAAAGGTTGTAGCTCATCAAAGGTGAATTCAGGTATCTCTAATCTGTTAGACTTACTGATATGAGATAATCTAGAAAAGACTCTTATACACTCTTTCCGGGTTGGCACATAAATAATAGCGGTGGAGTTACTTGACATCGTTTCCAGAGCAGTTTTAAAAGCTAGATCTATCATTGGTATGGTTGCGTGTGTATCTTCTCCAATATTAAAGGCCTGCAAATGAACCTGAAGAGGATTAATTCTCACTTCGGGTGAAAAATTGTAAATGTTCTCTTTTTTTACACCTATCCAGTCTGAAAAATCTCGAGCATTTGATAAGCACGTTGATAGCGCTACAATTCTCATGCTCTTCTCCAATTGGATTGAGATGAACATCATCCTCGATATTACATTTTCGTAGACAGCACCTTGTATGCCATTGCCAACTTGATGTGCATCATCAAAAATTAGCAGTTCTAAGGCATGGATACTCTTACGTTGTCTCCATCTTCGAGATACAAGATCAAATTGTTCTGGTGTAGACAATATCAAATGGCTAGTATTGATTAACCGTAAATTGGTGGGAGTGTTGTCTCCTAGCTTGTGTATTACCTTACCACCAGCAACCTTCGAAAGTCTATGATTCCAATCTTCGTATAATCGGTCTATTTGGACTTGGGAGGGGCAAATGTAAAGAATCCTTCCCTTATTTTGTCTCCAAATATTCATGATTGCTACCTCTGCTAATGATGTCTTTCCTGAACCTTTGGTGGCCCCAATAAAGATATTTTCATTAGAATGATAGAGCACATCAAAGATATTGCTTTGAATTTTGTTAAAGGCCTCGAAACTCAAAATAGAGGAAAACTCTTCGTTTTCAAGAGCCGCTGTAGATACTAGAGGTAAATCCTCTAAATCAGTAGGAGGTGGGAATTTCTTGGGCATTTGAACATTACTCATGGAGGTAGCAAGTTGGAATTCAGAGTGAAGCCACTTTTCAGAAATGACACTGATAAAATAATTTGGTGGAAGCCTCTTTTGTTGTGAAGGCGTTAACTGGATCGAGAATTGAAAAATTTGTTCTCTTCCAATACTCTCAGAGGTTAAAAGAAATGATTGACTATACAATATTTCGTTCCCATCCGTATCTTCTACAAGAAGAATAAACGCTTCTGCAGAGCCGTGAACTTTACTGTCCCATAACCAATTACCTAGCACCTCTACCTCGAAGCTTATTAAACTTGCAGTTATTGGTTGTACATTAGAGTTCAATGAAATTTTCGGAAATCTCTGCAATAAATCAAACACGAGTTTACTATGCTTTTCTGATCTGATAGTACGACCCACTTCCATTGGTGAACTCAATTTTAAGTATTCGGTCCAGGGTAGATTTGAGGCCTCTGTTCTCTTTATCACATCCAAAGGACATTTCCGGAATTGTCTGAGTGGGGAATTCGTGATCCACATTCTTCTTTCGACAGACTTACATAAAGTCAGCAGCAGTCTAGTGGATTTAGCCCAAGACTTTTTTAGACAAACCTCATACATTGCTCTCAATAATCTTCCAGCATTTTGATGAACAAAAACCATATCAGAATTCAAGGCAAATCCATCGAATGAGAGCTTTGAAATATAAGCTTGTAAGAGTACATTTATTTTGGTCAATGGACTTTCAATGTCATCTTTGATTGGAATTGGTACTTTTTCAAAAAGCTCCTTTAATTCCCTCCTTTCTTCTATTCTAGTGGATATGTATTTGAATTCATCAGCCATGGAAAATACTCTAAAGACGTCCATTAATGCACTGTTTCCGCTAAGTTCGCGACTGAATAGGTTCATAGAAGAATAGTTTATGTAAAAATATGACGCTATGCGACCTAAGTCTGTTGGTTCTACCAGTGCTTCCTCAGGATTGTATAGAATAAGCCCTTGTTCATGTAAAATATGAAAGGCAGTATGCACAAGACTTTCTCTATAAGAATACAAATTAAAATCATCATCTGGTATAGTGACATTATACAGTTCTGGAGCTGTCAACATTCTGACATATAGATACGTGAAGCTCAACCAATCTACTGCGTCAGCTCTGCTTTTAATGCTACCGGAAACAACTTCTGCGTTGATATTATCTATCAATTTTGAAACAAATCTAGATTCAATGGGTAGTTGTTGGTTCAAAACTGCCAGGTAATACTGTACATCACTTTGGTTAGTTATGATAATACCTTCCCCATTAGTGTCATAACGTGGCCTACCTGCTCTACCAAGCATTTGTAGAATATCTTGGGGGGATAACTGCTCCCAGTCACCTTTCTCAGGCGAGTAGACATCTGTTCCTTTGATAATCACAGTATGTGCAGGTAAATTTACACCCCACGCTAAAGTGGCGGTAGAAACCAAAATCTGGAGTACGCCATCCGCAAATAAGTCTTCGGACAATGCTCTATCATTCTTAGACAAACCAGCATGATGGATTCCAATACCATATTTCAAAATCGGTTTGAGGGCGGGGCTTTCAACATTTTCAGATTCAGACTCCAAAATTGCTTTCGATCCTGAGGATGACTTTAATAACTTCTCGTGTTGATCGTTTTCAAGAAGCTTATCCTTTAGCCATTTTGCCGTTCGGATAGTGTCCTTCCTTGAATGCACAAAAACAATTATTTGATGATTTTCTGTTAGCGATTCAACTACCTTATCATAACAAGCATCATTCATCGCGCTGCGTCGTTTAAGCGGGCTTTTTTCTTTTACACCACAGAATTGTTGCGCCAATGGGCATGGTCTGAAGGAGGAACTAAAGTAAAAAACATGGTCTTCAGGTACACGCAAAAATCTTGCAACGTCTCTGTAATTTGGAAGAGTTGCTGACAACGCAACTAGACGAGGCCGTTCGATTACTTGAGCAGACCATAAAGTTCTTGCCACGATGCTTTCTAAAACAGGACCCCTTTGGTCATGGAGCAAATGAACCTCATCAATGATAATCAAACGGACAAGCTGTGCGAAGGAAGATTCATCCATTTTTCTTGTAATAATATCCCATTTCTCAGGTGTTGTAACCAGAATTTGGGTCTCTGCAATTTGTTGCTTAGTGAGTCTAGTATCACCTGTTAACTCAGCTACTTTTATACCAAGATACGATAACCTTCTCTGGAACTCTCTTACTTGCTCTTGAACCAAAGCTTTGAGAGGGGCAATATAGACTACTTTGAACCTCTTGAGATCTACCTTTTGAGTACGTGTATCGAAAAAAGCTGACATGGTTTGTAGTACAGTAAGCATTGCAATATTAGTCTTACCTGCACCGGTAGGAGCGCATACTAAAAGGTTGTCGTCACTATGAAATGCATTATCGAAAACTTTGGACTGAATAGCATTGAACGTGTCCGTTTCAGCAGAGGGAAAAGAGTTCCTTGCCCAGTCAGGTAATGAAGAGATTGGCAAAAGTTCGTAATTTATAGTCGCTTTTTGAGGCGGTGGGATATGAATTTCATCATAGGTTGGCTTTACACGCTTGAAAGAACCTTCTGGTAAAGATACTTTACTAACGGTCATTAATTTGGGATTCTCTGCAAATGTAGAAGAATCTAGCTCGAGTATAGGTGGGAGTCTGTGTACACCGGTAGGTTTTCTTTTTTTGTAAGATTTCAAACCTTGGCTTGAATAACTTTCTGAAACATCATCAAATTTTCTTTTTCTCTCAGCGGTTTCGTTTCTCTCGTATTCTCTTACCAGATCGTCAAGACCTTTCATTAACATCTCGTCTAGTAACTGGGGAATGCTTTCTTCCTCGCAGCGTGACAGTCTTAAACCCCATAGTAGTTTCGATTGGTGCTTTAATATAAATTCAGATAACTTGAGATGTTCGAAGTCGAGAAGTTCCGATAAAGTTTTTCTCAATTTTTTGGAATCATACTCTGTCGTTTCTAGCTCATGAATAATTCTTTGTTGCAGATCATCTTGAACTTTTGAGCTATTTGTTTCTCTTTTTATCAGAGAACCAACATAAGCTTCATTAATCAGGTAAATTGGTGGGATTCCGTCATTTGATGTTGAAAATATGAGAACTTCTTTTTCATCTTCATTGTACTCATCCCTCTTTTCTGCGTCATCTTTAGGTAAATTTTCTGTTGATATTTCATCTTCAAGATCCGAGAGCTGTTGTTCCAATGTATTTATGTATCGTTGCTCATCAGGCTCTGAATCACTATCTCCTAAGACAGGGATATTTTGGTCATTAGATTCGCTAGATTTAACATTAAAGTCAGTTATTTTTTTTGTCAACCTTACTAGATCATTAAAATCTGCCAAGCTTATTTTTATTTCAAGATTTTCCTCAATTTTCTGTCTTTTACTGGATAAACTGGCATCTGAATAATTTTCATCACTTTTCAGTATCCTTATCAGTATATCTGCGGTACTCATTATTATGTCGTGTGGAATATCAGTACCTAATCTGTCAGACACCCACTGTAGTATCTCTCCATAGGTGTCCACATTTTCAGCATCATTTGGGCTATAGTTCAGCATTGAAGCATTCCCAAGATCCAAAACGTTTGAAGTCCTTAAATGTGAAGGAAATCTTGTAACCCTCCGTTCCTGTCTATTTAGGACAGAATCTGCTTCTTTTTTGGCCTTTTCTCTATCAGAATCACTCAAATCATTACGGGAGCCCATACCCATCTCTTTGGCCGATATTCTGCCACTCATTGACTTTGGAGTAGACATTTCAGCATCTTTTATTGGGTCTGTTTGTACAACTTGCAACCTTTTATCTGCTTTCAGTACCTTGTTAGACATCTCATCGTATCTATAAATCTCTCTTATCTTCTTGGATACATCTTTCTCTTCATTTTTGTTTGTCATTTTTATTCACCTCTTTGATAACTAGCACTTGGTGGATGCTTAGATGGTCAGGTTATATCGTTTTCAATCGCCTATATTTACAATACAATTGTATATAATTCGTTATTACTTCATTGAAAATATAAATTTTCGGCTCGTGCGCGGCGACCACATTTTTTGATATTCAATATATATATATATATATAACTATTGGAATTATGAAGAAGTTAAGATCAACGTCTTTTGGTTACTCGTTGCGCACCTCATTGCCTTATGATATGACCAAGCGTGGTCTTGGTAAACGTCAAAGATTTAGTTATAACCTGACTTCTTTGAATTCGCAAATTAATGAGTGGAATAACCTGAGATCAACATCTCCAGTTCTCAAGAGCTCAAAAGGACCCACACAAAACTTTGTTGTAAGCTCTAGAGAAGCTAGTCAGACGCATTCCTCAGATTCAGATACTATGATTGGGAAAGGCTCATGGTATGAAAAAATATGCCCCCGCTGTTTGGAGGACGTTGCCATCCATAAGAGGAAGTTGGATGATGTCAGACAGAAGCTAATACAGATGCTTAAAGATCCTGAAAGTTGTCGCATCTTGTTATTAACAGGTCCAAGTGGTACATCGAAAAGTACTCTGATTAAACAGCTTGGCAGGATATTGGTACCGATGTATAAAAATAATAATCGTCTTTATGGAATTTATGGATCGAATGAAAAAGATGGAGAGGGAGTAGTTGTCGAATATTGTAACGATTTGGTCATCAATGAATTATCCCAAGTGAAAAACTTCCAAGAATTTTTAAGTCAGTCCAAATATCGTGTTGGGTCAAATTTATCGATTATACTCGTTGAAGATTTTCCAAATCTATTTCATGACGGTACACGGGTGGCATTTCAACAAGCATTATTGGAATGGTTATATAGTACGGAGGAACAGTTACCACCTTTGGTCATTAGCCTTACAGAATCAGAAATTGAGAGCAGTGATTCCACTGACAAGAATTATCTGAACATTGACACTATGTTCACGGCTGAAACACTTTTAGGAAGGGAAATTTTAAATCACCCAAAATTACAAAGGATTAAGTTCAATCCAATCAACAATACGCTGTTAAAGAAAACTTTAAGCAAGATATGCATACAGGAGCAAAATTTGCTGAAATTAAATGATAAATGGACCCAAAGGACAGAAATCACTAAAGAAATTGCATCAAGCACTGGAGATATACGGTCTGCTATTTCAGCTTTAGAATTCTGGGCTATGACAAAAAGTAACATTGGGATACTTACAAGGAAGGAACCCGTGTCCTTTTTTCATGCAGTTGGTAAAGTCATTCATGGCTCACACGATATCGAAGATGATAATGAAATGCTAAATTCGTTACTCGGCTCATCAACAAGTTTACTCAGCAACGAAAACTTCAAATTAGGTCTTCTTGAGAACTATGCTTCGTTTAATAGAGGGAGCTTTGACCTAATGACAGCCTCGAAGATAGTGGATACACTTAGTGAAAGTAACACCCTACGCGACTTTCCCGAATCTACTGAATATCTCGTCAGGAAAGTTAGATATTCATTTGCTTCTTTGAAAAGTGAGGATCATCATCATGGTAAAGCGGCCTTTTCGAGAGAATGGAAAGTACGACAGTCGACTAACCGTTTCAAATTACAGTTTGAGGATTTCTTCAATGTGTCTTTTTACAAATATAATGCGACATATTTATTCAAGGATGTAGTGTCTGATTTGGGCTACTATTCACCTCTAATCAGGAAACAGCAAAACTACAAGAAAAGGTCATTACTCCATTATATAAGTACACTCTCTTCGAGAGAAGCGGAGAAAATCGTACAAAAAAACGCTGATACTTTCCAAGTTGATGATACAATCGATATCACTGAGAGACTTGGCGGTAGTATTTTGTTGGTTGCTCAAGAATCCTCTATGGTAACAGAAGATGATACTGAGAAAGAGAATATAAAATCACTTGAATTCTATAGGAAATTAAGAGATGACAAATTAAGAAAATTACTCCTCTTGAAGCAAAGGGAAGACTATCAAATTGACAGCGAAGATGAAGAGTATAAGATGATGATGGAAGACTCGATTGAAGACAGTGATGAGGAGAAAAAAGTGGCTACCAATTTAGCTGAAGAAGACGATGATGATTCCCTATTTGAGATCCTGTCACAACGGAACTTGATCCCTAAAGAGGTGCCAAATGATGAATCACTTTCAGATTCCGATCTTGAAGAGCTCTGATCCTCGGAGAACGCCGGTTTTATAATTTTGCATATAATGAGATATATGAATGATAGATATATGGATGTTTTACGTAAGAATTTAATGTTATTGAAGTACATGTTTAAAAAATTCAGGATCTTCCTGTAAAGATTCTTTTATTATATCTAAACCACCTTGAAATTCGCCATTCAAGTATAATTGAGGGAAAGTGGGCCAATCCGAATAGTTCTTCATTGCTTTTCTGACCACGTCGTTTTTAAGTACATTGAAATAACCAAAGCGAACGTTATGGTCTCTTAATAGTTTTACAATTTGCCTCGAATAACCGCAATATGGTTCAGAAGGAGTGCCTTTAAGGAACAACATAGCAGGCGCTGCTTGAACTAAGTTAGAGAGTTTTTGCGTTAATGCCGGATTTAATTCTGGTTTACATGCTTCATTTCCAATTGCACGGTTAAATTCGTATGATTCATCAGATGCGCTTTGAAATATAGATTCTGCACATTCGTCGACTGTATTTATGAAATGACCCAGACTTCTTCCCCAAAGCTTCCTGAGAACGTACCCATTCCTTACTAATACGAGACTTGAAACTGACGTCAATTTGAAAAGATCAAACAGGTCGGGGCTACTTTCAGCATTAATAATGAGGAATTTGACACTCTCTTTAGTATAATTTACACTAACTTCTCTTATTTTTCTTGACACTTGTTTACATGATTCACTTGTAGGAGTGTAAAAAAACAGTACCAGTAGCTTATTCTTTTCTTCAGATATTATAATTTCTTCCAGATGTGGTATACTGTCGACGGTAAGTAATGACATATTTTGTGCTTTAGCGCTGTTTTGGACCTGTAAATCAGAAGGAAGTGGGGATGGTACCATGATAGTCTATGAGTTGCTCTGCTTATTTATTTAAATTATTCTTAACTTTTGATTAATAATATTCGCACTCTCTTTGTGATCTGGGTTGATTCAAGAATAGCTGATCTTTAATTAATTTCGATGGGTGCGATACATCATAGTTAATTCCGTTTGGTTAATTCCACGAATCGGACAAAAGTACATTAGTAATGTAATGGAAAATGTGAAAAAAAAAAAAATTGAGATGAAAGCCGCAGAGAAAAAGCGTAAATATCTGATGCTAATTTCACTTTATAGACGTCTGCCAATTTTGTAAAAAGTTAACCATGCTACTCTAAATGTTGATATTGATCCCAATGTCGGTTCTTGGTGGCACAATTCACGTATAAACGCATCACAAATGTCTGTCTTATTTTTGTTTGTGGCATCTTGTTTCCATGAATGGTAAGCACTCGAGGATTTCAGATAATCTTTGTACTCCTGTAAAGTCATTTTCTTACAAACGATAGACTGTTTTGTGGACTTGTCCCTTCCTAATTTAGCTGTATCTCTCAACCATCTTGGGTCGATTGTCTTCTCTCGAATATCACCATACAACTCCGGGTCCAATGGTGTGTTTTTGAGGGTGTCCCGCAAGATTGAGCGGCCAGGTTGTTGCCAGTAAGACCCCAATTGATCTTCAGCGCATAAAAAGTCGGTGTTCGCTTGGTCTAAATGCGGGAAGTCGATGAAAATGGGGTCTACATAGCCCCATATAGCCAATGTTCCATTTTTCCTCAATTTTTGAGCAGAGATAGTTTGAAACCTGTTGAAATCAAACCAGTGAGCACATTCTGCTGCTGTTATCATGTCAATTTTATCATGTGGTTCTATAAAATCAAAATTGTAGCAGGGAGCTACTACAAATTTTAATCGCTCCCCGTACATATTTTGTGATTTAGCCACCTGTATCATTCTTGGTGAAATGTCTGTACCATACATCATTTCAAATGAGCCTAATTCTTTTGCCAACTGGAACGTCGCAATCCCAGGACCACATCCTACATCGACTAGCACTTCATGTGTACCTTTGTGATAGTCATTTATAAGTTTATACAGCTCTGTGGGATAAGATGGTCTTGATCTACAATAATGTTCTGTATCGAAATTACCTATAGAAAATGTGGACATGATGACGTTTGCTTACGGTTATAACTCTTTCTGTTAAGAAGAGAATATGACGGAAGCGGTTTCTTCTTCAGAGGGAATATCCAAAAGCGTGCCAAATATATGTACAAAAAAAGATACTTATTGCAAAGGGACAATAGTCATAACGGTCGCGAGAAAATTTCCGTCCCCCATAACTCCATATTTTAGATGGATTTGAAAATTGTAAATTTGTGGAATCGAATCCTTCTCGAGCTTGATCAGTCCAAAAAGTGATACCTAATCCATTTCAGTTAATGATAAATAAATAAATAAATAAATAAATAAATAAATAAATAAATAACTTTGTCGCTATATCCATCGTGACATATGAAAGGGTAATCTGGAATATCAACCATCTCGGAATTAAAAAAAAAAAATGAAAGATGCTGAGATGTAATTTAATTGACACGGCTAGTTATAAGAGTTAGGAAGTACCTGTCATCTATAGAATAGAAACCGCTTAATGAGATGGATAAGTTTCAGTGTAAAACATGCTCGGAAGTAAGTACTTCAAGTTTAATGATGAAGCACTTGGCTTCAACGAGACATAAAACCATTATAGATGCATTTACTGAGGAAGTCATCGCCTGTGAAGAGTGTCAAGACAATAATATTCATCAATTGCAGATTATTAGGTTTGGCGGTGAAGATATGGTATTGCTTTGTAACCGTTGTTTCCATCAACAATATGGGAATGACGAAAAACCTAGTACAAGCTACTCGTTATCTAATGGGTCTTTATTAGATTTCTGGGATAAGTATCTAAAAGTTAGAGATTGTGCATGTTCTGTCTGTGGCAATGAGAATAATCTGAATGTTAACCCCAAAAAGAATGTTCTCTGTGATGACTGTGTCAAAAATGATCAATCTGCAAAAGGTTACATATCAGAGAAAACAGGTAAATTTTTATATCTATATCTAGGAATCAAAGAAACTTCAAATAGTAAAAAATTAAAGCTGAAAGGTGGTAGAAGAGTTGGAAGAGGGAAAGGTAAGGGTAGAAAAGGTGCCAGGAAGGTAAGGGAACCAAAAGCAAAAAAGCCACTTACCCTTCTTCAAAAGATGGAGAAAGAAGCTCTTGCAACCAAAAGAATAAATACCGCAATCGAAAGTGCAAGTAGTATAAGTCTGAAATCTTTTAAAGGCTTTAAAGCTGCCGATAATGATGCTAATTTCACTACGAATGTCCCTTCGGGTACACTTAATAGGCAGAATTCCAAAACGAAGGCTAAGAATAACATAAATGGTAAAAAAGATACTAAACAATCAAATAGTAAACAAAAACAGAGTAAATTACTTCCCTCTTCAAAGGGTTCCTTGCATGGAAAAACTAGAAATGACCAAAGAAGTTTTGGTAAAACGGTCACGAAGGCTAATCCTACAGATAAAACTTCAATGAAAGCTTCGATTCAACCAAAAGGGAAAAGTAGCAAAACACTACCTTCAAAGGCTAAACAAACAAATATGGCAGTTGTCACTAGTGAGAAGATGAAGCAAGATCCTATAGTTGATATCACAGCTAATAAGACAATTCATAAAGGCTTAAAGAAAAATTTAGCATCATCCGAAAGCTCTTATAATTCACAAAGTATCAAACGTAACGAGGTTATTTCAAACGTCCCACTAAAACATAATAATTCCAGAAAATCACAGAGTAAGAGGGCCTCAAAGGCAACTGATGAACAAAAGAAAACGACAGAGCACAATAGAAATAAATTGGGTTCGAATCCAGCTCCCGTTAAAAAGAATAGTAAGGATATAAAGAAAACAGTCACTAGAAGAGATGGAAATGGAATTGAAAAAAGAATAAATTCTTCTCTGTCTACTAGCGAAAGCCATTTAGGGACATCATCTTCTAATACTAGTCTCTGGGAGTTAGGATGGGGTGATTGGACTCCTCCATCAAGTGTGCTTGAAAAGCCTATTGTTAAAACTAATATTGAGGATAGGAAACATACGGATATTCAGGAAGAAAAAGAAGAAGGTACACATTTAATGAGATTTAATAAGTTTGTTCCACAAATGACTTATCCAGATTTGAATAGCTACCTGAGAAATTTTTCCTACGCAATGTTCCTAGAACAGAAGTTAGAAAACGACTTCATTCAAGACTTCAATATCATGTGGTCAAAAATGCCGAATGACATTGTCTTTGTGGCCACTTTTAACAAAAGTAGCGCTGAGCTTGCAAATATCTTGCCACCAGGTGCTGCTGGTAAGAAGGACAGGATACCTTTCAATGAAAGACAGCCATTGATGCTCACTAAACAAGATGAGTCCGTTGTTTGGTACGTATTTGTTAAAGAGTTATCAGTTCAAAGAAGCAAAATTAATCTACTTCTTGAAGTTTTTCCATGGAATAATGTGCCTCTTCCAACCACTTGTGGAGCAGGAGAATTGAAAATTCTACCACTATCAGCTCAGACCAATAGAATTTTGTTTTCTATGACACGTATCAATAACCCAGCGTTCATTGACTTGTTGGTAGGTAAGCCAATTAAACAATTAAAGTTTAATAATAGACTGAAATTCACTAAAGACACATTCAATATATCACAAATGGACGCCATCGAGCAAGTTCTTAACAATAGAGTTACTGTCATTCAGGGGCCACCAGGTACAGGTAAAACTTCCACGATTGAGGAGATCATTTTACAGTTAATAAGTAGTTTCCATTCTTTTCCTATTTTGTGTGTTGCAGCGTCAAATATTGCAATAGATAATATTGCCGAAAAGATTATGCATAGTAGGCCAGATATCAAGATTTTGAGAATTCTTTCCGACAGAAAGGAAAGTGAGTATAATATGGAACATCCGTTGGGAAAAATTTGTTTGCACAATATTGTTTATGACCAAATGCCACCTGACATGAAAGAGCTTACTGATAAAGTACGCAGTGGCAGAATGCAGGAGTTATCTAAAAGGGAAGATAGTAATTTATACATTTTTAAAAATAAGATCTCGAATAAGAATGTGTCACAGGCTCAAATTATATTTACCACAAATATTACCGCTGGTGGGCGTCAACTAAAAGCAATAAAGGAAGTACCAGTAGTTATCATGGATGAATCCACGCAGTCTTCTGAAGCATCTACATTAGTTCCGCTGTCATTACCTGGTATCAAGAGTTTTGTTTTCGTTGGTGACGAAAAGCAGTTATCGAGCTTTAGTAACGTGCCACAATTGGAGTTGTCATTATTTGAAAGAGTTCTTTTAAATGGGTCGTATAAGAGCCCTATTATGTTAGATGTGCAATATAGGATGCACCCAAAGATCAGTGAGTTCCCAATTTTAAAATTTTACAAAAATCAATTGAAAGATGGTGTAACTGAAGTGGATAGGGCATGGCCAGGCATAACTTATCCTCTGTTCTTCTATCAGTGTGATAGAGGGAAAGAATCGGTCACTGTCAACCGTAGAAATAATTTGTCTGCTTTAACTTACATTAATCAATACGAGTGCCAGGAGATTGTAAAGATTCTTTACAAGTTAATACTAGAGAAAAATGTTTCTCTGGATGAAATTGGTATTATAACTCCATATTCAGCTCAGCGTGATTTATTGTCTAAGGTGTTACTAGAAGATGATATAATTAATCCCGAGGGAAAAGCAATGGAACAACAAAATGATGAAGCCGAATTTTTAAACAAGAATAACGTTGATTATTCCGTTCAATCTCATGTTGTAAACATTATTAACGGTCTTCACGTCGCAACAGTAGATTCTTTTCAAGGTCACGAAAAAAATTTTATCATATTTTCCTGTGTGAGAAATAATGCTGAAAACAAGATCGGTTTCTTACGTGATGAAAGAAGACTGAATGTTGCTTTGACGAGAGCCAGAAATGGTTTGATCATAGTTGGTAATAAGCACGTATTAAAAGCTGGTGACAAACTGTGGAGAGAGTTTGTTACTTTCTTGGAAGACAAGGGAGTCATCTTCAACAATCTTGAAGTATACTAAGACAATATTTTGGTCACTGAGAGTCTTATAAGATGAAATATTTTTTTATTTACAAGATAGACTCACTTAATTTTATAGATACATTTACTATGTAGACAATTGGTGTTAAAAAATTAAATATGCCATAATAACTTACACATAATTTTAGGAAGAAGTTATTAAAAAGAAAATTTTGATTTCGCCCAGGATCGAACTGGGGACGTTCTGCG
Organism: Kazachstania africana CBS 2517; assembly: GCF_000304475.1. Lineage (NCBI taxonomy): Eukaryota > Fungi > Ascomycota > Saccharomycetes > Saccharomycetales > Saccharomycetaceae > Kazachstania > Kazachstania africana. Next base: position 528,980 of record NC_018941.1, read on the forward strand.
TGTTAAGCAGATGCCATAACCAACTAGACCACGAAACCGTATTTTCTTATTTTCTCTTTTTTAGTTAATTACTTATTAAAATCCTTTTCAGACAGACTAAAATTTCGAGAGTAATAAAATATGCCATAGTAAGGTTATAGGATGAGGAGAACCCTGTAAAAGGATGCTCACAGATTTACGCAAAGGACTAAGCCCCACATTCAAGTGTGAGGATACATTAAGAATTTACCACGAAGTTAAAGATGCATATCGGATGTAAATTGGCAATTGATAACAATAGAAAAGGTACGAAGAAGGCCACATTCCCAAATATATTAATGATCTTTTTGCATAATTTTTAAAGAAAAGAACAAGTATAAAGTATAGATACTAGTAAGTAGATCTCATAAGATCATCCTTCTTTGCTGCGTTTCATGAACATACACGATTTCTCACAGTTTCCTCCATGAACTAGCAGGAGACCTGTTTGTTGAAAATGGTATCATCTGAATATTTTTGGCTTAGCGAAAGGTAGGATTACGAAGCTGTAAAAGTTTTGGAACAATATACTGGGTACGTAATGCAATGCTGCATAAGAGGAGAATGAGATGATTAGATAGTGTTTACTATGGTGACCGTCCGGCATTGTGAGGACAAATTACATAAATGAATAATAAGTAGCGCTCAAGAAAAACTATGTAATCAGAGACTATAAATTGAGAAGGTTACAGAAAGACAAAAAACAGGATTGACTGTTAATTTATTAGATAGCAATTCAAGTTTATTATCCATACTTTTAAGTTATTCTTCAAAGGCGAGAAATATTGACGTTATATATAATGTAAGTCCAAAAGAGTAACTTTTTCAGGGGAACTAATTACGAATATGAAAATAATCAGGTAACAGTACGAAATATTGGTTGAAAGCAGATGAAGTTTATAGTTTGGTTTTTTAATAGTTATTTCATGCATAAACACCAAAACATTTGAAATTACAACTAATCAAAGGTCGTTACCATTTAGGGACTAGTGATGTCGCAGTATGTTTCACAAATTATTTCTATTTGGCAAGGACATCTACTGGCATTGCTTCCTTTAGCTGAAACTTGAAAACGGATCATTTAAGAAAAAGCCTATGGATTTAGAAGAATTTTTTTTTTCATTTTGAGAAGAATGGTATGTATAGTCTGGTATTTCACCTGTAATGATTTATTGAGCCATATTTGATTTTACAATGAATTTTTTTTTCTACTTTCACTGAATTACGAAGAACTTTTTCTAACAGAAATTATTTTCATTCTACGTCAGAAAAAGTAGTTATTACTATGATTGTGCTATATCTTTGTAAGGTATATCTATCACAAGTTATATTGAGATGATGCCAAAACTAGAGATGTTGACATACTCATATATAATTTCGATGCTTTCCATGTATAACAGCAGCAGAATATCTGTCGATATCGAGGATGACCTTTCTTACCCCTCATAAATGGCATACTGATTAGTGTATACCATATGAATTAATATGTATACTTAATAGATGTCGAATCTACAGTGTGACACTTTACATTTCCTCTTGTGGCACATTTTTTTCAACTTTGGCAATGTGGGGCACGGCCTTTCAAACCCGCCGTATTCGAAAACGGCTACCAGCTTCCTGTTTTCTTTCTCTCAGTTTCATTTTTCTCGTCTCTGACTGGTGGCTTCCACTTGTCCAAAAATCCACGACTGGGTAATGGAGTCGCGTAACACCCCCCCCCCCTCCGTACTATGCTATCAGGTTTAGATCACACGGTGATCTCATAAAATGTCCTGTGGAAACAGGAAACCCGCCCGCATTGTTTATGGCCGCCGCATGGGGGGAGAAGGAGAGAGAAAGGGCAGGAGGAGCTCGGAACATGATTGGCTGAGGGAAAATAAAAATGTTCACGTCTAGGATGAGGGTAATGCAGAAAGCAAGTACATACATGGCAACCATATGCCCAGTACAAGAAGCAATCAATAGACTCATCAATTAGAAGGCGGCCTTCCAATTGATTCCACCTCGTCTAAGCGCCATTAATGAAGTAGTGTATTTTTATTAGTACCATCATAGTAAACTCCCACACTCATCATATACGACTGCCAGCTGTTTTCTTTCTTCCTACGCAAAGAAAACAAGAAGACAAAAAAAAAAAAAAAAGAAATCAAACATGTTTATCTGACTTTGAAAGGGAAAAAAATTATATATATAAATATACATATGTATATAAATTTGAATTTTAAAGAGAGAGACAGGAAAAAAAATTGATTGATCTAGAATAGGAAAACATAACCAAACACTACTTCCAGAACAAAAATTAACCATAAATCAATTCACCAATTAAGATGTCTCTAAGTCGCGAAGATTCTGTTTACTTGGCTAAATTAGCTGAACAAGCTGAACGTTATGAAGAAATGGTTGAAAGTATGAAAAATGTCGCCTCCACAACTTCAGAAAATAATGAATTATCAGTAGAAGAAAGAAATTTACTATCTGTTGCTTACAAAAATGTCATTGGTGCAAGACGTGCTTCATGGAGAATTGTCTCTTCGATTGAACAAAAAGAAGAATTGAAAGAAAATTCTTCAAAACAAACAGAATTGATTAGAAATTATCGTAGTAAAATTGAAGCTGAATTAACTGATATCTCAAATGATATTTTAACCGTATTGGATACTTATTTAATTCCTTCTGCTTCTACAGGAGAAAGTAAGGTCTTTTATTACAAGATGAAAGGTGATTATCATAGATATTTAGCTGAATTCTCTAACGGCGACGTCAGAGATAATGCCACCGGTTCTTCATTAGATGCTTACGGTAAAGCTTCTGAGATTGCGACCACTGAATTACCACCAACTCATCCTATCAGATTAGGTCTAGCTCTGAATTTTTCCGTTTTCTACTATGAAATTCAAAACTCTCCAGATAAGGCATGTCATTTAGCCAAACAAGCTTTCGATGACGCAATTGCCGAATTAGATACGTTGTCTGAAGAATCTTACAAAGATAGTACCTTAATCATGCAACTATTAAGGGATAATCTAACTCTATGGACTTCTGACATGACTGAATCAGAACAACAGCAACAGCAACAGCAACAAGATAACGAAGATGATGCTCCAAAATAAATTCTGTAATTACTGTCCTTTTTAAATGAGAATCTTCTGATTATTGTTTAATTTTTTTATTTCTTTTTTTATTACTCTTTAATTCCTCCTGCCCTCCATCCTATCTTTTTTATATACGATATTGTAAAATCCCAAAAAAGATTGAAATAATGATTTAATCTTCATTCCTATATATTTTTTTCTATTCAAGAAACATAATAGATAATAATATTAATTAATAATAAATGTACGTTCTTGTTCAATCAATGGAAGTGGTAAGTACCTAAACTTAAAAATTTTACTTTCCTCCACTTAAAAAAAGGCATATCCAGAAAATTTCATCCTACAAATAATCCAATTAAACTTATTCTCCAACATAAACCTTACAGGTCATACAATTGTAAGGATTTTCCTCTATGGCATCGCTGAAATCCATCAATCATCTACCAATCTCAATAATATATATCATACTCCGGTCGGGCCGCTCGTTGCAAGAAAAATGAGACACTAACAAATTTTGAAAATTAGTTATTAGACGGTCCCCCCCTTCAAGTAATCCAATCAAAAAACATATCTACGAAAGTACAAAGTAACATACCACCAACATGCTGCTTTCTGTGACATCAAGGTTGTCCAAACCATCCATATATAAGACAACACCCGTGGTTTTCAGATCAATGGCAACCGCCAAGAAATCTGCCAAGAAGGATACAAATGATGATAATGTAGAAATCAATCTCCCTGAGCATTCGTTCGAAGGTTACATGCTAGATACTCCTTCCTTGACTTTCCAAACCAATAAAGCTGCACTTTTACAGATGTATAAAGATATGATCATCATTAGAAGAATGGAGATGGCTTGTGATGCCTTATATAAAGCTAAAAAGATTAGAGGGTTCTGTCATCTATCAACAGGCCAAGAAGCCATTGCGGTGGGTGTAGAAAATGCAATTACAAAGAAGGATTCCGTAATTACTTCCTACAGATGCCATGGCTTCACCTTCATGAGAGGTGGCTCGGTCAAAGCCGTTCTTGCAGAATTGATGGGTAGAAGAGCAGGTGTCTCCTATGGCAAAGGTGGTTCGATGCATCTTTATGCAGACTCCTTCTATGGTGGTAATGGTATCGTCGGTGCTCAGGTTCCTTTAGGTAATGGTTTGGCTTTTGCTCACCAATATAAAAATGAAGATGCTTGTTCTTTCACATTATATGGTGACGGTGCTGCTAATCAAGGTCAAGTTTTTGAGTCATTCAATATGGCTAAATTGTGGAATCTACCAGTAGTTTTCTGTTGTGAGAACAATAAATACGGTATGGGTACCTCTGCATCGAGATCTTCTGCCATGACAGATTATTACAAACGTGGTCAGTATATTCCAGGGTTGAAAGTTAACGGCATGGACGTATTATCTGTTTACCAGGCTTCAAGGTTCGCCAAGGACTGGTGCCTTTCCGGTAAGGGTCCATTAGTTCTTGAATATGAAACGTATAGATATGGTGGTCACTCGATGTCCGACCCAGGCACTACATACAGAACAAGAGACGAGATTCAACAAATGAGATCAAAACATGATCCAATTGCAGGTTTAAAAATGAAATTAGAAGAATTGAATATTGCCACTGAAGATGAAATTAAATCCTACGATAAAGCTGCAAGAAAATATGTTGATGAACAGGTGGAAGCTGCAGATGCAGCAGCACCACCAGAAGCCAAATTATCTATATTATTCGAGGATGTCTACGTCAAGGGAACAGAAACTCCAACCTTAAGAGGTAGAGTCAATGAAGATACTTGGGATTTCCAAAAAAATGATTTTGCTGCCACAAACTGAGCAACTTGAAATACTATCTTGTCAATTTTTTATCTGTATATAGTTTTCTCAAGAACGTATCTGATCTTTACGTAGAAAGAGAATAAGTTTCGTTAAACTTGAAAGAATTAATAGACCTACTATATATATAAATACTGCCATCAAAATTTGATAGACCAGGGTAACCTTTCTTATTTTGCCGCCGACGTTTTCTCATTATAGAAACATATATAAACAAGCATAGCTGGCTTATAAAAATCGTATAATTCTCTTGAACAACTTGCCTTTGAGTGAAAAACTTAAATAGGAAACTTATATTTGCTGAGATCTAGGAGTGAGAATCAGATATGTCTACGACAACAGAACTTGAAGATGCTGGTACGGCGGCAAAATCAATTGTGCCTGTCGAAGAACTACAAAACTACGGTATTAATGCATCTGACTTGTCAAAATTGAAATCCAGTGGGATATACACAGTGAATACTGTGCTTTCTACGACTAGAAGGAACTTATGTAAGATCAAGGGACTAAGTGAGGTTAAAGTAGAGAAAATTAAAGAAGCCGCTAGCAAAATCATTTCAGTTGGCTTCATTTCTGCTACTGTTCAATTCGATATCAGACAAAAAATATTTGCCCTATCTACTGGCTCCAAGCAGTTGGATTCCATCTTAGGCGGTGGAATTATGACGATGAGTATTACAGAAGTCTTTGGAGAGTTTAGATGTGGTAAGACCCAGATGTCACACACTCTTTGTGTGACTGCTCAATTACCCAAAGAGCTGGGTGGCGGGGAAGGTAAAGTAGCATATGTTGACACGGAGGGTACTTTTAGACCTGAAAGAATAAAACAAATAGCAGAGAGATATGACCTCGATCCTGAGGCTTGTTTAGATAATGTTACGTATGCAAGAGCACTGAATAGTGAGCACCAAATGGAATTAGTGGAACAACTGGGTGGAGAATTAAGCTCTGGAGATTATAGACTTATTATTATAGACTCTATAATGGCTAATTTCAGAGTTGATTACTGTGGCCGTGGTGAGTTGAATGAGCGCCAACAAAAGCTGAATCAGCACCTGTTCAAACTGAATAGACTAGCCGAGGAATTCAATGTTGCAATTTTCATGACTAACCAAGTCCAATCTGATCCTGGTGCATCGGCTTTATTCGCCTCAGCTGATGGTAGAAAACCAGTAGGTGGTCATGTTTTGGCTCATGCGTCAGCAACAAGGATCTTATTGAGGAAGGGACGTGGAGAAGAAAGGGTGGCTAAATTACAAGATTCTCCAGATATGCCAGAAAGGGAGTGTGTATATATTATCGGCGAAAATGGTATCACAGATTCCAATGAGTGAAATATCTTCACCAAAGAAGAAAAGTCGCTATTTACGCCTAAAGTAAACATGCCTTCGTATATTGTATATTACGTCGATTTAACAAAAATATACACATTCAATAGAGTATTCCACACTATTTGACAGTTCAAAAGTCTTATTTGAACAATTTATAATCGTTAATAGGGACTAATATAGCTCAAATGTATTCCTGACTTTGCTCACTTTCATTCCCATCGTAGTTAGAAGACTGCTCAATCTCATCGAAATCGACATCACTACAACTGTCATTTATCGTAAGTTCGGCATCTGCATATCGCAATGGTTCAATATATTGTCTCCAAGGCGACTCCAAAAATAGACTTCTTTGCTTTTTTAGTTCGAAATATCCAGTTGTATCCACTCCTAATAAAAAATGCACTACACAATCAAATTTGGACGTTTTCATTTCCAATTCTTTAAATTCTAACTCTCTGTCGAAAATAGGAACCACATCATTAATTTCATCATTCACAATCAACTCTAGAATATCATCTGTATCAAATTTACTTTCATAATCAACACAATGGAAAAAGGGATGACAGTCAAATTTACCGTTTTGATAACGTTTAGGAATTGAAGATAAATCTAATTCTTCTATAATCGGCAGTCTTGGCGATTCGATATCGTAGGATAGATTAATGTCTTCAAATTTTCCAATATCTTGATCATCCTGATAACGAAGAAGCTTTTCATAATTTGTAGCAATATCATATTCCCAATCCTCTCTTAAGTCAACATTTTCCTCGTTGGTGTCTAAACAAGGACTAGGGAAAGCAAACTTTTTGCTTTTTAGGTTGTTTACAGAGATCTTAACAATATTCTCATTAGTATTGGGAGTGAGTACATTCATATTTATGAGGTCTCTGATATTTAACTTTCTACTATACTTTTTATTTTGTTCTTTAAACTGGAAACTTTGTGTTGTCAAAATTAAAGTGGTGGTTCGAGACTTCTGACATCTCAAATATGGTTGACATCAAAAGATCTTGGATGAAACACTCTGAAAATAATAGCCACCGAGGCAAAAAAGGAAGGTATTGCTGCAAAGGTTTTCATTTTTCCAGAACATTGCTTGAGGACATCATATTATCGATATAATCTTCCAAATATTCATTCTCCTGTCGTAACTGTTCACACACTTTTCTTTGGTCTAATGTCCTATTCCATAAAAGATCTAATGTATCTTTTAGTAACTGTGTCTCTGAAAGTAAAGCTTTGTTCTCCATGTTCATACTTTCCACAGCTTTTGGCTGATTCTTAGAAGCACTAGAATCATCATTGAATTGTTCAGTTCCCTGCGACATTATCAAAGAAATATCAATTTCTCTTTTTTTATGGTAATCTTTTGCAAAAGTTTTCTGAGCACCAAGAGGTAGCTTACGGTAATGTATGGATAATGAATACACAATCGATGTTTCTTTCAATATCTTCTAATTTTTTTCTTTGAATCTTAATTTTCTAACACCTGCGCCATTATATTTTTGATCTCGCCACTTGGTGAAATTTAGAGCCTGAATATCACAAAAGATGCCCATTTAATATCAAGGAAGGCATACTTCTTATAGAAATTTAACAGTGGCAAAATGCAAGAAGGGGCTGGTTGGCCACGTTGGCTACATACAAAATTCATACATCTTAAAGTTCTGTATAATGACATATATTAACTACAATGAATTCTATTAATCTCTAAATAAACGCACGTGGTTAATTACTTAAGTACTGAGCGAGAGCTATTTATTATAATGCTTTGAATATCGTATCATTAAATTATCATTCAATCAACTTTGATAGATGAGAAGATTTTTCTGACGAAGAACATACTACTCAAGAACCCGATGGAACCAGTTACAATGCAACATAACAGAGATATGATAGAACTGTAACCTAAATATAACACAACAGTGGTGAAACCTCCTAATTTGAATTTGGTGAATAAAATTGAGTGAATGAAGACATAAATAGCGCAACCAACACCCCCAACAATAAAACTTCTCCATTGCCAGTTCCAGTTTTCTAAACATAACGAATGATAAGTGATTAGAACGGTGACTAAAGATGTTGTGAGAGCTAATAATAAGAGAGAAACAAACAAGAAACCAAACATGTAGAAAATCTTGTTGTACCACAAACTTGTGTATATGAAATAAATCTCCACGGCGATAGAACCGAATGGGAAAATACCAGCAATAAATGTCGCAGGAATAGTTTTCAAATACCATGGTTGGAATGGAATCTGTCTTGCGATTTGTTCTGTCTTAGTTGGGTGCTCATTCCAGTTACATTTCTTATTAGCAACCAAGGAACCTGCGAAAGCGGAGGGAATGGAAAAGACGAACCATAATAGAACCATGAAAAATAATGTCTTGGCTGGAATAACACCTGAAGAGTGAACGTACATCAAGAAGAAGTTCATAGCAATAATGGTTATGAAAATACTGCCAGGAACTAATATTGGTGTCAAAACCATGTTAGCTTTCCAGTATGGGCCTCTGAAAAATTTATAAACACCCATAGAAGTGTAAGATCCGACAAAACCAAATAAAGCGTAAAGCATAAACATGACTGTTCCCAATAAACCTCTTGAACTTGGAGATAAGAAACCTAATGCGGCAAAAAAAATAGTGGTAGATATCATTATGAATAGTTGAACGCCAGAGCCTACCAAAACAGATAACAGCATTGATTTATGTGGGATACGGAAAACATCACCGTGACACAATTTCCATCCAGCATCTTCTTGGAATTCATCGTCAAGATTGAATTCATTATAACGCGCAAAATCATTCTTAAGAGCTTTTAACAAAGAATGAAGAACAACAGTAGATAATAGAAGAACGATAAGTGAGAAATTAACCAAGGAAAACCATTGGATGGTTGGATCGTAAACATGTAAATATTTATCCCATCTTGTGGCCCAGCTGGTTTCTGAAGGCACAAAAGTAACAGAATAAGTAAAGTAGACATCATTATCCTCATCTTCTTGAAGAGTTAGAGGTTGGCCGGTAGACTCACAGGAACCAGGTGAGGAACGTTGAATGGATACGGGATTTACAATGACGCCAACTACACGATAATCACCGTTACCTCTGTCATGGTATTCAATTCTGATATCATAATGATTGACGAAGTATACTAATTCAACATTTTTGATTGTCTTAACGTTCTTGGCATCACGAGCATCTAACTCTGCGCCTTGATTGGCTGCGGCAACCTTCGTTCTTGCTTCTGTTTCATCTACAGCTTGTACAACATCTACTAAACCTAATTCAAAACCAGAGCCATAAAAGTCAGTGCCGGTTCTAGTATCGTGAGCTTCGTGAGCAGCTGGAAGTCCATCAATTAACCAATTTTGGAAAAAACCATTCTTAATCAACTTATTGATGAATTTTGCATCATTCCCTGGAATTGTACTTTTACACAAAGAGGCACACTGTTTTTCTTCAAGCATATTCAATTGGAAAGGAGAGTTATAAATTCTATCACCAAACATTATGGAACCTAAGGACTCTGGTTGTTTTTCTATCTTTTCAGGTTGACAGAAATGGAACCTATCGTAATAATAGTCATATGAGTATAAATATTTATTTTTATCACTGGAAACATCTTTTCCTTCATCATTTTTATGCTGCCAGTACATCGATGGAGAAAGATGATTAACTAATAATGGGATCTCATCACCCTCGTGATATGTCGTCGGAGCAACACCTGGCAAATAAAATGCCCTCGTAAGTGATAAGAAAAGAGAGATTAATAATAACAATCTGGTCATCTTGCCCGTTAAGCTATCTGTGCTTCTCAACTAAAAGATAAAAGACTGCTATAGAAGAACGAAAGTTGATACGCAAATACTTGAAATAAGCCCTTTGATCAGATGCAGCAACTAGATTTTAGAAGTATGATTGTGTCTGAGCACTCCAACAAAAACTGTTCTCTCTTCAACTGTCTTGTATCACACTTCATCGTGATGGAAACTTAAATTGCTTCGAGGTGTTTTTTATATAAATTTCTCATAGTGAAAAGACTGGAAAAGATTGTCACCCATACACCGCGCATATATGTATATATCTATACATATATATCTATACATGATAACAAAGATATTCAAATCAGATCACAAATATTATTGATTAAATCACTGTTTTGATCTTTAAATTGAATGTTAATTATTTATATTTATATTACAATGTCCGCTTTTTTTATATATACTTCATCAACTTCTCTGGAGGGACCGTTTCTATCATTTCGTTCTCGTCAATACGAGGATTGATGGGTTCATAAGCCCCATTATCATCTCTGAAGACGTAAGCCATGATAACTCCGGCAATACCAAGCACTGCTACTGTGCCTAATGCAAGTGCTAGACCTAGTAGTACCACGAAGCCACGATCAATCTTTCTTTTATGCGTTTTGTTGGGAATGCTCGTTGCACTTGCGGATGCTCCTGGTGACGTCGTGGAAGAACTTGAATTGCTTACAGTACCACTGTTTGTTAACAGAGCAACCTGTGTGTTCGTAAAGCTAGACATATCTCTATCAATAAAGGCATTAATCGAGGAATCACTCTCCGAATTAATTAGTAGATAAGGCACCCAGCTTGAAAAATCATAAACCATAGCTTGGATGTGCCCATAACTATTGTCGTAAAGTTGACCAGATACCAAGATTGCATCACTAGAACTTGTATCTCTCTTACTCAAGGCACTAGCTAGTGTGACATAGTTGAGGTTATCCACCACCGATGAAGAATTAATATTTGATATTCTTTCGACAGTCCACACATTATCTTCATAAATAGAAAGGGCTGTATTATTCCAAGCAACGATTTTTTGATCAGCTACGGTGAAAGATTTGAATGTATTTGATTCGCCAGATTTCAAAGCTGTAATCTTGTTATTTTTGAGATTTAAAGAGGCCATAGTGATGGAAGATATGTTTTTCGTGCTAAAAAGACCAGATACAATCAGTTCTGATTCATTGAAGAGCTGCATATGATCCACAGTACCATTGATAGAGGCATCAGCAAAGGAACTCCAAGTAGAATTTCCATAATTAAAAAGACATAGGCCGAAACAATTAACATTTGGCATACTGAAATTACCACCAATAATTGCTGTAGCATTGGAGGCAAAGTTTACAATACCACTAATTTGTGATTGTTGCGAGCTTAATGATTCGTTAGCTATAACGTCATAAGTGGTAGTGTTGAGTACTGTTAGGAAAGAACTAGATTCCAAGGATGAGGATGTTCCGGCAATTAAAAGGGATTGATTATCCGAATAAATAGCAGCAACCACATCATTTGGCCACTGCCATGATGGCTGAGATCCATTTGTGAAATATACTCTAGTATTATCGTCGTCTTGGTAGAAATATGCTCCATGGGAAGTATTCATATAAAGACCTAGATAAGGATCAATGCTTTCGTTAAAATTCAACCCTTGAACTATGTTGTTGGCTCCAATATTGATAGATTCATTGTTAAAACTATAGGACATTTGAGAAGAGGCCCCGTTGAATAATAAGTCTCCATTGGCATTGGCTCCTGCAGACCATAAAGACAGCGAAAGTGAAGAACTATTTGACATTAATGTAGACGAGGAAACATTGTATAGATACGCATTATTAAAAACGAGTATCTCGGAGTTACCAAATGTTACATTTTTGAAAGTATCTATCGACGAATTACCATATTGTGTAAATGGGTTGAAAGAACCATTGTAAGTGACTGCTCCTTCAGTTACTCCTGACAAATTGAAGTTACCATAAAGGAAAATCCCTTCTGAAAATGGTTGCATATTTTTAAATTGACCTTCAACTCCTGAATTATCACTAGTAGAAAAATTTAGGTCATTACTGGACTCTAAAGCGTACACACTTTGCTCAGCGCCCCCTACAAGTAGGTAGTTATCATAGGTAGAAGCAAACAAGGAAGAATTTGTATTGAAAATATCTAGGGGATACTGATTCAAAAATGTTTTTCCAACCTTTGCACTAGATGAGTTAAACGTAGATGAGAAGTTAGACAATTGATATTGGAAAAGTCCATTTAGGGCAACAGTGCTTCCATTTTTAGATGAGGAAATTTGACCTAGAATATCTAGCGAAGTAACATAAATGTTACTGCGATCGGCTACAACAGTAGTTCCGGTTGAATCCGAGCTAATACCTGAGACATATTCTAAAACGATCCTGACTGAGTTTTTCAAATAACCTGAAAATAGTTCATCATATTTTAGAGCTTCATTGTTTTGATAGATTTCTACTGTGGATAAAATACTATCATCAGATTCATCGTATACGGTAACGTTGACAAGCCCTCTTGTTGAACAGGTCCCGTCATCCGAACAACCCGGTGTATACAGATTAATTACATAGTCACCAGAGTAAGGTAAATTTGCATTGAAAGTAACTTGTGGAATGGGGTCGTCACCTTCTGTATAAAAAGTTGTCACATAGGTTTGCCCACTCGCACCAAATACCCAGTCATTATCAGATAATGTTGAAGATGTGTAATCTGAATTATTTGATGTGCAACTTGCGCCATTCAGAGAATTGTTCGCAAATACAGCATATTCGTCCTGATAAAGGCTGTAGCCCGCTAAAGCAACGTTACTTCCGTAGGAGTTTAACGCAAGGAATTGTAGTAATGTGGTACTAACAACATTAACGAACCCGAATTCTTGATATTCTGCACTCCATTTAATCACGGTGGCGTTATCAGATAATAATCTTGCCATTTCAGAAACTGATGCCGCATCACTTGCTGAAGAAAGAGTGTCTCTTGAAAGTAATGGACAATATGAATCACAGTGTTCTAAATTTCCGGTACGAGGGTCAATGTAGGTCATATTCATGATACTCCCGGATGGATCTGATATTAGCCTGAATTCTGAAATTTGGTTTTGACTGTCTGGAGAATTATAAATACGAATTTTAGTCAAAGCAGAATCGTAAGGCAAAGAACAAGCCAATGTTCCGGTCGTTCCAGAGACAAACCATGCGTCTGAATCTGGATTTACACAAATAAATGAACTTGCGTCAAAGTCACTTACATCTGAGCTCCATGTAGCTTCATTAAGTGGAAGTAGAGGACTTAATTCGAGATCATAAATGTTTGTGGTTGCATTACTTGTATTGGAAGTAAGCAGGCTGGCATCGTCTAAAGTATAAAATTCACCTGCAAATAAAATATTATCGTCATTAAGTCTTAAAATATTATTAATGGAAGAATTTTCACCGAATCCCAGAAATGGTAGTAGACCTGTGGAATTAGAGGTAATGTTCCAAACAGCCACACTATGACCATCATCAGTCCCATTAGAAAAGGTAAAATTACCACCAAAATAGACCAAGTCTTCATCCACAAGAATTGACTCCACTTGTTCTAGGGTAGTATTGAAGATTGGGTATACTGAGAGGGAGGAAAGGTTATAAAATAGTTGATTTTCGAGCGAATATTCATTGAGTGAGCCTGAACCACTTAATATAAAGGAGTCCGACCCTATGGGGACAATATTATTGATTCGAGTATCATCAAGGCCTTGATTCAATTGTATTAACGTGTTGTTGGAATAATATACTAGCCCATTTGAATTAGTATCTGGCGTTATCTGATAAGAGAAATTTTGTTGTCCCGTATACGTATAAAGGGAAAGGGCATCATAGCTTCCCAGCAATTGAAGTGAACTATCATTATTTGAAGAGAAGATGAGAGCTGGTGGTGCAAAAGTTTGTATTCCAAGTGAATTTTCCAATTGTGATAATTGTGATGCCAGTGATAGCGTTGTGAAGAGTGAAAGACTCTTTATAAGTTTGTGATGTGTCCTCATTGAGAGGTAATACTATTAAGTGTGAATATGATTAATAGTGGTGATCGAGATATACGTACAGTCGTAGTACAATTGCTTTATGCTCTTCCAGTAAAAAAATGAAACGAACAGAACCTTTTGATCTTAACTTGAAGTTCAGGGATGGAATGTTATTATTGGCTCTTTGTGAAATTCAACTTCTGGAAGCCGTAATTTCTCGAATAATATATATCAAAAAGTCGTTGTTAACTATTTTTAGTAACCAAAGTTGATCTTTAATTTCTCGAGCCTTCTCATTGTTTTGTAAAAGTTTTTTTTAGCTTTTCGTGATTTTTATGTTGTTTCGAAGCCCGAGTTTGACAGATATCATTACCCGATCCAGCAATGGATAAACATATTGAACTATAAGAAGATCTCGAGAACATTTGCAGCTAATATGGAATGAGTAAGCCCATGGTTAGTTCAGGCGACGAACTCAAGTGTGAGGATGTGCTGATGCAGGAGAAGTGCTGTTATAAGACGATGTATATACGTATTTATGTTGTCATACCCAATTTTGATATCCAAATCTATGCTTCGTGCACCAATCAATACCATGCTCGTAGTATTCTTCTCTGGTCACCCTCGTAGCCTTGTATATATCTGTACTTGCAAAGGATGACATTGCTTTCCATCCTGAGAGTTCGGAGTTCCCCTTTGAAATGGTTATTCTACATTTCCAGTCCGTCGGTAGTTGTCTTTGTAATTCTTTGGCTACTCTCGAAGCGAAATGAGGTAGATTGAAATTTCCCCCGATACACATTATATTCGATACCATTAGTGGCCTAATCACCTCTGGGATCATCGACAAGCTTTCTAAGATGGTCTCCACCAGACCAGGTTTTAGTATTTGGGAAATCTCAGGGTGGAAAAACGTTTCTGGAACGGCAAAAAGTTCATCCTTTAGAGTGATACTCTGTGAATCCTCTGGCAATGGTTTGCCTTGTTCATTTGAAGGCCGTACGTACCCGAGGAAGCTAGTTTGAAAGTCTGGTAGTACATATTCTCTTGATGTTATATCTTTGTTCTTGAAACTGTCGAAATATGATGCGGGACTCACGAAGAGACATTTTTCCTTTATATTGTTGACTAAAATAGTTTCATCCATAACGTTATAATGTCTAAATGATAACGTTTCTTTCAATAGTCCATTGAGAAATCGACCACCTATGTCTAGCTTTTTTACTGCTTTGTAATATGGGATCCCCTTAATGACTGGAATTATCCAAGTACAATTGAAACCAGAATCTACTACCAGCTGGAAATCTCTGTACTCTTCAGTCGACGGCGTTTCAACAAATGGCTCTGTATCCCTTTCACCAATTATAATTTGATCCTTAGTGTTTCTCAAAAATGGCATGTATCCAGCAACGGGGGACTTCATCAAACTTCCAAACTCATATTCTTCAAAGATGACTTGATCCATGTTTTTACCGAGTTCAGGTAGAGTCATGCACGTTTCGCTTGTAATTAAATGTTTACTCTTAGTGTCTCCAATATTAAACCCATTAAATTCGTCGGGATTATAAAGACAATAATCCCAAATGAGAGTTTGCATCTCCCACGATGTCAGCTGGCCCAAGGTATGTGGTCTCTTTATCGACACCGAGGATATATCCTTGATACTCTTTATTTGGTTCGATAAGTAGGATGCATCGTATTTGTCGTTTGCAATGGCATTCAATGCGCAGTACGGCGCTTCCAAACTAGCTGGACCAAACTTGACTCTGTACGACCCGTTATCAATCACAACAGGAGTCTCCTCCATGATCAGGCCGTCTCTTTCTTTTCTCAATCGAGCTTCTTCCCTCTTTAATGAAATGATTCTTTCCATTTCAAAGAATCCATTTTTAACAAATTCCACCATCCTAGACGGTATCATAATGTACGTGTGGCTCGTGAATCTCTCAACACAGTCATTGGAATTTGCATTTCTTGTGGAAGCTCATTTAAAGTTTTGCTGGCAATGAAACTGCGATGAGGAAGATCCATGAGACACAACAGTGGGATTCTGTATGATATTTGTACTACCATTTCTGTAATATTCAGTGATGATGGGCTTCTGTGATTTCCCGATATGGTTACTCAGTGGAAAAAAATAGGTAAACAAAATATATAGTGAAGACAAACACGTAAAGTAATCAAGCTCGAAGTGGCAACTAGATGCTTTAGAGCCCAACAAATTTGTTTTTATCCAATACTCAGCTAAAGGAGCCATGTCACACACTCCATTGAGTAAGAAACAGAAAGTTGTCTCTGATGAAGAGCGGATTACTCCAAACCAGAATGAGCAAGACAACGATAAGACGCATCCAGAAGTCACAGCATCTTCATTTTTAAAATCTCATACCCCAAGAAAGCTGCTACTTGGCTCTGCAGATAACAAGTATGTCCTATCTCAGCCGATAATATCGTCATCAAGTCATGGTTCATCGTCGTTACAAGTTCCCAATCTGCAGCCACCATTATCTCAACCATCCCGTGGCCGTGATAAGAAGGCTTACTCTCAGTCTCCCCCAAGATCCCCTGGTAGATCACCCGTTAGAAAGTTAGAATTGATCCAGTTATCACCAATTAAGAACAATAGAATTGAATTGCAAAAATTGTATAATTCTAAGAATCAAAATAAAGTTAGATTATACATAGATAAGTTGGTTTTGCAGGATTTCAAATCATATGCAGGTACACAGATTGTTGGTCCATTCAATACGAGTTTTTCTGCAATCGTTGGTCCAAATGGTTCTGGGAAATCAAATGTGATTGACTCAATGTTATTCGTCTTTGGTTTCCGTGCTAATAAGATGAGGCAGGATCGATTGGGAGATCTTATTCATAAATCAGAAGCATTTCCAAACATACAGTCCTGTTCCGTAGAAGTACATTTTCAATACGTTATTGATGAAAATGATGGTACAAGTAAAATCATCGAAGATAGGAAGCCTCTCGTGGTAATGAGAAAGGCGTTCAAAAATAATTCTTCCAAATATTATATCAACGGTAAAGAAAGTAATTATACTGAAGTGACAAGGCTGCTTAAAGAAGAAGGCATTGATCTAGATCATAAGAGATTCCTGATCCTACAAGGTGAAGTAGAAAATATTGCTCAAATGAAGGCCAAAGCAGAAAAGGAAGGAGATGACGGTCTATTAGAATATCTAGAAGATATTATTGGCACAAGTAAGTACAAGACTTTAATTGAGGATAAAATGGTTGAAATTGAAGCTTTGAATGAAATTTGTGTTGAAAAAGAGAAAAGATTTGAAATTGTAGAAACTGAGAAAAATTCTTTGGAAAGTGATAAAGACGCTGCTTTGGAATTTATAGCGAAAGAAAAGCAATTGACTCTTTTAAGATCAAAACTTACTCAATACAAGCTGTATCAAACCAATACAAAGCTTGCTACGACTTTGGATAAGATTTCCAATTTCAAAAATGCATTGCAGGAAGAGAGATCAAAATATGAAAAGATTCAAAGTGAAATAGATCAATCAACCAGGGAGTTAAGGGAAGCCAATGAAAAAATTAATGCTTCTGTGGCCCAAGAACGAGAGCTAGTCCAAAAGAAAAGAGAATACGACGGCCAATGTGTTTCGATGGAGGAGAGAATCAAAAATTTAACCCAGAAAAAGACCAAAGCTGAGAAAACACTACACGATAAAAGGATTGAAATACAAAAAAATGAGTCTATATTAAAAGATTTACAAGATTATCAGATGAATTACGATAGTGAATTTAGTAATTTGCAAAAGGAGCTTGATAAGGAACGTTCCAAGTTGGATGATATCAAACTATCATTGAAAGATAAAACGAAGGATATTTCGTCACAAATTTCTCTGTATGAAAAAGATATTGAACCATGGGTTTCTAAAATTCAAGAAAAACAGGTACAAATTCAATTGGCAGAATCTGAAATCTCCTTATTGAAAGAATCACAAGCCAAATTAAAGGAAGGACTAGGGTCTTTGAAAGTTGAAATAGATGACGTTAGAAAGGAAATCGACAATAAGAACAGTATCATTGAAAATCTCAAAAAGGAACAAGTATCTCTCAAAAAAGAAGTGTCCTTAGGTGAATCCGAATGCTCAAGGGCTAAAGAAAAGGAGAAAGAAATGCGGGTAATATTGAACTCGCATAGACAACGTGCAATTGATGCGCGCTCAGCATTACATATGGCTGAAAATAAAAGTACTGTTCTTTCAGCACTTACAAGGCTACAAAAATCAGGCCGTATAAATGGGTTCCATGGTAGATTGGGTGACTTAGGTGTCATTGCAGATAAGTATGACATCGCTATATCTACTGCATGTTCACGACTGGATGATATTGTGGTCGACTCTGTAGAATGCGGCCAGCAATGCATTGAATATTTGCGTAAAAATAAACTAGGTTATGCTCGATTCATACTTTTGGATAAATTGAGAAATTTTCAATTGGGCCAACTTCAAACACCAGAAAATGTTCTTCGATTATTCGATTTGGTCCAACCAATTGATTTAAAATTTTCTAATGCCTTTTATAGCGTTCTTAGAGATACACTTGTCGCTACTGATATAAGACAAGCTAACAGAGTAGCCTATGGGAAAAGAAGATATAGAGTTGTAACTTTAGATGGTAAACTGATCGATATTTCGGGTACTATGACTGGTGGTGGCTCTCATGTTTCCAAAGGGTTGATGAAATTAAAAAATAGCAATATGGAGCACCTGGAAGTCTATGAAGCAGGTGATGTTGAAAAGATTGAAAGAGACCTAGCTGAAAGAGAGAACAATTTTAAAATTGCACACGATACTTTACAAGAAATGAACAACGAATTGAAACGCCTACAGGACAAAGAACCCGAAATTGAACTGGAAATTGCTAAACTGTTAATGGACGTGGACTCTTTGAACGATCAACTGAACTTGAAGGAGCAGCAATTGAAGGAACTAGAAAAGAATTATACAGATGTTATTAATAAAAAGGACCCGCTTGATAGAGCAGAAGCTTTTTTGCAGACATTGCGCAACGAACATAGAGCATTAGAAGATCAATCACAAAGCAAAAAGGAGAAAATCAACACCTTGAAAGAAGAAATAATGAAAATTGGAGGGAAAGAATTACAAATTCAGAATTCAAAAGTCAGTTCCTTGACTGAAAGGATTGGCATAGTAAATGCAAAGCACAAGAAAGATAAAGCCACAATCAAAAGAACAGAAAAGGAGCTTCAGAAAGTGCAAAGGTTGTTCAAACAAGCTGAATTGGATAATACGGCTTGTGTAAATGATTTAGAGACCCTCCAAACAAACGTCATAGCTATTAGAACTCGCCTACAAGAAACCGAGGCAGAGTTTGATATAATCTTGAATGAAAAAGATGATTTAACAGGCCAGTGTGAATCTTTGAAGGAAAAGATAAAAGATATGGAAGAATCCATGAATGAGTATAAGTCTTTCGAAATAGAAATAAAAAATAAACTTGAAAAGCTGAATTCTTTGCTCGATTACTGTAAAAAGGATATCAGGTCTTTAAATCAAGAACTTCAAAGTTACCATGTAAGAGACGTTACTCAGAGTTTAGAAAAAATTCAGAATGAAAATGCGAATAATAGTGTTGGTGTTAAACAAAGTTCCAATAATCTAGATGTCTCAAGTAGTCACACTCCGAATGTGGATAAGCATGATGATGAAATCTCTATGGAAGATGCGGACAATGACAGCCAGAATGAAATAGAGGAAAAAGAGCAAGATGCAGATATCATGGATCTTGACAATGTCACAGAGGAAGTGTCTAAGGGTATCCCAAAGCTTACAGATGATGACTTGAAATCTATTGACCTAGATTCACTGGAATCTGAGATTAATCAATTACAGGACTATGTTGAAAATTCTAATGCAGACATTGAACTCTTGGAGGAGTACATCAGAAGATTGGAAGAATTCAAAAAGAGAAAACTGGATTTGAATACAACAGTAGCGAGACGAGATGAGGTGAGAGATGAACTTGAAAAATTGAAGAAAACGCGTCATGACGAATTTATGGAGGGCTTCAGCATCATTTCATTAACTTTAAAAGAGATGTATCAAATGATCACAATGGGAGGAAATGCAGAATTAGAGTTGGTCGACAGTTTAGATCCATTCTCTGAAGGTGTGACATTTAGTGTGATGCCTCCTAAGAAGAGTTGGAGAAATATCACCAACTTATCCGGTGGTGAAAAAACGCTAAGTTCTTTAGCTTTGGTTTTTGCCCTTCATAAGTATAAGCCCACCCCTCTTTATGTGATGGATGAAATTGATGCTGCTTTGGATTTTAGGAATGTTTCCATTGTTGCTAACTATATCAAGGAACGAACTAAAAATGCCCAATTTATCGTGATTTCTTTGAGAAACAACATGTTTGAGCTTGCGCAGCAACTAGTTGGAATCTATAAGAGAAGCAATATGACTCAAAGTGCCACCTTGAAAAACAAGGACATACTCAATTGTTGAGATTATAAAGCCGTAGCTTCATTTTTAATAAGATTCTTACTGTTTATTATAAAATCATGAATATGTAGAATATATATATATATATATTAAATGCTTTTGTGAGGGTATATGATATTATCCTGAGTTATCTAAAAGACTTGCATACTGTTTTTCCGCTGCGTGAACCAGCTTTTGAACTGGGACAACTACAGTCTGATGAGTAAAGGCAGGTAACCTTTTCCTATTGACTCCAAACCACTCTAGAGGTGGAGTGGCGTCTCCCAAGTCCCTAATTTGAGGCATATCTATTCGGGGTTCTTCAATTGGAACATATTTTAGTTTTGATATATTTTCTTCTTCTTTTATCCTTTTTTGAACTTCTTCATCTGTTTGCATATCTGTATCAAGAACGTTTTGCGATCTACGAACAGCTAATGCCTTCACATGGGTTGTCCACATTTCTTTGATGAAGTTAACGGGGCCTAAATTCCACTTCACAGCTATTTTATCCTCAAAGGTACATTTATAAAGATATTCCAAAATATCGCTGTTTTCCTCTTGCCATGAAGTCATCGCAATATTTAATTTTGGCACTTCAATAATTGTGCCCCCGCTAATTTTGGAGGCATACTCCATATAATCTGCAACAGATATTGCCGAAACCGTATCTTCGTCTATCTCCCTCTTAGAGGTAGACAGAGCCACATAACCATCGTAGACTTCCAGTTCAAGAATAGTTTTCAATTTCTCCCCTGCGAAAGTTCCTGCTCTTGCGGAAATATTTTCTATATTTATAACCAACACTTCCAAGTCAAATAATGCTATTGGAGAGACTTGCAGTTTCAGTACATGTATATTAGTTGATACATCTGTCTGTAATAAGTTCAGTGACCTAAGAATATCCCTGTAATTATCAGGATTTCCTCTTGTTTCTAATGTATCAGATTCACGTAAAGTCTCCAAATACAAGATCTTATTATCTTGCCTCATACGCATTACGGTATTGTACAAATCTAATATGTTTGCTGCCACTAAGGCAGTAGAACAAATATTAATCATTTCACATGTGAAGTTAACCTTTAACAGATCAGGCATAGTTCCCACGATATCCTTTTCGCTATGAAGACTAAATTTTGCCGTTGAAATAGTACCTATCAAAAACATATGGTAATCAAAGGCTGCTTTGAGAGATAGGTTATCTATATTTACTGAAACATTAACGAGGGGATAGTTATGTGTCCTCTTCTCTTTTGGCCAACTCACTTCTGACATCCAAGATGCACCATCTAGTTCAAAGATACCACTAAGTCTACCTTTTGAAACAAAAGATAAATAGTCTGTAAATGCTCTTATTACTTGTCGCTTGTCTTGATAATGGTCTGAAGCTACCCATGTACGTTTTAACTTCAAAGATAATACTCCCAAAGATGGACCCAAATCGGCACTGCCATTAATATTGGTAAAAATTAATGTGAAAGACCATGGAATTTCGCCATATAAGTTACTTGGTTGTGGTAATGTTAAATGTTTGTTTTCACGCTTACCATTGTTACTTTTACCTTTAGGGCCCGGTCTGATGAAACTGCTTAGCTTCCAAATATCTATGAACAGGTACAAATTCTGAAGCTGTTTAACATTAAAGTATAGATCGACCTCAGATATAAGACCAGTACCGTACATATTGATAATATCCGGATGTGTGAACATAAAATTCAAGTCGATGAGATCTAGACCAAAAGACGTACTGGTCTCTTTTGAAAATATATGCTTGATAGAGGCCTTCGTCTTTTTAATCGATAATGAGAATGTCAATGGTTCAGTTTCATCTAGATTATTAGTTACAATTCCTATGATAAAAGAGTCGAACCCGACATCCGCTTGCACTTTTGCCTTCGGTTCGCAACTCAAGCTCAACTTTTGTTCACTTGAAGTTAACTTAAATGCTATATCAAACCCGTCCAATAATCTCTTGTAGTCAATATTTTGAGAGGGAGCTTTTGAAAGATTTGTGGCTATACTCTCATGTTTAGTATTGGAACTGTGCTTTTTAACCATTTCATGGATATGCTCCAGAAATTCTGCTATAAGCGGAGCACAAACGGCAAAAAGCGTATTGTGAGTAGATCCAATTGCAACGAGTGCTCGTATCCAATGAGGCTTCAGACTTCCTATGTTATGCTTATAGTTGAAATCTATTATAACACCAGGTGTCTTCAATTCGAAAGATGGTTCAAGGTGTGATTCAATATCTTCAAATGAGAAAACCTTGAAAACACCACCATCATATTTAAATTGACAGTTGACCGATTTGATATTCGATAAGAATGGTGCTAGACTCTTTATTTTCGGCTCAGTATTATTCTCTGTTGTGCTAGTATTAGGTTGAATCAAGCTAGTTTTTAATTCCTGAAATACTTGGAAAGATTGAAGCATTGATTCTATAACAGTGATAAAAGTCGTCAAGAAACTCACATCTAAAGCCTCTCCATGAAATCTAATAAAGACGTCTTTCATTAAACCGGATTTTTTTACCCAGTATGCAATTTGCATATTTGGTAAATAACTTCTATTAACACTCTCCAGTTCACTTTCTCGAGGATAAAAAGTTGCAGACGTAGCTCCACGAGCGACAGAGAAAAATGCATCCACCAAGGTCAACTTACCGTATCCTCCTTCGTAAGCTGAGAACAAACGGCTGAAGCCAAGCATTATACCTGGCGCAGAAGCATTTGCTTCGGGAAACATCCACCCAATACAGAAATTATATGAGAGGACATGGAAGGACGACATGTTCATACCTATTGAAGATGAACCTTTTTTTTCTTTTTTTAGCTTGGATGCTTTAATATCCCACAGATCTGTACCTCTTTGTTCTTTATAGTAATTCGCTAGACCCAAAAATTGCTGCCCACCCCAGACCAACCGCACCAAAGAATATGGAGATAAAAAAATCCTGAAATGATTACTTTCAACTTGGAAAGATGTATCCAATTCCATCATTTTCTGGATTGTAGAAAATGATATCGAAAAATCCAACATTCTAGAGAGAGCTGAGGGAATTCCGCGATCTTTTATTAGGAAAACAACATTTTCAATAGAAACTTGACTTTGTGTTTCGTCTTTCTCGGTGTATTTCTCAGTATCAATGTCTGACATGGACAAGACCAGCGCATGCGTTTCAAATACAAAATATGTTGTCGATATGGGCACCAAAATGCCGAAGTATTTGATATCTGTGTCTAAGAGCCATCTCATTTCTTTAGTAGTGGCAGGCTGTAAGCGCCCTTCGGTTTGAGGAAGCAAAAAAGGTTTTAAAGCTTTCAATAACTTGAAGCTTTCTGATGCGGTTCGTTCATCCTGCAAAAAACTTGATAGTATTCTATTTGGCTCAGAAAATGTTAGTTTGATCATGGAGGCTGAAACATTTGCGTCAACAATAATAAATTCACCTTCAATAAGATTATATGTTATCTGAAAATCACCAAAGGAAATCCTAAAGTACTGTTGCTTTGTCAGGTCGGACCTTAAAAAAAAGTCGGTATCCCATACATCAATCATGACATTTTGGGAACCAAATTGCTTAAATTTTAAGTCAAATTTTTTCGTTTCATGCCTTATATAGAATGGAGAAATGGGCATTATTTCAAAACTAACATTAGACAGTTGACAAACGACCTCAATTTCGACGTCCTTTAATTTCTTTTTTGGACTCTTATTTTCTCCTTCTGCGAGTCTATCTGATATACTCAGTTGCTTATCAATATTTTTCACAGTTTGAACCATTTCCTTTACAGAGTTCACTAATGTAGCTGTTTTAGCCATAGACTTAATATGAAAATGTGCACATTGGGTGCTCACTAAAACAGTTGGTTTGGATGACCAAGATTCGACAGTTGCAGACAAAGAAAAATCTCGCACCTGGTTTTCCACTAATGTTGTGTTTCTGTGGGTAATAAGAGTTTCGGACCGTTTGGCATATAAAATAATTGAGCCGGCAGGGGATATAGCTTCCTTAGGATGATCCAATAAGAGACTAACTTTACCATTTAAGATCCTATTCGTTAGTTTACTTTCACCAATAACAAGCTGTACTTCAGTTTTCTCAAACAAAAGTAGCGCATTCAATTTGAACGACTTGGGAATGTTATCTACCTGAAAAGATGGGCTACGTTCCATCTTCTCTTGTTCCTTATTTAAAAGCGGGATCAATTCCTTAAGCCTGAGTAATTCATCACTAAAATTTCCTTTGACAGAGCCTATGCTACCTGTCAAATTGATAAGTTTCTCTCGACTAACTCCTGCCTCTGTAAAGGGTGGAGTCTGTTCAAAAACTATATTAGCATTGGTTAGCACAAAATTTTGATCTATATCATAACCTGCAGTGTAGCTTGTTAAGAAGAAGGAAGATAAGTTGACTTTGATGATCCTTCTCATTGATTGTTTGTGTTTTTCAGCCTGGTTAGTCAGGAAAAGTCTTCCATAAATGTATGATCTTGCAACATCAGAAAATTCCCAATTTCTCCAGTTGGAAAATACAGACATGAAGACCTTCTTGGCCTCATCTTGATCGTTTAAGCTTTTTTCTTTCAAATAATTTTCCACACCACTCTCCCAATCACTTGGGATATATGTTAAAATATGGCGTAGACGTGTAATGATTTTCCAGCTCCTATTCTCCCTCACATGACCTTTAGAAAGCCTAGTGATAAATGCAGGTTTCGTAATGACATAGGGATCATGACTGATTTGGTAAAAGTCATTTGCTGCAGTGAGCTTTGATATTAATTTTCTACGGGATACCGTGTGTTCGGCCTGTACAGAGTTGAGAGTTGTAATGATGTTCTGTAAATTCTGATTCTGTTCATTTACAAAAAGGAACAGCCATTCCAACTGTGATTCATCAATGGTAATGTCTGTAGATATAGTATCTATTGAATTAACCTGTTTTTCAGCAGTAGCGGACCATAATTCACAGCCCTCAACAACTAAAGAGAGGGCAGGAGGCCTTTCTTTCTCATTTTTGGTGGATCCTTCCTCACTTATTGAAGCCCTTATTGACCTTGTTTTGGCGAGCATAGTAATTTCCAAAAGTCCTTTTTCTCTGTCTTTTTCTATATTTCTTTGGGACATTTCGAAATCCAATTTATCGAGATATAATTCTATACCATATCTGTCCCGCTCGCCCCAATATATATCAGAGTATAACACCCTGAGTTTGATATTTGTAATAGATGAAGTCCCTTCTTGAAAAGTGCTCAATATTTTAATTGTCTCAATCTCGATATCATCAATGACTTGAACAATGTTTTCTTCATATACTGTAGATGACAGGCTTTCAATATAAGTTGATATTGATGGATTAATTTCAACCGAAATGTATTCGATATCTATCACTAAGTTATCGCATTGGTAATTTTTTTCAGTTGATACAGTGCTATTGCTAAATTCAAGTGGATCCATGTCCTCTTCGTGATGAGTGCTAGCTTGGTTAGGCGTATTGGTTGACCCAAATGGCATTCTGAAAATAGTACGATCATCAAGAAGTGAAACATACTCTCCTAGGAAGTCCTCCAGTATGAAATCTACGGTTTTAGGTAAGATGGGTAGTGCCAAAACCGGTAGCGAAGAGGATGGTACAATACTTCCATAAAGCTCGTTGTACAGTTCTTTTTTTTGAAAGCTTTGCGGGAGTAAGAATGACGTCCTGTGGAAAGCAGCATCATTAAGTGTTATATAATTCCGCTGCATTGACCGGTGTCTCTTGAAGTTCTTTTTTTGTGCGAAGTCTGTTAAGTGAACTTTTGTTGTGAAGTTAAACAGCCGTGCCTTCTTACCATCTATGTCAAGACCGTACATAGACATCTTTAGAGAAGGTATGATTAGATCAAGTCTGCTCGAATAATTCGCACTTTCAAAGTCGATACTTGTGAAATTTACATGTTGTGTTTTCAGAGCCATGTCAATGCCAGATACCTCATTCTTCAAATTCACAGAAATTTCTTGAGCATTTACAGTTAATGAAGTCATATCATTTATGACTTCCTTACTGTATAGCAGAATATTTTCTAAATCCTTAAATCCAAAACCTATTCGAGAAAAAGAAGTCAAAAATCCCTTTAAAAAATCAAACTCTGAGTTAACATTCAAAACGCCGATGTCAAAATCCCATTTACAGAAGTATGTGGGTTCATTGGGCGGTAAGCCAAACATCCTATGACCATGAATAGATAGATCAGATAAAAACCCTTGAGCTTCGCTACTTTCTCTATTATCATGTAGAACTGATTTAAAAATGTCAATCGGACTCTTTTCCGTGTACCTCTCCATGACGGTATCCTCTAAGGAAGCCAATAAATCCATATAATAGTTACTGCTTCTAAGATCTATAATAAGCTCACCGAACTTGAGAGCGGTACAATTATCACAGTTATAAATTGTTTCTGGGAGTATGATGGCACCGTCCCACACAGAAAAAGTTAAAAAGAGATCTGTTTCATTTGCTGTCCTTCTTAAGTCAGATCTTTTAAGGGTTGTCCTTTCTGGTATTTCCTGTGAGATCGCATCATCCATACCACTTTCTCCATCAGAATACACGTCTCCATTGTCCTCATTATCGGATAGATTGGATGATATTAATTCTTCCTCAAGCTCTTCATCTCTTGTAATACCCGTGTATTCTTCTGAGGTGATGAAATTAAAAAAATCACCAAAATAGTTCATCTTGACGTTCGCTAAATACCTTATTACAAACCCATAGCATTGTAATGTTGTGCCTCTACTTTCGCAGATAATGGAAATGGTATCAACATTGTCCACATCTAGTTCTGAATAGAGTAAGTATGAACCTTTAGCACTGAAATCATATGATCTACCGACTTCCTTATATTTCATGAATTCGTTTAATGTATTCCAAGGGGGTGTGTTTAATAATAACCTGAACATGGGTGTTGTGATATTGTATGTAATTTCGTTAAATTGTGCTGTAATATCTTCACTGGGTATTGTAACATTAATCAATAGGTCATCACCATGCAGCGACAGATAGCAATTTTCATTAAAATCTAGCGGGTTATTAACAATATTGTGATCATTCACGTTCAGATAAATGAAGTAAGCATCCATTTTCCAGTTAATAAAGGTTTCAGATGGTCTGAATAACTCATACGGTGTTGGTTCACCAGATGTAAAGTCTGTAAGTGTATCGGCAATCAATGTGATATGTTCTCTTAATAAAAAGGTTTCCAATTGGTTTGAATTCATATCAATTGTCCATGTAGCTCTGTCATTCCAAACCAAAGGATATGAAACGTCGATATCGAAGTCAAAAAATTTACATTTCATTAAAATATCATGATTTACACTTGATCTTATTTCATTTTGCGCGAGATGAATGTTAATGTCATTTTTGAATCCTTCCGTTGTAGGAACCAAAGCAAAGGTGAAATAAGCATAACTTTCTTTTGAAAATCTCAAATCAATCCAACCAAAAGGTCTGTAATCGTCATTAGTTTCTTTATAATGCTTCAAGAATATATTGTCCTTACTTGGTTCTCTTGTTGCAATGCGCCATGTTGTATCATCCATTATAGATATCGAAAGCTTAGTGGCTGTGTATATTCTCGTAGAGCCTGGTACCCTTCTTTTAACTGGACTTTCTGTTCTCGATACTGCGGGTGCTAGCATTGAATGTATGAAATTCATCTGCCTTTGAGTCCATGGACCATAACATATCGATCCTCCGAATATTTGGATATCTAGTGAGTGCGTTGGTGGTGCGCCATTATTTCCAACATCAGGGCCATCGATTTCAGAATTTGTTGGATGTGCACCATGAGGTACACAACCTGGGATATCATATTCGTACGTGAAGATTGCTTTTGGACATTTTACTACACTACTAAATTTTGCATACTCATGATTTAAGAAATCGAATTGAATATCATCCAAATCATCAGTTGTAGGTTCAAAAATTGTTCCTTTATATAGAGAAAGACCTTGCCACTTTTGAATAAACAAATCAGGTGGTTCGTTGCGTTTTTTCTTTCTCTGAGTCAATCCTAATGGTCTTGTTATTATACCAGTTATTGGTGTGAATCTTTTCCATAGTCGTGACAGTTTGCCTCTATCAATTTTGAATTTTAGCAACATTTCTTCTTTGTATCCAATATTTGGTTTTACCGTCACAGCAAAATTGTGTGTCTCTATTGCAAGCTTCATTTTATACAAATCTAATTTTTCTTTCGGTTGACAATAATCTATTATACCTGTACCATGTTCGCTGCTAATTATAACAAGGGACGGTGTAAACTTATTGCCAAAAGCTAAAGAAGCACGGTGTACCTCTATTTCTACTGGAAATGTCTGTAAAAATAGTGAGTCCTTATCGGATTTTGCCTGATCGAAAATTCTATCATTATTCTGATTATAGGTTGATTGTGAACTGTAGCCTGATTCAACAAAATCCTCGTCATTAAGCTTTGTGTCAGAATTGCTTTCACCGGTGCTACTATTTGCACCGTTTGTAGTCTTGCTCGAATAGCTCGAATGATCATTAAATATTTGTTCATCCAGAAACTTCTGAAACTTGATTCTTTCTTCCTTGGAGAATAAGTTAATTATATTGTCGTATGACCATGTCCTATTATAGACGAATATTTCGGCACCTTCACAATGCAACACGAATCTACACGGGAGTTGTTCATTTTTCTTCATAGTAACACCATTAGAATCTTTGCTTTCCAAATGGTATGATGGTTTTCTTGTTTTGAGGAGCCAGTATCTCCATGTCAGAGTACCCTGTAAGAGTGATATTGTGTAATCTTTATGTATAATGGTTACATTTTTGAAAAATATTCTTCCCCCTAGTAGAGATATTCGTAATGACTCTATATTTACTTTGATATGTGCTCTTTTCCAAAGGAGCCATTCCAATATGAGACTTGTAATGTATGCAATAGCCCTTCCAACGTAAAAAATCACACTTAGGCATAAAACAACTAGTAAAATCCAATCCAGAAGGAAGACCCAACTAAAATTTTTGCCCCCACTGATTGGAACAGATTGAAATTCTGAACTAGAGGCCATATCAGACTCAGACTGTGTGTTTATCAGAATCTCAGATGCCTTGACCACTTTATTTCCATCTAGTACTCTTTTTAAAAACAAATCGGAAAAGCTAAACCATGCGAAGCTTCAGAAAAAAAATTGCTGGATATGTTTACATACATATATGTGATTTTGATAACGCTCATTGAGCTAAAAGACCATTTATATATTTACAATTATTGTTTCTTAAGAGTTGTATTTTTCCATGAATTCTATGTGAAATTGCTTCCAACTATCGATCCATTCAATTCCTGGTGCTAAGAAAGTTGTTCTCAAATGGTACGTACCTGCGACTTGTCCAAATCCAGACCCCGGTACGGTACAAATACCTGTATGCTCTAGTAATTCCTTACAATAGAATTCGTCAGGAGATAGTTCTAGACGTTGCGCTTCTTGAATTGCACGGTAAGGTAAGTTCAATTTGGGGAAAAGATACATAGCACCATTTGGTTTTTGGCATTCAATACCATCTAAAGAATTGAATGTTTTCCAAAGTAACTCGGCTCTCTGTGACAATTGACTATGAATCGTTTTTCTTTGAGCTTGGTCTAGTGCAAATGATTCTTCACCTCTCTTTGGAGGAGAAACCATTAAGTCGACTAATGCTTGACCAGTAACGACAGGACAAAGTGAGATAGAGGCTAATTTCAAAATTACTTGTCTAACCTCGTGTGTAAAACCGATTATCTCCATGTAACCACCTCTTTGGCCACATTCACCGGATACACCTTTAGAAGTAGAATGTAATGATGCTAATTGTACATTATCAAATTTACCCGGGATTTCACGTTGTAAACGTCTTAAAACTCCTTTTACTGAATGGAACTTCATTCCATCAAATATATTTTCTTGGTACACTTCATCGGCAATGACTACGATACCGTACTTGGCCGCAATTTCCAAGATACTTACAATGGCTTCTTTAGATAAGACAGCACCTGTGGGGTTCCCGGGATTAATTACAACAAGAACGTCAGGCTTAATATTATCTTGGACGGCTTTCTTAATGACATTCTCAATTTCTATGGGATTTATTGACCACCCATTCATTTCATCTAGGAAATATGGTAAAGCATGCGAATTATTTAAGGCCAAAGTTGCAGTATATAGAGGATACTGTGGGATAGGAATCAAGACACCAGTTTTTTCACCTTTACAGAGGATGGAGAGTAAGTAGTTTACTGCAGCAGATGCACCTGCGGTTAAAAAGATATCCTCTGGATAAGCTGGCTCACCGCCATCTCTTTCTGTAATAAAGTTTGCAACGGTTCTCCTTATCCCATATACACCTTGAGATTCGGAATATGCACCCACTGATCCACCAATATCCTTTAGAATTTTTTTGGCTCTTAGGATAGCGTCTTTCTTATACACAGCAGATGATCCCGGCTTGGTTTCAATGGCATGAAGTAAAGTCGGGTATTGCAAAAGTGAAAGCACTTGTCTATAGAAACTTAAAGGCTGCTGTTGTAACTGTTGAGGATTACCAATATTCGCGTTAATAATTTTATCAAAAGGTAGACTATTTGGCTTTTCTGCTAGTTGTCTTTTCAATTCTTCTGCTCTCGTGGGTATCTTACCTCTAACGGCATATTTTGCTTTTAGAACGTTTTCATTCAAGTCACCGATAGTTAATTGACCGGCAGGCTTGAAATTCAAGTTATGCTTTCTTGGTTTTGGATTAGAAAATGATTTAGTAGAATAGTAAGAGTATGTATTGGGTGGTAGAATGGTAACTGATGGTGACATTTTAGTGAAAAAAGCGTTAAGACTTGAAGAGCGTCTTGATATTGAAAGTGTGGTCATGTTAGTCCGAAGTATACTACGAATGTGAATATTGTGTTGTGTTTAAGTATGAGAACAGCTTTGTGTTTTTGCTCTTACTGAAGCAGGAAAATATTAGTAGCGGGTCACACGTTATGAAGTCTAAATACGTAATTGTTCTTTGTATATTTTAGGTCAATGGATAGGGCTAAATTTCAGAAGTATGTTACTGAGAAGTAGTACAGAGGCACAGTGGAGGGACTGAACGCACAAAAAAAATATAGAACGTCGTGACCTGGAAAATGTATCTGGGGTATGCTGGAAACTTAATCTTTTATTTCCGCAACAAATGAAGGATTATGTAGTTTACCTTCAGTAGGAATACACGTAGGAATAGTAGAAAAAGGTACACGTCAAAAAAAAGAATGATCTCTCACCCACTTTCTTTGTAACTCGTAATAACGTTGTAGGTAGATCAGCAGAAGAAGGCACTTGGAAAAAGTCACGCAATTAAAAAAGAAACAGAATGACGATTTGTTAGGTCTCTCAAAGTAAAGTTGTCTTGTGATGTAAATTAATCAAGAAGAATATGTATGAATATCTAATATGTAGAAATGGATTGGATTACAAGAGGGCATTTTGGGCCTTTTATAGCAGTGAGTCAATGACTCTCTTATTCAGAGTAACGATATCTTAGAGTTTTGTATCGAGAAAATTTTTCTGCAGCATGATAATGATTCCTATGAAATGGCCGCAAATATTAATATACCGGCGGAATGAAGATGGGATACGGACCTGTTTTTCTTTTGTATGGTGAGTAGTGTTTAAGATAGCCTTGTATTGCAAAGCAATGAGAGTCCGTCTTTGAATTCTGATGGTTCAGTTGTATCTTGAAACTCATTTGCCAGTATTTATATAGCATTTCTGCTACCAGGGGTCGAGGGATCGTTCGTTTATGAAGTACATTTTTCCCTTTGATGTTTTATTTTTTCTGATGAGATACTTCTTGACTGAATGAAGTACAACACACTTGCGCGTATATAGTTCTTAATACAAGTGGATCTGTATGCTTAGTAAATGAGTGGTAGAGCACCATGTATACGTACACTTGTTACTAAGGAAGTGAGGGACAAAATTACGAATGCCATAGAGGGATTACCGTTGCATCAGAAAACTTTGCTTCAATTGCAAGATACATTGAAAAGAAATGATGCGTTAGCAATCCCACTACTGCGAGATGTTGTGAGTTATGAAACTACTGGAAAGTCAAAGTTTTTAGAATCTATCATCTATCGATTATATTTCCAATGGCTGAATGAAGTACCGAGTCATTTAAAACCATTATTGAACCAATACGAGCATTTAAAATCTAATTGGCCCATTGAGAGACATATAAAATTTAAGAATGCAGAGCCTGAAGCTATTTCATTACGCAACGCATGGATGCGTAACAAGGCAACCGCAGTGGATCTATCCACATCCGATGGTGTTATCAAGCCGATTCTAAATCATTTCAGATATTTGCGAGTGAATGAAGACAGGTTGTGTAAGAAAAAAGTGGGTCTGCCTATACTAGAGGTTCCATTGAACGTATTTGGCACTGAGATTCCAGAGTGTAGAGTAAACAATCTACTGAAAAAAAGAATTGCCCATGTAAAGAAAAGTTTACTGGAAGACAATCCGATGCTTTCTCCAAAATTAGAAGATACCTTGCATTCGATTATCAATGATAGCAAGAATACTAGAGCATTGAAAAGAGTTTACTTGAGAAGTTGCTCTCGAGCCTACACCGGAGAAAGCAACCCTAAGGATAGTTCGAATATCACTTTTCACATAATAGATTGGTAATGAAATGGCAGAAAGCAAGAGGAAAAAGCCGACTACCTCTTCTACTAATATACATTACCCACGATGCCATAATAAGAAAAAGTCCCTTCATCTAATCAATATCATATGAGATTATACAAAGAATTCCACACTCGAGAGATTTGTATTCCAGCGAACCCGCGCGCGCCATACTCCCTCGATGCATTGGCAAATTGTCTCCGTGTTTCTCTCTGTCTGGAAAAAACACCGAATTTGCATCGCAAAATGGAATTAATGCCACAGTTGTGGAAGTTTGGTCTTAAAAGATCAACATGGAGGTTAGAAGAATTCTTAACTCAAACCGCACACTAAATTCCCTTTCTCATGGCTCTTTCTGGTAACTAACAGTAAGTTGTCATGCCTTGTCCAGAATTTTCTCGTATTTGTGAAACCACACCGTTGTCTCTCGTGGCAAAATGACGGACTGGCCTTGATTAGTCTGGTTATCGATAGATGGGAGCCACTATTCCTAGTATGACTGTATTGTAATGTACTATTACCATTATTATTGATATTGTCATCATGATGATTCTTGGTTCTTCCCTGGATTTGATATTTTTTTATATATATGTTAACTATTGGATTTTGGAATTTGGATTGGTCCAATCTTGTTTTAGTGGCATCACCAAGAAAATCAATCTCGATTCAACTCACTTAAATTGTATTACTCGATTCAACAATGAGTAACCAACATGATACAGAATTGACTGATTTCAGTAATCTAGATGATTTAGAACAGGAATTCAATCAATATAAGAAAATAGAATTGACTATATCATCCACACGTCAAAATGAAGAGGTCGATTCAAAGAGGCAAGGAAAATCAGATAAAAACGTAAAATCATCTTCCTTTGATTCTATCTTCTCTCTGACACAGCAACAACAAGTTCCAACTTATGAAGAAAATTCGATTACAATAGCAGATTATTATACTTACTCATTAAGGCCTTATTTTACTTTCAAAACTATCACAGATTATATAAAATCACTATTTCCAATATTTCACTGGTTACCACATTATAATTTAACATGGTTCATATCCGATTTGATTGCAGGTATAACAGTAGGTTGTGTCCTCGTTCCACAATCAATGTCGTACGCACAGATTGCTACTCTGTCTCCCCAATTCGGTCTATATTCCAGTTTTATAGGAGCATTTTCCTATTCATTGTTTGCTACTTCCAAAGATGTCTGTATTGGGCCTGTTGCAGTCATGTCACTGCAAACTGCAAAAGTTATTGCCCGTGTCCAAGATAAGTTACCAAGTGACACAGATATAACAGCGTCTGAAATTGCCACTACCTTGGCTTTATTATGTGGAATCATTGCAACAGGGGTTGGTTTACTAAGACTGGGGTTTTTGGTTGAATTAATTTCCCTTAATGCAGTGGCGGGCTTCATGACAGGTTCTGCGCTGAACATTATTAGTGGTCAGGTCCCGGGTTTAATGGGTTACAATAGTGAAGTTAATACAAGAACTTCAACATATAAAGTCATCATTGACACTTTGAAGCATTTACCAGACACTAAATTAGACGCTGTATTTGGTTTGATCCCGTTATTTTTACTATTTGCATGGAAATGGGTTTGTGACGTATTGGGACCAAGATTAAATGAAAGACATTTCGGTAATGGTAAAAATCCAAGAGCCCATAGAATTATGAAAAATTTTTATTTCTATGCACAGACTACGAAAAATGCAATCATTATTATTGTCTTCACATGTATATCATGGGCAATTACAAGAGGTAAAACTTCAGAGACTCGCCCAATTAGTGTTCTTGGCAGTGTTCCTAAAGGTTTGAAAGATGTTGAAACCTTTACTGTCCCCAGCGGTCTAATGGCCAAGCTTGCCCCAGAGCTACCCGCCTCAATAATAGTCTTACTGCTTGAACATATTGCTATCGCAAAATCATTTGGTAGAATCAACGACTATAAGATTGTACCTGATCAAGAAATTGTTGCCATTGGTATAACAAATCTTCTAGGAACTTTCTTCCATGCTTATCCAGCAACAGGCTCATTTTCGAGATCTGCGCTGAAGGCTAAATGTAATGTTAGAACTCCATTAAGTGGTTTATTTTCTGGTGCATGTGTCCTTTTGGCACTATATTGTTTAACTGGTGCATTTTTTTATATTCCGAAAGCCACATTATGTGCTGTTATCATTCACGCGGTCTCTAACTTAATTGCTTCTTATAAAGCAACAATGAATTTTTGGAAAATGAACCCTCTCGATTGCTTCTGTTTTTTAGTGACTGTAATTATAACTGTTTTTGCCTCTATAGAAGATGGTATTTATTTTGCAATGTGTTGGTCTGTCGCAGTTTTATTATTCAAAGTTGCATTCCCACCTGGAAAATTTCTGGGTCAAATTGAAATTACTGAAGTCCTTGATGGTAAATTGGTAGGTGATTCGTCAGTATTGACTTCTAGTGATGAAAACAGTGAAATTCTTCCAACTACTAAGGCAGGGTATTCTGTCGAGGTTGTATCAAATCACAATGAAAATACAAATTACTATACAAAATGGGTTCCATTTGATTTCAGTTATACAAAGGAACTAAATCCGGATGCTCATATTAAGCCACCACCACCTGGGGTTATTGTTTACAGGATGGCTGATAGTTTCACATATATGAATTGTTCAAGACATTTCGATATTTTATTCGATGAAATTAAAAGAAGTACAAAGAGAGGAAAGTTAACTCAAATCATGAGAAAATCTGATCGTCCATGGAATGATCCTGGTAAATGGGAACCCCGAGTTTTCATCAAAAAATATCTAAGAAGAGAAAATTATGATGAAGATAATGTTGACATTGAAGATCGTGTTATTGATGACAGACCATTCCTGAAGATAATCTGTCTAGATTTTTCACAAGTATCCCAAATTGATGCAACTGCAATTCAATGCTTGTACGATCTGAGAAAATCTGTAAATAAGTATGCAGACAGACAAGTTGAATTTCATTTCGTTGGGATCATCTCTCCATGGATCAAAAAATCATTGAGGAATTTCGGATTCGGTACAATAAATAATGAATACAGTGATGAATCAATTATTATGGGTCATTCCAGCTACCATTTGACCAAAGACGTGGATGGAATCAAAGCTGCTACCGGTACCAATCTTCCATTTTTTCACATAGATATTCCAAACTTCAACAAATGGGATATTTAGAAAAAAAAATTTATTTACTACTATGTACTATTGATATATTCCTTTTATAAGGCTAATACTTATTCCTAATGATTAACCAATTGCAAAATGAAGCACATATAGATTCTCTCTTTCTATTAATATTTACTGTCACCGACAGCTTTTGTCTTGTGTCACAACGAGCAGCCTGCTTGGAAACCCGACAGGCGTCAGCTACATTTTTTAAGGGAATCACATCAGTTGGAAAAAGGAAGTGACAGTAAAATGACAAGATTGCTGACGAATGATAGATGGGGTGAATAAAGATGTTCTTATTCCTTTCGTTGAAAAGTTTATATAAATTTCTGAAGATTCAAAATTGTCTTGTCGAGATATTTTATGAACTCCAGTAGCTTGAATAAATATGATTTTCAGTAAAGTGTTACATCAAAAGAATTTGAAACTACAAGCGATCAAGAGTCAAATACCAAAATTGAATCCCAAAAGTGGTCGTGCTGGAGGACCATGGGGTCTCATGGAATTTAAGAGACAAATTGTACTTATTCCAGGGTTTTTGCTTACACTGTCAGTACTTTGTTTCTGGCCGTTTTCAATTAGAGCTGTTCATCGTGTAAGACACAAAGATACTAGTAGCATGATCTAAATCGCTGTATATAAACCAATCAATCATATAAAATGAATCTATTCTATATATTCTTATAAGATGTAAACAAAAATAAATAGAGCGCTGGAAAATAATATAATAGTGAATATTAATAATGTCCAATTCTTCATCTTTTGCCACCATAATCGTTCTTGTAATCTTTCTGCTTTCCTCTTGAAATTGGAA
Source organism: Kazachstania africana CBS 2517 (assembly GCF_000304475.1). Taxonomy (NCBI): domain Eukaryota; kingdom Fungi; phylum Ascomycota; class Saccharomycetes; order Saccharomycetales; family Saccharomycetaceae; genus Kazachstania; species Kazachstania africana. The sequence continues at coordinate 566,294 of NC_018941.1, forward strand.
CTATTATTATTCAATCTCGATGTCCTACCAACTAGTAACGATACCCGCTCTTGTCGTTGTAAAAATTTATCTATGTTATCATTCATGATCTGTATTATGTCGTCTAGTTCATCTTCTGCATCGTTTGCATTTGTCTGGATGGAGTTCTCATTTTTGTACATGAGTAATTCGTCATGAAATTTATCCAGTATCAATTTGATATCAGCCTTCAATTGATCATCAGAATCGTAATTGAAGTGTTTCAATTCACTCAACACTCTGATAGGCACTATTATTGGCAGATTCTCTGAAATGAAACAGACAAGAATATCGTTCGTATCAGTGGTCGTATAATAACAGTCAAACCCGTCTATTATTTTCGTTGACATTTTAGTTACTTTATTGCCCTCAATCATTTGCACTTTCGGAAGAACCAAGTCAAGTATTAGCTTGTGGAACAGCTTGGGGTCAATTGTACTGGTCATAGTACCGTATGATTTGTTGAGACTCCCGTTATCATTCGTTGATGACATTGGATTGTGAAATGCTGATATTGTTTCATTGTTCCTTATGGCTTCTATATAGTTTACATTGAAAGTTTTCATTTCTGTTATATTGAATTTACGTGAGGTAGGGACGGGATACAAAACTAACCTCCTTCTGTGCTTTACATGCAATAGGAATCAACATAACCTTTACTCCCTCAATAATTTTATACTTGATAGTCGTATCAAGAAATCATATTTGCGCGAGCGAGCGTCAGGGTAAAAAATGGATCTATAAATAAATGAAGAGTATATTCAGTAAGACTACAAAGGTACTTTATTACATACCAGTTATGGCGGTTTCAAGTGTGGACTTACATAGTAATACATGCCGGGTATTTTGCCCATATTTGTGTGTTCTGTTACGTGAATCGTGAATCGCACCATCCCTTTACAACGTACTGAATTTCGTTTTTGTGTGATCTACCTAGTTTTAATTTTCCACATGGCTTCATCATCTTTTTGTCGTTATCACGAAGCCAGGGAACAACATTGGAATGAGCTCTTACTATGGATGAGTCAGTGACAACGCTATCTTGATTGCAGACCAGTTTAAATTCCAAATTCCATGGCGTTACTTCACCGAAGAGGTCCGACCTACAATTATTTTCTGTCCATAATTTCAATTTTGTCAATATGGCCAATTTAATGTCATCTGAGTAGTTTAATTCCTTATAATTTGATACATTTAACTGTGCCATTGTTCTGTTATTAATGTAAACTTCAGGCAGTCTCTGATTTTGTATACAACTTGTCTCAACAGCCAGCAGTTTCCAAAAATTGGAATTCTCTGTTTTCTGCCTCATTCTTCTATTTGGCAGAAGGGTCGTCGTTGTTGTAACATCAGTCTCATTTTTCTCTCTTGAAGTAGGCCATGGCTCTAATTCGTAGTGTAATTTTGTGAATATTGTCTCGTTTGTCGTGTAAGTCTTCGCGGCTTGTCTCTTACTACGTGAATAAATGGGTTCTATAAAGCATTGAATGTATTCTGGTGTCCATTTGTTGTCCGTTAAATCTAAATCGTGAATATTAAGTAATTTTACATTGGGTGTAACATCGCTGTCCTGACCCGTCATGGGATCCTCCTCGTCTTCGTCATAGGCATCATTATTAGTATTGTCGGCATCGTCATTGCGATTGTCCAAGGGATGAGTCTCTATTCTCAGATTGTCCGAATATCGACGCTTGCTGATGGACAGTCGGGGTTCCTCCACCAGAGAGGTCTTTCTTTTCACTTGAGACATCATTGAACTCAGAGATGGTGTAACATTTGAGGTGCTTACACTTCTTTTTCTCGAATAAAATCCATTCATTATGTTCTTATAATGCTTGATTTGAGATGTGTTGTTTACTATTCCATTATTTACATATAATAGCATATCCTATAACCCATAAATACCTTCTCACTTGCGAAAGCAATATGCTTCTAATTGTATGCTGGGCTATTTTTCTCCCCTCCGTAGTTTATATAATGTATCTTTGTTTCCTCGATATTGTAAAGAAAAAATTAACGATCCTCGAGGCTTATGAAGAACGAAAGTCACGAAAAGAGAATCAATAATCCATATAGAAGAATCATTCGATTGGCTTGGTAATTGAGTGTACCAGACTGATTGGACGTATATATGCGTTTATATAATTTAATTTTGACTGAAATCTAAAAATGTTACAGAATCAACAGCATCTGAATTGCCATTCGTAGCGGAAGGCGCATTCATGAATTCAGTTTGTTGAGGTAAATGGGTTACCTGCGCCGTAACATTGACAGGAGTGTCCATAGAATTTAATGTAAGGTTCTGAGCTGGTTGGTTGGTTATATTTGAATAAGTATTGACATGTGCTATTGGATTCGGACTTGGTTCTGTATTAACGGAGAAAGGTGGATAATTGATTCCGATAGTTGGTGTGGGGGAGACTGAGGTCTGCATATTATTGAGGCTATCCGTTTTCATTACCGTATTCAACTGAGTGGAACTTCCAGCGGGTGTCGTAGAATTGCTCAATTCCAATCTTTTTTTCTCTAATTTAATTTTCTTCCTTCTTTCACGATCATCATGTTGTTTCTTTTGTTTCAACCTCACGGCACCTAATTCAGGTTTAAATTTAGTATTTCTTAAATCTTCTTCAAGTGATTTAATACACCAGTTACAAATGAAAATGGAACATTCACCAAATCTGGTTCTTTTATCTGTGGGTCTATTAGTATTTACTTGCATTTTTTCTTCTTTGTCTTCATTTCTATTTCTTAAAGTTCTTCTAGTATTAAGGAGAACAGTTGAATTAGTACCCATCAGTACTGTGGCATACTCGACGGATTGTTTATTGGAAAATGACAATATTTCTTTCGTTTCATCCGATTGACAGTTCCAATGCTGCCATTTGTAACAGAGATCGCAACAGATGATTTCATGATTTAAAACCATTTCATCCAGATCTTTCTCATTTTCATTAGTTACTATTGGAGGTAAATCTAAATGGCATGAACACTTAAATATCCAATCTTTATTATCAGGGTAGTTATCAAATTTTGAATTAGTAAGTTCTTCGAATGTATCGATTTCTTTCTGTGTAATACATATGTCAGTGGGTAATTCTAAGATATTTGTTTCAGCAAGTTTTGAAGTTTCCATGGGGTCCAGATTTTGAGTTTTAATAATTAAATTACCAAATTTTTCCCCCTTTTCTAGGACTTTTAAATCTATAGCATTCAAATTTTCATCATTTAAGTCGAATAAATCAATGTTTTTGTTTGACAATTTGAAATTTTTAAAATCAATTTCGAAATTGTTCCACAGCTGATTCCAAATAACTTCTTTTATTTTCTTGGATAACCTACTGACATTTCTGTGTCTCAATTTCATGAAATTATCTCTATTATCTAATTTAGTCAATATAGTATCTTCCAATTCACGCTTCTTTGTTTCTTCTTCCTTAGCAACTAGTCTTGAAGATCTCTTCCTTCTAGTCAATAATTCTTTCATTGATTTTTCCTTTACAAGTTGCTGTTGAAGTTTAACTGAATCGATTGAATTAATCGTCTTTATTTCAAGAAAATCGTTTAACCCAGGGCACTCGTGGCATAGTTTAACGTATTCATTGAAAGTTGTTGATATTGGTTTGTAACTAATTTTTAGTTCATCCAAATATGAATTGATTTCTTGAGAATAATCTAGATGAATCAATTCGTCAGTCTTAATGGTACAATTGGACAATTTAATTGGAACCATATAATCTTGAGGGTCGGGATATATGACTTTCTTTTCCACGACGGTACCATTAGTTGGCAGTACTATTAATTGCTTAGAATCATCTAATTTGATGAAGGGGAAATTGAATAAATCGAAGTTATTATTTAGATAATTTCTGAAGATTAAATTTTTTGATTCAATTTGTTTTATTACGTGATAAATAATTTCGAATTGTCTTGAGACATCTAATTTTATGAATTCACCTTGAAAAGTGTCTCTACCGGAATTGGATAGAAGTTCGTTAACAGATGTGTTCCAATCTGTGGATTTACTATTTGTCAATGATTTGAGTAATTGAAATCGAAGTATTTCATATAAATGGTCATGTTCATTTTCCTCATCATCATCCTCATCGTCATAGTCCTCCTTAATATCCTTCTGCAATTTCAGTATATTGTTCAACAGTAATACTTCATCGAATCTTATTGATTTCCACATAGGTTTTGGTGAATTGTTACAAACGATATAAAACCATGCAATTGAATATTGATAGTACCACGTCGTCAACACGTCGGAGAACTGTCTAATCTTGTCATAAGTGGATTCTAAGATGGACAGGTCGACCCTATTCAATTGAGTCAAAGTCTCTTCTGACAAATAACTGTGCCATTCCAACGCGTTTTCGTCTTGTTTAACCTCCACGGCAGGTTCATCGTCATAAATCGGTGTAGAAGACCCTGTCTGGCCCCTCGTAGATCTTCTCGTTCTCTTCATACCACTCACACACACACACACACGCACACACAAACACTCAACGTACTATCGATCCACTATATCTACGTTGCCATAACACTGCTTAAAATCTCACCAAACAAATTTCAAATTTCAAATGTTCGTGCTTCCCGTGTCTAATGATGTGAGTGTATTCCCGGGTAACTCGCATTTCCCTGAGAGAGAAAAAAAAATCCCTAAGCGGTTTTTTCTGGTTTGATTCAATGAATAATAATGGTTTGAAGATTTGACTAATTGTATAATCAATAAGAGGTAGAGATTGAAACGTATACTATACGTTATAATCACGTTGATTCAGTCATTGGTACGGGTACCGTTATCTTCTCACCTTCTTTTTTTCTAATATTTGATTCGTTAGCGTAGTAATCGCTTATTAAGTACGATTCTAAACAAAGGTAACTAATAAAAAGGATTTTACACCCACAATTCCTCTACTTCGTGTTTGAATCATTTTCTCTCTTTCTCCAAGATATTGATATTCTATTATAATGTCGGATATGGAGGACTACCACGTTAATCCTCAATTTAAAATGGGGGCAGCTCCTTTCAAAAACCAACCGTCTTCCAGCGGAGGTGCTGTCGCTCCAGCTACCCTCCGAATGATGGGCAGGCAGCAGCAGCAACAACAACTACAACAGCCTCCAATAAACCAGAATTACAATTATACTACTAAACAGCCTACACAGCCTTTAATGCCACCAGTAAGTATCCCAAATGGTAAGAATAGTAATGGTGAATCTAAATCATCTGCATCAAAACCTGAAATCAAACAATTCCATAGGAAGTCATTGGGTGATTGGGATTTTTTGGAAACTGTTGGTGCAGGTTCAATGGGTAAAGTGAAGTTAGCCAGGCATCATCAGACTAATGAAATCTGTGCGATTAAAATCGTTAATAGAGCAACTAAGGCTTATCTGCATAAAGAGCAATCTTTAGCACCTCCAAAGAACGAAAATGAAATGTTAGAAAGACAAAAGAAACTTGAAAAGGAAATTTCGAGAGATAAGAGGACCATTAGAGAGGCATCTTTAGGTCAAGTACTATATCATCCTCATATTTGTCGTCTATTTGAGATGTGTACGATGTCGAATCATTTTTATATGCTCTTTGAATACGTCTCAGGAGGCCAATTATTAGATTATATTATTCAACATGGTTCTTTAAGAGAACATCATGCAAGAAAATTTGCTAGAGGTGTCGCAAGTGCTTTACAATATTTACATGCAAATAACATTGTCCATAGAGATCTGAAAATTGAAAATATTATGATTTCCACTTCTGGTGAAATCAAAATTATTGATTTTGGTCTTTCAAATGTTTTCGATACGAGAAAACAATTGCATACGTTTTGCGGTTCTTTATATTTTGCTGCTCCTGAATTACTGAAAGCAAATCCATATATTGGTCCAGAAGTAGATATATGGTCATTTGGTGTCGTCTTATATGTCCTCGTTTGCGGGAAAGTTCCCTTTGATGATGAAAATTCAAGTGTCCTGCATGAAAAAATTAAACAGGGTAAAGTCGAATATCCAAACCATTTATCAATCGAAGTTATTTCTCTTCTTTCTAAAATGTTAGTAGTAGATCCATTGAAAAGGGCAAATTTAACTAAAGTTATAGAGCATCCATGGATGATTAGAGGTTATGATTTCCCACCTCCATCATATCTACCGAAGAGAAGTCCAATGACTCCAGAAATAATTGATGCACATGTTATCAAGGAAATGTATCGTTTGGAATTCATTGATGACATTGAAGAAACTAAAAAAATTCTCATAAAAATTATTACGGAACCTGAATATCTTGAATTGTCAAGACAATACTGGTCAATTGTGGATGAACATAAAAATAGCATAAGTGGTAATACCAGCATTAATAGCAGTAATAATAACAATAATAATTATAATCTACCAGATCCAACTCAAGCATATCATCCGCTACTGTCCATGTATTACTTGGTCTCAGAAATGATGGCACGCAAACTCGCTAAATTACAAAAGAGACAGGCAACGGCTGCAGCTGCAGCTATGCCTCTGCCACCTTCTACTGTTACAACCTCCATTTCTCCAGTTACAACGTATAATCAAGATCAAGACAAAACTCCCACAGATAAAATACCTTCCAATCCACCAAATTATCGAAACAATATTCCACAGCAACTAAGAAGCCCATTGCAATCGAATGTAAAGGACCCAAATAAACAACAGACAAATACCACACCAGCTGTGAAGTCCACGCCTAGCAATACTAATGGTCAAGGAAAACCTTTACAAATCCTGGTACCACCAAAATTGGCAATGCCAGAGCAAGCGCATACTTCTCCAACCACGAGAAAATCATCTGAACAACACGAAAATATACAAGGTACCTTGATACAGGATCAAGGCAATAATGCATATCAACAACAAGCCCATCAACAACAGCAACAACAAAGCAACAGTTCCCCGGTTGAAACACAAGATAAGTTAAAGTCCTTCGGTGGCATCTTGAGGAGATTATCACAACGTAATCGTCATCCACAACAGCAATCTCCTTCACCATTGCCTCAAGCTCTTCAGCTAGATTTGAATACAGAACTTCCAAAAAATAGCAATAATAACAATGGAATTAATAAGAAGACCCATTCGCGTACTGTATCTGAATATGCCCCTAATGTATCAAGATATCCAACTTACGGTACATATACCGCCAACACCAACAATGTTGTCATTACACCACCAATGAGGTCTGCATCGCAAAGACAGAGGAAACAAAATGAATTACCTGCGTTGCCTCCGAATGCTCAGACATTAGTTCAGGAACAACGCGAAAAGCAAGTAGAAAAAGATATGATGAGATTGAAAGTTAACGATAAACATATCGGTTCTAGTGTCGAAAGTCCAAGAAATGCTAATGAAGAAAATAATTTAGAACCAGAAGATTCTGACGATAATAATAATACGCTACCTCCGCTCAATATAAATAAAAACCGTAGATATCATCCAAGTGCAAGAGCAAAATCAGTTGGCCATCAGCGTAGAGAGTCATTAAAGTTCATGAGACCTGCTGTACCAGCATCTCAGGATGTTGATGATCATGGGTTTTTGGAAAATAGTGACGATAATAGATCAGAAAATGTAAATAACAATTCCGTGGAAAATAAAGATTTAAACGAACTAACCGATGAAGAAATTTTGGCTGAAGCATCAAAAGCACCTGCTGGATCAATGCCATCCATCGATTACCCACGTTCACTATTCTTAAAAGGATTTTTTTCCGTACAAACAACGTCATCAAAACCTCTGCCAATTGTTAGATATAAAATAATATCAGTACTTAAAGATTTGAACATTCAATTCAAAGAAGTGAAAGGTGGTTTCATATGCATCAAAAATTTCAACAAAAATGATAAACCAGCAATGATAACGACTGGCCACATGGATCACAAGAGACAAAGATCGATATCAAGACAGGGTTCTATTAGACAAACGCAGGGGCAACAACCAAATATACCAATGACACCCATGGGAAACAATTCAACATTTCCACAAGAATTATCCATGGCATCAATTGATGATATGAATAACGTCAATGCAGATGACATATTAACCACGTCGATAGCTCAAGATGTTAATAACCATATGAATAACGGCATGTTGAAAGAAAGGTCACCAATTAAGTTTGAAATCCACATTGTTAAAGTTAGAATTGTGGGATTAGCTGGTGTCCATTTCAAGAAGGTTAGTGGTAATACGTGGCTTTATAAAGAATTGGCATCACATGTGTTAAAAGAACTGAATCTATAAACGAAGCCTCGGATAGAGTATATTAGTAAATATTAATTATTTATTGTCGGTCTATTCAATAACGGCACAAAGACAGGGTTGTGTTTATGCAGTAGTAGCTTCAACGTTATTATAAAAAATGAATTTTAAATAAACATGTTTATATATATACTTGTACTTACTCTCAAAATTGATTTTATTCCTCTTTATTCAAGTACGTGGATACTGGCCTCTCAGCTATAAGTTATACATACAACTGTGGCATGGAATAACTTTTTCTTGCAGAGTAACCGTTAACCTTTTAATCAATTTCAGTTTGAAGACATAGAGCATTTCATTTATTTAAGACTCAGTTTATATTTTGTTTTTAAAAAGCCAATACAGGTCAAGCTTAAAAAGATAAACCATATTCACAAGACCTAAGAGAATCCTGCGATGAAATATATTACAACTGGTATCGGGCAAGGTTTCAATATGGTAATAATATCCATCACCAGTCATAAAGCATAATTTGAATTGTATCAGGAATCTTTAGTTGCAAAAGATTTGACTCTAGAAAAGAAAAAAGCCTTTTCATTCTTTAACGAACATTCTGAGACATGCCCTTCATTATCTTCAACTGTGGAACTTATCCATTTGAGTCGATGATGTATCCTATGACCTTGATTTTTGATTTCTAATGTCTCAACAAATATATATTTGTCATTGGATCTCGATACTTGTAGCCTTCCAAAATTATTATCAAAACCAATATTCCAGCTACATAGATCTGCTTCACGAGGTTGAGTTTCTCTTGAAAAAGTTTTAACGATCTGTTGCGGTTCATCTGTGGTTAGCAATCTTAAAACTTTACCATCTTCGTAAAATCTATAATATCTATAATATGTTATCATTTGGATCGGATTCAATAAAGTGAAAGACCCTTCTTCATTTGAACCGTATCTCAAATAATTCACGACACTAATGTACACACCCTCAAACTTGATAAATGGACGATCTTTGATCATCTTTGCATAGTCATCACCCCACAGTTCCTTTTCAAGAACGGAAAAAGTACTAATGCCATTCAGATACATTGCCTCATTATCGTAAACTTGTTTAGGATATATATAGTCCTTGAATGCCTTATAAGGTGTTGAAGTACGAAAGCAGAGATCGTTGAATCTTGAACAGGTTAACGATAAGTTGACCCAAGACTCACCGGATAGAAACACCACATGCCCAACAATCTTAAGCAATATATCATTGGGCAACATATCCAGTATCCAACAAGGCAATATTGACTCGTCGACATCTTCAATGTCCTCCAGTTCTTCCATTTTTGCAACCTTAATTTCAGTTTCCTCACTTGAGGAAAGGGACAATTTTTTCATTTGCATTAGAGCATTCCATTCGTCATACAGTTTCTTTCTATAAATCTTCTCAACATTCTCATCTAATTTCAGAGCTCTTCTATAAAAGTTAATTGCATCCGACATAGAACCATCTTTCTCCTTCGAGACACCTTTTTCCCAAATTGAGATTGCCTCTTCAGTTCTTGGGTTCAATACTTTTGTTCGGGTCATTATATAACGTCTTACCCACAGAGCTTACTCAACCTTCAGACATTTATGAGCGTTCTGCTAGATAACGCAATTTCACTAAATTATTGTGGGAGGAGAGTAAATGATGTATTTTTTCATTAATTTCCGCGATGAGCTATACAAAAAAATTGATATTGTTATAGTTACATAGACGATTATTTAATCACAGCATCTACAGTGTGCTTGGTGGCTCATTCTTCTTATCATGTGAAGCGTTATTATTGCTGATGAGTTTGTCAATTTCGTTCAACAAGGTGAAGTCGAAATTGTATTCTAAAGCGAAATCTGTACCGTGTGATAAAGTACCGAATAAGTCCGTAAATTCAGAGTTGATGTCATTATTGTTGTTAAAATTATTAGTATTTTCCGTAAACTTCTTGGATACTTCGTAGTTCAAGGTGTTTGAATCTAGAAATTCCAGAAATTCTTTATAATATTTATCATCAATCGAATCAATTTTCATGCATTGAATGGCTAAAATTACCGAGTAGACCATGTAAAGACTGCATTTTTCAAAAGTGTGAAATTTCTTAGTCCACAGCACTAACAAATAATGTAGCTCTTCTATACAGTCGTTTATAAGGTGCTTACTTTCATCAAAATCATCAATAAATGGTTTGTTATATGATATAAGAACGATGTAGTAATGAAACCACACATAAGTAGTAGTCGGATTGAAACTATCTAATTCTTTTAATTGCTCTTTCTCCCATTTCAAGTCAGGCGATAGATCTTTTCTCCAGTTATTTGCTTCAAAATTAAATTTCGATAAATATTCAGTTCTCTGTAATACAGTTTCAGATTGAATGAATATTTTGTTCGCAAAGATTTCAGTAATTCTTGATAAGACAATGAGTTTCTTGAGAGGACTTGCCATCGATAAGGGGACTCCAGGGTTATATATATAGTCTTCAATGCCTGTTTCAATATCCGGTAGTTCATCAGTCTCGGGGACTGTAGAATTGGACACTCTAAGCGACGTTGATCTACCGAATAGAACTGATATCAAATGGTCGGCAATGTAACAACCCCAATATATTCTACTTCTGACTTCAAAATCAATCTTTGATAATTCATCCTCGTAGACATGATTCCAAGCTTCAGGATTCAAATGCAAACCGATCTCATGTGCAATTCTAAATGCTAAACCAGAAAGATACCATGCCATCGGGTTTTCACCTTCACCAATATCGTAAAATGCTAGACATAGTAAAGTTTGGATAAGTGCCAACTTTGAAGATGACGTAGCCTCCGCCAATGATTTATCCTCTAGTTGAAAAATTTTCTTTAAGACAATTTCTTTTGCACGTTGATAATAATTTTCTGCTTGGCCGTAGAGTTCTTCTGTTTTGGTTGCTGCTTTACAACCTAGTGCAGCGATGGCGAAGACCAATTCCTCAGAGCAATAGTACGCTTTAGTAGCTGCATCACCGAAAAAGGCACTAAGAAAGGTTTCACGATGAATAAACATATAATGAGCTGGGTATAGCCATTTGAAGAAGAGTGACAATGAACGAAGTATCAGAGGACTTCTTGAAAGGTTTTTTAAAGTTAATTGTAACTGTTGTTGTCCCAAAGTAATTTTCTTTTTAGTGATTGATAGAGAATTTGAAGGATATATGCTGCTACCACCAATTGGTGATAATTTAGCGTGATTCATGTTCCTATTTAATGGGGACGTTGCTCTTAGTGGTAAGTCAGGTTTTGTAATAGGTAGGACACTATTTTTAGTAGGGAAAGTTTCGGAAGACTTTGTTTTGTTCAAATCTGACTTCGTGCTTGAAGGGAATGATATTGTATTGTCGATATAATTTTGATCTTTGATATAGGTGCCATTTCCGCCGGTCTCATTATTTGCAGGAACGGATATGTCATCTAATGGAACGGAGTTGATTATGTTCATCTTCTCTTCTTCATTTGTTGATTCTTTCAGCCTTCTGAAAGATGACTCCAATAATGCAATGCGATTCTCTAAAGTTTTAACATATGATGCGGAATGTCTGCTCTTCCTCAGATCTTCGCCAGTGAAGACACATCTTGTGCCAAATTTAATGCAAATGGAACATGGTTCTTGCATGTCACATTTTCTTCTCCTCTGTCGGCATGTAATGCAAGCCAGTCTTCTACTAGGTGTAGGTTTTCTTTCATCACTAACTGGACGTTTCATTATCAAAGAGCTGAGCCACTTTCTGCTGCTTCAATCGAACCCAATTATTCGAAGTTGGTCAAGCTTAATCAAGTTTTTTTGGTATTTATTAATTATGCGATGAGATGAGGAAAAAATATGTTGATCCAATCCGCTTAGTAAATGAAGAAGTCTTATGAATATCTATTAGATTTATATATATAAAAAGATTGTAACGCATATGTTAAAGAGTTGAATGCTTACTCAGCTAGGAACGAAACCACATTTTCACTGAAATCTGTGGGGTTATCTAGGAATAAATTGTGACCAGCGTCAGGAATTTCCACGTAGTGGACTGTATCCTTTAATTTGTAATTGCTCTTGGATAATAATTCAACCATGTTGTAGCCTGCATATTTATCCATCCAATCATGTTCACCATACACAAGCATGACTTTTTTAGCCCGTAATTTGAGTAGATTATCCATTATAGGGTCTCTAGCAAGTAAATTTTTAGAAAACATATTTGTAAAATTGTTTATTGTCACTTTAGGAAATGATTTACCGTCATAGAAAACGTAATATAGATAATTTTTGTATGCCACATCGGGCACTTTCTTGTAAGCCATGTCTATGTACTGTCTAGCCATTCTACCTCCCAAAGGCCCCATCCATCTTAAGATATTCAATTGATTGTTGAAAAGAATACTTGGAACATTGAATGAACGGGCATAATAAAGAGAAGCTGGATTTTCAAAATCTAGAGTATATTTCGTTTCCAACTCAAAATTGTTATTTAAAGAATGGATGTTTTTCTCCATACCAAGTGGCGACACTAAAATTAGGTCGTTGACTTGGTTTGGATGAGTGATAGCATATTTAAAAGATATGAATCCGCCGAACGAATGTCCTATAACATTTAATTTCTCAATCCCATGAAACTTGCGCCATTCATCTATTCTAGAAAGGTAGTAATTCTCATATTTAGCAAGATTGGCTTTTTCAATCTCTAAATCGATAGCCTTCTTTAAGGTAAAGCCATCTTTTGATTTGTTTAATGTTATCTTGAGATCTTTCATTTTTATCACATCTGATAATTCTGGTGCAGAAGAGAGACCGTTACCAGGAAGATCTATGGCATAAAGATCTTTAATATCTGTAGATAATCTATTGAAAGTCCGGTGAAAAGCCATTGATGAAGCCGCATAACCATGAATCAATAAAGTGGGCGTCTTGATTTTTGATGCGTTTGGATTGTGAAAATGCCATTCATTTATTTCATTATTAACCATTTGGTTAGTCTTCGTGCCTGGAACAGTCACTTTCTCCATGATTTTTTCTTCCAATGCCTTTAATTTGATATCAGTCATTGTAACAGTTTCTGACTTGGCAGCACATACTTTATTCGTATTAAAAATGGACGACAACATTTTCATATCCCCGTATGTTTGAAACTAGAAGCTTGTAAATACTGATATAATCTTGCCACCCACATCCATATATATATATATATGGATATGTGGATATTTCGATGGAAACTGCTCGAACGTTGTGGTTAAGCAGACAAAAGCCCCGAACAATTCTCGGCCGAATCTTAACTTTACTTAATAAATTTCTCGAAGAAAGTTTCCGTGGAAGCCAAAATTTGTCAACGTGACTTTTCGTACAAGCGATGGCTCACATGGCTTCGATTATGGCATTACAAAATCTTTAAAAGCTGCTGACTTAATTGAATGGTTTTTTGGGTTGGCTTACGTGCTGATATTGAGGATTTTTTTTGCAAAAACAATATGCGCAAGCCCGGAATCGAACCGGGGGCCCAACGATGGCAACGTTGGATTTTACCACTAAACCACTTGCGCTAACAAATTTATATCAATCCTTAGTATTTTTCATACTGACAATTACCGTTGGTCTTCTAACTGGTCTGATTCAAGAGAAATTAGCCCAAGTTTTTAGTGCGCAATATTCTCGTAATATTAAATCGCCTTTATACTAGATATAGTCAAAACATTTGATCAAAAGCGGACTTGAGAAGCTCGATATAAGTTTGGTTTTAAATCCACAACTTTGCTTATTTAAAGTGATATGGCTATGGATGTGCACCGATATGATGGGTATATGGTGAGATATCTTAATGATGCAATGGGTGATTTCAAATCATTGCTACTCCTTTTCATCTTGTCACCGGCCTTTTTCAAGTCGTGAAGTATTGCCCTTATCGGTATCTAGGTTATCATATAAGTAGGTTTAGCGAGTCAGAATATGACCGTAAGCCTTAGTAATACGTAACATTATAGAAGACCCCAAGAGAGCGATACACGCAGTAAGTTCTATCGTTCAGAATAAAATTCAAATCAAGCTTTAAGCTTTTAACTTTGAATAAAGATTTTAGCAAACAAAGCATAGATATCCTGGAAGGGTATCTATGTCGCTAATTAAACAGATTTCAGTAACCAACACTACAATCATTGCTGCAATGGTCACATCAAAAATGGCAGTGTTTTCAAATGTGTCAATCTCATTGAATCAATTATGAAAATTTATAAACGATGCCAAAAAAAAAGTCTTAAATTGGTTGAGAAACACACGATATAAAGCTTACAAGAGGCAGCTGGGGCACGAAATGATTAAGGGGACTAGTAGAAATGGTAAAGATACAACTGGAGATATACCATTACATATTTTTGATGAGCTTGAAAAGGTAGAAATTGAAAGACTCGGTGATACACATGGCCAGCGAGAAAGCAATTTATTTAATGATTTCATAGATAATACGGTTGATGAACGCCGAGATAGGATAATGCAGGACATGGAGACATCTACGTCGAATGGAGAAGAGGCTACAGATGAAGAGGATTACGTGAGCGAGGATGAAGACTATGAGCTTGCACTATCTGAAGCGCAAAGACATTGGGAGGAATCGTTACAGCAACTGAATAAGGCCCTCAATTGGGTGATATTGCCACTGCTGGGAAAATTCATGGGACGGAAGGCTGCCACATTTGTTTGGAAGAGAGTTGCTGGATGGTTCTGGTAACTATTTGAATGCAAATAAATATGATACTACGCCGATTTAAGAAGGACACTCCTCAGACAATACCCATTCTTCCAATCACATTACTGAGCATCCAATAACCAGCATCGATATGCCTGAGGGTACAACTTGGAACGACTATATATATATATATATGTATACATATATAATCCTGTGCATCTTCGCACAGGATACACATACTTAATGAGTCACTAAATTTGAAATTTCCTCGAAGGAAAAAATATAAAAAATTCAGAATTGGTGAAGGCTATCTGAGTGTATAGTAAAATCTAGTCAGAAAGACCGTTGAAACATTGCTCCTTTTCAGTAAAGAAAGATGGTAGCTTTGGAAATTGTTCCAATTTTGGGTAAGAATATTATCCATGTTGGTTATAACATTGAAGAGCATATGATTGACACCATAATTGGTACATGCAAATCATCTACCTATGTTGTCATCAATGACTCTAATTTGACTAAAGTTCCATATTTCCAAGATATTGTCTCAAATTTGGAAGCTAGATTGCCAGAAGGCTCAAGATTACTGAATTATGTGGTCAAACCAGGCGAAATTAATAAGACCAGAGAGACCAAAGAAATGATCGAAGATTATTTATTATCCATGGGCTGTACTAGAGATACCGTCATCATCGCAATTGGTGGTGGTATTATTGGTGATATGATTGGTTTTGTTGCCTCTACTTTTATGCGAGGCGTCAGAGTCGTACAAATTCCAACATCATTATTAGCGATGGTCGATTCGTCAATTGGTGGGAAGACTGCCGTTGATACTCCACTAGGTAAGAACTTTATTGGTGCCTTTTGGCAGCCAGAATATGTCTTAGTCGATATCAAGTGGTTGAAAACTCTTCCAAGGAGGGAATTCATTAACGGTATGGCGGAAGTCATCAAAACAGCATGTATTTGGAATGCCGATGAATTTATAAGACTTGAAGTAAATGCTGACCCATTTTTAGAAATTGTAAACAATTGTCAATCAATTACCCACAAGAATAAAATTACTGGAAATATTGAAAAAATTTGTGATTGTAAGATTGAAGATATTTTAGACCATGTTTACAGATTGGTCCTGGAAAGTATCAAAGTTAAGGCTGAAGTCGTCTCCTCAGATGAAAGAGAATCAAGTTTGAGAAATTTATTGAATTTTGGACATACCGTTGGCCACGCATATGAAGCAATTTTAACACCTCAAGCACTTCACGGTGAATGTGTTTCAATTGGTATAATTAAAGAAGCTGAGTTGTCTCGTTACTTGGGTATCTTATCAACTACCCAAGTTTCCCGTTTGTACAAAATCTTGGTAGCTTATGGACTTCCAGTTTCACCAAATGAACAGTGGTTCAAAGAACTTACTTTACAAAAGAAAACTCCATTAAATGTTCTCTTAGATAAAATGAGTATAGATAAGAAGAATGATGGTGCAAAAAAGAAATGTGTTCTATTGGAAAGTATTGGGAAGTGCTATGGTCAATCTGCGCATGTTGTGTCCGATGAAGATTTGAGATTTGTTTTGACTGATGAAACTTTAGTTTATCCTTTCAGCAACGTTCCAGAGAACCAAAATAAAACAGTTATCCCACCAGGCTCTAAGTCTATATCTAATCGTGCTCTTATTCTTGCAGCCTTAGGTAAAGGACAATGTAAAATTAAAAATTTATTACATTCCGATGATACCAAGCACATGTTAAATGCTGTTAGCAAACTAAAGGGTGCTGAAATCACCTGGGAAGATAATGGTGAAACTGTGGTTGTTCAAGGTCAAGGCGGTAAAACACTAACAGCTTGCGAAGAATCATTATTTTTGGGTAATGCGGGTACAGCAGCTAGATTCCTCACTTCTGTTGCTGCCCTTGTGAACTCCTCCTCAACTAGGGATCATGTCATCTTAACAGGTAATGCCAGAATGCAACAGAGACCAATCGGTCCCTTAGTTGACTCTTTACGTGCTAACGGTTTACAAATCGACTATTTGAAGAATTCTGGCTCTTTACCTATTAAAGTGCACACAAACTCTATTTTTAAAGGTGGAAGAATCGAACTGGCTGCAACTGTCTCCTCACAATATGTCTCCTCCATTTTAATGTGTGCACCATATGCAGAACAACCTGTTACATTGTCTTTAGTTGGCGGTAAACCAATTTCTCAATTATACGTTGAAATGACCATTAAGATGATGGAAAAGTTCGGTATCAAGGTTACAATGTCTAAAACAGAGCCATATACTTATCTTATTCCGAAGGGACACTACATTAATCCAAGTGAGTATGTCATTGAAAGTGATGCTTCAAGTGCTACATACTCATTAGCCTTTGCTGCAATGACTGGAACCACAGTTACTGTCCCTAACATTGGCTACGAATCTTTACAAGGTGATGCAAGGTTCGCTCGTGATGTTTTGAAACCAATGGGCTGTAAAGTCGAGCAAACTGCGACTTCAACCACCGTTACTGGCCCTTCAAAGGGTTCGTTGAAGCCATTGAAACATGTCGATATGGAGCCTATGACAGATGCCTTTTTAACAGCATGTGTTGTTGCTGCTATGGCGCACGATGATGATCCGACCTCTGGAAACATCACCACTATTGAAGGTATCGCAAACCAACGTGTTAAAGAATGTAACCGAATCGAAGCTATGGCTTCAGGCTTAGCCAAATTTGGCATCAAAACGAAAGAACTACCTGACGGAATCCAAGTCTATGGTGCAAATTCACTCGACGCCTTGAAAGTGCCAAATGAACCAATTTCTACTTATGATGATCATCGTGTTGCCATGAGTTTCTCCTTACTAGCTGGTATTCCTAACCTTGAACAGAAGCTCTCTGAGCCAACAAGTACGAGAATTTTAGAAAGAAGCTGTACAGGTAAGACATGGCCAGGATGGTGGGATGTTTTGCATACAACTTTAGGTGCCAAATTGGATGGTGCTGAACCAATAACTAACCTACAGACAAAACTAAATAAAAGTCTTGTTATCATTGGTATGAGAGCTGCTGGTAAAACAACCATAAGTAAATGGTGTGCTGCTGCTTTAAATTACAAACTAGTTGACTTAGACGAACTGTTCGAAAAAAGACACGGTTCAATCAAGAAATTTGTAGCAGAAAAAGGTTGGGAGCAGTTCCGTGTTGAAGAAACTAATATATTTAATGAAGAGATTGAAAATCATGGTGATAGTGGCTATGTCCTTTGTTCTGGTGGCGGTCTCGTGGAAAGTGAAGGCTCTAGGATTGCTTTGAAGAATTTTATAGCTGATGGTGGTTATGTTCTTCATTTACATAGAGATATCGAAGAAACCATTGTTTTCTTACAAGGCGATCCAACTAGGCCAGCATACGTTGACGAGGTAAGAAAAGTATGGGAAAGAAGAGAACAATTGTACCAAGACTGCTCTAATTACACCTTCTTCGCTCCACATTGTACTACAAAAGAATCTTTTCAAAAGCTTAGAAGGGCATTTGCTAAGTTCGTTAGCACAATCACTGGAAAGAGGCCAATCAGTATTCCTAACAGGAGGTCAAGTTTCGTATGCTTAACATTCCAAGATTTGAATGACCATATCGAAAACCTAACGCCTATTACTTACGGGTGTGACGCTGTTGAAGTAAGAGTGGATCATCTTGCAAAACTTGAACCAGATTATGTCATCAGACAATTATCAACACTTCGTTTAGCTACTGATGGTTTGCCGATAATTTTCACCTTAAGAACAAGGAAGCAAGGTGGACAATTTGCCGACGATTCTCACGAATTATTATTAGATCTGTTCAAACTAGCCCTACGTGCAGGTGTTGAATTTGTAGATTTGGAATTATCTTTACCTACTGATATTCAGTACAAGATACTAAACAGTAAGGGAAATACTAAGATTATTGGATCCCATCATGATTTCGATGGGGTTCACCCATGGGACGATTCTGAATGGGAAAACAGATACAACCAAGCTCTATCACTAGACGTTGATGTTATTAAATTTGTTGGTACAGCCAAGTCTTTTGAAGATAACTTGACTTTGGAAAGATTTAGACATTCCCACAAAGCTAAGCCAATGATTGCTATTAATATGGGTGAACTTGGTAAGGTTTCACGTGTTTTGAATACAATCTTAACACCAATAACATCTGATCTTTTACCCAACACCGCTGCCCCAGGTCAATTAACGATAGCTCAAATCAACCAAGTATATGCAAGTATGGGAGGAATCACAGCCAAGAACTTCTACGTTGTTGGTAAACCGGTCGGCCACTCCAGGTCACCAATTTTGCATAACACAGGTTACAAAGTTTTGGGACTTCCACATAAATTTGATAAATACGAAACAGACTCTGCAGAAGAAGTTAAGGAGAAGATCATCGATGCCCAAAGGGGTAAACTTGGTGGTTTAGCTGTGACGATTCCTTTGAAATTAGACATCATGAAGTATCTAGATGAAATTTCAGCTCCTGCCAAGGTTATCGGAGCCGTCAACACGGTTACGCCTCTTGAAAATGGTACATTGAAGGGTGACAATACTGATTGGTTAGGTATCACAAATGCACTATTATCTAATGGTGTGCCTGATCATGTCTCTGGCCATGCTGGTCTCGTTGTTGGTGCCGGTGGTACTTCTAGAGCTGCTGTCTATGCCTTACATCGACTTGGGTGTGAAAAGATCTATATGATAAACAGAACAACAGCTAAACTTCATGAATTGAAAAACTCATTCCCAGCCGAATATAAGATTGTAGTCATCGATACAGTTGAACAAGCTGAACAAGTCATCGAAAACGTTGGCATTGCCGTCAGTTGTGTCCCTGGCGACAAGCACTTGGATGATGTTTTATTAGGTAAGTTAGAAAGACTATTAATCAAGGGATCAGGTTCTTCCTTCCCAGCTACTTTATTGGAAGCTGCTTACAAACCAGCGGTCACCCCAATTATGAAGTTAGCCTTCGATAAGTACAACTGGAACGTCGTTCCTGGTGTTGAAATGCTTGTCCATCAAGGTGTCGCACAATTCCAGCAATGGACTCAAGCAAAGGTTCCCTTCAAAGCCATCTTCGAAGCTGTCACAAGAGATTAGAAGTGGCTTCTGTATACTGTCTTATATAAATTATTTATTTTGTGATGATTGAACGTATCTTTGACACATAAGGCGTAATGGGACTTCTATCGGACCGAGAAATATTAAACGATAACATTTCCTTCGAAGTATTTAAGAGCGTGGATAGAGATATTTTAAAGAAAGTGCATTGTTACTTCTCGAATTCAAAGCCATTAGCTTATCATCTCTCGAGCAGTGTCACAAGTTCAATATCAACACAGATGTCTCAATGGAAGGTAGCAGTAATTACAGGTACTAATAGGTATGTAGCGATGTAATTTTTTTAGGAATGCTGACAATGAGTACTAACCATCCCTAACTTCACTTTAATACAGCAACCTTGGGTTGAATATTGCTTACAGGCTAATCGAAAGGGAGGATCCCAAGAATCGACTAACAATTGTAGTCACTTCTCGCACATTACCTCGCGTAAGAGAAGTAATTAGTCTCATTAAATCTCACATCAAAAAAATTGATCGTCCTGGTGTGATTGATTTCGATTATTTATTGGTTGATTTCACCAATATGGTAAGTGTTCTGAATGCATACTATGATTTGAAAAATACGTACAGTGCTATTCATTATTTTTTCGTAAATGCTGCTCAAGGTGTCTACGATGGTATTGACTGGGTCGGTGCGACAAAAGAAGTATTGAATAGTCCCTTAGCTGCGGTTACATATCCTGAATATAAAATTCAAAGAGTTGGAGTTACTTCTAAAGATGGGATGGGCCTTGTATTTCAAGCTAATGTGTTTGGGCCTTATTACTTACTCCAAAAAATATTGCCTTTACTTATGGAGGGCAAAGCCACGATAGTTTGGGTCTCAAGTTTAATGTCAGCCCCCAAATATTTATCACTCCAAGATATAGAATTGTTAAAGACAAATGCATCATATGAAGGTTCGAAGAGACTGGTGGATTTGCTACATATGGCAACTTTCAAAGAAATGAATTCAAAGGGGGTCAGACAGTACGTAGTACAACCTGGTATTTTTTTAAGTCATTCATTCTACAAATATTTGAATTTCTTCACGTTTTATGGTATGCTCTTTCTCTTTTACTTGGCGAGATTACTGGGTTCACAATGGCATAATATCGATGGTTACAAAGCTGCGAATGCTCCTGTCTACGTCGCCACATTAGCTAATCCACAGTTTGAACATCAAAACAGTAAATACGGCTCCGCAGTTTCATTTGATGGAATTGAATATATTGAGAGGACGGATATAGACCCAACTGGCTGTAATGATGTCTTAAGTTATATAAAATCAAAAGAGAAAGAATGGGATGAGAAGCTGAAAGATCAAATCAAAAGAACTAGGATACCAATCTGAGATAATCAATTACACGTTTTCTACACATATTGTACATAAATAAAGGTATGTATTTACAAATAGCAAATTGAATAAAATCAATCAGAAAGGCAATTTCATTAATAAGGAACTTTTAAGAGTATTCCTACTTATTTAGTGACATCAATGAAGCAATAAACGTTAGAATTAATCTTGAACGGACTTCATTTATATCTTCAGGAACTAACCATATTAAAGCACCTAACTTTCTTGCGATAGAAATGGCCAATCTTGCGTTGGCATAATTATCTTCAGGAGTGTTCGTTGTTGTAACTAACTCGTAGTTAACATAACCTGGCGCAATACCATTTAAGACATCTAATAGGAAGTGAGCATTAGATAGCTGTGGATCTTTGAAGGAACGGATGGTCGAAGGTTTGCCACCTTTAGCAGCTTGGTCTTGAGCCCATTTGAGCATTTGAGCATCTGAGATATCCTTCCCGCTGGTTGATAGTGTCTTCATAGTATTATTGATATTTCTACGCATTAATTGCCATACTAAACCTAAAGTTAATAATTTATTACCATCGAGTATGTCTGAACCCTCAATACCAACCAAAGAGAATCCATTTGCTTTACCAAGTTCAACAGCATAGTTTGTATTTTCTAAGGCCTTAAATCTGGATAACTCAACATCTGGATTACTTTTTTTATTAACATGCTTTTTATCAACGACACCTGGCATAACTTTTTCGTATGCTTGCATTAAGACTAAACCGTCCTTCAAATCTTCAAACAATGAGACAATTGGTGGATCAACGTCCAATGAATTTAACCACAAGGTGAATACTCTGGCTTCTCTTTCACCTTCAGCATCAAATTCTTCAATCTCAGGCCTTTCCTCTTCTTCCACTGGTTCCAAACCAGGATGTGTATTGAACAAATGTGCAACAAAAGCCAAGTTTAATTTTGGATTACCTTTAACCAAGGCACCTGGGGTTAAATACTTTCTGCAACCCAATTTATCAGCGTTCTGTAGAATTTGTTCAGCTCTATTCATCAAGTCGGAGGTTTGTAATGGTGCTTTAGAACATAAATCTGGTGCTAATTGGTTTAACAAAATAGTGTAGTTTTCACCGTCAGAAACATCTTGGGAGAAGTTTGATACTCTTCTGTTCCAGTTTGCTTGCTTTAGATGGTAATTAAACCAACGTAGTAAGATTTGTTCAGGAGGTAGTCTTAGGAATTGTTCTAAGGTCTCGTCATCTTCTAGCAGACGGTATAATTCTGGATGTAACTTAATATCAATTTTACTCAAAAGACCTCTTCTGATGATTTGCCAAATTAAACCAAGGATTAAATGTTCTTTACCTTCGATAATATCTTCTGAATGGACATTAACGACAACACAGCCAATTGCCTTAGCTGAATTGATGACGATATTGGCATTTTCACTGGCTTGAAAATTATTCAAATTTTTCCCGTTCTTGGGTTTATTTAAAACTCTAGTATCGATAGTATCAGGCACAGAGTCATTTATCAACTTTGATAAAACTAAACCATCCCTACATTCATCGAATAATTGAAAAGTATCAGTTGGGAACGGTAACAAATGGCCAATATCTACATCGCCACTTAATACAGTGTTAATATGCTTTGTAAATTCTGTTCTTTCTTCCTCATTGATAGTATGTGTTGTACCAGTAGTTGAACCACCAACAATGATCTTAGCCCTTGAGCCAACACCTCTGTGCTGTAGGCCAGACTCTTGAGCTTCACTGGTAACCATTTCCGTGTTTCCTCCGGCTACATTGAAACTAGTTTTTGGCATAGAAGATGCAGCCATACTTGGACCCTTTGTATCAGACTCTTTAATCTTGGAAATTAATTCGACGTAATCATCTAGTTCGACACGGCCCGAGGCATCAACAGAGACATGTTTTAAGGTTTCTCTAGCAATGTCGTAAGGCACATTACTAGTTTTAGAAGCGCTATCAAGCGCGGTTTGTTTGTCGACCCAACCTTTATCTTCAATATCGATTTCTCTGAACTTCTCAATGGTCGAGAAAAGGTCTTCTTGGGTTAAAATGGGGAATTTTCTTTGCAATTTAACAATATTCATGTGCTACTAAACCAGTTATTAGGTGGAAATGACTCGTCCTTGGAGTTTTCTGATATGAGATGAATTGCAATAGATAACTTTTCACTACTCATCTTTTTGCCTCTCTGCCCCCTTTCGAGAAATGTCGATGAAATTTTTAGGACGACAAATATCTGATACGGGTAACCCGCAGGACAGAGTGACAGAAATAAAGCTTCTAACTTCCTGACAGAAGGTCACTTTTGCTGGAACCAGGAGCTTCAACAAATAGGACGATGCTGGAGTACTTCGACCCAAATGGTCCTGTATTTAGATAAAAAAAAAATAGTGATCAAGAAGTGTTTTGAAGGGCTGTAGTTACGAATTTACCTAAAAAAATGGAGACACCCATTAAGTTAAAGTATACTAGTCATTGGTTAGAGTACTAATTTATCATATCAAAATGACAATTCACAGAAGTATAGATACAGAAGCTATAGCCATGAACTAGATTTTAAATTTATGATCGTTTAGCTAGTATATTTTATTTAGTCGAGGAAGGACAGGCCTATCCATATCAACATAATTAACCATGAATTCCAACATTACTTCGTCTAATTAAGAAATTATGGCCTCTTTTGAGCCAAACACCGACCAGTAAGGTATTAGTTTAGGCGCGTCCAGTTGTAAATTATTTGAGACGCGTGTGTATCAAGTGAAATGAAGTTTAAAAGTTTAGTTTTCAGTCACTAAAATATGTAAGAGTGAGATATTCTATGTCTGGCATAATTGCAGAGGCTTAGTTACTTAGGCGATACTTCCTAATTTCCAAAATGGAAATGATTTAGGACAGATTTGGTTTTGTTTTCTTTCTATTTTAGGCAATGAAAGGTAGTTAATACAGCGCCCATGACGGTGGAATGTTCGGTCATGAGAGCATATTTTTAGTTGCAGTAATCATTTTAAACTGTAGTTGTTTTCAACAGTAAGAGAATTTTCAGAGTTTATGTTTTGAGCTGGTTCACAAATATTTTCTTGAGGTGGGAACAAAATATTAACTTGGACAGACGCAACATATTATCTTGGAAAACAAATAAATTATTCCTTCATAAAGAAAAGATTATTCTGCATTAGTCAGGCACATATATTGTTGTAGCACTACCAAAAGATAGGCAACTAATGACAGACACAAAGTACAACTTTTGTTGAGAAAATGTCTGCTGGAAATGGCAATATACCGACATTTCAATGTTTTGATAGTTAGCATGACTAATTTAGAATGTTATAGAAGATATGAACAATAATTATGGTGTGATAAACACGATTATTTGTTGACACGAAATATTTATGGCGTGATAAACACGAATATATATTATCATGCAATAATTATGGTACGATAATTATGACAACGTATTGACTCATAAATTTATAACATGATAATTGGCATAATTCAAAATGTACTGGAAAAGGTATAAATACTCAGGTGACCACTGAAGTTTGATCAAAGTTTGTATCACTTTATATTACTTTATATTATGATTATATTTTATATATAACGAGTGCATTATTTGGTATAACCACGGATTAATAAGAATTACTTCAATAACTTGACTGACATCCACAACATGAACACTATTAAAGAAAATAATATAAAGGGATCATCCTCTGATCTTCCTTCACGTCAATCTCAGTTTTATTCTATACGACGCTGTATTTTTTGAAAATACTTTAAAAACGCTCCTCTGCCCTGATTTTTGCATTCTTTTTATTGACCATATAAGCATTGTTGAATTGGCGCTGAAGCAGTTGATGGTTCTGTAATTATGCCCCCGAATTTACTAACAGAAATTGCGTTGCGAGCAGTAGAAATTATATAACAACAGCATGTTAAAGATGTATCAATAGAATGGCCCTCCTTAGTTACTTTTTTGTAGAAGACTGCGTTATTAGCGAGCCTACCTATAATATGAATACCAAGTAGCTTCAGAAGATTGTCGGATTAACTTCCCACCTTGCTTACAAGTGCAGATACTACTACTGACGTGAAGGAAGATCAGAGGATGATATCTTTATATTATTTTCGTTAATATTGTTCATGTTGTGGATGTCAGTCAAATAATTAAAATAATTCTTATTAATCAGTGTTTTTACCAAATAATGCACTGGTTATATATAAAATATAATCATAATATAAAATAATATAAACAGATCATCCTCTGATCTTCCTTCACGTCAACTACTTTAGTAAGTAACAATGCAAAATTGTTCCTCTATCCATCTATGTTCTTAAACCCTAGATTTCTGTAAGATTAACGCATTTAAGCATGTTCAGCAGAAGAGAGAGCTTCAGTCAGGAGTTTAAGAATGTTATAGAGGCAGAAATTGAAATCTCAAAAATCAACAAAGTAAGCCTTGTTGGCGCAATCGGTAGCGCGTGTGACTCTTAATCACAAGGTTAGGGGTTCGAGCCCCCTACAGGGCTTTCTTTTTCACACTATTTTTTTCCACAACTGGACTCAGCAGGAGTATTAAAGAAGATATACTTGCCATAAAACGTCCTAGGAGAGTCCTGCAAACCTTCTTACACTGATGCACGTACCAAGGAATTTGTCGGATTAGGCTGTTGGTCCAATCAGCCATTGCGGAAAGCGCCCTTTTGAATGAGGCTCTCACTAAAACGACTCGAAAATGGTATTCGTTCTGTGCTGCGTCGCCAGCAATCACATATAGAAAACGGAAGCGTCTCTCAATATGTAATATAAAAAATATTTTAGGAAAAGAGAACAGCAAACGTTGTAGTTACATAAATAGTATTAAGTAAGGACAGTACCTATTCGCATGTTTGCATGCAGTTACAATTTAGATTTCGCAGATGAACCTTTACAAATACTTAATATGCTGGTACCATATAAATTATGATATCAGTTTTTTACTTGGAAAAGAGGAGTTCTTCCTTTGTTTACAAGTAACTTTGCTTCTGAGGGTGAATTAAAATTTGAAAAGTTTTCTAAGTCTGGGCACGTATTCTTAAGCCATAAATCGTAGGTTTTATGACAAAACGGACTAGAGCCTTGGCGTGATTACAAAATTTGTTAGCCTCCATTTTTTGGTCTAAATTTTTTTCAAAACCTTCACTAAATAACCGATACAATCTTCGAACATTTTCACACAATCACCGCAGGAAGCAGGAGGGTTCGCAAATGCAACCATTACTAATACTTACTTAAACATACATGAGATGGCTTTCCAGTCTGCAAGATACTTCTATGTCAGAATATAAAAGGACATGTTTTTCACGTTGATTAAATTATTTCTTTTCTTAATGTATATTGTCTCGAAGGTGGCAAGACAAATATCACTGTCAAGCTAAAACTATCAGATTATTATTAGAATACTTATGACTTGGAGCTAATTCCAAGTAGTATTTGAGGAATGTTTATTCAAAAAAAAGGCTTCCGAAAAGAAGGAAAAATGTCTACTGCACAAACAGAAATGTTGAAAATAAATAAGTAAACTTATATGCAGATGTGTATATGCTAGAATATGATTGGGCGTGATGTATGAAAATGGTAATTAAGCGATTGTGGTGGAAGCTGGGCTTAATGTGATAGTAGAGGCTGTTGCTGTGCTTGTTTGAGTAGCAACTACCTCTACTATCACATTAAGCCCAACTTCCACCACAATCGCATAGGAAATAATTCCTCTCCCCCACACTACTATTGTCATACCACTTATCTTTACGAACTATACATAATATATACACAATTAACGTCTAATATTTTCATGAACCTCAATTAACATTTCATGGCCTTCCTAAAGCACTGTGATGATGATGATGATGATGATGATGGTACCCCCGTTACTGACTCATTATAGCAAAGACTTACCGCCGGAATGCTCGAGCTAACGCATGATTACCCTGCTAAAATGCAAAAATAGACCGTTATTTTTTCCCCCGTTCTCTTGGCGTGGCATCGAATCTTTTTAATGAGGTGACTTCGAGAGTCGCGCTGTCAGAATTCTGAAAAAGTTTAATTTCGTGGGTACTTCTCGCCTCGAAGATAAGGTTAAGATGCTGCAAGAATTTTTGAAAAAGCGAAGCTATGTAAAACAACAAAAGTTAACAAGGACTACACGCCCACTTCTATGTAAGTTATTCTAACAGTTTCCACTAGTCTATTTCACACTTCTTAAAGTATTTGAAAGCTTCACTTGTTAAAGTTCTTCGAGTTCGAACAGAGTCATAAATTTCATTGAAATGTAATTCTCAACCCAACAAAATTGGCATTCCTTAATCCACTTGCCTCGAAAACAGAGTCTTTTTGAATGTGAAGGAATTATCATACTTTTCAAGTACGTCGAAACATCCCGGATTGAAATAGTTATGAGGGTTTTGAGCGTCATAGAGAGAAGAAAATGTATCAAGTCAAGCCAATTGAATTGTCAATATAGTAAGTAGCATTTGCTCTCTGGTAAAAGAGGCAAAATATGACATTAGCATATACATAAACGTTCTATAATAAGCTTGTTTCAACGGTATTATAGAGATGTCAGGGCAATAACGGCCATTTCAAACACAGAACAGAAGCTTAATTCATTCTTGAGCGGCGTTATAATTACCAAACAAAATACGTAATAGCCCCTTAGATTAGAACGGTATTTGATTGAAAACATCAGAATACACACATTGGCCTAAATCATTGCTACTGCTTGGTTGAAATAATTGTTGCACCAAGTTGTCGTCACGATCCATTCACAAAAATTTCGGACCCTTCTTTGTAAGTCAAAAATGTAAACCGTATGAACAACAGGCAAGAACGCTAGAGATACTAGTTGCATACAGACTAACTTCTGTCTTTGACTATTCAAATTATGGGGTAAGCCATAGAGTTGGCATAATGTACCCTTAAAGTTTTAACAAGCACTTCCAACAATTTTTCATGGAAAGAAGCATAATAGTTGTCTCTCATAAGCTCAAATAGAAAATATGGGTTGAGTTAATGACAATCTCTATAGAAAACAGACTGGAATACCATCAGAGTCTCTTTTTTCGTTTTGATAATTGATCTTTCTTATAAATATAATGACATTTTTCTTCCAGTGATCCCAATGATTTAATAGGGTTTTCTTTAAGCTCTCTCCGCAGGGCAATCAACTCTTCATGTTCTTTTAATAAATCTCTGTGTCTCGTACGCTTCTCTGAGTAACTATATTCATTGAATAAATTGGAATAATTCAAAAACTTAAGTACCTCCTTATGTCTGTTTTTGGGGTCGCCTATCTCAAAATTGAACGATTCGGGATAATCTATTAAAATGCTACCATTTTCTGCCTCATCATCATCGTTACCGCAGTCCCAGTGAATATCTGGCCTAAACGATTCACTATCTCCTAGATTAGTGTGGAAATGTTTATGAAATGTGAGGACATGCAAACTTCTTTCATTGAAGAGATAATTCTCAATTCTGGTCTTACATAAAGACTTCTTGTCACTGAAAGGAGAATAATCATATGCAATATTAGCTTCATTAGGGTTATCTAATCCAAAGCCATTCGTATCTATATCATACTGAGTTGGGACTGATTTTTCTGGCATCTTTTCTTCTTGTTCCACTCTAGAGTTTCTAACTGGCCCCCTTCTGGGTCTTCGTAATGGAGTAGTAAGCAGGCTCGATATATTCCCATCTTCGCCCTTTTTCGATCTTGATGAAGTCCACGACACAGAAAACGGCGGTAATTCAAATAGCGAACTAGTTTTCTTTAATCGTGCCTTGTAGTTACTACCATTACCAGCAGCCATATCAGCAAATTTCCCAGTTATTATATTTCTAATATCACTAAAAACTTGTACGTTGTAACTTTTTTTGATGTTCCCTCGCCTTTTGTAACTTGATTTTCTAATGTGACAAATAATGTTTCGAATTTTATATAAGATGCAAAGTTGAATATGTTATATATCAGACCAGACCGCTTAATGTCAGTTTCTCTAGGAAAGGTGACAAATCATCCTTCCTAATTTCTATTATGGCACTCTCAAAGTTGTCAATCTTGACTTTAGCACCTGTTTGCGCAGTAATTTGTTGGAAAGCCATGGCAAAATTATTTAAAATTGGTTTTTTAGTCTTTGTCATATCAAGACCTCTAGGATATCTTGGTGAAAGCCCTGCTACTAGGTAAGTGTCGGTGGCCTCACTCAAAGACGCAAGGACCATGGGCAGTAACTGCTTATCCTCTGATTCCGCACAGCATTCGATTAGCCAGTTACCTAGTCGTAATAAAGTCAAAGGGTTCTGATACAAGGATAAATCTGGACCATCTTGCAAGACACATAGTCTGTAAATCCTCAGATGTTTAATGAGCCTCTTTTCAAGAATTGCGACACCCGTATTGAAAACTGCCTTTTGTAAAAATTGTGCATGTTTTAAACCTTTTTGTAAGTATTCAATTTTGTTGTCATCCAATGCATCCCAACTTAGCCAGAAATTAGATATCCATTGTTTTCTGTTTTGTTCCATTAGTTTGACAATATTGGATTGTTCCGTTTCCGTATCCTCCGTATCATTGTTGTTTGGGTCCTTACTTGCAACACTATGAGTTTTTGTTATGGAGTCTATGGAGCTTCCAACTTCTAATAAAGAAGTGATAGCTTCAACAAACTCACTTGCACTAATTGAACCCCTGTAACCAAACGTTCTTACAAATCCATCCCTGACAATATCTTGAAGACCGTACCTATCCAGATTTCTCTCAAAAATCAGCCCCAATTCTCTCTTAATTGAATGGTCCATATAGATCCAATGCTCATGCGCCGTTGTTAGAGAAATACCCATTCTGGCGAACATTTTGTGAAGCCTCTTCTTACCATTTTCATTCCATAGAGACAATTTGGCGTTAACAAAATTGGAATAGTAAAAACTATCGTATAATGAGGAATGCCTCAAGAGAAATAGGTAATAATCCGGCTGCACCTCCAATGAAAGAGCGTCTGGTGTAATTGGGTTAGTCCCATTGGCAACTGTGGTACTATTACTGCTCGGTGACAATCTTTTTACCTCGTCTTGCAGTAGAGGGAATAATCTATTGTAAACA
Organism: Kazachstania africana CBS 2517; assembly: GCF_000304475.1. Taxonomy (NCBI): domain Eukaryota; kingdom Fungi; phylum Ascomycota; class Saccharomycetes; order Saccharomycetales; family Saccharomycetaceae; genus Kazachstania; species Kazachstania africana. Next base: position 596,870 of record NC_018941.1, read on the forward strand.
GATGAATATGTATTATCTAGTGACGTAACACCGAGAATTGTCAACCATAAACCATCCAAATTTGTTTCACCGATCGATGACAATAACGAGTATACCTGGGAAGAGATAGAGTTTACGACTGTAGTACCTTGTGAGTAATATTCTTGAATTGTATTTTCATACTGATGCATCATCTTTTTCCTTTGCTTGATGATTTTCTTTCTAGAATCAACTGGATGTGACCTTTTCCTTTTATCATCGTTGCTTTCCTCATCATCGGTGTCATCGTCATCATCTTGGTCTCTCTCATCCTCATCCGTAACACTATCTTCAGTATCATACGAGCCATCATCTTGACTATCTTGATCTGCTTCTCCCTCAAGCTCTAATAATTTGAAGTATGCACTTTTCTCGTCATCCAGTGAATCCTCGACGGTACCATCGTCGAAACACTTGACAATATCTGATCCAAATAAGTTATCTAAATTCCATGGTCTATGACCATCGAGCACGTATATGGTTCTCTTGATTTCTCGTTCCTGTCCTTCTATATCGAGGAATGTTTCAACATCAATAAACCCACCAAATCCGACTAGAATAACGGAATTTATGTTGTCGTCCAACTTGCTATAATGTAACTTCAATTCAGAGTAACCAAAGATTGGAATAATTTGCAATTGAACCAACTGTTTCTTGAAAGTGTATGATAGCAACTTTGTTGCACATAATGCATCGATATTCAGACAGGATACAAATATCACCAACTTACACGACGTAGGACTTGAAGAATTCTTGATAATCTCATTAAACGCTTGCTTATATTGGCTTAAACTGTAATACATGCTAGTCCTGCAAAATATATAAGCCGAGTATGACCTCCCACTGGTTATATGACAGTGTAATAATCACTGTCTTACTTAAGCCAAACGCGTTACAAATTGGATATAAATATTTCATAGAAATTAACGCGAATCAGTTCGAGCAATGACGAATTTGCCATTTTGGACTCATAAGAAGCTTACTTACTAAATAACCAAATGGAAGGAAGACAAATTTCCACTTATCAGTCAGGAAGCATCGCATCGATTTCTGGATAAGCAGTGTGGACAGTTTCTCCTTTTGTACTACTTTGAAGTATTGCTGTCGAACTAATTAAGTGTCACTGGAGCAGTCACCGAAAACGGAATCGATGAGCTGTTCTTAGAAAAATTATCAATTAATAGTTGAAACACAAGAACAACGCTTGAAGGAATATATACATTGTTCTGATAGGATCCCCGCTGGGTTATTAGGGTATATATAAATTAAAGAGAATGCTGCATATCACATTTACCGTTTGTGTGTTCTTACATGTCCTAGCCGTACACGGTTTCATCTTTAATTTCAACCAAAATCAGCATCAGCAACAGCAGGCACAAGAATCTTTCGAAGATAGAGTGCTGAACAATAATTGTCCTGATTATCTTTGCCCTGATACTTTAGAATGTGTAAAATCTGCCATAGATTGTCCATGCCCTTATCCAAAATCGCAATTAAAATGTATCCTACCTCATCAAGATAATTATATTTGTATCTCAAAACCTGCTATACACGATGTAAAGATAAATGCCATTTATGACGATCCAGTACGGGGACCAAAGGCCCACAACAAAGGACTAAGAGATTGTGGGTGGGTGAATGATGTATTTCAAGGTAATATGTAAGATCTATATACATGCAAAATATTCTAATCTCTGTTCTTACCTGGTACCCATCTCCTATATATGACTTCACCAACTTTACAGTTCGTAAAAATTGTCGTCAGATCTTTCTTTTGCCATAATTCCATTACTTCTTCATTGTTTAACATCACCTCTACGTAGCATAAAAGTAAAGTCTTCTTCGCACCACTGGAAACACGAGAAAGAGTGGAGTACCAAGTATAATCATTAGAAGCTTGACTATCGATTACCATAACGCAAATCTCAGCGTGTTGGAAAGGGGGCCCTCTCTTATAGAGAAGATAGTCAGTACCAAACTTTATTCCTGACCTTACACACCATCCATGTGATCTATAATGGTGGTATGCAACGTATTTATTTATAAATCTATTAATCGTTTCGCAATTAGCATTTTCATGAAATAATGTGTTCAAAAGGTCATCGCTTCGAATATTCAGTACAGGTATGGCAAAAGACAAAAATAGGGCTTCTACAGGCATCAACTCTAGAGACTCGTAATTTACCAAATCAATATCCAGACTAGTTGCTGCATCTTTTTGTTTCCATATAGATGCAGACAAGCTTTCTTGCTTTTCTTTGAAGTTCCTCAAACTTTCCCTTTCAATTTCTAGCAGTCTAGTTTCTTCCTTCACAATGCCTTCAATATCTTCAGCACTATTTATATCTCTCTTTTTTCGTAGCTCATTCAACCGTTTTGTAATCTTTTCACGCTCATTCTTGAATTCTAACCTTTGCAATCTTCTTCTTTCAGTGATGGCTTCTAGCACATTTGTGCTACTATCATCATTATAAGTACGAGAAAACCACGATGGCTCACTTCTTGACAATGTACCTGTACCAAAAAAGCCATGCTCCCAAAGGTATGTCATAGATTCCCTCTCAGTCACCATAATTTGACCATTCTTAGTTATGGATATAGCAATTTGCGATGATTCATAATTCGTGTAACACTTATACAAGTATATAGCCCACGAGATAGGGTTATTGGAATTCAAAGTGGGATGGACTGGTAATGGATAAACATATCGTTTATTGCTTGCGTTACTGTACTTCTTAACCATTCTTTGTTCTTCTTGCTGAAAGGTGAGATGGGCATCTGCATTTTACTGAAAAAATAGACAAAATTTTATCAATGAAAATATATATAAATTCGTATCATTGACCATACTACTACGAGTTTATATTTTACGTACAAGAGTAAAGAAATGCTAATAAAGATAGAATCAGATACCGTTGTAGTCTTGAGAAATCATTGTGCTCACATCGACGTGTCTTCGAGCAACGTTGTAACATTTTTATCATCACTTCATACTAAGCAAAAATTAGCCTTAATATATAAAATTTATCGAAATAAGACTGCGTTCTAAGAAGTCTTGCTACGCACCAACTGGTACATAAATTAGGCAGCAATCTAATTTGCCCATCAATATAGCAGTTCTTCAATGAATCAGTCTTGTCTTCTTGTTGGTTTTAAGTCTTTGGCAAAAGAAAAGTCTTGTCACTTCGCTTTTCCCACTCTTTATATAAAAAAAGAAGCAGAAAAAAGTGTCTTCAAATAGAAAAATATTGAGGTGTAGGGATGTTGCAAAGTATAGTTAGGGCATATAGATATTGCTGATATAGAAAGTATTCCTAAAAATACAGTATTTTACACTAATATACAAGTCAGTTATATTGCTAGGTACGATATAGTATGCAGTTTTTATGCACTGATTTTTTTTTTGAGTAATACTTTTTTTTTCTCTAACATAGAGACACTGCAGACAGTGGTTCTTGTTGTCATCAGGACGATGCCAAGTCTGTAAAATATTGACGTAAGATTAATGACAGCATTTCTGGTAATTCACTGATGTCGTGAACAACCACATAAAACTCGAATGGGAAGCTGTCCAAATATTTGTTGATCTTCAACTGTTGATTACCATATTGGTCTGGAACGTAGGTAACTTGATTCATGTCCATGATTGACTCATTGGAACTGATACCGTCAATGATAACAAACACCAACATAATTTTCTTCTCTCTTGCTCTACGTACTAATCTTTTTATCGTTTCATGGTTTTCACAAATACCATCGGAAATAATTATTTCTAGCTGCCATTGATCTGAGTTATTGTTGCCCAATAAACGACCACGTTCGAAAATCTTTATGGATTCTGCGACAAGTCTTTCAACATCAGTCTTTGTATCTTTGAAATCAAACCATTGGAAAGCTTTGGCGCCAGATTCATTACTGAATTGTTGATCAAACTTATGAACCTCTCGAAAGTGTTCACCAAATTTCACAATAGATAAACCGCCGGATTCTAATTGAGATAGTGTCTTAGATACCAAACATAAACTATCAAACGCCAGTTTGACACATTTAGATTCACTCATTGATTTGGAGTTATCTAATGCAATCATGATTTGGTATTGCCTTTTACTTGGTTTAGTTCTTCTTAACCAAATTTTATCCTTACGGAATTGAGATGCAATGTAAGGAATTATACGCTTCATGTTTAATCTCTTACCAGTCTTGTAATCACCTCTTAACTTTGTAGCTAGGGTTGGCTCTAAAATCAACCTTAATTGTTCACCTAGTCTCGATACCAAATCAGCTGTAGAAATTTCACTCTTGCGCCAAATGTCACGAGATTCTTCAATAGTTCTTGTCGGTGCCTCTTCATTAATTTCGTTTTCCTTGGCATCTAGGTCAATCTTATCCATCAATTCGTCCAGTTCATCTTCGTAAGCATTGTTCTTGAGAGTATTATTGTTGTTTGGATCTAGCAAATCCTCTTCAGTTTCCCTTCCGACACCAGCAAAGACACCTTTATTCAAATTATTTTGGCCAGCGTTGTCTGCTTCAGAAGTCTCTTCAAGTTCATTTTCCTTCTCTTCAACTACGCTTTCTTCATCAACCATTTCATAATCTTCCTTTTCATTAAGATCTTTATCATTCATTCGATCTTCGTCGTCATCAATGGCCATATCTTCATCAACAGTTTGTAGCTGTTCCTTGGAAGCAGCACCTAGGGCCTGTGTATCGTTTTCTGTGTTAGCTCCTTCGGCATGTTCAAATTCATCTGGTCTCTGGCTAGCAAGTGGTTCTTGGGTCTTCTCATCCTCATTATTAGTAGCTTCCTTAATTTCTTGTCTACGTCTATGATATTCTTTCAAACTATCACCCAATTGTTTCAGGGCCTCTTTGGCTTCTTGCCTTGAACTTTCGTTGGTGTCTTGCTCGTCATTGTTTTCCTTATCATCTTGGTAAGTATTCATTGTCTCACCTGATGCACCAATATCCTCCTGTTCTTCAACGTCCTTAGCATCGGCACCCTCGCCCTTCGAACCTGATTGCTGCTGAGTAGCCGCATCAGTATCAACATTTTCTTCGTCAATACCGTTACCTATACCAGCTAGACCTTCAGCATTGTTCTCTTGGTCTTCATCAGCCTTCTGGTGTTCATCGAATTTACCCTCGTCTAATTCTTCTTCGGAATCGTTGGTATTTTCCATATCATGATCTTCGTTTTCTGTCACGTCATCAGGGTTCATTTCTTGGTCTTCCATATCATTAGAATTTTCGTCTTGGTCCATTTCTAGGCCTTCTTGTTCTGTCATTTCTTCAGACTCCATGTCTTCGTTTTGTTGTTCAACGTCTGAGATATCATTAGCTTCAGTATTATCCAAATTATCATCAGATTCATCGGGGCTTTCATTGTCTTCAATGTTCTCAGACCCGTTCTCCTCTTCATCGTCTTCACTTCCCCCATCCAAATCCATAACATCTGGAAGATCCATGGTTTCAGTTTCTGGAACATTTGTATCTAACTCTTGGCCTTCATCATCTGCCCTGACTTCATCTTCTTGTTCACCAACATCATTTTCTTCATCAGCTGAATTCTGATCCTCTTGATCCTCTTGATCTTCCCCTTGCTCTTCTGGTCCATCAGGAGCATTAGATTCTTCATTTGTACCTTCTTGATCCTTTTCTTTATTTAAATCATCGTCGTCATTCTTATTTTCAGAAGCTTGTATGTCTTCATCGTCATTTTTAGAGTCAAGGTTTTTATCAGAATTCTTTTCCTTGCTGTCATCTTCAGCTTCTTCATTCCACATTTTTTCATCAATTGCGTTGGGATCGTCGTCATCAATGTTGTCAATTTGTTTATCTAGTTCATCTTCGTCATCGAGCTCATCGTCATCATCCTTATCTTCTTGATCCGACGCTTCCTCCATTTCACCAGCCATGTCACCCTCCATCTCGACAGCATCATCCTTTTCATCTTCTTCATCAAATTCGTCCTTTTCTTTTTGATCTTTATTAGCAGTTTGAGCATCTTCTGTCAAATCTTCATCTTGCTCGATGTCTTTAGAATTATTCTGTGCACCTTCACCATCACCTAGACCTGTACCCTCATGGAGATTATTGTCTTCAACTTCTTCACTTGGTGGCTCAGGTGAGCAAAGACCATTTTTAGCCAAATTCAATAATATATTGGACAAAATGTAGGTACCATGACTTGTAGTTACATAATAACTTCTGACCTTCTCTAAAATACAGCGCGTTGTCATGAAATATTTATTGATTACTGGAAGAGTAAATGTCACAATAGCTCTGACGAAATCGGCCTTACTCGAAGAAATGTCATTTTCATCGAGAAGTTGGCTAGCTGCCTCCAGATTTTTCAACACTGAGGAACTTGTCAAGATTTTAACGTACTTCATCAATTGTTTAGATGTAGTTTGTAACCACTTGTCTTCAGATTCCTCGACAGATTCGTAACCTAATTCCATCAACTTTTGGAATGAGAGAACAACCGAAGTGTAAACCTTACGGAATGCTTGATCAATATCTTGCAGTTTTACCTCTTCTAATTGATTGGTAAAGTCTGTATTGGAAATGTTGTGATCGTATATCCACTTGAGTAGTGTGTCATATACGAAGAAAGTATTTGGGGCCCTTCTCTCATTTAGTTTAGCTATGAAGTTAATCATGAAATTTTCGAATTCAGAGACCAGGAAGCTAGCATTAGAGTCCAGAGTTTTAACGTTAGTCATCTTGCTATGGAATGAATTCAATGTTTGTTTAGCCTCTAACAGGTACGTAGTATCAATTTGTTCAGCTGATGACGTTTCTATTATGGCTAATGTATGTAATGCATAGTTGATTAATTCTGGCAACCACCCACAGAAATGCTTCAATTTATTAACAGAAAAGTTCAACGAAAATGGTTTTATGAATCCCTTGGAGCAGCAAAGGTTTTCGAGGCTTCCACGAAGTTCTTTTATACTGTAATACGATTGCGATAATTCGTACAATGGAGCTCTGGTTGTGATTAAAGAAAAGACCAGGTTTTCTGCTATTGCCATACCTCTTTCTATTGTAAGGACAGGGATATCCTCAGCAGGATTTCCAGCGGAGGCTCTAAGACGAGGTAATAACTCCAAGAGCTTGAAAAAGTAGAGATCAGAACCCTGCAAACTTGACAGACTGAATGAAACAGAGTTGGTTAGGATAGACGAAGTGGTGCTTTGAACCTTACGTATATCTTCTCTAAAGTTGGTTTTTAGACCAATTCTTTTCAATTCTTTTAGAGCATCACTTAATAGCTTACTTTTCTGAGTCCGCAATGAGGCCAATAGTTTTTTCTTGTCTTTACTGTAAACATTTGGAGTTTCATCACGTAGTCTGTCAGCTTCTCTTCCAAACTCCTTTGCCAGAACTTCCAAACTTGGGTATTTTTGGTTAGATAGTTTAGTCATATAAACGTTCATATTGCTTTCTACGATATCAACGTTTTGTAGCACACTACTTCTGGAATCCCAACCAGGAATAGCTATAACCATTTCTTTAGCGGCAGCTAGATCAAACTCAGGGAAGGAACCGAGACCTAAAGGTTGTAAAACTACTTTCTGACCTGGAATAAAAGATAGACCACCTTCAATCAAAGGTTGCACAGCGGTAGATAGAACATCCCTGTATTTACGGACGATCTTGTACAAGCTGTTATGAGAACGACGAGAGCTCTCCTTCAAGGCGTCAATATTCACATCCTTCCAACTTGCTAACAAAATAACCTCTGACATCTCCTTATCTAACGCCTTACGACCATTCTTCAGAGTCTCTAAAATGAGAGGCTTGAACTGTCCGTAAAATGATATCACATTATTTAAAATATGTGCAACCGCAGATTGTGACAAGTTCAGCAACTGAAGGTGCTTGGAAAAAGCTTCAACAAGTTCTAAACGGCTGACAAACTCACCATATGTGCTTTTACTGAAAAAGATATTCAAAGAAGACACCAATTGAGTATTGTTTTCTATCAAAATAGTATCCGGCTTTGCAGCATTGGCAGCAATAATTGTTTCATACAAGTAAAACCACCATTTTCCAGTTTTTTGTTTGAGTTTTTCATCTTCACTATTAAATAATCCGTTCCATGTGTGTAACTCTAACCTTCTCCAAGACACTATCAGATCTGTAATGTCTCTAATACAATTTCCTAAGGACACTTGAGAAGAAGCATATCTTTCCCATTCTGCCATAAATGTATATACTTGCTCCAATTTCTGTAATTGCTTGTAAATGGGGGTACTAGCTGGATATTCTAAAAACTCCTCGCAGATTCTGCTCAATTCGTTTAAAGTTGCATGCTCAGGCCATTCATTGAGATAACCGTAGACAATTTTCCAAATGGAGTCGATAACACTGGCAGCTTTTTGTGATTCAAACACAGAAGAGTCTCTGTAGAAATCTAATTTCTTCATGTCGGGATTTTGCTCGAATGAAGCAATTTCATTGGATAAAATGTTTAATACTGCAGTTAGATGAGAGTTGTCCAACTTATGAGACTTGAACTTCTTTGATTCTGAGACCAGCAAATTTGCAATCTTGGAGCCTTTTTTCAAGATATCGGTAAAGTCATCTTGTGCCTCATCGTTAAATGTATCTGTGTACTGTCTACTGATAGCGTAGTACATTAGATGCATTTCTGATTCTGGATCACTACTAGCATGTTCATCAAAATCTAATGATTCCTCATAATCAGGGAATAGTTCCCTCAAGCCAGCTTCAAAATCATCATTAGTTCCTTCATATTTGAAGGTCCTTTCTTGTGATTCAGACTCCTTTTCCGCCCTCATACGCCTTATCGACCATCTGGAATACAATGATTGTAGGGTTGCATCGAAGCATGGTAGCAATGAAATATCATTTTTATGAGCTTTGAAAAGTTGCATAAAGAATAATAAAATATTTTCTGTTGACGTATTGTCTACCTTCGCTTTCTTGCTGTATTCAATCAACTCGTTGAAACATTCATTTATTAGCTCGGTTGATGAAAGGATCAATGGATTAATGGACCACAATGACGAAATGTCAGTTTCCTTTAGCATTTCGGTTTTCGATTGCTTGAGAAGCTCAAAACCAAATTTTACACTTAAGACATATCCTGCAAAAATATCATTTAGATCAGCAAAAAACATATGAGCACCTTCTAAGCGTCTTAAAAAGTTGGATGTATTCTGTTGAAACATGTCAAAGCGGCCTTCTGTCATCCTATTCCAGGTATCAGTGGCGCTCAATAGACTAAACACTTGATCCTTGGAAACTGTAGAAACTAAAAATGCTGACCATTCATCAAAGAGACTGTCAACTGATTCATCAGGTCTGTATATCTTTGGTTTGGCAGGCGCATCTGTTGCATGAACTGTTTTAATAAATCTTTCAGTGAACATATTCTGATCTCCATTAATAACTTCTCGGATTGCGATCCAGGTATTAGCTAACTCATCAGAATATGTCTTTTGTTTCGAAAAGATGTCGTGTATGACATAGTCATGAAGAGCAGGGTCATATGGTACATCCGGAGCATACAGTGTAATCAATGATACCCCAAACAAAATCCATGCCTTACCTAAGGAGGCCATTGATTGAACATCAGAACAAAGCTCAATAGCAGGTAATAAATAGTTCTGGAATACTTCTGAGAAGTAGGATTCAGTACTTTCTAGTACGATTGATCTCACTTTTTCTAATGGAATAACATCTATATCCAGCTTAGTATGAATGCTGACAATGCGATTTATCCACTTCATCAAGATTGATCCTGATACAGCAGATTGATCATTCAAGATGAATTTTGAAGATTTAATAGTTGAGGATAGGAGCAGCTTGGCATCAAGAAGAGTCTGCTGAATGTGACCACCTGAAAAATCGCCAAATTGGTTTGACTTAGAAATAATACTCTCAAAATATTGAGAGGTAAATAAAGATGTTACAAAAGATTGGTACGCACCATCAGATTCCACCCAAAGTAGATCAAAGATAGGTGGATAAACATGCTCCTCATTGGAATATTTGATCATTTGACGTGTAGACATAGATGACAAAGCACCGAGACCAATAAACAAATCTTGAGGAACATCACGACTATGATATAGAAGTCTCAATAAATTGTCAAATTCCTTCATAAAAAAATGTTTTCTCTTCCTTAAAAATTTGGAAGAGATTGTTTGCAGCTCATCTATACCTTTTTCAAGAGTAGAAATTATGTCCCTATTAACATTACTCTCATCTTTTAGCGTATCATCAAAAATTGTTCTAAAAAATTCGGTTAATGTAGCGATAGAAGCATATGATTCTGCGAACTGGCATTTTCTCACCTTATCAAATTTGTCACTTAGGGCTGCTACTTCTGTCAAAACATTCCAAGCATGTCTAGTAGATGGATATTTCCCTCTGAATGCTTCCCACAAAAGGGTGATGGATTGACCGCGCTGTAGACGTAAAGTATCTTCAAATGCCCTGCAGATTTCGGAAAATTCTGTGACTTGTAAACCTTCGGAGCGGGCAATGTTGCACCACTCCTCAAAAAGTTCCTTATAAACTCTTAGACGAGCCTCGTCTTTCAAGGAAGCCGTCTCCAGAGCACTTTCGATCACAGTAAGCAAATTCCAAAATTCTTGATATGTCTTTGTCTGTTCGAAAAGAGGAATGTTACTAAAAGAGTATAGCAACTGGTCAACCAATTTACATAAGAAACTGAATATTGGAATCCTTGGTACTAACTTAACTTGACGACCATTCGTTGCGGCTGCAGAGAGCTCTATGTAAGATAGTTCAGTTAATTTCCCTTGAAGTGAACGCAAATTGATTTGCTTCAAAGTATCAATAGAATTCAATAACACACGTGCTGAAGCAAAAAGATATAATGGCTCTGGGGAACAAATATTTTTTGAGATTTTTTCGATCATTGGCAAGACGTAAACATTTAATAAGGGAAATAACGGTTGTGTACTGAGATTATCCTGCGCTTTATCGATAATAGAATAAATATTTGACTCTGAAACTAAGCTGATATCGTTGATTCGATGCACAATCTTGTTTTCCACTAAGAAATTTAGGATTTCGTTCATATGTTCTAAAAGTGCAGTCTGCTCAAAACTGCGATTATTTGAGATATTAGTAACCCACTGTTGTACTTCACTCAGCTCATTAATTGGTAAAATACCCAGCAATGATTCAACAGAGATGCTGCCTCTTGAGTTGAGGATGACATCATGAATTTTAGAAAATGATTGAAAAGCTGATATATGAGCAGGAATGAAGTTTTTTAATGGACGCTTTTCTTTCAAATTGTTCAAGTGTAGACTACCAAAATATTGGTCAATTTCCGCACGTCCTCTGGTTTCCTTGTTGCACTTATAGCCTAAAGACAAAGCATCGAAACTGGAAGCTCTTTCTTTTAGATTATCAACAAAGACCTCGATACCTCTGTTTCTCATTGCTCTTGAAAGTTCGCCGTATTTAGGATCCATAGTTAAAAAAAGTCTGAAGTTTGGGTGAGGTTTTAATATACGCGGCTCTCCATTTTCTTGACTACATTCATTTATCAGCAATGTACCGTTGGTTTCCAAAAGAGAATTCAATCTATCCAGGACAGACGGGGAACAAAGATTGGCATTATCCAAGACTAACCAGTGACCTTGTTCAACTGCCTTTACAAGCATACCATTAAACCATTCAAACTTAACTGAGACGTCGGTTTCAACGATTTTGGAGAGCGCGACGATTTCTGAAGCTATTTTAGAAAGACATGCATTATCTTGCAGAGTAGAATAAAATTGCTGGAATGCCATTTCGAAGAGCGAGTAGGTTTTAGCAGTGATTATATTCTGATTAATGAATTGGAGGAGCTCCAGCCCAATAGTCAATACATCATAATGTTGCCCATGTTCCATTAACTTTTTAGTTAAAATTTCTCTCAATAATGGTTTTAATTCATCGATGATAAAGGAGATTTTCCTTACCATGTCTACTTGCTCATAACCACCAATAATATCCATACTGTCAACATCGCTATTCATAGAAAAGATACTCACTTTTTGGCCAACAATTGAAGCCAAATACGTTACAATAGAAGTTTTACCAGAGTTGCTGGGACCCACCAGAATTAAAGGCCAGTTATTGTTGATACACCTTAAGGCTGATTCATAGACAGAGATGTTACACTCAAGTGGGATCAGTCTGTCTGTCGTGGAAAAATGGTATAAAGGGTTCCTTGCAGAAATTTCTCTGTTGAATTGGACATAATCAGCGGTAATGCTGTGATAGTTCTCGTTTTTCTGATAAGCACCAAAAATAGCATTAATAATTGACTCCGCTTGGTCCTTATCTTTTTCTGTACGGAATCTTTGCTTTACAATAATATCAACGAAGTCTAAAACATCCATCTCACTAGATATAGATGCTTTAGTAAGTAATTTCAACCATCTTAAAGCATCTCTTAAATTGAATTCCCATGGAGCACCTAGAGTACCCCACTTCTTTTTCTTTGAAACCTCCTCTTCTAAGACGGACATTATCTGAATCATTTTACCGGACAGTTCGGCTTCCATATTTGGGTATAGATGTTGTGAGATAAGAAGAAGATCCTCCGTTTTCAACATGTCAACATACACAACAGTAAAACGGTTAACAAAAGATTTTGGCAGACCTTTTCTACCACCACCCTGGTATTGAGGATTTTGGGCGGCAAAAACTAAGAAATTTGGATGACAGGCAAAAGATCTATCCAACTCAGGAATATAAGCTTCTCCACGATGATCAAGACATGCATTCAGACCTTCTAAGACGGATTGTGATGCTAAATTCATTTCATCTAGTAAAACCCAGTGACCCTGCTGCATTGCTCTCAAAAATGGCGCATCTTGCCAGACAAATTCTCCACTCTTTTCACCTGGAACATCTGAACCGAAAAGATCAATCAGGTCAGTTTGTTCTGACAGATTAATACGAGTCAAGGAATTACCTGTTAGTTCTGCTAAGGCAGTAATTAAACTGGTTTTACCAACACCAGGGCTACCTTCAAGTAACACAGGTTTATGAACTTGCAGTGCTCTTACAACTCTCATCAGGTTGGAAGATGTGGTTGGAGCTCTCATGTTGAAGGAAGCAGCCTGACCATTTTTGTTATATCTGCTCAACTTGAAAGGACCGATTTGAATAGAATTTTCAACAACTTCCAGAGCAAACTCGCTTTGAATGGATGGAGTTAGATCCTGGCAGGCGAACTTGGATAGCTGCTTTATGCATTCCCTCTTGAGTTTGTTCAAGTTTTCCTCATCTTCTGCTAGATATGCGGTATTATTAGTCCCCAAAGTATCAACAAAAACCATAGAAGCACCATGAACTAGTAACGTGTATTCATTGCTTGTGCCATCATATGTACTGTTGACAAATTCTACCCATGCCAAAATATCACGTAACGAAATAATACCATTTGTAGCGTCACCACCACCAAATTTCTTACCGAACCATTCAGAAAATGAGACTATAGCTTTTTCTAAATGTTTGAGTTCCGTTTTTAATCTGGATTGCACAATCAAACTTACATCGTTAAAATTTTCCATGGATGGCACCCAAATCTCAGTAAATCTATTCCTTAATGCAGGCGATAATTCCTTCTTACCGTAATCACCACCTGGGTTCATTGTGGCAAGAAATTGGAAACCAGGTTCTGCGCAAATCAAACTATCAGATGTACCCTTTTCGGCTAATAATAGACTTCTTTCCGGTTCTAACACACTATTTAGTCTTTCTAAAACAGAGTCATCGGCAAGGGAAATTTCATCTAATAAGAAAAGATTACCTGTTTTTAGAGCATGGATTAAAGGACCGTCGCACCACTCAAAGAGAGCGTTCATATTATCCTGTAGTGTCTTGACAGATGAGAGATCTTCCGTACTTATAGCAGACTTGTCAAAATTTTTAAATTTCTCTAAGAGAGTATTTAAATCTTTTTCATGATGTTCCTGTAAAAGATCTTGTAAAAGATGTATTAATTTCGTTTGAACCTCTGCTTTGTTACGTACAGGTCTTTGTGCACCCAGAATATCGCCTGTTTCCGTATTTTGGTGGGCATTCAGAGTAATTAGTTGTTTTCCAAGGAATGACGCTAGCAACTGGCAAATAGTTGTCTTACCACAACCGGTTTCACCTACTAATAGAACTGGCTCATTATTTTTCAAACAGGAGGATACTAACACTGCTAAACGACGAAGGCCCTTCGTCCATATCACAGAATCCTGTGATTCTAATTCTTTATCTTCCAGGCTAGCATAATAAGTATCCATGTCTAATTTGACCTTCATCACTTTTTCTAACACTCTTTTTACTGTAATTTTTTCCTGAGGATTCCTACACCTTTCCGCCAATAGCATATAACCATTACTAGCAAGCTGTTCATACCCAACGGCATCTCTTAAGGCCCAACGGAAAAGATCACGCAACGTAGCAAAACTATTCTTCTTCTCAAATATCCTTGACGCGGATCTTTCTATAGACAATTGGCGATATACCTCAACAATTTTCTTGGCATATGTAGGAGCAATTTGACAACGTTCACGTAAAATAATTTCTAATTCATCCTGTGGGATATCGTCAAAATGCAACTCCAAGAAACGATTTCTAAAGGCCCTTGAAAGCACTTTACGACCACCATATAAACCAGGTGGATTTTGTGTGGCAAAAAGCATGAAATTTGGATGTGGATGAACGACTTCCTGGGTTTCTGGGATAAACAATTCTCTGTTATCATCCAATAGCCTATTTAAAGCTTCTAAAACGTCGGTAGGAGCCAAATTCAATTCATCAAGCACAATCCAATAACCTTTCCTTAAAGCCTCTACTAGGACACCCTCTCTAAAGCATAGTTTCCCGGTATCATCTGCCACGTACGTTCCTAAATATTCTTGTAAGTCGGTATGCTCATGATTGTTAATACGAACAAACTTATGGCCAGTGATATCAGCGAGGTACTTAATCATACTAGTTTTACCAGCGGAAGTTGGACCTTGGATCAAAATAGGAAAACGCTTACTGAAGGTTGCTCTTACGAGATTTAACATATTTTTTTCAACGAATGGAGTAATGATATAATGGGGTTGAGCTATTAGTTGTTCATGCCCCTTTTCCATCCAATAATGTTTGAACTGAACATAATCAAGTCCAGGAGATGGAGGAACTTGCGATAGTACAGATCTTGCGTTTTTTAATCTACCTAATGTGTATTCTTCAATAATAGGTAATAAAAGCTTTTCTGACGTTTGATCTAATAAAGTTAAAAAACTCATGCAAAACCCATCATAAAGGGCACGGCGTAGTCCATAGATATGTACTATGTCACAGGCATAAAGAAGAGTCCGAGTCAACGTACGAATACTAAAATGTGCCTTTTGATTAGAGCCATCCACTATTTGGCTATTTTCCGAAAGTTTTTTCGCTTTCAAGTATAATTCAGCAATATCATTTCCAACCCATTCATCGCTGACGCTAAATTTGCCAATATATTTATCTATTATGGATAATAAATCGGTGATGTCTCTATCAGGAGAGTTGACATATATTTCTGTAAATCTTGACCTTATACCGGAGGGTAAATCACGTTTACCAACATCAGTTGCTGGGTTCATACATGCGAAAATCCTGAAATCAGGGTGAGCCTTAATTGGTTCAGCATCACCCTTTTCGGAAAGGAGAATACTTCTTGAATCGCTTTCTGTCAAGAGATCAGATATATTTTCTAATGTGTCTGCAGATGCTAAGTTAACTTCATCTAACAATAACCACTCCCCGTTTCTGACTGCCTTTACCAACGAACCTTCGACAAAATTGAAAATAAACGCATTTTCAATGGAGGCAGACTGTAATTCAAACTTTTCAACCATAGCATGAAATTCTTCCCATTGACCTAGTAATACTTTTTTCTCGTCCAAATTCAATCTTCTTTTTTTTTCTTTTGCTTGATCTTGAACGTCCGCCATAGACTCTTTGTTTAGCAAAGTTTGAGCCATTTTATAAGCCTCTGTCCATAATTTAACTACATTTTTCCATTGATTTTTATTGAAGCATTTGTGCAACATTTTGTAAAACTTCTCATTCTTTTTCAATGAAAATGTCACAGCAAAGAGTGTTTCAAATGTTTCCTGGACTGGTACAGCTACTGTCTTAGAATTCACGGGCTTGTAACCACCAAGCAAATCACCAGCTTCAGTTTGTTGGGAGACATTAATCACAGTTAATTTTTTATTCATGAGTTTGGCAACTTGCTGGACAACAGTAGTTTTACCAGTACCGGTTTCACCAACTAGAAGAACGGGCTCTGTCATTTGGACAGCAACCGCAATTTGTTCCATTAATCTTAAAGAATGATTTGTTGTTGCAAAAGATGTAGAATTTACTGATTTTCTTTGGATCGATAAAGGAGATCTCTGAAGCGTTGCTCTACCAATCTTGAGATTGTCATCAAGCTCTTCCAGTTGTGGCACATGTTTATCTATGAAAAGTGAGATTCTTGACTCTGCAATTTCAAGAGATTCACCAATGCTATATATTAGTGGTTGAAGGGCTTTGAATTCAGAAATTGCAGCAGTGAAACAATCGGCAGCCTCTGCAAAAATAGAATCATATATCGATGATTCGATCAACTGGTCCGGTTTTATAATGTTATTATTGGTAAAAAGTGCTTGCAGGCGGTTACATAGTTTCATTAAGTCTCTGGTCGAGACTATTCTTGCGTGGGCACCTCTATTTAAGGAGATAAACCTGGGGTCACCATAAATAGCCTTTACTCCCTCATATGAACGTATAAGTTTTGGAATCAATTGCGATAAGACTGGGTATCTTTGGCACAATATTTCCTTCAAATCATCAATGGTTGGTTCAATTAGATGAATAGCACTCCAAATTCTCAAACCAATAATATTTAGATTGAAGTTATTTTCCTCTTTATTTTCTTTGATTGTATCTTCACTTAGTCTGACAGTTGAAATTAACTGGAAGCCATTAGCTGCCTTCACAGTTTCGCCCCTTGATGGTATCGTCATTTCACGCTTCTCTAAAAGAGAAAGTAAAATGGACAAAACTTCTGTTGGGGCTTTATCAATATCTTCAATGAGCACCCATCTTCCCTCTTTTACGGCAGTGGTCAAAACACCAGACCTCCATTCAAAAGTACCTGGTTTCTCACCTGACGTATAAGTACCAAGGAGTAATTTAGCGTCCGTTTGTTCACCTAAATGGATTTTTACTATTGAATCATGGCATTGCATATACTTACTTAACTCGTTTATGATGAACGTTTTGCCTGAGCCAGCCTGTCCGACCAACATTACTGGTTCTGAATTTTGAACTTTTCTTGCTAAGAGACGTAATGTTGCAATAGTTTTCTCTGTAGGGACAAAAGTTAGTGGGTATTGTTTGATGTCTCTAATAGAATTGCCTCTTGGTACTAAGACGCCACAAATGGACACAACTCTATCATTTAATTCAGTAGGCTCAATTAAAAAGTATTTTTTATTTGGTAAAAGTTCATGAACCTCAGGGACTTCTGGTAATCTTGTAAAATTTGAAAATCTCTTAGCTTCGTTAATTTCTAAAAATTTATAATTGATGTTATTATCCAATTCATATGTACCTATTAAAGTGCCATCAGATGTGATATGAATGTCAAACATGCTGGTCAATGCAGCTTCACCAGCATCTAAGAAAATGCCAAGGACTTTTAGTGCAATAAATTTTGTTAATTCAGACGGTTGGCTGCTAGAAATTAGTTTGTATAAAACGTCAGGTTTGATGAAGGATTCGAATATATCTTTGTTATGATATAATAGTCTGAAATAAGATAATAAAATCGTGAAGATTTGGTTTTCATCTTGCGAGGATGGATTCTGTAATATTGTAACAAAATGATCATTTTCTCTTTCTAAGAATTCTTCAATTAATGATGTAGCTTTTGGATACATCGTAATAATCCTGGATGATGATTCAAGAACCTTAACAGATTCATTCTTGTCTAATTTTGTAGTCCAGTGCGCTAGTATCTCTAAAAATATTGTGTTATAGATGAATAAATATGCAGATGTATGCTTATCATTTAATGCTATTTGAGATAGCTTGATTAAATTTTCAGTTGCGGAAGAACTGAAATCAAATTCAAAATGGTGCTTTAATGCTTCAGAAGGGAAAGTAGAATTGAAAAGGTTGTATCTTTCCTTAATGGCTTCTAAATCTAAAATGACACGATCGTGTGACATATTTGGTTCAGATTATTTTGATATGAAAATAATGAGGGTCTAATAAGGAGATACAAAAATAGCTTTGAATGAATTTAGATATAGGAAAAAGGTTGATAATAATTTGAAGAATGTAAATCACTATTCCCCTCGGATACCACTAAGAATTAGCTGAATGGGTAGCTTTAATTTGAATATGTTAAGTACGTCTATAAAATTTTTTTACATTTTCATCTCATCTCATCGCTTAAAATTTTTATCGTAAGTAATGACTAAAACCATTTATTTTGATTAAGCTAAGAGACGGCTACAAGAGTTTGTGATGAGTTTGTTGAGCTGTTACTGACATCTCGATTGAGATAGAGAATAGAAACATGAGAAATATATTGAGACCTTTAGATCTCAAAGTACAACCTGTGCAGTTCCAGGAAAGGCACAAGGTTCTGGAAAAACTGTACAAGCAATTAGAAAGATGTAAAAAGAAAGCGACAAAGGATTCACTGATCAAACTGTCAACTAATTTGGAAGCGTCGGTGGCTAAGCGTAGCTCCTCTTCCCAAAGCTATAAATTCAACATGAGTGTTGTTCTTCGTGATTTGTTGAAGTATAAAGGAGATCTAAGCAAGATTACTATCGCGGGAAAGCTGTTAAGACCAACTAAAAAGGTAGAAGGTGCTACCAAAAGTAAAGATGATGTTATGAAAGCGTTAAGGTCGTTATTAGTTGATGTAGATCTGTTAAAGAAGCATGGGTACATAATGTCAGAACAAGAAACAACGGATGAAAATTCGGAACCAATTTACAGGGTATGTGCTAGATGTAACACGAAATTTGAACAGGATAAAATATTAGAAAAGACACTTTGTACCTACCATCCAATGAAGAAACAATACAATCGCGAAACAAAAATGTATGTTTATCCATGTTGTGGTGAGACCACATCCTCGACATCATTCTTAAGACTGGGATGTAAAAATTTCGAGTATCATGTGTTTAAGGGAGAAAAGTACTGTGATTTGAGGAAAATATCAGAATTTCTGACGACAGAAAAATTTGAAGGTAACGAAAATGTACTCTCTTTAGATTGTGAAATGGCGTTCACCACTATGGGGTTTGAAATGATCAGATTGACCATTATTGATTTCTTCACGTCCCAGATAATATTCAACGAAATAATCAAACCAATGGGAAAAGTTATTGATCTAAATTCTGACTTCAGTGGTGTTCATGTAATTCCAGGAGATTCTCTAACATTTAATGGGACTATGGAGAAGATACTTCGCCCTGACTTAATTAACAAGAACTCTATCTTGATTGGGCATGGCTTTGAAAATGATCTGAACGTGATGAGAATAATTCATAATAGGATTATTGACACGGCAATATTATATTCTAATGGCAGGCTCAAAATGTCCTTGAAAAACTTAACTTTCGAGGTCTTGAGTGAGAAAATTCAGACTGGAGAGCACGACAGTACAGAAGATGCTCTTGCTACGATGAACATAATAAAAAAGAAGCTTGGGATATCGCTGGACCAGATTAAGTGGGATGGTATTGAACAGAAGTAAAATGTGGGCATTTTGTAATATATTTAATATTCGGCATATAATATATATCATTTATAATCAATCTTCATAGCATTTAAACAATCAAATTTAATTCATAACACTTCTTTTATGGCTGGCAATTTACAGGCGACGTAAAGCCCTAAGTGAGGGACTGTGACGCTGAAGCGAGTGTGATGTTAGTGGTGAATTAATAAATAATGTTAATAATCTTCTCCTGATTAGCATATGAAACTATTTCGTATTGGTTCCTAGGTACAGAAAGATGTTTGATTTATATATATATATATGCGTGTATGTGTTTTGATTCGACTTTCTTTCTTTGGCGGGTTTCTTCTTTCATGTTTCTGGATATGCCATATCAACCTATGAAGGGGTAGTTATACTATTGAAGCTCAAATGATCATAAATATGCCGCTGGACTCTTTTAGCTATGTCTTCTTCCTGATTCGATGAAACGTTGAATTCTCAGTTGATTGTATTAATATTTAAAGCAACCACTGTGACTTCAATCCGAATTTGTTATATTTTTGACAGACAAGGCTCTCTTTTGACAAAAAAACAAACTAAATATTAAAAACTTAGCCTAGCAAAGATACGGCAAAAATTTTGAAAACTAAATCCAGTCAGGCATGATACTGAAATATTACGAATATCCTCTTCTTGTGATAATGATGCCTCTCACTATACTTTGATACAAAGATTCAAATACAACGGCAAGAAATGTTCATTGTCATACATATGAAGGAGCTGAGATGCTGCAACTTTTATTACCGCAAGGATACCATTATTAGGCATCAATTACATGAGGACATACGTTCCTATTACATCAAGCTCAAATATCTGATGATTATAATTTTGGGGATGTCACGTGATAGGTAATATCTGATATGGTCTGAATTTTTTTTCTAAAATCTGTTTACGGATTAGCGTCCGTAGACATTTGGTCAATTTGAAACAATACAGAGATGATCAGCAGTTCCCCTGCATAAGGATGAACCGTTTTACAAAGAGATTTAATTTGTTTTTTTTGGTATACTTAATGGATGAAGTATGATAGTTGGAACTTGTCAGCAATCAAAGAGGAAGCTTGTCTTCTTAACAGAACCATCACTTTATTTCATCTAATGAATATTTTTTTATGTCTCGTGTTCAACCCGCACGTGAAGTAATAATTGCATGCAAAATGGATACGACAATAATATTATTAAACTAATGGGTAAATAAATAATTTTTATATAAAATCGAGAGTTTTATGGTATTCTTTGACACCACAGAATGAATCTATCTTAATAGCAATCAGAATGAGCGCATTATTTTTGACACCTAATTTCCAACAAGAATTTTTCAAATATAATTTCAAACCAGGTGAATAGTTTAAATTTTGAATATTTGTAACGTCAATAACGTTTTCATTGAGAGCAGAATCATTGATCAATTGGCAAATGTTACGACAGGAAATATCATTAACTTTTAAATCCGAGATGTTTATGCATGCGGGTAAAATCAGATGTTCTCTAGTAGTCGAATCTTTTGAGTTGGAAATCTTGTATTTGAATTTATTCAAGTCGATATTGTTTCCTTTTAAAAGCTTCGTAAATTTTTCCTCAAATTGTATCAAAGAAGAACCTACAATATCAATGTGGATAATTTTATTAGCTTTATTAAAAATGATAGTATTTTCATTTGAATTTAATTGAAAGATTAGTTCTCTAGGGAAAGCGTCTATGTACGGTCTCATATACTTGACAATATTCCAGGTAATATTTTCTTTTTTCTTTGAAACTTTGAATCTTTTATTGATGTGCTCATTTTCATTTGTAGGGGAAGAAGAGGAAGACGAAGGAGTTGTGCAAACTTTTGCGTAAGAGTAATCTTCACAAGAGGTCCTATTAGTCACATTTTTTATACCATGGCTTCTATCGTCATCTATTTTCAATTGCAGACCACGGATGGCGACATCATTCAAATTTATGAGGATCTCTTCTTGAATTTCGTCATTTATCATCGGATTAAGATTAGTCATACAATTAATTAATCTTTGTTCCAAATTTAACAATCTGTAAAACTTACATTCTTTGAGTAGGGATTTTCTTTTCTCTGTAGATAGTTTCAAATCGTAACCATATAATAAGTTTAAGATATCTTGGAAATATTCCGATGATCTTTCAATATAAATCGGCAAAGATGAATTTGATTTCAATCTACCAATTCCATTTCTTTCGATTGTAGTAAAATAAGTGTTAGTTAATACGTAGAAATAGTTATTTGAATCACCTTGGTTTTGGAAAAGATGCTTTGGTATTTTGAATGATTTACCACCGATATTAACAAAATAGTAATCAATTTTTTTCAATGAATCTGACAATTTTAACAATTTATAATGGATAGCGTCTAGAAACACATTTAAAAATTCTAATTCGTCTTCTATGGTCAGACAATAGCCTTGCCAATAACGCAATATTGTTCTAAATGATCTTTCATCTCTATCGACATGAATAAAATCTGTCGATGGATCATTATTGAAATGATTAGTAAATAAATTTGGCGAATCAAAATTCAGTAATTTCCCTGACACTTTAAAATTTTCATTATTGATTTGAATATTATAGATTTTGGCTACCGGTAAAAAGTGAGATGATAATGGTATATCATTAGATTTTTCAGTTTCCATTGTAATTAGACATTCCATTCCATAAACGAGTTAAAAAGAGATAATACGGTGAGAGTGAGTGTAAAAAGTTATTTGATATTAGTATTGTTATAGGTATTAATGTTAACTTAATTGGTTTACTAGTTGCCTTTAGATATATAAATGTGACATCGAGTGTTGGAATTACTAATCATCACTTAGCATTGCCAATATCTCCAAGATTATTAATTACGAAAAAAACAAAGATGAAATCTACCGATGCCTGACGGAACGGCTATCAGACGGAAGGCAGAAAAAAGAAACTAGCCTTGCCCTAATATATATACACCACAACCCTAACATACGGGTCTAGCGCCATGTCTGCTTTTCAGACCGGAATTAATTGAATAATCTCCGTCTCACGTGATCACGGATATTTTCGATGCAAATTCAAAAAATATAAAACCATTTTTTTTTTCGGGTGACGACCATAAAAAAAAAAACAATTCATCTTTCCGCGAGAAAAATGGGACGACGATGATGTACCGATGATAATTTCCAACATAACAATAAAATTCACTTACTATTCATTTTATGCAAAAATGGTCAGCGTAGTTTTCACTTCTTATAAACCCCGCTGTTCGTTAAGTTCGCTTCGCTCTCTCGAGCGAGACTCTCGATGATGATAGTCAACAATATACAGCGAACAAAAACACAAACAATACGGAGAGACCTGGCCAAATTTTGTCGCAAATTAATAAATTTCCCTTACTAATTGATGCATCTAGCGACCTTTTTTTTTGCATACTACGTATTGTAGAGGGCAAAGAAAAGGGTGAGTGACAAAGCATACACCCCCCCAAAGTGGTATAGTATGTGTCTCAACAACGACACAGTAGGCAATTGTAAAAGGAACCGAATGGTGTGACTGAAGTATATATAAAGGGAAGGATAATCTTGAATTTACAGATCGATTTATCTTCAATGTTTTCTTGTTCTTTGTAGTTATCTACAATACATCAAATATAACAACTTATAATACATCCAAATAACCAACAACCAAAGAAAATGTCTACTGAATTATTAAACAAACCATTACCAGCTGCTGACTTCAAGTTCCAATATATCGCTCTCTCCCCAAGTGACCCAGAAGCTGAAGCTTGTAAGATGCCACAAACTGTTCAATGGTCCAAGTTCATCAAGGAAAACAAGACCGTTGTTATCACTGGTGCTCCAGCTGCTTTCTCTCCAACATGTTCCGTTTCTCACATCCCAGGTTACGTTGCTCATTTAGATGACCTAGTTGCCAAGAATGTCGACCAAATTGTCGTCTTAACCGTTGACAATCCATTCGCTAACCAAGCATGGGCTAAAAACTTAGGTATTAACGACACTAAGCACATCAAGTTCGCTAGTGATGGTGGCTGTAAGTTTATCACTTCATTGGGTATGGAATTAAACGTTGATGAAGGTTTGAACTGGAGCGGTAGATGGGCTATCATCGTTAAGGATGGTATTGTAACTTACGTTGGTAAGGAAACAAACCCTACTACTGATGTTACTGTCTCTTCCGTTGAAAGCGTTTTAGCACACTTATAGAGATATGAAAATGTATAGATAATGAAATATATACAAATTTTTACGTACGAGAATAAACTTTCTAACTGAATATTAGATATTTTTATATTACTGAATAATACAATTGTTGGGTCAAAAAAGAGAAAATTTAAAAAATAAAAAAAGAACTAATTTATATTAAACTGTTTTTATAAAATAAACGTAATATATTTAGAAAAAAAACTCAACTATAAAAATAAGATTGTTGTTCTTTTACCCACCGAAAATAAAATAAGTGTTAAAATTATTGGAATGTTAAATTACAAACTGAAAATTCAGTACACAGATACTTATAATAATAAAGCAGCGGCACCAGCAACTAAAGCACCAGCAGCTGGTAAAGCCTTGACGGCAGCACCAGTGTAGGAAGTGACAGACTTGGTGGTGGAAGCAGCAGTAGAGTTAGCAGCAGCCTTGGTAGAGGTAGCGTTAGCAGCGGCAGTAGAGCTTAATGGACACCAGGTGGTGTATTCAGTGACAACGTCGTTGACGGTGACGGTAGCAGTGGAAACTAAAGCTGGGGAAACAGTTTCAGCACACTTGTGGTCTTCACAGGAAGTGATGGTGACTAAAGTGGTGGATTCTTCGGTAGCAGTAGCAGTGGTGACGTTAGCAGTGGCGGAGGCGACAGCAGCAACGGAAGCAAAGGCAGCGACGGTAGAGAATTGCATTTTATTAATATTTATTTATAAGCGAATGACAGAAGATGTAATATTCTTAGAGATTTTAAATTGTAAGAAAAAAAAGTAAGGAATAGAAGAAAAGATTACAAGACAAATGTAAAAGATTGTAGTTCATTTATATAAAAAAATTTTCCTATCTTTCGAAGAAGAGAAAACTGAACTTGCAATCCTTCCTAGTAATCTGTTTCAAAACAAACATGTTAGCATAGCTGATTTTTTTTACGCTTGCATGCTTGTTTACTCTCAGTGCAAAATCTAAAAATAGTTTAATACCTTTGACGGACAAAAAATTTTTTTTCGCGCTTTCCCTGAGAGAAACCTGCAGGGAGTGGCCAGGATTTGACAAGGAAAACTCTCGGGCTGAAATGAAGTTTCTCGAAGAAAAACAAAAGGAGGGGCAGTTCAGAAAAAGCGACGGAGAAACATTCACCATGAAACGAAAAAAACAACAAAATGCGAAAAAAAGATTGCGTCTTTTCAAAAGTCGAGTTTGGTTCAGCGCCTACGGGGATTCACAGATCTCGTGTTGGTTCCGCGCCATTCATTTCACCGCGTGGCATGCTAGAGTTTCAGAGGCGTTTTACAAACACTACGGAGAAATCACTGACAATATATTTGTGATAGCATGCGGCAGGAATTCCTATGAGACAATGCTGCTTGCTCTTTCCTGCAAGAGTAATTTGAGGGACTCGTCTGAAAAGGACTAGACCTTCCTGGCAGTGAGGACACCAGTAAAAATAGATTGTTTGTTTTGATTTTTCTCGTACTGGGGCCTAACCATGAAAAACCATCAGCGAAAACATCAGCGAAAACTTATAAACACGGATGTTGTTGCTTGTAAATAACAAACGTAAGCAATGAAGGAGATGAAATGCAAAGTTTAGCAACCTGTTGCTACATTTTTTCATCTAGGGGTGGAACCATCAAAATCCGAAAGGCAGCACCAAGCAAAGACTATTGAGAGTCATCCTAAATAGGCTCCATTACCCGCGAGTAAACAACAACGTACCCGCGAATAAGTTTCTTTTTGTGGTGGATTGTTTTTTACCCGCATGGTTAATAAACTTTTGACTAAAGCCATTCAAGATCTGCTTTGACAAGAAGTTCCATGTCTTTTTCTAAAACGCGATCTTCTCTCCGGATATTATAGCTCAACAGTATCCGCTACCTGCTGTTAATTAGCCAGCACTTGTTTCTACCCACTTGCGATCCCCACCCTACCATGCAATGACATCTTGACTCGAAATCTATTGCCCCCCTTCATCTCATGTTGTTGACACAAATTGGACTTTTCGCAATCACGTGATAGCTGTTTGCCCCGTCACGTGGATAAACATTTTTCTGAGAAATTTCTTCATCGTCAGCTACGGGGAAACCATCCGGTTCTTCATTCTTTTTTCTATGCTTCCGCCCCCCCCCCCCCCCCCGTTCCACACTCCCGTCAAAAATTACTTTTTCTTGGCTCCCATGACGATATTTCTGAATAACGCTTCTTCTCTTAATTTTTGAGCAGTGCTGTTAATACTCAACCCAATTTAGAATATTCTTCACAAGAGAAATACGAGTCATAATCACTAAATCGTTTATTTGGTGGATTTTAAAAAACAACAACTCACGGTTCCAAAAATCACTCATATAAGAGAGTGGTCATATATCATTTGATAATCTTCCGTATTACGTTACCTACAAAGCAAGGGCAAAAAAAAAGAGTATTAGTTAATTTTGGAAAAGCTATTTCCTCGTAATTTTTCTTCTTTTTTTCTAAAAACTGTCTATATCAACACCTTTCAATAATATACCCTTTTTGCATCATAAAAATCACATAAAAACTCAATAAAAGATGGCTTCACATGAGGAATTCATTAGAACTCAAATATTTGGAACAGTATTTGAAATTACAAATAGATATGCCGATTTAAACCCAGTAGGAATGGGGGCCTTCGGTTTGGTTTGTTCCGCTACAGATACTTTAACTCAACAACCAGTCGCTATCAAAAAGATAATGAAACCTTTCTCAACCGCTGTCCTCGCAAAGAGAACTTACAGAGAATTAAAATTATTAAAACATTTAAGACATGAAAATCTAATCTGTTTACAAGATATCTTTCTATCGCCTTTAGAAGATATTTATTTCGTAACAGAATTACAAGGTACTGATCTTCATAGGTTATTAGAAACAAGACCTTTAGAAAAACAATTCGTTCAATATTTCCTTTATCAAATTTTAAGGGGTTTAAAATACGTTCATTCTGCTGGGGTCATCCATAGAGATCTAAAACCAAGTAATATCTTAATTAATGAAAATTGTGACTTGAAAATTTGTGATTTCGGTCTAGCAAGAATTCAGGATCCTCAAATGACAGGTTACGTTTCCACTCGTTACTACAGAGCTCCAGAAATTATGTTAACTTGGCAAAAATATAACGTAGAAGTGGATATTTGGTCTGCGGGTTGTATCTTTGCAGAAATGATTGAAGGTAAGCCTCTATTCCCAGGAAAAGATCACGTTCATCAATTTTCAATCATAACAGATTTGTTAGGTTCTCCTCCTGAAGATGTGATAAATACAATTTGTTCGGAAAATACTTTAAAATTCGTGACGTCTTTGCCTCATAGAGATCCAATCCCATTTTCTGAGAGATTTAAAAACGTAGAACCAGATACTGTAGATTTATTAGCTAAGATGTTAGTTTTTGAACCCAAAAAAAGAATCACAGCGGCAGAAGCCCTAGCACATCCATACTTGGCGCCTTATCATGATCCAACGGATGAACCAGTTGCTGATGCTAAATTTGACTGGCATTTCAACGATGCAGATTTACCCGTCGATACCTGGAGAGTGATGATGTATTCTGAGATATTGGATTTCCATAAAATAGGCGGAACTGACGGTCAAATCGATACTAATGCTACATTCGATGATCAGGTTGCTGCTGCTACAGCTGCTGCTGCAGAAGCACAAGCGCAAGCACAGGCACAAGCAAAAGCGGCACAAGCAAAAGCGGCACAAGCAAAAGGTACTTCAAATGATATCTCAAACAAATTAAATGATAATGTTGCAGTGGACAACAAAGATATTAACACACGTGACACAGCGATCAATGGTGATGTCAGTGATGATATAAGTAATTATGCCAATCAAGCCGTCTTGTATGCCAACGAATTTCAACAGTAACTAAATCCTGGCTATTCAAACAAAAAAAAAATAATATTTCAAGAAAAAGTAAATAAATAAGGCATTCTCTTTATACTCTCTATATGTAATAGTTTTTGTCCTCCTTTCTAATTTGCTCTATTTTTAAGATTGAATCGCTTTTTACTCCGAGAGCCTCAGGAGAAAATTGAGTACAGAATATATAGAAGGCGGTACCAAGTTTCATGAATTCATTTGACAAACAGTATTCTTTTCTACTCTTAGCGTGTTGCTAATCGAAGACATTATAGTAAAAAGTAAGATCTAAAAGTTAGTCATATCATGCCAAACAAAATAAAGTGTGAAAGCAGTATTAAACTTATGTAGTAAAAAGCCAATGTTTGTCCCGTCCTTTTTTTATATAAAAAGTACATACCGTCGAGCGAATATCTTTTCCTCTCCAATTCAAGACATTTTGTACAACAATTTATATCTCCATTCTACCAGCATTCGTTATTAAATTGAGCTGGTGCAAATGTGATGTACTCGACGCACTTATCTTTTTCCATTGTATTAACTATCTTTACCTGTATCATTTGTGCCATCTGTGTTGAGGCTGATGCTGCGAGCTCAGACACATCGGTTACTGATCTGTTACGGCAGTTGAGCTTACGGCCTCTACCTCTCAATGGGTCCCTGACTAACATGGCCTATAATTACCTCAAGTGTATGGAGGTAGAAGGATTTAGCAATGCAACATCAGTGATAACTGACGAGGCATCTACTCTCACAATATACGCCAACATTACGCAAGTTAATTCTACTGCGGTTGATCGTATCTATATGAAGTGCGGTAGGTTATACGCTGGTACTCTGAGAACAGCAGTGCTCGTGGCGGATGCCCTAGATGAAGGCGACGTTTATTACAGCACTCTAGGTGAGATCCTAGCAGGATCGGTGCCCCTACCACCTTTAGCCTCCAACCCGACTTACCAAGCGGAAGCTACAAGAAAGTATGAATTGCATAGCGAAACTACTAAACGTGACTATAGCGGAGCTTGGCATTACCTGTTCTCAACTATAACAACTGCCTTGACCGATCGTTGTCTTTTCCTCTCTCGGGGTGTTGCTAATCGAAGAAATTATAGTAAAAAGTAAGATCTAAGAGTTAGTCATATCATGCCAAACAAAATAAAGTGTGAAAGCAGTATTAAACTTATGTAGTAAAAAGCCAATGTTTGTCCCGTCCTTTTTTTATATAAAAAGTACATACCGTCGAGCGAATATCTTTTCCTCTCCAATTCAAGACATTTTGTACAACAATTTATATCTCCATTCTAGCAGCATTCGTTATTAAATTGAGCTGGTGCAAATGTGATGTACTCGACGCACTTATCTTTTTCCATTGTATTAACTATTTTTACCTGTATTAGTTGTGCCATCTGTGTGGAGGCTGATGCTGCGAGCTTAGACACATCGGTTACTGATCTGTTACGGCAGTTGAGCTTACGGCCTCTACCTCTCAATGGGTCCCTTACTAACATGGCCTATAATTTACTCAAGTGTATGGAGGTAGAAGGATTTAGCAATGCAACATCAGTGATAACTGACGAAGGATCCAGTCTCACAATATATGCCAACAGTACGCAGGTTAATTCTACTGCAGTTAGCGCCATTTATATGAGGTGCAGTAGGTTATACGCTGGTACTCTGAGGACGTCCATGCTTGTGGCGGATGCCCTAGATGAAGGTGACGTTTATTACAGCACTCTAGGTGAGATCCTAGCAAAATCAGTACACTTACCACCTTTATTTGCCAACCGGGTTTACCGCGGACAAGATACAAGTACGAATGAATTGGATGGCGAAACTACTAAATGTGACCATACCAGGGCTTGGTGTTACGTGTTTCTGGCTATAACAACTGTGCTAGCTATGGCTCTGTCTTTACGTACACTGACGTGTGCGATGGTACCAACGATCCCTTCTACACCTCATGACATAAAGGAAGGTCAGAGAAAGTCTCGTGCATACTATTCTCCATATTATTGAAGGCCAGTCAAGTTCGTAAAGTAAATTCACATTACCCAGTGGTTATACCAAATAATACACTGGTTATATATAAAATAAAGTATAATTTAAATTATATGCAGCGAGGCAAACTTTGACCAAACTTCAGCGTTCACCTGAGTATTTATACCTTTTCCAACACATTTTGATTTATGCCAATTATCATGTTCTAGATTTATGAGTCAACACGTTGTCATAATTATCGTACCATAATTATTGCATGATAATATATATTCGTGTTTATCACGCCATATATGGTTCGTGTCAATACATTGTCGTGTTTATCACACCATAATTATTGTTCATATCTTCTCTAACATTTTAAATTTGTCGTTCTAACTATCAAAACATTGAACTGTCAGTATATTGCCATTTCCAGCATAAACGTGTTCTGATTGTCCTGCAAACATAGAGTACGTATCAGGTTTTTCAAGGCTAACATTGCCTTGTCTTGCAATTTAAGGAAGCACGAAAGTACGGGCGTGTGGTCTAGTGGTATGATTCTCGCTTTGGGCGATTCTTAAGAAAAACTTAAGAAATAAATCACAAACATGCGAGAGGCCCTGGGTTCAATTCCCAGCTCGCCCCATTTCTTTTTTCGAAATTTCTTTGCTCCCTGCAAAGATTTCTCCCAAGACAGGCCCGTACAAGTTGAAGAATCATTGACGGCTCAATACAAGACCAGTTTCTTGCCTGAAAGAGAAGCTTCTTGAGAATAGAATGAATTATTTATTAACTATTTATATTAATGCTTATTTTAGTGGATCTTAAGGCCTGAATTGTATATTTTATAAAAATAAAACAACTCCAAAAAGGAATTACGTAGAATCGTTTTTATCAAGAATATCGAAGTGAGAGTTTTGGTTATTTGAGGTAGATGCATTCCCCATTGTTTTCTGATTGTTTTCTATTACAGTAGCTTGACCCTGTCTGTTTTCTTTGTCCTTTTCATCAGAGTTTGATGAAGTGGACCCATCTTTTCCACTGTACGAACTTTTGGAATGAGAGAAAAAGCTCGAAGAGTCATCCATCGAGCTAGCAGCATCTGAAGATTTCTTTCTGTGCTTCTCTTCAAATCGTATACCTAACCCAAAGAGAGCCTTCTTTGGTGATCTTATGCTTTTTTGGTCATCAATAAGGACCGTGTCTTGGCTTTTCAAATCATTCGACGACATGTTTTCTTTGTTTTTTTTCCTGTTAAAGTAATCCTTCCAGGTTGCCCATATATTCTGATCCTTGTTGCTTTTAATTGAAGCGGTCTCTTCAGAAGAGGTATGTGTACTTCTTTGGGACAAAGAAAGATCCTCCTTTGATTGTTCTCTGAAAAATTTAAGTTTATTATCAGAACTATTGGAGCGATTGAAGTCTAGGTGACTGCTGGAGTGCTTTAGGTTCTGAAAAGTCGTAATAAACTTTTGTTGAAGCTGTTTAAAGGCATCTCCACCAGTATATATGTGTTTTGGAGCAAATACATCAAATAATCTATCATCTGTAATTGAAATGAAGATTTTAAAGTTCTGTGTTTCCTTCCAACATTTGATAAAATTTAAATTAAAAGAATTCCAAGGATTTGACCTCAGTACATCGTCTGAAATACCTTGTAATGTCGAGAGGTTACCGGTATCGCTGTTCTTATTAAGGTAGTCATACAATTTTACGCTTGAAACCAACCCACTTAAGTAGTCCTCAAATTGCCATCTTATAAAATCTTCGCTTCCCTCAAATTGAGAAGAAGTAGGTACTTCTTCATCGTTTTTATCCCATGTATCATTAACAACTGAAAATAGGCCGTCCATCCATTTCTTATCCTGGGTAGTCAGTTGTAAAATTGTGTGTAATTCTTTATCCATTATCTGTACCGTTGAATTATCGACATTCACGAAAATGTCACAAATATCCTCTTTTTGTTCTGACAACAACGAATTCGATGTCCCAATTAGAAAGTATTTAGTTTTACTTGATTTGATGTCACCTAATTGCTGTAAAGGTGTATAAGGTGAGAAAAGACCACCTTTTTCAAAAATCTGCAAGGGAAACCCTAAGAATCTCAAAACCTGTTTTCGTTCACTTGTCTTAAAAGAATCAGCAACTTGATGATTAGAAAAGTCCTTAAAAAGAAGCGGACTACCACAATTTTCAAGATTAGATACTAATAATGGGATTAAACTAATAAGACCAAATTGCAAATTACAGATAACTTCTGCATTACTACTGTAAAACACTATTTTCTTTTCCAATAACATGGCCTTTAAAAGGACCAATGTATCTTTCTTAAAATCATGAAGCATTTTTCTCAAACTTAATCCGACATAAGCCTCACTTTCAGAAGATTCGGTAGCATTAATAGAAGGACCATACATTGTTTGTAAGTTACTATATAATGCATCGATCAAACTTTTATCGGTGAAATCATGTTGCATAAAGAACGCATTTGTTACTATGCTTAACTTATCCTTAATTTGACCAAGTAATGGTTGCCTTGAAATAACGACAATAGATTTCTGCACTGTAGATCTTGTAACATCTTTATCCTTAGTCTTCAAAGCATCACTTTTAATTTGCCTTGAGCACGATATAGCGAAAAAGGTGGTATAATCATCTAACTCATCTTCTGGCAGATCTGTAGCACTTACAGGACTTCTTTTATTCTTTTCATTGAATAATAAGGTAAAATAGGTAAAAGATTCCTCGAACGAGTGCGATCCATCAGGTAAAGCTTGGAAGGGAAGATTAGGCCATAGATCTGCTGCGTCAGTTCCTTCAGGCAAACCATGCCAATATTCAACTTCTGGTCCTCTCTTATGATGGAAGTCTACCAAACAGATCCCCACAATAGAGGGTTTTGTTTTGTCAGCCATAATCGTAATCTTTTTGATAGAGTCGATACTGCCCCGTGCCTATAATCTAACTATCACAACTGCTGAATAGAAGGTAATAAATAATACAGTAAACCGGCTGGTTTTCAAGTTATTTCATTCCACATCGAAGGAATCAAAACATGTTTTCAAGTCTTTCTACTATTTCCGAACTCTGACTGAAAAAAAATAAAATTCAAATAGTATAGACATCTATATTACAAGTAGTAAATTCAACTAATTTCAAGATAAAACAATGACTTACAAGCTCAGTTGCTGTGATGATGGGTCCGGTGTAACAGTAGGGACGATATTACGGTTTGAATTTGCCACAATTTTGATTGACCCCGGGTGGAATAATAAAAAAGTCTCGTACGAAGAATGTGTTCGCTATTGGTCTAACATTATACCAGAAGTTGATATAGTATTGTTGTCTCAACCGACAATTGAATGCATAGGGGCATATACACTACTTCATTATAACTTTCTGTCGCACTTCATATCGAGAATTGAGGTATATGCTACGTTGCCCGTGACAAATCTTGGAAGGGTGTCTACTATCGACTTATATGCATCAAAAGGAGTCATAGGACCTTATACTACAAATCAAATGAATGTGGAAGACATTGAAAAATCATATGATCACGTTAAAGCACTAAAATTCTCCCAAATGGTAGATTTAAAATCAACGTTTGATGGGTTGTCGTTAGTTGCATACAATTCAGGCTATACCACTGGTGGTTCAATATGGTGTATTATGACACATTCTGAAAAGCTTCTTTATGCACGTAGATGGAATCATACGAAAAATAACATTTTAGACGCATCTGCTTTGTTAGGCCCAGGTGGGAAACCGTCATCAGCGCTAATGAGACCTTCTGCGATTATAACTACCTTAGACAGGTTTGGCTCTCCAAAACCGTACAAGAAACGATCAAAAATGTTCAAAGACCTTTTAAGAAAATCAGTAACTTCCGGTGGATCAGCCGTCATACCTGTAGAAATTGGTGAAAACTTTCTAGACTTATTAGTTCTAGTTCATGATTTTTTATATGAAAACTCCAAGTCCGGGCTTATTTCTCAACTGAACATACTTTTAGTTTCTTATTCAAAGGGTAGGATAGTAACCTATGCGAAGTCCATGTTGGAATGGCTTTCCTCTTCAGCAATCAAAACCTGGGAATCCAGGGATAGCTCTTCGCCATTTGAACTGGGGAAAAACTTCAACGTAATATTACCAAGTGAGATATCAAAATATCCTGGATCGAAAATTTGTTTTGTGTCTCAACTAGAGCCCATGATGGATGAAGTTATCGAAAATTTAGGGCAAAATGAAACCAGTACAATATTATTAACATCAAAAGTCAACCGTTCTGAAATTGTCAGCGAAATTTACAAGGAGTGGACGCAACTGTGTAAGAAACCTAGCGTAGAGGAGGGCCAAATACTCCCATATTCCAGTTCAGTACTTTTAAAAAAAGTGAATATCGAACCACTAAGGGGACATGATCTTGACGAATTCAAAAAGTCGATAGAAGAGAGGAAGGAAAAAAGATCTAAGAGTGAATTGTTATTAAGGAAAGAAGCCAAAAATCCTGCTAAATCTTTAAATACAGACCGTGTCAATGGAGGCTCCATGGATGGTGACACGTCCCAGAGCAAAGCAATTGACGAAGACGATGATGAGGAAGAAGAAGAAGAAGAAGAAGATAACCTTCTCAGAATTTTGAAGGGCCAAAGTGGAGATAAGTTGAGCGGTGTAATTGAATATCCAGTTGACACCTATGTACAGACCACCTCAACTCCCAAAAACAAGATGTTTCAGTTTAACCCAAGAAAAGAGAAAAGAGACGATTATGGTACAATAGTCGATTATAGTATGTTTATTTCTAAAGAAGAAGAAGAAGAAGAATCTAAAAATGCAAATAAAAGACCACAGGAGTCGCAGAACGTTTCCAATAATTTATCAAAACGTTCCCGTAGAGACACTAATGTAATGAATGGCTCAACTCGCAATGCTGAAAATTTTGACAATATCGACTATCTTAACACAGATAAGGATGCAATGAAAATAGCGCTCGCAAATGAACAAGTCATTCTAAATTGCTCTATTGCATTTATAAATATGGAAAACGTTGTAGATCAAAGGTCTACCAGTATTATTTGGCCGTCATTAAAACCCAAAAAGATGATACTTTTGGCTCCTGAGACATTTCAAGATCAAAATACCGTGACATTAATGGAAAAGAAGGGCATTGAAATGTTCGCACCACAATTGAATGAATACATTGAATTCAGTACAACCATCAAGGCCCTTGATATATCATTGGATCCAGAATTAGACAAACTATTGAAGTGGCAGAAAATTGGTGATGACCATACTGTTGCACACGTTGTTGGTAGAGTAGTCAGAGACACTATACATAACAGTATGAGAAATAAACTGGTTCTAAAACCAATCAGTTCCGGGACAAAAATGCATACAAAGAGTGGCTTACTTTCTATCGGTGAGGTAAGGTTAGCAGAAGTCAAGAGAAAACTAACAGAACAAGGTCACGTTGCTGAGTTTCAAGGTGAGGGTACCCTAGTAGTGAACAACGAAGTCATGGTAAGAAGGATAAGTGATGGTGAGACGATAATAGACGGTTCGCCATCCGAATTGTTTGATATCGTCAAGAAATCCATAACGGAGATGCTGGCCAAAGTGTAAATGACCTTATTATCCTCGTGACTTTTAATTAAACGTGCAAAATTCAGATCACTTTTTACGCCGTCTTTTGAAAAATACTGAAAATTGTTTTTTGAAGAAGGTAAATTGGATTAACAAAATGCGATGAAGAGTAGAAGAAGGAGGACTTTGGTGCCACGGAACAATATAATAACAATATCCCCCAATTATGGCAGAAATCAATCAACGTGGCCGTTTTTATGGAAGAAGAACTCAGAATAATTTTAGGGATAATGAAAGAACATATGAGAATGACTTCAGCAGTCTGCCTGTAAAGATCACAGGTGCGTTGACTCCTGAACAAATGACAGCGTATCAAACGGTGTTCAGGATTGAGGAAATAACCGAAATCTTGAAATCAGAAAAGTTAGAAGTTCCTGAACTAATGAAGCGATCTTCTTCGCCTCCACCTACGTATGATGCAGAAGGACGAAGGACAAACACGAGAGAGCAGAGATACAAGAAAAAATTAGAAGAAGAGCGATTTAGGCTTGTGGAAATTGCATTAAAAATGGTCCCTTTCTTCAATCCTCCGAAAGATTACGTTAGACCATCTAAGTTTCAAGAAAAATATTTTATACCTGTTGAACAGTATCCTGAAGTAAATTTTGTTGGACTACTACTGGGTCCTCGTGGTAATACCCTCAGAAAGTTACAGGAGCAGTCCAAATGTAAAATTGCTATTCGTGGGAGAGGTTCCGTCAAGGAAGGTAAGCATGCAAATGATTTACCTGAGGGTGCCATGAACATGGAAGATCCATTACACTGTTTAATTATTTCCGATTCAGAAGAAAAAATCCAGAATGGTATCAAAGCATGTCAGTCTGTTATAATCAAGGCGGTAACATCACCAGAAGGCCAGAATGACTTGAAAAGAGGTCAACTCAGAGAGCTGGCGGAATTGAACGGTACTTTAAGAGAAGACACTCATCCCTGTTCCATATGTGGTCTACAAGGTCACAAAAAGTACGACTGCCCGAATAGACAAACATACGCCGAAACAATAGTATGTAGGAATTGTGGTCAGCCAGGCCACACGACATTCGACTGTCCTGCGCCACGGAATTCTTATGGGGTACCTCAGCAAGATACAGGAATTCTGGGACGGAATCGTTATCAGAACGATGCAGATCCTCAACAGGACATGAAAAGAAGACGTATTGGTTCAAGATATCAGGGTTTTGATGCTAGAAATCAAAGGTCACAACAACAAACTAGATATGGTGAAAATGAGAGCCAAAGCGTAGATACATACTCTTCCCCATCTCTGAATGATACAAGACCTGAAATGGAGCTACCACCGCCTCCACCTCCGGGGTTAAATGATCCGATTTCTATATCTTATCCACCAGGAGGATTGGCTCCACCAGGATTGGACAATCAAGCAGACTTATTAAAGCCCATGCTTGAAGAAACGCTTCCTGATGTGCCTTCCGAAGTTACAGCACCCTCTAAGACCAAAACCAACCCTGCTCCAGGATCATCATCGTCATCTAATTTTAATTTACCGCCTGGACTGTCGACGTCAAACGAAGAATTCAATAATTATCCCGCCGCTCCGCCAGGTTTATAGTCATTAACATTCAAATATTATTATATACTAAGCATTTTCTTTTCGTCATCTGCCAACTGATCACTTACTGGGTTCAAGCAAAAAAAAGCAGTCCATTATTACGACCTAATTATGTAGTCATATATAAAATGCATTTATATCAATTCTCTTGATCTTTTTTCCATTTTTTTGCCAACTGCAGAAGCTTTGAGGTACTTGAAATCGACGGTTTGGTGTCATCTGGAAAAATATAATCGATATATTCACGTTCAACACCCTGTTCTTGAATAATCTTACTAATCCTAGTCGGCATCCTCGCCTTGACCCCCTCTTGATCTTCAGTTGATCCGAAATTATTTTCAAATTGCTGATATGCTTCAAATATTAACATTCTGTTCTTCTTATCATCGAGTCTCTTATAATACACCAAAGCTTCCTCATATATTTTTCTAGCGGCTCTTAAGTTCTCTATCGTAGGCTCAAATTCAATCTCATCCAAATCTTCTAGGTCAGCCGTCGCTTCTTGCATTTTAGCAGACTGTGCATTTGTTGGCGTTGAATATTCGTACATGGCATATGAAATCCACACCTTGGCAGAGTATCCCGTTAAATCCAAAAATTGCCTGTACAGTTTTCTAGCATTGTCGTATCCACCTGCATCTGTTTCAAAATTAATAAATCGTTCTATTATCTGAACTTTGGATTCTTTTGACAAACTCACACTATAATCTCTCAAGGAGAGGTCATATATCATTCTGGCTCTTTCCTCATCATCCAAATTTTCTTCCAATTCTGCATAATCTATCCATACCTTTGAGTTGGAGGGGTTAAATACTAGATACTTCTCAAAAAGCGTTCTTACCCTATCAAACTCCTTTAGCTTGATCTCTAATTCGATATATCCCTTGAAAATTTTATTTTTGGGGCACATACCTATAGCCCTGCCAAGGATCCTTCTTACACTACTAATATCACCATGCCTTACTTCAAATTTGCCATACATAATCCAAATTTTTGAAAAGGTAAAATATTTGTGTGGTATGATTTCGTTGACGAGCCTTTGATAAAACTCCCTACATTTATTTACTTCGTTCAATTCTAGTTCCATGTATGTCAAATATCGAATGCAAACGTAGATATACTTTCTCCACTCAAAACTTTTCACCTTCTGATCTGTCGGCCTAGCGGTAGTTATGGCTCTTTCAAAAACGTCTACCATTTGGTCTGGAAAATATTTCTCAATTAAATCAATATAGAGCATCCATAGTTCAAAATTTCTGGGTTCTGTCATAAGAGATTCTTCATATTTTCGTTTTCTTCCATGTACAATTGCCTCATTTATTGTCGAGGCTTTACCAAACTTTTTCTCAAAATTCATAGAACCGTCCATAAGTAACGCATTGTTAGGCCATTTTTCCAACGAAATTTTGAATAGAACGCTACATCTCTCATATTCCTGATTTGCAGCCTCCCAATCAGCATATGATAGAATTAGCGTTATTAAATCATCAGTATAAGTATCTGCTGTTTTTCCCAAAACAGATTCGTACGACACCAACGTATCCAATGCCAAAGAGTAAACTTTTCTTACTGTATCTGTATTACCATTGGTTTTCTCAAATTGTATCCATTTTGACCATACCTTGGCAAAAGGATGCGCCCTGACATAACGTGAATAAACGTCTCTGACATTCTCCCACATCTCTTGTCGTATTTCGAATTCGATAAATGAGTCCCAAGCACCTGATCCTGGCTCTAAAGAGCACCATTTGGCAAATAAGGACCGTACAATATCATTATTTCCTAACGATTCCTCGAGAATTAGATACTTGTACCATAGCTTATCCACTCTTGGTAAAGTAGTCACTGCCCTATCTAACAAGTTTCTTGCGTGATTGATACATTTAGCTTTGATTTCTGAATCTATGTAGCGAATCCACAACGGAATGAAGGTGCTGTCCACCAGCAACGCCCTTTCAAAAACTGACCTCGCTCGTCTCATATCATGTTGTTCAATCTCAAATATAGCATATCGTATCCATTGTCTCAGATCAAGTCTATTTCTCTTCAAATATGATTCAAACTCTTTACGCTTCCTACCTTGAAATTCTCTTAGCTCATCCAGATCCAAAATGTCAACCTTAGTTAAAGGTTTTATTTGCTTTTTCCTAGAAAAAGCATCCTGTATAATCTGATCTACTGTAATTTGATCTCCAGTTCCAGTGTCGGCTTCCATCAATACTGCCAGTCTACGCTCCAACTCATTAGCAAGTGACGCTTTAAGATTATCCAGCTTCTATATCACTTTTTAATTTTTTTACATTTTCCATATTGGTGTTCCGCGATATGTAACTGGAAATTCATCAAAATGATTTTGCCTTAACAAGCTAAAACAACTATTGGAGAGCACCTACAAGAAGAGTAGACGCTAAGATCAATAACCCAGTCATAGTGCATCTCATTCATTTGAAGAGATGCTACCACTGATTTGTGTTCAAATTCTTATGTCTTAGACCAAAATTTATATAAAAGAAATCGGAAAGAATCAAATGGATGACAGCGCTTGTTCACGCAAAATTATGTGACAAAAGTCCATCTTCTTCTACTATGCTATATGTTAAAAGAGAG
This sequence comes from Kazachstania africana CBS 2517, assembly GCF_000304475.1. Classification (NCBI taxonomy): domain Eukaryota; kingdom Fungi; phylum Ascomycota; class Saccharomycetes; order Saccharomycetales; family Saccharomycetaceae; genus Kazachstania; species Kazachstania africana. Next base: position 636,596 of record NC_018941.1, read on the forward strand.
TAAAATACCTTTCATCCGAATATACATTGAAATAGCTTCTTGCAAAGATGATAGAGACCTGAGCGAAATAATTAAACACTCTAGACTCTCTTGAGTATACTGACAGTTTCTCATTTCTGAATTGTTACGTCTTATTTCACTTGATTGATTTTTATTGTAAACCCCATGCCCTTTTGATGAAGGAGATCAGGTCTATCATTTCTTCAGGTGAGACAGAATGTTCCATACCTTCGTAAGTGTGAAACTCAAAATCTTTGAAACCACAGTCCTTGGTGAAAAACTCTTGAGCTTCTTTCCCCTTCTTCACAGCGACTACTGGGTCCCAAGTACCATGACCGTGGAAAATAGGAGTGTTGACATTGAGATCATTTTTCCTTTTTTGCCAGATACTTTCATCTTTACTGATAAATCCAGAAAGAGAGACAAACCCTCCAATCTTCCAAGGCAGAGTCAAAGAACTTCCAAGACTTAAACTAGCACCTTGTGAAAAGCCCCCTACGATAATATTTTCTGGCATAATTCCCTTTTCTATCTGCTCCTTGACACAGTTAGCCACAACATCTATAGACCTAAAATAACCTTTAGCATCAACTTTCCTCATCTCTGGATCCCAGTCCAGTATATCAAACCAACTTGGCATTACCATGCCTCCATTTGCAGTCACCGGAACAGTTGGGGCATTAGGAAATATGAAATCTGTCTTCTCAAATGCCTTATCATTTTGTAATTGTGAGGCTAAAAAACTCCAGCCTTGTCCTGAATCCCCCAATCCATGAAACACAATCAATGCATGTGTTGCTGGTTGGATCTTTGAAGCTATCTTGATTGCGGTAGACATCTTTTCTGATACCAGTCCTGGAAGATCGATGCACGTAAATATCTTGGAACGAAATTTTTCAAAGTAGGTTCTACTTAGGAATACTTGGGAACATTAAAGATGAGAAGCAATTATGAACAAGTTGCCAGAGCATGTAGAATTGCTTTCAGCCAATGAAATACAGGAGCTGGGAGAGAAATATAAGACTCAGTTGAAGCTTTATGTCTCAAAATTCCAAGATGTTAGCACCTTGATAGACAGTTTGAAAGAAAGTAAAGATGAATTGAGTCACCTCCAAAACAAGTTTAATGAAATCGAAGAGTCTAAGAAAGGGTTAACAACAGATTTGGAATCATTGAGGATACTTAACTCAGAGTATTCCCAAAAATGGCAAGAACTTAGTACAATTATATCCGATAACTATAGTGAAGCAGCACTAAAACATAAACTAGAAAATCAGGTCAAAGAGTACTTGGAAATGTCTGATCAACTTGAAGCCAGCGTGTACTCCACTGAAGGAGAAATTGACAGTTCAGCCTTGGATGATACGTTAAAGCAATATATGGAGACTAGAATAAATTATCATAGAAGCAAAGAACATTTAGCCACATGGAATGCTCAAGGTTATCTAAGAAAATGACAAAAAAGCCAAAGGCAAATTTGTCTGAAACTAATTTTATAATTATGCACTGTATATAGAATATATATCTATAAAGTACCAAAAGAGATCATGTTAATAAAATTAATAATACACATGCTAGTAATTGAATAAAGTCATTATCAATTCAATATTCACACTAACGCTCTTCTTCATGCTCATCCCCATCTCTCTCGCCGGATCTAATATCTGGCTCTTGATTAGATGCGTCATTTTCATTATTGTTGAGAGAGGAGGCAGCTGTCATTCCATCGCCATTGATATGATATGTTTCAACTTCTCCACTGGCATTTCTTCTACTTGCTACCCCTGTCGTAAAAAGATTTTGAGTAGCCTCATTATTTCTACTATTCAAGCGTGCCAGTAGTGCATCTCTAATTTCATTTCCCATTCTTATAACATCCGGGTTCTGAGTTTCTTGACCTGCCATATCAGTATTGACATTTGATGTGGCAGTTGTAGATGCATCATTATGGCTTCCTTCATGATCATTTGAGGTAGCAGTAGCCACATTTTGTCTGTTATGTGTGATCGAGTCAAAAAAGTTGTTCAAAATGGTTCTGAATCTATGATGGCGTGGATTAGTCCCATCAGAAGCTACATTAGTATTCGTTGGATTATCATTACCTATATCTAATGGTAGCCAATGTATTCTGCGGCCTCTTGTGTTTAAAAGGTTGGGGGAAATAGGAGACGCACCTGCGGTGGGTGCATTGGCAGCACTTGTCTCAGTATTATTATTTGGTTGCGATTGCGAAATTCCGTCAACTTGAATATTGGTACTTGTAGCAGGTGATCCCTGCCTATTGGCCAACAATTCAGGGTTCAAGAAAATCACACTAGCGCCACCTAAAGTCGTGAAACGAACAGGGTTGGCCGTCGTATTGGCGCCTGTAGTTGCAGCAGAGCCAGCTTGTAAGTTCGCTGAAGTTGCGCCATTGTTATTAGCATTAGTATTATTCTCGCTACCTTCTTCTTCAGGTGTAGGATTATATAGCAGATTTCTGATTCTTTCGAACGCTTCTGTGGATTGTGCTTCTACAGAAGAATCCACATTTGCTTCATTTTGATTGTTTTCGATGATTACGTGCCTACAAAGTGGACATGTGTTTTCAACCTTTGACCATTTGAATAAACATTCCCTACCAAAGATGTGGCCACATGGTAATTTTAAAGGAGAATGTGAATATGTAGGAACTTCATTTTCCTCATGTTTAGTGGTACTATCAGTGCTAGTACCTGTATTTGAGTTGATAGTAGCTCCTTCAGTAAGTCCTATAGAATAATTACCATTCGAAGGGTTAGCTTCACCATTCAATCTTCGTCTTTTAGATCTCTCTTCTTCATTATCATCATCGTTTCTTACTCTTTTCTTATTTTCATTCATTTCATCAACTTTTACCTCTTCCTCAAGTGGTTCATAACAGATAGAGCATGATAAGTCTTCGGTTAATTTCTTGGCTTCTTCCAATGTAAGCACAGGTAGCGTTTCAAATGCTTCTTTAGAGATACCTCTGGCTCTCGAATGCAGTTCAGTGAATCTACGCATAGCGATTTCAGCAGCTATACCAATAATAGACTCTAACCTGGATTGTGGGGTACTGGATGGAACGTCCCTGAAGGACAGCACGAAAGTACCATGCGGCAGAGATGGATCAGTAGCTGCTGGACCTTCTCTCGGTAGGGAATTTGGTGGCGGTAATGAAGTTGCAGCAGGTCCATTGCTAGCTCCAGTACTAGAGGTACTGGGCATAGTTGTGGTCGAAGGATTGTTGATAGGTATACGTTGAAGATTGGAAAGTCCATTAATCATGCCAGGCAAGGTGGTGCTTGTTGGAGGGGTATTGACTGTATTTGGATTGGGCCCTAAACTGGCATTAAAGGGATTAGTGATATTAGTTAATGCATCTGGGGTCACATATGAATACTGAACGGAAACAGTTATATTTCTCGTATTTCTTGGTTGGGCCGATGTGTTAGCATTTTCTCTATTATTAGAAGATTGATTTGAAGACGGAGGGTTCCCTGGAGGAGTAGGATGCTGCTCCTCGTTAGATCCTTCGTCACTCATTGATATGGTATAATTTGACGGAAATCCCCAAAAGTTTTATTAACGCAAAAAGAATTCAGTCTTTCTATTTATCAAATACTCTAAAAAATGGAAAGAAAACGAACTATGCTAATGTTAAAAAATACAATACCTAGTGTCCAATATTCGTAGCAAAAATTATATTTCTGTATGTTTAGTTTGCACTAAGTTACCAAACTGCAATATAATTCGATCTAATTACATAATATATCCCATTCTTGTCGATTTCGTCAACGCAAAAACGAAATCCCGATGACTGTTGTTACCCGCAACACTCCAACCGTTATAAAAGCAAATTGAAATTGATGAGCTACTATCACTGTTTCCAGTAATACCAAGCTGATATTTACGGTATGTTGCCACACATTTCTCAGTTATGACTGGGCTCTCTGCTACAGTTCATGGTTGATGTAAGGTATTTATGGCTAACGTTTAACAACTGCTTGTTATAACATTTGAAATGGTCGAAATCCTATTGATCGTCTATATCTGAGATATGTTAACGATACAAAAAATTAGTTTCTTAGTGTTCGGTACCTCAATTTGGTGTGATTATGAGCACCTGTCATCAAGAATTGGCGCTTTTAGGAGGTTCGGTAGCACAATCTTTATTCCACTTTCTAGAGAGTTTGGCGGCTACATGTCCATGATATCATCTGTTTAGAGCTACCCACGTGGTACAAGAGTCGAGCATCAAGAATTCATAACTTCAAGAAATGTGAGAGACGCTTGATGTTAAGAAAATGCACGCTGCACGTCATTGCCTGTCCCAGTCATTTCGACACATTTATTGCCATTTAACTTAATTTTTTCTCATGTTTCCTCAGAAAACAGTGGGATTAATTAGATCGCTATCACATAAAAGAGAGAACGCAAAAACCTGACACTACATTTTCCTTCCTGGCTCCTGCATCATCCAAGTGCAAACAACAAGACATGTGCCAACTGCTTTAACGATATGTAACTGTTCTTTACATATATTTTTGACACATAAAGCACCCAAACCTCGTTTCTGCGTTGTTAGATCTTTTTACAAAAAAAAAAAAAATTGCATTTAGTGAATGATGGTAATTACTGTTTATGAAAATCATCGAAAATTATCAATTCTGGGTTAACCGAATTAGCTACTCCTACACTAGTGGATTGAGATTGCGATAGGTTACATAAGTGGCTGTCGTCTAAGAGTTGGACTCAAAAGAAACGATACAATTTAACAAGGAATAATATGAATCGTTATCAAAATTATTATAACGTGCCAAGTGGACCACAACAACAATTCCAGAACCAGAACAGGGTAAAAATTGGTGTGAGAAACTGGCAAAATGCCACTATGCAGGACTTGCTGAATTTTTTGAGCAGAAATACTAGAGTAAACTTAATGGATGCTACAATAGATGGCCCTTTGATTACCGGTTACGTACAATCTCAATCTCAAGCGGACCAATTAATCAAATGGAATGGTGTCAGTTTTGCAGGAAATAAATTGAAGTTCGAAATCATACAAGGCGGACAAACTGGAACATCCAGTACCATTGAATTTTTGAAACTTTTCCTAGCAAAACGTTACGATCCACAAGCTAGGATGCTAAATTTGGGAGGTCTTTATGATGATCCTGAATTAGTTCAAAAGGGTATGTTCACAAATATGTCAACACAATCAAGAATGTTCCCTGCTATGATGAAAGTCGCCTCCAAAGAACCAGGTTTAGTAGTTGAAAGTTTGAATTTGGCAGATAACAGATTGAAGGATGTATCAGCCATTTCTGCCCTCGCACAAACATTTCCTCATTTGAAGAATCTCTGTCTGGCAAATAATCAAATAACTAGAATTAATTCTTTAGACGTGTGGAAAAATAAATTTAAGGATCTAAGAGAATTATTAATGACAAATAATCCTATTACAAATAATCCTTCTTATAAAAATGAAATGTTGAAAATTTTTCCAAAATTAGTGGTCCTAGATAATGCGGTTGTAAGGGACGGTGCAAAATTAGATTCTATTTTCACATTACCTGTAAAACTTCAAATATTTTTCTTTGAAAATAACGAACTAGGCCAAAGATCTACTGACTTTGTGACTAATTTCTTGAATTTATGGGACACTGACAGAAGCCAACTCTTATCTTTATACTCTCCACAGTCTCAATTTTCAATATCGGTAGATTCTTCTGTACCGCCATCAACTGTAGCAAAATCAGATCAAAACTCATCTTTCGGATATTACATTCCACATTCCCGTAACATTTCAAAGGTATCCAGTGAAAAATCTATACAGCAACGTCTCTCTGTGGGCCAAGAGCAGATAGGTAATAGTTTCAAAGAATTACCAAGAAGCAAGCATCATTTACAAGATCAACCAAATGAGTATTCGATGCAATCTTTCATTTACCCCCAAGTGAACGGTTTTACTATCACATTGCATGGATTTTTTGACGAAACAGCCAAACCTGATATTCTACCAAATAAGGGTTACAATTCAAGAAATAGAAGAAGTACTTATACTACATCGGCAAATACAAGACTATGCCAAAAGTCCTTTGAAAGAACGTGGGTAATTGTGCCCATTAATAACACTTTTGTAGTTGCATCGGACATGCTGATGATAAGACCTTATACGTCACATGCCTGGACAGCACCTTCTGAAACGCCACAACCACCTTCACAACTACAGCCTCAAATACAACCTCCGGTACAAGCTCAACCGCAAATGTCGCCAGTACCTGTAATGGGGGCACCTCAACTAGCCCCAACATTGCAGCTACCACCAGACGTTCAATCAAGACTAAATCCTGTACAACTAGAACTATTGAATAAATTACATTTAAACACAAAATTGAACGCTGAATACACCTTTATGCTCGCGGAACAGAGCGGCTGGAATTATGATGTTGCTTTGAAAGGCTTTCAGGACAGTATCAACAACATTCCAAGAGACGCCTTTATTCAATGAATAAATATCAACAAATCTGTATATTTAATGAAGTGGTAAAGATAATTGCAACTACGTTAGAATAATGATATATAATTTTTTGTAAAGATATGATTAATATTTCATCTAATACTGAAAACAATTTTTTTTTAGAAAGTCAGAGATGCCTAAACTGTCGGCGACGCAAAAGAAAATAACATACATATAGAATTAAACCACCACATGTCAGGAGCCTACTTGTATCACTATATATATATAGGAAAGTTATTCTGAAATGAGGGTGCCGCCACCTCCTAGGAGGTCTCGTGCCAACATAATACCAATCTATGGGATAAAAATTAGGAGCCTCCTATGTTGCCACAGATTAAAGAGGAGATGGCACCTACATAAACTAAGAAAGAAGCTCAGGCTAAATTCTAATAATAAATTTGGACCAATATCTGGTCCGAGGGCGGAGGATATGATGGATTTGCAAACGGGTTATCTTAGCAGATCAATAAGAAAAAAACCACTACTGATTGCAAGTTTTCCTCGAGGCTGTGATAATTCTCCTGAAATCAAAGTCTTACAGAGGAGCAACTTTGCCAAACAGTTCATAACAAAAAGAAAATATTACTTGAAGCAGTATGAAAACAAACTTTTCAAGACTACCGCTGATAAAGTTGGGCAAACCAATACTTTTCAATGTGCTCAAACCGTGCGTACCATTAAAACAGTGACATCAAAAAATGCAGACGTGAGAACGATCTTTCATAATCAGAATGTACTTAAAAGGGTCAATATAGAACCAAGTCTACAAATCGATGACTACAAATTTATTATTTTCGACTCCAAAAACTCCTTCAGGCTAACTAAAAATAAATCAAATATTCAAAATTTGAAAGACTCCATATCATTAACAAACGTTAAAGTCGATGAAATAAAACCTCTCGCATCTCTTCAAGACACGCAACAAAAGACAGTTCCAATTCGAGAACATACAAGCCAACCTACTTATAGAAAGTCAAAAAAGACTACTGAACATGCTGCCAATAATGTTAATTCGAATGGGGTCAATTTGTACTTATTTTCCAGCAAGTCAATCATATCTTATTCAAAAAGTGTTTAGTCCCTCCATTACAAGGTTTCATAACCTTTGATCGAATAATTCATGAAGGTTTCTGTTCATTACCTACATATATAAAATTTAAATAACATCTCTTCATTATCCTCTCGTTCACATGCACAATTTTAATCGTTAATACCTGGCTCAGGCTCAAGAGTGCCAATACAGGGGTATTTTCCTTGGAAGTGCTGTTCCCACTCATTTAGGGCGTCCCAATCTGCGGCAGTAAGATTTGAAAGATCATCAATTGGCTGGTCCCAGTTTCTTATGACCTCTATGTCGAATGAATTCATGGCTAAACCTCTTGAAGCATCGCGACCAGCAAAGTTTGCGTAGGGCCCACTTGGCCCGTAAAATTGCCTTCCCGTTGTACAATCATAAACATTACCCTTGATGGCTATGAATATCTTTTCGTCGTCATGTCCATTGTATGTATATAGAGTTCTTGGGTAGAAACGACCTTCAACAATTGGTTCGCCAACATTATTCGATGCAAAAGCTGCACCGTTTATGCCAGTGGGATCCTCACTGGTCCTAACACCACCAAATAACATATTCCTAATAAATGACATCTTAAGATCAATCTGATATATGGTTTATTCACAACTGTGCAGTGGGTTAAATTTTTAATCGTTTTACTTAATACCATCTTTTCCTTTTTCATCCAAATGGCTCGAGAAACTTTCCGATATTCTTCGTATAATAAAATTAATATAACCTGTAACGACAAGTGCATAGTGAAATTTATCAAAAAGACCAATTATAATGTTAACTATATGTTTATATGCACACGTCTATATGTATTTTGGTAAGTCCAGATATATAATGCGTCCATAATTTTCTGCACTACTAAAGCCCAACATCGGTGGTTTCCTCAATGAATATTTCTGCTGACTCTGAAAAAATATTTGAGACTAAATCTAGCTGCTCTTGGGCTGCCTTCCAATTATTACCGTATAATGCATCCCATACACCTGGGAATGTCCAATATTTACTAGTTTTCGAACCTTCCGTCCATAGAGAAGGCGAAAACAACACGTTCTTGTAGAAAGGCCTATCCGGTAAACCAGTTGATGCACACTGCCTTCTCCCTATATTTGACAGTTTTCTATTCCATGTCCATCTATGTACCGATATCAAAGAAGGTTCTATCCCTTCCTCATTTGAGTAGACTAAATGCTCCCATGCCCTGACCCAACCGGCCCATTCAGATCCAATCTTTTGCCACAAATCTAGGCCATGTGCCATATTTGAAAAGTCTAATTTATTATCAGTACTTTCTTCGAAATCTTTGATAAGCTTTCTAGTTATTGAGATCGAATCTTCAAGATCGAAGGGTATCAAGGGATTATCAACTATTTTCAAAAAAGTCTGAAATAGGTATAGGAATAAGTCTACCGCTATGTCATCATTTTCCGGATTTCTAATGATTGGCTTAATATTTTCAAAAGTATCTTCAAAGGTATCGATAGGCAATACTCTATTGAGGACATCTGGCGATGAAATAACTGATACAGGTATACCGTTGGCCAATGATGAAATCCAATCTCCAAATTGATGGACTTCTTCCACCGATATATCGAATCCCATCTTGGTCTCCTCATCCCTAAAAAATTTATTCAATAAAGGATGAGTTTGAATATTTAGCTTTTTATCTGTATTCCAAATACCCAATTGACTAATATCAATATGTGTATAAACTTCATCTTTCAATGCTGCAAGACGCTCTTCCATCAACTCAGTAGAGCCAGCATAATTAAATTCGGTACCTCCATAAGAAATGAAGTAGATATTTCTCAATGGCTTCCAATCATACTTGTACTTCATTTCTTGAAATAATTGTATCAAAGACAACAAAAGTGCAGTACCAAAACTTGGATATATAGCGCCATTACTCATCGATGTTCTTGAGGCTGCTATAATTATTGCCTTATCGTTTTGTTCCCTACCATCTATCTTACCGATGATATCCTGAACTAATTGATGTTCTCTTATCGTATTTTCAACTTTTAGACGAACACTAACATCGTACAACTTACCGCTATATAATCCATTCTTAAATTGAACCCCGTCTTTACTTAAAGAGTCTAAAATCTTCTGTCCTTGATTAAACGATAAAGGTAAAGTTGGGATATGAGGAATACTGTTAGAATCGTTTGGATCGATGCCATCGATAATAGGACCGTGCCAACCAGGCGTTAGAATATCACCAGCACCATACTGCGGAATGGCAACTGGTTTCATTTGGACAACATCGCCATTACCATCAAATTTGTCTGAAATGAAAATGACACCTTTTGCTTTGAATTTTTGGACAGTCATTATCTGTTCACTTACCAAACCTGAGTAATTTATAAGAAGAACGTAATCGTCATTCAATAAACCTGCCCTTTGCAAGCTTTCTAAATCATCGATAGTGCCCTCATTACCATATATTAGATTCACATTTTCCAAATAACCATTTGCGCCCAAAGAGTTGAAATTATTTGAATTTAGTTCAATTACTACATCATCACCTTCCTCTTTGAGGATAGTAAGACTTGATTCACCAGGATAGTTAGAGTAAGTACTGTATTCAAACTCCTTCACCAATTTTAGATTATTGTTATTCAGAGATTCTAGGATATAGTGTCTTACTGCGGCATCACCTTTTGTACCAGACATATGTGGCATACTACTGATATACTCTAAATCTCGCTCTAATTTTGACAAATCAATAGACCTCCTAGCGTATTCTAGCAATACGTTGTGATTGGTGAACATCCCTCTGGAACCAGAAGCCTCATCAACAGGAAGAAATCCACTTGACATGACAAAAAATGCAATACCTGTCATGAGAAAAATGTAAAGAAATCTTCTTAGAATCAATGGATTACCAATTTTAGCAATGTAAAAATCTATCTTCTCATTTGAAATATTGATTAAATGTACTAATGGATCGACAACTCTTCGTCTTACTGGTAATATGAAATCGCCTCTAAAATTCGAGAAAAACAGATGCATCTTCTTGTATATCGGCATCCCTTCAACGATAGGCTCTTCTATACCCATTTCCTCCATAAGAGGTTGTTGTTCTAAGGCGTCATAAGACGGTGGTTCCAACGGTAATTCTAAGCCATCATCTATCGCAGCCGATGGTAAATTATTGGTAGATGGTTCCCCTTCCGTAGTAGAAACCTGATTATAGCCTCTTGAAGTAAGTCTAGGCAATCGCATGCTTTCTCTCAACTGTACACTCCTCGAAGAACTCTTCTATAGACGTATAAACTATAGATACTTTACTATTGAATGCTCGATCACTTATAAATTCTACCGATCTTTTTTCAGCCCGCATATTACTAAAACAAACGAACTGGTAGTGAAAAAAGTAGCAACTTTCAAGGAATACGCTGATCATATTGGAACGTTTAAGATAGTTGTGTTGACGGTCTTTCTGTTTTGGTGGATCACCTAATAAACTGTCTGCAGTGTAAGGAACATTATATACTTCTAATTGTAACCCTGCTGAGGGTGAGTTTGTATGCTGGACATCACGTTGCTGTAATACTCGCAACTTCTCCTAAACAGACCCTATTTATTAGGCTTAACCTTTTATGCTGATATCGACCATTCTTGAGCAGATGAAATCCTTATTGGAACGTTTGAAATGGCATCAGTCTACTATAATATGTCATCGACTTGTAGCTTAACTTGAAGAAAAAAAATTAACTATGGAAATGAAGCTGTGGTTTGTAGACAAGGTCAATAAGTACTTTGAGAAGAGCTACATCAAATAAGAATGGGACTGAATATCGCGTATGTTACTGAATTACAATCTATCTATTATGTATCGTCCGCTGTTTACTAACAATCTTCTTTTAATATAGTATGGTCTGTGATTTCTTCTACCCACAGCTAGGTGGTGTGGAATTCCACATATATCATCTAGCACAAAACCTGATTCAGTTGGGCCATTCAGTGGTGGTAATAACACATGCTTATAAAGACAGGGTTGGAGTACGGTACCTAACGAATGGTTTGAAAGTATATCACGTTCCTTTCTTTGTACTGCATAGAGAGACAACATTTCCTAGCGTCTTCTCCACTTTCCCAATTGTTAGAAATATTTTAATTAGGGAGAACATCCAGGTTGTTCATTCTCATGGTAGTGGATCTACCATGGCTCAAGAGGCGATTTCACATGCAAATACGATGGGATTAAGAACCGTATTTACAGATCATTCACTTTATGGATTTACAGAATTAGGATCAATTTTACTGAATAAATTATTGAAATTCACTCTTGCCAATACCGACAGAGTTATATGTGTCTCAAATGTGTGTAAAGAAAATATGATAATAAGAGCAGATGTGGATCCAGAAAAATTGTCAGTAATACCAAACGCTCTTATAAGTGAGGATTTTAAACCTTTAGATAGTGATATTCGAATGAAAAAAAAGGGTAGAATTACGCTCGTAGTGATAAGTAGACTGTTTCCAAATAAAGGTTGCGATCTTCTCGTTAGAATCATACCAAGAATTTGTCAAGCCCACCATGATGTTGATTTTATAGTGGCTGGAGATGGGCCAAAGTTTATAGACTTTCAACAAATGGTCGAAACCTGTCGACTAGAAGATAGGGTAAGACTACTAGGCTCCGTGCCTCATGAAAATATTAGAGATGTTCTTTGTCAGGGAGATATATATTTACACGCAAGTTTGACTGAAGCGTTTGGTACTGTCTTAGTGGAAGCAGCATCTTGTGGTCTTTTACTCGTGACAACATGTGTCGGGGGTATACCAGAGGTGTTGCCTCAACACATGACAGTTTTCGCCAAAGAGACTTCTGTGTCTGCATTGATTGATGCTGCGAATAAAGGTATTGAATCAATAAGATCTGGCAAAATAGACACTTCTTCTTTCCATAAAGAAGTTTCTAGAATGTACGATTGGCTAGAGGTAGCCAAGAGGACAGAAAAGGTTTACGAGGCAGTATACCATGATTCATCTCCCAGAGACAAAAATTGGGCTGTGATGGTGAAAAATTGTTATTTTCAGAAAGGAGATGGTATGTGGGCAAGATATCTGTACGTTTTATGTGCTATCGTAGAATATTGGATATTCATTGTTCTAGAGTGGCTATATCCACGGACAGAGATAGACAGAGCTCTTAAGTGGCCACAGAAAAAGGATTTCCAGATAACTAGAAAAAGTTCTTTAAAGAATATGTAATACTGTTTTTGATATAGATATACACATAAGGCATTTTACCTCATACACATGCACTTTTTATAAAATTATTAATATTCCTCCTTTTATTTTTAAGTCTTGCCCCATAATTTTCATTAAATTTAGATGTGATTGGACGTCTCGTGACAGCTTTACTTTGTATCATTTTTGTCTCATAAATAGGCTCAATCTCGGCATACTTTATCATCCTCGAAATCTCTCTATGCAACGTGCCTAAATCTTTTGTCAAAGTTTTTTCTTTATTTCGTATTTGTAAGTGTGGTTCAGGCATGGCGGAAATATCTTCCAAGGCATTTTTCAATATATGGTCATTTTTCTGTCGAAGCAGCCATCGAAGACCTTCGATTTCAGATATGAGGTCCACCTTCTCTAGTTCGTCTTTGTTCGAAAATAATCCACCCATAGATCTCTTAGATAGTAATTCAAATTGCTTGTTTTTCTCGTGACCTAGTTGTTCAAGTGATTGAGTGAGCCTCGATTGAAGGTCAGAGATCTTGTTTCTTAGGAGCTTCTCTCTTTCTTCCGCTTCTTTGAGCTGTAACTTCAGCTCTTCAACTGTTTGCTCGCTACTTTCTATAATTCTACCTTTATTTTTTAAAAATTCAATTGTCACCAGTAACTCATTAACGTACTCCTTATTTGATTGCAGTTTGGCTTCCATATCCCTCAGAGAATTTTTGAGTCCATTAACAATATTACTATTTGCTTCACTTCCGTTTTCAAGCTTTGATTTTTTCTGGTCACCTTCATTTTGCCCAACTGTAACAAATGCAAATGGTGTGGAAACCACCTCTAAAACTTTGTTAAAATGAGCCAGTAACTTCGAGCTTTCAGCGGCCGAAGAATCTATCACAGAGAGAATAATATCATAAGTTTCGTCTATAAGTTCCGTGAAAGTTAGTTGCGTATTAAAACTCAAATTTGCTGGCTTCTGACTCTCATATTCTTCTAAAATCTTTCCTGTTCGGTTTTCAATGGTCAGAGAGACAGAATAAAATTCACTCACGGCTCCAGAACTAAAAATGCTTTGAAAAGCAGTGAAGTTCAGTAGTCTAGGTATAAATTGGAAAAAAATACCATTAATAATGTAAATGCACAGTAGAGGACTCTCAAGCTGGGACACAGTTTTGTCTAGAAACTGCCATATGTCAGATAACTGGGGCAAATCATTTGAAATATTCCCATCCACCATTTGAGAGCTCCACGATGAAATCTTACAGAAGCAATTGATGAACGTCTTTACTTGAAGAGAATCGATTTTGGTAGGATTGGCCTCCTTTAAAAAGGTAGTGACGCCTTTAAGTAGGGTCAGTATGAAGTAAAGTGAGAGCTTTTCGTTCAGGGTATTCCCCAGGCTCATTATCTCAAAATTACTCAACATCTCAAGCTGCATTTCCAAAACTTCAAGATCAACTATGTCGGCTTCAAAATATAATTCACCCAACTTCCCTAAAAAGGTCGCTTTGCGCACTTGTTCTTCCAAAGAAAGAATTTTTATCTTGAAATCTTCTACTTCATAGTCGTTGGGGGTATGTGACTTCAAGTCAATTTCTTTTTGTAAGCTGGTGTTCAATGATTCTTGCTCAAGTAGCTTTTCTTTTGTCTCTTCTAAGTTGCACTTGAAAAACTGGATTTGGTCGTTCAATTCTCTTTCCACTTCAATGTAGGCCCCTTCCATCGACTTGTGCATCTCATACTGAGCGGTAAGTTTCTTTATTTCTTGTTCGAGAGACTCTACCTTCTTTGATAAGTCATTATTTTGTACTGTGAGAAAATTAATAACGCTTTCTGAAGTCGCTTGCACTTCTGAGCCTTGTGTCAAGTCTGCAATTGTCCTTTTTGTTTCTTCGAGTTCTTTATACGATTTGTCAAGTTGCTCAGCAAGGTTCAGATTTTTAGTCGAGAGATCGCTGTTTTCAAGAACTACCTCTTCATATTGTTTTAGCAGGTCATCAAGTAGTCTTTCCAATTTATTTACAGATGACTCCAGCAACTTAATTTTCTTCAGAGAACTTACTAAGTCAATTTTGTCCTCTTCAATATCTTCTCCAGTAACTTTATTGATAAAATTCAATTCCTCTTCCATGCGTATAATCTGGCTAAAATACTCTTCGTTTCGTTTTCTGAGAGAGGCCAATTCTTCCTCCAATAATTGATTTTTTGAGGAGAGATCAGCTTCATTAATAGTTAGTTTTTCTAACTGCAAGTGAAGCTGAGATATAACGTTGGATTTACCATACAGCTCTATCTTTCCGCTTTTTCCATCTGCGTCATTTGCCCTTGAGCCATTTTCTCGTTTATTTCTAGTCAAAAGATCACCACTGTTTCTGGTATGAGCAAACTTCTTCAAGGTTTCTAAACTAGCAAATAGGCCATAATTTTTCCCTTTCTTATCTAAATCAAAGTATCTGACACCCTGTACACTGCCGTTATTTTTGCCAATAACTTTATCTAACTCGATTCCACACCAAACTCCTTCGGCGAATCGAACTTCCCCCAAGTACTTCACCACACCTGTCGTTCCATTGATGGTAACACTGTCGCCAACGGCAACCATGCTTCTTTTCTGTATATTTCTTCTTCAACTTTTCCTTATTTCTATAGAGATATCAACACTAGTCAGTCGAATATCGAAATCATATTAAAGCGAAATTTATTCCGAAGATGGGATAGATATATCAATAAGATTAAATGAAGATATAAAAAACAGCTATTCAAATTTACCATAAAGGACATTACTGCAATTCTTAGCTCTCGACCGTTATAATGTCCTTGAATTATCAACATATTTCTGTGGCAGGGAGGAGGATATTACAGCAGGTGAACAATCCCTCCAAAGCAATGTCAAAGCACCTGGAAAAGCAATTGGTTAATTCAATACCAGAATTCATGCGACCACATCTCAAGAAAGTTCCTGAAGATTGCCAATTCAAAAGTGAAAGAGATTGGAAGTTTTTGCCCGGTGATCGTGTCGTTATACTTGCTGGTGAATGTGCTGGTAATATAGCCTATGTTAAGAGACATGACCAAATTACAAATGGCTACGTGCTAGATGAAAATGGGCCAAGTGTGGAAGTTGCTGTACCAAAACAGTTCTGGCAAGAAGGACAAACAAGCCATGTAGTTGCAGTTCCGAAAACTCTTTCCCAGAAGGAAATTAGATTAGTCGCTGATATTGAGGATGCTGAAATGCCAGGTGTCTTTAAAACTGTAGCCATTGATAATATAATGTTTAAAGGGACGTACTATGATGATAATTACAAAAAGAAAATGCCATATAGATGCGTATATGGCGACCCGGACCTAATTATACCGTGGCCCAAGCCAGAGTTTCAAGAAGATGGTCCCTTGGCCACTGCACCCAGCGTAGCCAGAGAGCAAACATTTTGGGTTGATACTATTGCGAGAAACCCAATACCGAGCGATGCTTTCTTAACTATTCGCAACCCTCATTCCAAGTATAAAAGAGGTAAAATCACTGCCCAGGACTTAAGGAAACTGGTAGCTCCAGAAATGCCAATATCCGAAACCAAGAAAGCATTCGTAAGAGAACAAGTATTTTTAGCGAAACGTGATATGCCTACTTTAACTCAAGAAGACAAATTTATAATAGCGAAAAGAGTTGAAGAGTTCCTAAAACAGAAGGATCAAAACACCACGAACTAAACCAAATAACACTTTTGTATATAGCTAACTTTTACACGAATCTTGTATATAGTTTTAATTCCCATATTTACTAATTCATAGAATCATTAACTTAAATAATTTAACCTTGCAGCTAATACCTATTTACAAGTAAGCTTATACATATATACATACTAGAGATCAACTAAATTTTCCATCTTCAAAGAGCCACTTCCAACGGTCTTTCTTATGAAATATAGCCAATAATAAGACTGCTGGTAAGTGCACAATACTTGCCATTGTAGTTTTTCTGGCAAATATTCTAGACAACTGGAGTCCATTATTAAACTTAACCTTATCCGTGTGAACATTTTTGGAGTAGTTTTTATGCTGTTGCCAGTAGAATTTAAAGGCCCAAAAAGTTAACCAAGCATTAGCAATACTGGAATCTACCACATAAAACCAATCCGTAACATTAAAATAAGAAAGTCCTATACATAATGGGAACATCAAAAGTGAGTACCTTAAAGTTACTCTAGCATTTAGTTTTGGGTTTTTCCAAGCTGTCATCACATAGCCAGCGTTTTTGTACTCATTTCTAATGTTATGACTTAAGGTATTGAAATGGGGAAATTGCCAAGCGTATAACAATGCAGCAAGACACCAGGCGCCAGGATCTGCTAAAGAACTTGCAGCCGCCCAACCCATCAATGGGGGGATTGCACCAACCAAGCCACCAACCCACGTATTTATAATGTGCTTTCTTTTCAAAGAGGTGTAAATCCATGAATATAAGACAATATTCAACGCACCCAATGTTGCTACAGTAGGATTGACGCCAAAATATAAACTATAGACACCCAGCGTACCTATGGCTGCGGCAAATTCATAAGCCTGTAATGGCGTCACTGCTCCTGTAACCACGGGCCTTTTTTGAGTTCTAGTCATCTGCCTATCAAATTCTGGCTCCCTTCCCATATTAATGGCATTCGCTGCACCAGAACATAAGGTAGTCCCTGCAGTTAGGCTCAGAAGCTGAAGCATCGATGCAGCATTAGGAGATAAAGCATACGAACATATTGCACTCAGCATAACGAGAATAGTAAGTCGAGGTTTTGTCAACTGGATATAGGGAGTCCATGTTGTCTTACTCAAGATGCTATTTGCTGGTGGTGGTTCGACGTGTGAGTGAGCCATTTTTCTAAGTATCAACTCTGTTTCATCTAATTCTTTAACTTTGAACGGGTACTTAACTTTTACTTGCGATTTCTCATCGAGTAAATGCTTCCTTTTGAGTTCTCTCCTAGTGAAACAAATATTTGAAGTGAATTCAATTGGCGCCGTATTAACATGTATTTCTGATCTGTTTATTGTTGTAGTGGCTAAATATCGTGCTGTCGTTAGATTGCACTTATTGATAGAGAAGTATCTTGAGAAAGAATAATCATATCTGAAAGGGATTCTCCTTATGATATTACTCGGTTGATTGAACAATATAGTGTGCTGCATAATCTCGCAGTCACATACAGAAATATGGATGTTATGAAAATAATTAATTAGTTCGACTTGCACTCAATTTAAAGAATATGTGAATCCAATTTTCCCTATAGATACTGTATATATATATATGTAATTAGCTTTTACACAAATCCTCGGAGTTCCTAGTAATCTATTTCTTTTTTTCCAAAAAAAGTATCGAATTGACATATTACTATTATATGAGTTGATATATATATACATATGAACGCTTTATATACTATTAGGCTACTTTCTTCTTTTCATCAGCGAGCTCAGCTTTTTTTTTCTCTTCTTCTGCATTTTCATTGAATTCTAGTTTGCTCTTTTCCTGTAATTGTTTGTTATGTATCTTATTTTCAATGAGATCGTCAAATGCAATAATTGCTCTAACCAAATTGCCTATATATATAACCATCAATTCATCATTAGTCTTTACGGTTAAAGCCTTTTGTAAATTATTAGAAGACTTGATTAATTCACTGTTGGCGTTATTGTTACCACTGGCAGTGTTCAAACCCAGAAGATCTTCGTGAGGATCACCCAGATTAGGTAGTAAATTGAAGACATCTTGTAACTTACCTAAAATGACGTGGTTGATTGGCAATTCTTTATTGATGACTTTATTCAAATAGTTGACAATATCACTTAATTTTCTTTGTAAACCCTTTAAAGACTTCAATTGGTTGGTCAATCTTATAGACAGTCCACCGGCAGCTTGATCTCTTACATCCCTCAAAAGATGTTCTACACCAATTTCTTCTGCTTCTTCAGCCTCAATGTTACAGGGCAAATGTAGGAAAGTCTTTTCTGTAGATGTACCATCGTCTTTGACTTGTTCAACGGAAACATATGCACTAGTTGGAAGACCAACACCTTCTTGTTTGACATCGACAATTAATAGCAATGGGTTACCATTAGTGTACTTCTTAAACAAATCGTTGATTTTCAAATCCGAGGATCTTAATTTTGGACCACTATGGTACCAGCCAATCAATTTCTCCTTCGCATTGATCTTTTTAAACATTTCATTCATATTTTCGATGTAATTGTGGTCAAGAAACCAAACCTCTGAATTTTTAGGATCTTCTTCGAAAGGTAATGCAAATGAATTGGTGACTTTTATCGTCTTTGATGTACTGTCACCTAAAATGACACCAACACATCTCTCACCTTCTGCAACTTCTAAACGTTGATAATGATCTAAAACCGACAAAAGAACCAATGGCGCAATGGTTACATCGTCGTAAGGTAATATGGTGGTTGAAGACATGTTGAATAAATTATTAATTCCCTTCTAAGCTCTTGATATAGAAAGTACTTTCTTTTCATATACTTTGAAGTATTTCTTCAAATATCTTCTTTTTTTTGCCACCATGAAAAATGTATAGTGTAGGCGAAAAGTCAGGGTACACTATATAACGGTAAGACAATGCAAGACAAAATAAGAGTCAAGCATTATTGAATTGGTTAAACTCGCGTTATATAATGAATGTATGTGTATATTGAATATAGATAGTCTTGTATCGTAGTATGTACAAAGTAGAGACATATTAAGGTTGGGATGTAAGTTTTTTTTTTTGTATTCTTCCACTTATGTCTCAAACCTTGTACATGGAAGTCTTGCCATTTTCATCCTTGACAATTGTATGATGATGATTATCTGATCTAGTGACAGTTTTTGTGTTAATATCCATCTTGCAATCGGAGATGGTTTCGAACCATCGATCGCTGTATATGTCTTTCATCGTCGCCCTTTGAGTTGGATCAATTTCCAATATGCGCGACATTATAGGTCTTGATGCGTGTGGTAACAATCTTAGGAGACGATAGGGACCTTGAATTGTGCTCTTTTCGTGGTGACGATGGTGTTGATGACGATGACGCTTATCATCAGCTTTTTTGTCGTTATCTTGCACCTTTTTAGAGTGTTGGGATGCATCCTCTTCATCAACTACTGCTTCTTTCTTATTATCCACGGGATCTGAGTTATCAGGATTATCACCCTGTAATGATAAGTTGTCTAACTTGGCGTTAATCAATGCTTGACGTTTCTTTTCTTTCCTTTCTTCTAACAATTTTTCATGATTTCTGGCAGATTCTAAATAATCATGTTCCATATCATCTTCCATGGAGAATAACCTATAATTCTCATCTGACTCCTTTGGAGCCTTCCATGGGAATCTTTTCAATAACATACAACAGAAAATGATTCCTATTGACCATATATCAACAAACCTAGGGTCATATGAGTTTGTCGATGCAAGTACCTCGGGTGCCAAATAGGGATCTGATCCTACAATTCCGTGCGCTAAATGTATTGTAGAGTCGAATGGGTATCTAAACACAACTGCACTACCAAAATCAATCAGTTTTAAAATCCCCATTTCATTCATACAACAATTATCTAATTTCAAATCACGATGGGACAATCCCATTTCGTGTAAATAATTAACACCATGCACTAATTGTTTAAAACAACAAGTGACTTCATTACGTGACATTTTCCCGCTCATTACTACTGCAAAGAAATCCACAGGTAAATATTCCATTACTTCGAAATATTTATTCTGTTTAGAATCAGAGAAAATGTCCATCGTCTCTACAATATTTGGATGTCTTAATGAAGATCCGACTAAAAACTCAGCGGTACATTTCTTGGCGTATTCTTTCACTGATTCATTAGATTTTCTTGGTCTAAACTCCTTTACTGCAAAGACAGCGTTATCTGTTGGTCTTACAAGAATCTTAACGGAACCTCCAGCTCCAGAGCCCAGTGTTTTCCCCAATGTCCCATATTTCTGAACTAAAATACTATCATCATGATACACATTTATCGGATTATTCAAGGAGAGTACAGATTGATGCGCCTGATTTTCAGGAGAGAGTACTTTACTGTGAGTATTGTTACCACTTTGGAAAAAGGAACTCAGACTAACTTTGGAGCTTAAAAGAGTGTTTTGATTCTGTGGCTGTAGATGCTGTTGTGGATGAGGATGAATTGAGTGGAACTGTTTATGTTTCAAAGTTGGTTTGAAGAATCTTTTCAATTCCAGCATAGAATGACTTGTCTTTGGGGACAGACCATTCTTGAGATTAATATTTTGGGGTGGGGGAGACGTTGTATAATTAGCATGGCCCAGGTTGTTATTATTGATATTGTCCTTTGAATAAAAATTCTCAGTTGAAGAATGTGCCATCAGAGAATCGGCTGAATTCTCAACATTTAAAGAATCGTTACTTCTGTTCAAATTAAGTAATCCTAAAAATGATTTTGAAGGTCTTAAATGAGGATGGACATTATGATGGGGTGGAGGAGAAGCAGAACTCGCATTTGAATTAGTATGATGCGAAGACAGACTAGCCAAACTGCCATGGTTACGGGTGTTACTACTATCGTCATTACCCTTGTTAGCGTTCTGCTGTTTATGATAAAACAGATTCTTCGTTAGTAAGTTAGGCATAGTTAGTTGATCTTACCACTTCTACGCTTTTCCCCTTATTCTATCACTGTTGCTTAACTAATGAGAGTATCCTGTGAATAGAAAAAAAATATATATATATAACTCAAACCAGCTTATAAGAAGTAAGCTTATAGTAGATAGAAATAAGTATTATTCAAATTCCGGCACTACTACGATTTCCCAAAGTGACTACTGCCATTTTTTTATAAGGGGCCAATAGACATGAAGAAAGAAAGAAAGAAAGTTCGAAGCGAGAACAACTCTTTGCCAAGAGAAAGATTTATTGAAGGAATTTTGCAGAAAGAGATGGCAATGGAATGGACAAACATCTACTGGGCGTGATGGGGGGCAGATGATGAGAAGTTCAGCTAGCAGAGACTTCCCATCATCTGCGAATCAAAATGCAGTTTGGCCGATTACATCCGTCGGAATCCGTCGTTTATACGTCAATTGCGTATTTAATATCAGCGTAAAGTAAAGACTGCTTACTTGGCATATTCGCATTCACCGATAGTAGCAGAAACACCGAAATAGTGAAATTTTAGAAAACTCGAGGCAACGAAATCTTGATATAAATTTATATAGTGATGTCTTGGAAAAACAGTTTGGTGTTACTTTTATATTACTTCTTATCGAACTGATAAAGACATAGAGACCAATGACTATATCTTTACCCTTTATTACTTCGGCCCCCGGTAAAGTCATCTTATTTGGTGAACACTCTGCAGTGTATAATAAACCCGCTATTGCTGCAAGTGTCTCATCGTTGAGAACGTATTTGCTAATTTCCGAGTTAAATGAGCCGAATACAATTGAATTGGATTTCCCTGATATCGAATTCAGTCATAAATGGAATACCAATGAGCTACTGAATCTGAAGCCGTTACATTCTCATTCCAATGACGAGCAGCTCTCTGAATTACAAAAGGATCAATTAGAACCATTTCTATCTGAAATTTCAAATAAATTACATGGGCACGCTGCTTTTTGCTTCCTTTACTTATTTGTCAACATTTGCCAAGATTTGCATCACACTGCTTTGAAATTCACCCTAAGATCAACTTTACCCATTGGTGCAGGTCTAGGGTCATCTGCTTCAATATCCGTAGCGTTAGCGATGGCAATGTTAGAATTACAAGATGTCATCCCCAGGGACAAAGATCAAATTAATAAGTGGTCATACATTGGTGAAAAATGCATTCATGGCAATCCATCAGGTATAGATAATTCAGTAGCCACTCATGGTGGCGCTATTTTTTTCAAGAAAGGTGAAGAATTCAAACAGTTACGTAGTAAAAACAAAATAGACCTTATATTAACGGACACACGTATCCCTAGATCAACAAAAGCATTAGTGGCTAACGTTAAAGCTCTCTATGATAAAGAACCAAAATTAATAGAATCAATATTAGAGTCAATGGAAACTGTCTCCCTACGTGGAGCTGACGCATTAATTAATGGTGACAATGAGACTTTACACACATTAGTAAGGATAAATCACGGCCTATTGACATCATTGGGTGTCTCGCACCCAGGCCTTGAAAAGATTAAAATCTTAAGTGACGAACTGGGTATTGGTGAAACAAAGTTAACAGGTGCAGGAGGCGGTGGATGTGCATTCACTATATTGAAAGCAGGATACAATACCGAACAAGTACGACTATTCAAGCAAACGCTAGAAAAAGAATTAAATTATAAAACTTTTGAAACAGATTTAGGTGGGATTGGCTGCTCATTATTGAAATCTAATTCTCTAGATAAAGGAATGTTAGAAAAGATTCTATCAGTGTTCCAGAACAAAAAGACAACCTCACAAGAAATCGACGAAATTCTATTACCAAACTCTGAAACAAAGCTACCATGGATATGTTAACTAATTCATTCTTTTCCAATCCCACTTATATAATAATATAGTCAATGCAATATATATAGCCCTATAAACTTAATTGATGGGAAATAAAGTACAACCCGGGTAATAGCTTATCGCTAGAAAAAATGACAGAAAAATTTTTGAATATAAAAGGCGAGGATCTTTTTTCTGAGTTGGTTTCTAGAGCTTTTTCTCTTTCCATTTAAAGAAACCGATACATATTATTTATGCATTCTATTCACTGTGCCATCTTTAATCTTGATAGATGATCAGAGGGGAAAAGAATAGCTAGAGAAAATTATAGCATGAGCGTCCTCATACTGTCTAAAGTAATATACTTCATTTTGGCTTTAGTCGGTAACTGCGCAAGTGATACATACTTTTTATATATAAGAATGAAATTGTAAATGTCCGTAATAACCTTGATATAAAGAATTTGTATCGGTCAAATACCCGTTCAGACCGCCCTCGCAATCATTGGAGTAGCTCTCAAAAGTGTCAGTCCATCCTCTGATTTTTCTCAATCTCGCTAATTCTTCACCATTTAACTGTATCTTTGGTTGGGTGCCATATTTTAAAGGTCCCACATTAATCCAATGCACCTTTTTACAATATTTTTTCAATGCTTCAATAGCCTTGACATATTCGATTAAATCCTCTGCAGTATCAATGAAATAGGCTGTTATCACAAAAATCTTATCATGCTTGTTTGATACCGGCATATATACGGTAAAATCGCCCCATAGAGGATTCAAATTTTCAGGCTTCTTCACTCTTTCCAATGGAACATGCATCTCTAGCAACTGGTTCTCCAAATTTTTTTGTCCCGAATAAAACTGAACAAATGGGTAAATTCTTATATCTTTTTCCTTATAATTCATTGCAAATAAATTAGTGAGATACATCAACCCTGACAATTCAATTGAATCCACTTTGACGTTCTGGTACGAAGTTGCTAATTGCCACGAAAGGAAACCAGCACCTGATCCTGGCACAACCAGCAAATCATTTGAACTAACATCAAGTTTGTCTAATTGACCCTTGATGAATTTGATTATTGGTTTTCTTTCTATTTCAAAGTTTTCTGAATAATCTTTACATAAATGGGATATTGATTCAATCACTCTAGATAGAGGGTTATTAAACATACATGTGACTTTATGATCTGGAATTTGAACCAATACCTTGGATTGTTCATCAATCCTATAACCAAAACTGTCGCAAAGCCTCTTAATTTCTAACTTCCAATCATTTGAAATCGACGAATCAAAATAGTTTGCAAAAGTCAAATTCGATAGAATAGTTTTGATTATCTTCTTCGTAACAATTGTATTCCTATTGATACCATCTTGAACACCATCAAGTTTATCAAAATAGCCAATCACCCGTAATTGGTTGTGGACAATGGCGTCAAAACCATTGGCTCTACTGATCAATATATTGTTTTGATCTCTCGCCCTAATACCATACTCTTCAAACGCCCTCAAAGTTTGTTTCAAATTCTTGAAAGTCGACACGTTCCCTGATTCAAATTGCAACGGTATATGCGATGTTAATTTCAGAGTGGGACTATTTATTATAATATCTTTATCAAATACCTTTTCAGAAAATACTGAAGAGACGAAATTCTTGAATCTTGCAGACCTGGCAACTATCGACATTATCAAAGTCACCAATGAAACTAAAACTAGCTTTCCTTCTGACATGAACAGTCTAAAGCACCTTCCTTGTAAGCAAAGTTGGTTCTTAATTAGGAGGAATACGCTGCGACTAATTTTTTTTCACAACTTGACGTATATTAAAAGTGGTATCTAAACCCTGCTAAATATAGAAATAAATACACTGGACTATCTTTTACCATACTGGCAACTATATACCATAAATTACGGCATATACTATCATGTTTTTCAGCTAATCTGATGATTGCTCTATATAATCACTTTTGCATTAAAGAATATTATGACGTTTGACCGGCTTTTTCATTGCATTACGGGATGTAAATTATATATAACAAGTGATTCAGCCCCATACTAAAATTGTAATTCTCACTAGTTGGTAACAAGTTGTGAGATGCTTTTCAAGAGACACTGGGAGAATTGGTTAGTAGTGCAGCACGTCAAGTCACCTGTTGAATTGGTTTTTAAAGGACCGAATGCGATACCACCCATTTCTTTGTCAACCCTGATAGACAGGTATGTGCCAGAGTTCTCGGATGGTGCCAGGGATAAACTCAGTGCATTACTATTTAATGGTCACTTACAAACATCTTTTACAGCATTGAAGCATTTTGAAAACATTGATCAAATTAACTATAAAAGACTGATAGTACAGTATCCCGACAAGGGAGAGGGTGCTATTGATATCGCGGTAGCTATTCATACCCCCTCCACGTATGTTCCTCCAAACCAAGCCCCATTTGTGCCACCATTAGATGCTCATTATTCATATTTTGAGTCCGAAGACCTCAGTTTACCTTCACTGGATGATAAACCAATGCTAATTGCGATACATGGGTTAACTGGTGGATCTCATGAAAGTTATGTACGAACAATAGTTCATAAATTAACGACTCTCCATGGGTTTGAAGCGTGCGTGATAAATTCCAGAGGTTGCTGTCAATCCAAAATTACAACACCCCAACTATACAACGGTGGCTGGACCAACGATGTTAGACATTGTGTCAAAGAATTGAGGTCTTTGTTCCCAAATAGAAAGTTTTACATGATGGGCTTTTCATTAGGTGCTTCAATATTAACTAATTACATAGGTGAAGAAGGTGCACGCTCCGATATTGAATGCTGCATTGTGTTGGGAAATCCGTGGGACCTACTTAGATCATCCTATTTCATAAACGCTTCAACTTTTGGGTCGAAAATATATTCTCCTACCATGGCCAATAATTTATGTAAACTTGCCGTTCGACACTCTTACGCTTTGAAAGACTGCCCACTGTGGGAAGATAAGTTTCAACAAAAAATAAAAGCTGTTCGAACGATCAAACAATTTGATGACACATTTACGGGACCGATGTTTGGATATAAGGATGCGTTCGAATACTACGGAAATGCCTCCTCGTTTAAAAGAATTGAAGGAATAAGAACCCCATTTTTAGCAATCAATGCTATAGATGATCCAGTTGTAGGCGGCCAAGAACTACCAGATGCTGAATTTCGTGAAAATCCATATACATTGATGCTGAAAACAAATATAGGGGGACATATTGCATGGTTGAAGAACAAAAATGGCATGAGATGGTATGCAGACCCAATATGTAAATTTCTCAGAGCTTTTCATACTGAAATTACTTTAAAAAAAATGAAACCATGTCTCGATTCTAAAGACTTGCCCAAAATTCAATATGGTCCCGTGAAAACCAGTATCCTAGAGTGGTCTGTAAATAAATAAAATTAGTGTAATGCTGGTAAATAATTTCAAGCATATAATGAAAAGGCGATGAGCTTTCAATCTTGAAAAAAATTAAGTAGATGATCTATATATATAGAACAATTGTAGTAAAGTGAATAAGTCTGAAGAAGCAATGCAAGAAATTATCACCATAGCAACTTCACATAGAGCTAATCATTTAGCGACCCAATTTTTCAACTGTCAAGAGCAATATCTTTATGAACAGGAGTTAGATCCAACTATCTTTCTGAACCCTACGATCGACAAGATCTCAAAAACAGCCTCCTATGCGCCAAGAGCACTTTTATGGGAGGCTCGTTCAGGTAGTGGATCTCTAGGTATCTATGAATACACGGCCAGTACGCAAGATCACCATTTTTCCAACCCCAATGACAATTACGATAACAGCGAACTCATCTTTACTATGCCACGAATAAAAAAATCCGAATATCAAGTTGCTATTGATTCTAGTGCAACACCGCCAAAACTAAATACTTCTAATACCAACTACTGGTCTGACTATAATAAATTGATATATGACACATCAAGTTTGAATTTCTTGAAGGATTGGAATCACGATGTAAATGAACCGAATCTGCCCTATTTACACAATCTTCCTGAAAAACAATATAAAGAAATGGAACTTGGTATTCAAGCATTTGATTCTTCGAAAGATGAGTTTTTCGACAACCAGTTACGAGTTCAACTGGAAAACTGTGATTATTTACAAGGCTTCAATTTACTTACCGATTTGGATAACGGATGGAGTGGCTTTTCGACATCTTTATTGCGAGAGCTGAGAGATGAGGTTCCTAAGAAGTTTGTATTCTCTTGGTCTCTCAATGAAGATGACTTTTACAGTGGAACAAAAAAGGATTGCAAAAATAAAATAAAAGGCACTGTTGCTCTAGCTGATGATTCTGACTTAGTTTTACCATTATTCACAGATTCGGCTAAATTGAGTAATTGGGAGGTAGGTGGCCAATTATGTAAAATTTTTGATTCTGTCAATTCATTATTCTCAGTAAGAGGTAGCCAAAAGCGTAAAAATATGAGTTATTTAGTCGACTTACTAACCGACAATGATGAGAAGAGAAACGTGGTTTCATCCATGTTAAATTTAGATGAAGGCATTGATTATTCATTTTGTTCAAGAATTCAATCCTACCAAGTCAAGAATGGCTATGAGCCCCATATATTTAATTACTGTCAAATATCCAGGCATGACGAGTCAGAGCTAGCCGACAAGGAAAAACCAGTTAATGCGACATCTAAATACAAGAAACTTAAAGAGCTAAATACCATTCCATATAATCCATCTGATACAATCCCAGAGCAATATGCGGTCAAGAAGAAATTTTCTGTAAAACTAAGTATGACTGAAAAGAACAGAGATATGTTCAAAAATTGGAGTAATTACGTTAGTAAGTATTTCCGTTTTGACGATGATAGGGAAGAACTCAAAAATGAATTAAATGATAAAGCTGCCGCTTATGAATTCGGTTGTTATTCTGATGAAGATTCCGGTGATGATGATTTATAAAAAAATACGAAAAGTATCAACGTTCCTAAATAAAATATGTACAATTTAGTTAAATGCATGCTTTTTTTCTTTTCAAGTTGATGAAAAAATCTTCCCTCTAGAAGGCATGACTTCAATATCTTGAGTGGCATCTTCAAAGTTATCTTCTTCTCCTTCATACAATTCAATCAGGTCGTTAGCTGCCAATGATGCTCTCTGACCTTTTCTTGCTTTTATTTTTGTAGACTGCGATCTTGCAACATCAATCTTATCCAATCCAACAATGTCCTCCTCATCAGGATCGCGTATTTTACCTACTTCTTCATCAAGATGAGTGCTCTTAAGTTCACTCAATAGAAATGTTATATCTGTAACTCTGGATTTTACTGATTGCGAACCACGTAGAGATCGTGAATTTGACTTGCTTTTATTCCCACGGGACTTTCCAGCAATTGCGTTTTTCAGATCAGTTATTTTTGGTGTAGTTGTTCTCATAGTATTGAATGATCTAATATCGTCTGATACAAAACGATAAATGCTACCTTTATTTCTCGGTAACTCCGGAACTTGATGATTCTTGTTTATATTTAATGCGTCACCATTGAAACTATTCGATACCGTGGTTGCACTGTTAGCATCATAAGAGGTGGAGCGAAGCTGAGAATCAGATATCAAATCTGTGGTAGACCCCAAGTCTTTTCTAGAAAGCAAAACATCAGCACCTTTTTTACTATATTTGTTAGACCCCGGATCTGAGTAATAGTTTAAAAGATCATCCTTTGTAAAAAGAGCACCAGCTTCACGTTTATATTGTGTTTGTGATGCATAGTCATTTAAATTCAAAAATTTAGCGGATTCCATGTGATATAAATAGTAAACGTAAGAAGGCACCTTTGAGGTTTCCAAAAAGTAATTTAAACCCGATAATAATGCATATTTTCCATATTTTTCAAAGACTTTGTCCATCAAATTTTTCTGGAGAGTCTCTGATTCTATCTGTGATATGGAAGAAAATAATTTTGTGATTATAAATGGTCCAGGAGATTGATTATCGACAATATTGAACAAAGCAATGACATTTTCCTTCAAAAATGGACACATTTCAATGAATAACTCCAAATCTATAGAAGGCTCGCTCTTAAACTTGATAATCTCGTTGATATCTGTTGATAAAATTTGAAGTTTGACTTGATTCTCATCCTCTCTACCTTCCATATGTTTTTGCCCCGCAATTTCGAAACTTTTTAATCCGACTAATAGCTCATATAAAATGTCAGAAGTTTGACCTTTGTAATAATTCTTGTGGCTTAAATTCCTTATTGCTACGCGACATTCATAGACGATGTCA